>NC_046626.1:16035276-16648912 GCF_900324465.2 Anabas testudineus | reverse complement strand
CACTTTGCCTTTCATCACAATGACATCATCCCTCTGGCTACACCTGAGAACATGTCTTGTTAAAGTGAAATGTTGCATATAAAAGAAAATCTATATATCGTTCCTATTGTTGAGGAGTGTTTAATCAATAGCCTGCTCTGACAAGGGTTTGGGACATCAGCAGAAGATCTAAAGATATTACGCTGGATATATTAAATGAGATTAAATGTTTTCCTCTTTAAACCCAAATAAAATTTAATTGGGTGTTGAATGCAAATTAACCTATCTACATGTTTGATGTGCTGTAATAATTCACCATCAGGTCCCGTGAACTGCCCACCAATACTTCACCAGCTTTGACTTTGTATTGCTGTATTTACAAAAAAACTTTATCAGGTTCAATTTCAAAGAAAATTATTCCGACCTTAACTATAAACTGTGATATAAGATCCAACCGAGCATGAGACAATCAGAGGTTATAAATAAGTCCCACATTTAGCTGGATTAAACTATTTTATTTTGAGGGGAAAATGTGAACATGTCTGCTGCGTCTGTCATAATGAATCATTTCATAGTGAATCATTTCAAATAATGCGAACCTGTCCTTTAAGTAATCATATTCTTATATATTCACATGCTTTAACATGAACGCAGAGCATTTTCTATTCTTCATGCTTCTATGTAAAAGATGACTGCATCTTCTTCAGCTCCCCAGCTGTTAGCTTGGTGTTGCTGTAGCATCAGTCTCACTCCTAAGCAGGATCATATTAGGAAATGGTTATCTAAACTTCCTCTTATCTGCATCCTGATAAAAGCTGTTGGACCTGTGCATTTGTAACGGTACTTAGAGTAAGGCATCCTCGAACCACAAAAAAAAAAAATCTAAAGTAATTCACATTTTATCTTGAGCCATCTGTGTGCTCCAGAAGTAAAAGAGTGTTGCAGGGTACATCATTACAGCAATATGCATCCTCTGATTATCAGTATTGCAAGACTCACATAAAAATGTTGGTTGTTTCACTTGCCGAAACCTCTTGAACCTTTGCATTGATTTGAGCAGAAGCTTTTGCTTTTTATATTGAAGGAGTAATGTTTCGCTGTACTTGGTTCCCCAGAGACTGTGAAACATCTTCAAAAGAACACCTGCCCTTATCAGTGTGCTTGACCTATTTCCCCAGCTTCTTTGCTCCATCCCTCCCTCAGTACAGATCAGGCTCCAGAGGCCAGGTAATCCCATTGACACTAGCAGAGACCAGTGTAGTGCACGTGTGATCTGGTTATCTTGCCCTATCTCAGTTGTGGATAAAGCTGGCAGCAAACCAACAAGGTTCTGGTAAGGGTTACAGTTGTCATAGATCTCTGTCCATTGTTCATCTACGTGAGCATTAAACAGGGAGTTATTACGTTAAAACATTGCATTGCAAAGTTTAATGATCATGCTGATAATGGTTACAGCCATCCGAAGTGTGTTGTTAGGCTGCTTGGTAAGAAAAAATAAATCAAAGTAGAAGTAGCTGCTGGTATCTGTTACTCAGGATCCCTCGATTGTATACTTTTGCACTACATGGAATGTATAATGCAATTTATAGACTGTATAATTTATATAAAAACAAGAATGAAAACTATAATGGCTATAGAATAATGTTTTGTGCTTCTGTTTTATAGAAAAACGTATGAATTAACAAACCCGACGTTCTGCACACATAACACAACACATAAATGTGGCAGGGAAGGCCTGCAGCACTATGAAAACAAAGATTAAGAAAAATATAAAAGTACCCTGAGCATGGTCAATAAAGTTAAACGGCTAAACATAAACAAACTTAAATATTGATGGAGGATGTGAATCTCCAGGGAGAGAAAGGCAAAGGCATCTTCTGGTGCCTCAGCGTCTGCTTGAGCTGCACTGAAGCACAGGGAGTTTCTACAGCTATAAAAGAAATGAGGCAGTGAAAGCAGTCGCTACCATTGCTGGGCTACCAAGTGCTTAACTCATTTTTATTCATTTTAAAACATAATGTGCACTTTGTTTTATCACAGCCGTGCAACTCAATCCGCACAAGAGTTGTCCACTCATTCAATTAATTGATTTTGCTGTCATCAGCCACTCTCTCTTGCATTTTCTCTCTATCCTATACAGCCTCTCTTTCTCCCCGACCTCTCTGCGGGCTCTTGATGGCAACGGAACGGTCATAGTTAGGCTGGGCAGGTATTTAGGCTTTCAGCGGCTCAGGATAATGCGCACCTAGTGCATCTAGCTAAAAATGTAGCTACTCAGGCCTCCCTAATTCATTTAGTGAAGTCCAAGGAGGCTGTGCACTGGATGTGCAAAAGGAGACAGTTCAGATGGGAGTACAGCAAGCAAAGTGCCTCCAAGAAGCTGGGGTGAGTGTGTGAAAGAGTTTTAATCCTCTGTCACAATGGCTGCTCCCCATCAGATGAGGATTGATAAGTCACATTGTCTGCTTTAATGTGAAGGTACATAACAGGAAAAGAAAAGACAGAGGTGTTGATTAGTGTCAGAACTATCGGATTTGATCTGCTTTGTTTGGCTTTGGTGGTGAATTTCACTGGTTCGGGAGCTTTTTCTGATGATTATTTTTTTTCTCTGCCACTGTCGAGCAGGGTGCCTTTTTGTTCGGGGGTTGTGCAGGAGATGCTCATCTTTCTTGCTAAGGAAACCAGGGCAACCACCTTCTGACAACTCCCTCGACTCCCTTGGCTTATAGAGTCAGACAGCGAACACATGCATACACACAGGCACACACCAACACATACTGTAGGTGGTGAGAGACACAAACACATGCACAGAGATGCTAGCAGAAGGATAGATAGGGAGATGGCAAGACGCAGACAAATGTGCTGCAAGAGCAATTCTTGTTTTCTTGTTGGTATTAATCACACAATGCTATTAACTTTAAAAAATGCCTCTCTGTCAAAGTGACAAAAATCTCTGTAGCATTTAAAATGCAACAAATATTATCAAAGTTCTCCCAAAAATATTTTATACCCAACTCACTGCTATTCACTTCAACTCTTGGCATCCTAGGGTTTATTAAAAATTGATTGAGATTTGTCTACCCAGCTGTATTTGCTGTGTTAAAGAAAAATCTCATTTGCAAACTTTTTTATGCGTTCACACTCTCACACCAAATTCTCTCTTGTGGCGACGGAGGTATTGAGGCCTGTCTCTGATTGATGTGCTGTGGCACAAGTTGTCTTCAGCTGAGATGAGGACTGCAGAGGGTTTTGACAGTGTTCACTCCAAATATCCTGCTCCAAGTGGAGCTGATCAGAATAGACGCCGCTCTCAGCACTGCTAGGCGAGCCCCACATCACAGTCTGTCACCACTGTCAAAAAGTGGGGACTGCAGTTGGATGCTCACTTTACAACATGGCGATGGCCTGTAACATCTTGTTAAACTCTCAAATATGTCAGCTTTCTGTTTCTTCTGGGGCCAGGCTTTGAATATAGGTTTGAACTGTTGTACACAAAATACATTGGAAATGATGAAAAACATATTCACAAATGATCTATAAACCTGTGTCAAATAAACCTTCAGGTACAAAATATGACACACATTTTTGTAGGAAGCAAATTCTAACTTGAAATGACTTTTCCCGAGATATATTTAGATCCATTTTAAAATATACTAATCTTTCTATGAGAAATCGATGAAAATGCTTGACTACAATTGGCTACTGCTGAAATAAGCTGTTAAGATCTCATTAAAGTCAATTGCATGCACAACAACATCTACCAGTAAGGTCAAAGTACAATCACTGCAGCAGGATGAGAAGTTGAACCTTAAGTATGCTCTTTGACTGACACATATCGATGCTCTTCAGGTTGAAAAATACAGTTCTATTTGTGTTGTGAAAGGTTGTGAGGAAAATGCTAATTTGTGCAAACAGAAATATAAATTAGCTCAGTGTTGTAAACATACAGATGGAATGATGATTACCAATGTACAAGCCGTTCTGTTTTGCTAAGACAGCAAAGACCCGACAAGTCAATTAACATTTGTCAGCATCAGAATCCAAAAGTGCCTTCGAGCACAGTAAATGAGCCAGTTTGTATGTTTCACAATATTCTGCTATACATTTAACATCATAATAAAAAAAGGACCAGCTTTGAAGCGGCATGGACTGCTGCAATTTAATTGCTGTTATTTATTTGCATAATCACCTGTCATCTTTTGCCTTTGCTGTGTTCTCTTCTTTTTCTTTCATTTACAGTAGGTATACCTCTGGAAATTCACATCAGTCAAAATAACCTTTTCATTAAAGTCTCAATTCTCTATAGACATCCAGGAGGCACCTTGCATTCAGTGCATTCCTGCTGAGCCCTCTGGTGATAATAGCCTCCCAACTTTTAGGTACTAACAATAGACGGTGAGAATTAGTAAAAGTTAAGGAAGAACAGAACGAGTCAATGGGAAAGGACCTTGTAATAATCTCATTAAAAAGAGGGAGATGAGCACAGGGACACGACCATTATCCCAATCAATTCTCTACGTTAGCGGTATTTATTACTTTAGTTTTGCTGTGCTTTTCCCATCAGCACCTTGATTGGAATTCTGCCTCGGTGTCAGGCTGCTCGGCAGGATGACCGGAGAGAGCTCCCATCAACACTCAGGTGAAGTGAAATCTCAGACTGATGGAGCTTTCCCCGGTGACTTGGCAACATGGCTAATGGCCTTGCTCAGGGCCTGTCCCGGCATAGCTTGTCGATACAATTCTCTTCCCCTTTTCCACTTGCCAGTTCCCATCTGGAGCCAATTCATGAACTGAGATGGTGTGTACCTTTCCCATGAGGTCACCGTCTGTCTTTGCATAACACTTATTCCCAGTTCTCCCCTCCACATCCTCTCTGGTCCTCTCTCCTCTCGCTCCACTGAGCTTCTGTTGGTTGTGACAAGACGTACAGTGTAGTGCATTATTGAGAGGCAGCTTACTCTTTGCTGTAGGAAAGTTTTTTCTAAGAAAGTGCAAAAAGGACTTCAAGACACAATCTACACTAATAGAATTTAAGGTTTTACAATACAAATATCATAAAAACGGTTAAGTGATTGACAGCAAAGTGTTTAGTAAGTTTTCTAACCAGGCAGATACAGTAGATATAAATACATGTTTTTTAACATCCAATTTTTCATTATTGAAATTGTATATTGATGCAAATGTTGGTTCTCCAGGGGCCCAGTAATCTGCAGTTCTTTCTTAGTGATTCAACAATTAAATTAGCATGCCACCAGAGGTATAAATCACTACCGCCTTGATGACTGCATTGAAAGCAGTGAGGTTCTGCCTCCTAAGGACTGCAGTTGTGTGTAAATGGATGAAACAAATTGCATTAAAGCCCTCTAAAAACTATCAGTGCATGTACAAAAAGCTTCCCTGTCAGTTGTCCAGATAATGAAGTGGTAAAGGAGGCTGAGCTTTGTCTGAAAAAAAGTTTTACCCATCTCATTTCAGAGTGGGTTAGCTTGTGATCCACCAAAACACACAATCCATAATAAAAACAAAAACTTTGTAAGCTGCCACAAGTCAAGTGCTGAACAGCAGGAGGCTGTCAGATAGCTCAGCTGAGGGGGTTACAGTTTCCACTCACCCAGTCAAAGTGCATATTCGTTCATGCCGCTCCGCTCTGGTTCAGTGGTGAACTGTTCAACTGTGTCTCAAGGGTGAGCATCAGACAGGCATAATTTCAAGGCCATGCACTGCTGCTCACATTATTATTCTGAGCCTTATTTACCTTATTTAGCTGAGAAAAAGAAAGAGTGAACAGGTGAGAGTCAAATACACGTCCGATCAATTTGAACAATAGTCCCTTGGTTTATATTTAAACCTCTACTAAAACCTTAAAACCATGTCATGTTTTTTTTTTCTGTTTGAGTGCATAACCTTTTCAGGATCCAGGGGCCTGAACATATGCCAGCCTACATTAGAAATCACAGATACATCCTGTGCAGATCACCCCAAGGCTAAAACACACCTACAGTTGGAGTTGCCACTTGACTGCACGTTAGACAAACTAGTAGATACATTGAAAACATATGCAAATACAAGAAAAATACAGTATTGACAGCTTCTTCTTGTTATTCTGGTTCCTTCGAATTCAGAAGGAGTTGCTCTGTCTATTTAGCTTCTTGTTTTCATGCATAATTTTTGTGAAAATTTGCATGCACTTGTACATCCAGAGAGTATGAGCTCAAACATATGGGAAACAGGAGGCTCACTACTCATCATCTTGAAGTGGCGGCACGGCTAAGACTTGTTCTCAGCTTGTAGAATGTGGGTTAGGATACAGCTTTTACACATTGACTGTAATTGTATATCTCATACAATAGTTTTAATCAAAGAATGAAAAGTTCCTTGGTCTATCTTAATTATATTAGACTCCCAACATTGATGATAAATTCACAAGGACAAAAGCAGTTAGCAAGAGTTGGAGGATGACAAAAGATGCTGTGCAAAGGCAGGCCAGCTATCCAGATACTGCCAAAACCCAGACTTAAAGCCAATACAACATCTGTGGAGAGACCTGATCATGGCAATTCATAAACACTTACCATCCAAACTGATGGAGCTTAAGAGGATATGCCAGAAAAAAGAAAATAAACTGACCAGATTCAGGTCTAGAAAGCTTGTGGAGCCTCACACAAGAAGTCATGAAGCTGCAACTGTTGCCTTAGTTTCAACAAAGTACTAAAGTAAAGGTCTCAATACTTTGTGAGACATTTGAATTTTAGCATTTTAGAACAATTTGTAAGTTCACATAGTCATTCTAGGTTATTGAGTTTAGACTGATAGGCAGGGATGGCAACATTATTAATTGATTATCAAACCTATGGTGTAATAACATCTACTAAACTATAAAGTGTGCAAAATACTCTGGGGTCTGAAGAGGACAACGATGTTTTGCTTAACTCAATAACTGTCACTTTGCAAAAACTGACCAGAAAAATGTCAAATTATGGCGTGCATAAAGTGCTAGGCAGCTCAGCTGATGCAGGGCTGGTGTCAGTGCACCACATGAGATAAGACAAAAGCACCAGTCTTTCATACCCACAGGTCTGGTCCCAGAGCACAACGCAGTGTACCTGACACATACCAGCCATCAGGGAGATATGCCACTTCCCACGTAGTGTTGCCTCTCAGCAAAGGTGGTGAAAACATACAGGATATCACACAAGGTTTGACTCAGTGTGCAGCACTGTAGGCCCAGGCATCTGTCTCTCACACCCACAGGTCTCTTCTTGGTCTACAGGTCCATTCCACATCACCCTCGCTCAAGCAGCAAATGCCACCCACCAGCTATACCAGCTGCCAAACAGTAGGTGGTGGGATGCAAAGTAGGCAGGTGTGAGTACAACAGCAACTCAAACCACAAACCACAGTCTCACAGACACACAGGTCTCCGTATGGACAGGGAAAGACCTTGAGTGTCATTTGTAAACAATACAGTTGAGTATGTACATGCAAAATGAGTATCATACAAAATGAGACCAGTGTGGTTAACTATCCCACAATTGTTCATGCGACTTCAGGCCTGAACAAAGTTTTTCGCAGCAAAGAGAAATTGCATTGCTGATTGCAAAAAAGGAAATACCATGAAATATATGAAATAGAAACAACTTGTAAACCATCCGGAGAGCTCTTTGCACGCATGAAAGAAATGGCCTATTAACATCACCCGTAGGCACGGCCTTTACCAGATCTGTGTCTCCTTTCTTCTGTGGAACAACGCGATTTATAATGCAAGATCCAATTATAGAAGGCAGGGGCTTGTCAAGGGCAATGAGCTCTAGTAACCCCTGACCCCACGGTCAATTTGTCATTGCCTATGTCTTAATTTGCAAAAAGCTGCAGCTAATCGCTGCTGCTGGTGTGACAAACTGCCATTCAATACATTTTTTAATACTGGACATGCAAAAGGAGAAGTTGAATTCCTGCTCACTGTCAGCACTGACTTTATTAGTGATGCAGCATGGTGGTGGAGTGGTTAGTCCTGCTGCTTTACAGCTAGAAGATGTGAATGTGAGTCTGTCTCTACATGTCAGCCCTGACAGAGACTGGCAGCCTGTCCACGCTGTACCCTGCACTTTGCCCAATGACAGCAGGAACTGGCTCCAGCAACCATGCAACCCCTAACGGGATAACTAGTGTAGATGGATGGAGAGGCAGTGTTGTGGATTTTCAAATTCATATAATGAAATATTGTTAAACTTTTAAAATTTTTAATAGACATCTGGAATATTGTGATTTATGATGTTTTGTTTGTTTTTATGCCTTCTTCCTAATTTAACTTTTACTTTATTAGTAATACATATCTTTTTTTCCACCTTTCATTTGTATTCTGTGGATCCTTAACATACAGTTGCAAGAAAAAGTATGTGAACCTTTTGGAATTTCATGGTTTTGTGCATTCATTTGTCATAAGTAGTCCAGATGCTTTTATTAGATTTTGCTGTTGCACAGTAGTTGATTTGTCCCCTTTTTGATTTGTTGTTGCAGCCTGTGACCTGTATGCACAATACAACAACACAGAAGAGTAAATAAGCTGGATGTCAACTCTTGCAAAATTAACCACAAGCAATGGTTCCATCCTGATACCAGGCTGAAATCAGCACAATATTGTAGAATCATAATTTTCCTATACAGTGTTTTGATTCAATTTCTGATCCTCATAAACAAAAGTGTGAGCCTATCAAGCCATTCAAACACACAGCCTGGATTTTCATGTGAAATGAAAAGGGTGGATCCACGTATCCCTCTGTACCATGCAGTGCTGCTCCTCTCTACCTGCCAGCCCCTCTGAGGTAGGGGGAATATTACATGGCTCCTTTTTAATGTTCTCTGTAAATCCTGTGGGGAAATTACCCAAGCCCGGTCACCACCGTTTGTGACAGATGGAAAACCTTTCCAAAGGGATTATGATGCCCTAGACTTGCTCTCATTCTCATTTCTTTTAAAGCCCAGGTATCAGTTATCTGTCAGCTGAGCTCTGGATTGCCTTGACAGAGGTGCACGTCTCGGCTCGCCCCTCACCAGAGAGTGGATGAAATTCCCTGTTATGACTTCTCTGTCTCTGCCATTCACAGCCATTCAGGAAATACAACAGCCTGATGGTGATATTTGAAATGTGCCCTAATAATGCCCTGTTGGTCCTTGTTACCACTATCACCCTTATAAAAAAAAAGGTTTTATAGTCCATCACTAGTGTACAGCTTCCACTGTGGCCCCTAGAAACAGAATGAACTTTTAAATACACTACTGGGATGGCACCTTTTCAGGGGGAACTGACAAACGTCTCTATTAAAGCTGCTGTTGTGGATTTTTTTTTTCTTTTACAGGGACGTACTGTAACACACGGTTGTCCTAGGGCGGTTGTAGCCACAGTGAGTGTGAATCTGGTCTCTTAGCCAGTATATTTGTTCATTGACCTGTAAGTTATTCTGAAATAACAATGTAGAAAGACACATTTTGCAAAATACATGTTTAAATTATTGCCTCTTAACATAATTTACATTCGTCCTTTGGTTTATGTCCAACTTAGTTGGGGAAATTGGGAATTGTAGAAGCAGTTTAAATGAAGTTTGACACATACAGTTACTTTTCTGATTTAAAAAAGTATGACAATAAATCAGAATTGAACCACAAAACGTTAACATAGCATACTGTTCTAACCTCACAGTACAATACAATAAGGTTACATTTATTGCACATAAAGTGAAATATTTGATGCTTGTAGCTTACAGGACATGAAAATAAAACAACATGTGGTATCTCAAAGTTATCAAGATATAATTTTGAGTTTCAGAAAATTACTATTCATTGTTGTATAAATACCATTTATTAATGTCCAGTTCAGTACATGCAACCACACACAGAGGGGACCTTTTACTAGACAGTTGTCCAGAAGCCGATCATCGACACCTAAGTCATTGCTGAAAGAGCTGGCTGTTCGCAGCTGAAGGAAGAGTGTAGACATACTGAATCCAAAGCCCAGTGTAGTTTTACCAGTTGTTGAACAACGCTTGGGTGTCATGTCATCTGCTGATGTTGGTCTACTGTGTTTAATCAAGTCTGAAGCCAGTGCAGCCATCTGCCAGGAGACTTTAGAGCCCTTCATGCTTCTGTCTGCTGACAAGCTTTATGGAGAAGCCAATTTTCTTTTCTAACAGGACTTAGCACCTGCCCACAGTCCCCAAACTACCACAAGCTGCTTTGCTGACCATAATATTACTTGATTGTACAGCCAACTCACCTGACCTGAATCCCACAGAGACTACGGCTGTTGTCAAAAGGAAGATGATGAACACTTCTCTCAACAGAACAGCTGAGCTGAAGGATACTATTAAAGCAAGTTGGTCTTTAATTCCAAGTATTGAGTCCTTACATTAAATCAAAACATAATGTTTTACCACTAGAACTTGTAATGAAGAGATGGCATCATTTAAAGCACAATTTCAGCTCATTAGAATCATAATATCATCATTAGGGAACAATTGACACTATAAATTTACAGTAAATCTTTCTGCTGCCAAAATTAAACCAGCCTCCATCTGAAAACAGCAGGTTCTTCCAAAGTGGACTCAAGGCCAAGGATAAACCACAGATAGTAAACCACTAAAGTCCTTTAACAGTGTCACGTGCGTGGAGAATTAACAGGTTGTTAATATTGCTATTGTTTCTGCAGAGAGCAGTTTTTCCAAACAGCCTTAAATATCATTGTTTCCCTAATATTCCTATTATAGGGGATGTTATTCAGCTAAGTAACATGAATAAACACTAAATTTCAGCCCCCTTGTTTTCTGGTAATGATGAGTTTTTTCAAGACTTCTGTTTGGGATTTGTATCCAACCAAAAACACAGGAAATAATTTATTGATCTCCCGAAACCACTACTGAGGAAACTTTAGAGAGATGGCACAAAAAAGAAAAGATAATCTGGGGAATTAATTCCTTTTATTCACTGCTGTCGCAGAATGATAAAAGAAAAAATGGGCCCATTGTTTGAAGTCTGCTTTCATTCCTTTTAACAGCTTATTCATAACCTAAATATTTCATAACATTTGGCTTCCATACAATAAGGGTACAAGCTACAGGATCAGGCATTGTGGGCTGGGAGTAGACATGAATCACCTGAGTTAGACAGTGTTTTTAAATGTCATCAGTATCATATTGGTTTTAAAGCCACAGTCACTATTCACAAGTTGTGTTGTCTAATCATACCTTATATGATATTTCCACCACTTGATGTTAAATAGATGTTCTTATGCACTGTCTTTTATTTATAAAACGTAATACCATAGCCGTCCAGTATCTTAATCGCAGCCTTGATCATGTATTCTGAGACAACTCTTCCTAAATATTTTGTCTTTGTGTCTTTCAGCTCAGTCAATAAGCAGTTTCCTTAAAAACTGTATCACTGCTAAAATTAGAATACTTCTTCTTGACACATTAATAATTTATTATTTAATATTTGTATTAATTTCTTTAGGGCTTAAACCTGTTTTATCTTGTCTTCCTATTGAACACATAAAAGGTAAAAAGCCCATTACTTAACTTTCCGTTACACATAAGCAGGAAGAAATAGGGGATAGACTTAACGACATCAACGCCAAGCCTTGACCCAGGGGATTAGTAGACACGATTCTTGATTGAAAAAAAAATCTTTAATGGAAGCATGCATTTGCTGTTCTTGTAAGCACTTGCTTTTTGTGTAACATAATATTCCCAATGGATGCTAGACACTTATTCAGACTCCCCACAATATTAGAAAGAAATAAAGCCTGAAGGAAGCTCATTTACATATGTTATTCCCATCGTCCCTGTACTGAGTGAGAGTGGAGCCTGTACATATATATATATATATATATATATATATATACACATATATTCATTGTCTACAGCTTCACTAGGGGTATGGATATACTTCCTTGCATCTTTGACATTTATTTAAATGACATTCCCTCTTTCAGTTCCATCGAACCTCCCCGGTTCATTATTTTCTGCTCTCCCAAGTAAGACAAAGAAGAGTTTCCATCAGGGACTGTTTAAATAACTCATCTCAAGAAGTAGAATGACTCAATGCACAGAACATACTGTCGTTTCTAAAGTTGATCTGTAGATCTGTATATTGAATAAACCCTAAAGTATCATATTTACCAAAATTACAGGACCAATTTGACATATATACCAATACATTCATTTTCTGTGCACCCCTGGACACTCAAAACATCACCTCACAAATTGTAAAAGGGATCAGATGTAGTAGTTTATATCAATACTTCATTACTATGTTGCATAGGTATGTATAATTTAAATTAAATGGATTGTAGAAAGATATACTGAGCCTCAGTGCAGAAGTTAAAGTTATATTTGAGACATTTATAAAGCCTGGAAACAACCTGGCTCTCTACAAAGTTCAATAATACCAATATTGTACCCATATCTCTAAAGATCACTAAAAAACGCAAGTTATCTGCTCTAACTATTTCTTGATAAACAAATACAGTATTTGTCATCCTGAAAAATTTTCATCTTTTTAAATTCAGAATTAGGTTTGGTCACTTTTATCCACCGAATAATGATTAAAAAAAATGTTTTGACACATCCACACTCAAAGAGCCGCAGTAAATGAATTCTCTCTCCAGAGAAAGTTTGAATCTCGCATCATTAGAACTTACTCCTCCTTTGGACTTCTGGGTATTGAAGCCTTAAATATTTATACTAGTAACTCTTGCTTTCATTTGAGGCTGCCATCAAGGGAGAGTTTTGCTGTGCATGTTTAATTTAATTTCATAGCTGGTTATAGCCAGACATGTTTTTGAACTGAATATATTCTTGAAGAACTTTGAATACATTCTTGAAGTACATTGTGTCGTTTTTTTTTTCCTGGACGTCACTCTCTAATTGAAATACATAATCATACGATAAAAAGTCAGTCTATCTCTTGAGTGCACATAAAAAAAAGCTCAGATTTTAAGCTGACATGTAAAAATGAGGTCTTTTAACTGACCGAACCTCAGACTTAGGGAGGAAAAGGAAGCAGTGGGAACAGTAATCTTTTGAGACTGGGTTGTAATTTTACTAAGTGACTCATCAAAGATAGCCATTTAATCCCAGATCTGTCCCCGACAAGAACAGAGAACTCTTTTGATCAGAAAATGAGGCCAAAACTGGGCCTCCAGAGAAATATCCAAATCCATTTTGGGGATTGAAGTCAAATCAGGGAATGAAAAGATCAGCAAACTATTCATTTGTGAAATCCGAAGCCAGTGGTTATCTAATTGACATATAAACAAAAAAGACAACTGTTCATCTATTAGAATCTATGTCCTGGTAGAAACCATAAAACCAATCTTTTTATGTTGCTGTAAACATGTTTTATGCCATTAATTCCTATGCAGCCATCACAGTCTCATACGCAGACAGACTTTAGTCTATTATTGAATAGAAAGAGAGAAAGATTGCAGGTGGTTGGCGTTTAATATTTAAGGGGCTTCGCTGGATTCCAGCACCATGCCCTGCATACTAAAGAAAAAGTGAGGAATTCTCAGCTGACCTGGCCTCTGGACCCTGTGGCCTCCACATCACCGTCCATTCCACGAGCACCCTCCCACTCAGTGCATCTCTCGACCCGTCCACAAAACCTGGTGTGCACCCAAACACTTTGCCTTCATGCTTCTTTCGCTCTCTATAACATGAACAGTAGACGCAAGTCTCTGTCTGTCAGCCGCTTTTCAGACTCTGGGATTAATGAAAAATCCAAACAAACAAAGAAGAATAAGCAGTGGATGATAATGGGTAGATGCTATTTGCATTGTAATGTGAATTCATTAAGTCTGTCTATATCCAAGAGACTGCTGCCTATTTCAGCAATGTTGTGACGTTTTGTTTCTATGGTAAACAGTGTTTCCTCCAGATGAGAGGTGGAGATAGAGCTGTCCTTGTTCATCTGGAGAAATGCTGATCATGATTCCTACGCACTCCTTTCTTTTTTGACAAATCTGCCGCAACACCTTTACACCAACATTTGGGGAAGATGTGCCAGCACGTTCCCTCAAGACTCCCAATTCTGACGCTTCTCATTTTTGTCCTCTCCACAACTCTCAGCAGAGAAGGATGAAATGTTTTATGTTTAAAATGAAAAGAGGTGTCATGAGGCATTACTAAATGCACGGGGACTGTGTTTGATTGCTTCGCTCTGGCACGGGTCTTGGGGCTGTTCTCGTGTCTGTTCGGTTCCTATCACTTGCTGCCGGTTTGCCTCATCATAAATAATGCAGTCTCCACCCTGCCCATTCAACAAACACCTAAATGAAGACAGCCTGCATTGCAGATTCTCCGTGTGAGAAAGGTTACTTCAAGGAACACGGTGAAGCCAAATGAGAAAAACAACAGGAAGCGTTTCAGGAGGATGCCTCCGTTTGGGGGCGGTGTTTACAAATATGTATATTCTTGTTTGAATGATGTGTGGCTGTGTGTGTTTGGATGTGTGTGTTGGTGTCAGCGTGCTCGTGTGCACATGTATCTGCTTGTGTGGGTGGAATAAATAAAGGTACCATACATATCAGGGGTAGTATAGAGAGAGAACAGAGAACTGAATACAAGCCTGTACAATACAGTAGCTCTGTCTCCCAAAATATCATGTTTTTGGGAGAGATGAGATTGGCAGAAAAAAATATGTATGACAGTTATCTTCCACATAAAAGTCTGCTCAAGCAATGCTCCAAAAAACTTGTGGCTGAGATATTCCAACAAATGAAAATCTGCTTTCTCTCGACTTTTAATCATCCAGGTTTCTGATGAAATACCTTAGCTGGAAGCACATCAGTGACTGTTAATGCTGGGTAAAGACAAACCACCTGTTCTGACTGCACTATACCGATGAATGGCTTAATGAATGCATAAAGACATGTTATTACACATGGATTCTGGTATCAGTCTCCAATAAGTTGTTGCAGTTAAATTCCTGTGAATTAAATACAATCCAGATATGTCATCATAATGATACCGACATCCTATAAAAGGCCATATTTAAATTATCAGACAATTCAATTCTCATACAACTGTAGATATAACTGAAATGCAAATCCATGTAACTCATTGGTTTCTTCCTCTGACAGGTAGACCTTGAGTAGATCCCTGTTTATCATTAGGACACACTACAAGTGGTGAATACTTCTCATAGACCAGGTGGGTGGGGTTTTGAAATTGCAGTGTGCCTTCAGGCTGGTCTCAATTCATGTAGATTTGGTCTAAGAAATAATAATATCGCCATGTTTGGTGGCTTAAGAAAGGCACCATGGTAAAATCCTGAAAAATAACAGTCTCTACTTTTCCAAAGTCTTTGTTAAATGACAGCCGTTTAGGGAAACAAGAGGTGAAGGAGGTTTGTTATTTTTCATGCTGGCGGGAGTTTCTAAAGATGTGATTTCTTCACTCCTGATTTTACAGCAGCTTTCTGTTCAGTTTATGACCAGCGTTAGTCCCTGTGGTTTTTACCATGCCATGTTAACCTCACTGAAAAGTGGATTAGACATGGGTGGGCGAATGCTTAGTCAAGCATTTGCGCTCACAAATCAAGATAGTGGACCTGGTTTTACTGTGTATTCTAAGCTACCACATCAATATTCTCAAACTGCACCAAAACATTAACAAGCAGTCTCCACATCAAAATATGTTACCCTCAATCAAAAGCAGATTAGGCAGGGGTCAATGACTACCTTGTCGGCTGCCAGTGGCCCATGTTGGAAATAATGAACTACTCAGAACATGACAGACACAAATAGCATGATATATGACAGTAATATGCTTAGCACAGACTTTGCAGGCTTAATTGATAGTCAGGTGATTAATAAGGCAAAACACAAGAAAACTCCAATCAATTAATAGTTTCATGTTTGCAGCAAAACACCCAGGCAGCAATGCCTGTGAAATAAAGAGGTGCATGTAACAGTGAGCAAAGAATAATAAATGGCTGCTTGGAATTTTAATTAATCACAGTGTCAACGTTTGTCTGTCTGTGCTAAACTGTGTTAACATGCGCCCAGCGTTGGTTGGTTACACTCTGCTGACTGTCTCCTGAGTACCTATTCAGCAGTAGTGTTCTCTGCAATACAATCCAATTTATAGATAATTGATTCTGGGATATACTCCAACTAAATCTTCCTTCTGGGAAGAAGGCTAGTGGTCACACAACTGCGAAAACTGTTCAATATATGAACATCAAGCCAAGAAACGGTATCTTGCACTTTAATGATTTTGTTTGTTTGTTTCCCTTTACAAAAAAAAAAAAGATTTAATAAACTACAACATGTGCAGACAACTGTCACCACTGATTTCCTTGAAATAAGCTTTTAAATCTCACCAAATGTCATGATGGCAAAGGTCATTTAGAGCAATTAACATGTTACGGTCAGCTAGTGCACTAGTTAAAATTACCTGTACTTCAACTGCAGCCTGGTTATCTGCATGCCAATATACAGCTATGACATATCAGAGGAAATCTCAGCTCTCCTCTACATCACAGAAAAAGTCCAAACCTTGTCAAGACACAGCAAAAGTCCCTGGGGGAATGTGTGGACTTTTTGGCTTGCCGCACCCAATAAATGTCAGTAGGCTTGCATGGGTTTGTAAACATGTGAATCAAAACTTCAGAGTTATTGGAATCAACACCAACATTTACTTTACTGGCTCCTCCAGCCTATTTCCTAATGGATTGTTCATTTTTACCTCCAAAGCCGACATTTTTTTCTACTTTCCAAACATGCTCCAGCACTTTAACGCTATCAGTATGAATATCATTTTTATTCAAGGTCACCCTGTCATGAAAAATTGAATAAGCCTGTGGCGACTATGAGCTATCCACACTACATGAAGCCACAATTAAACACTCAATAATGTCATCTCATCCGTCTATTGAAGTAAGAGGGCAGGAAATAATCTGAACATGTCAATTGGCCAATCGTTCAGATAGAACTCATTCACAGTTATCACCTCATTACAGTTTAAATTTTAGCCTTGATCTTAAAACGGACTATTTCATCTCTTCTAAAATATTACAGGGGGCTGTTGATGAACTGATGTGCTGTTACGGTTAAAAATGACTCGTGCCATCCATCATGTTGTGAAATGTAGCACAGCTCCCAGAGAGGTTGGCATGGTGCCCACCATTCTCAAGGCAAGAGATGCCGGTTTTGGCTTATATGCCCCGGTTTGGGTGCAGCTGAGGTGCACCCGCCTGCTCACATACCTGGCAAAGAATGCAAGAGCACCTCCCACTCAGTAAGACTTCTGATTTCAGTACAAGGAGTGCAGAGAGTACAGTCGGGTATCTATGTAGGAAATCATTCCTGATGTCAGTGATGTAAGTAAAAACTTACTCATCCTAAAAAAAACTCTCATCCTGTGTTTCACTGTGATTATCTTACTAATTGTCAGCTCCAATTGATCCAGTAGTACATTATGGAACAACTATCCATGAAAGGATGGCAGGGAAACAGTTTCAGGAACTGCAGGCACTACTCAGATTTGTCACAATTTCGCTGACAAATACCATTAAAACTTTAATTGAACTCTGACCTCAAATGCACTGACCAGGGGCGGTTCTAGGATTTCATCCTAAGGGGGGCTTAGGTTGAAACTGTTCACTGCCAAACTGGACACCCACATTCAAGGAGGGCGGAATACACCAAGAGAAAAGAAAAACTCATCATTTTCATTTTTATTTTAAAAAGTAAAAATTCTACTTTCAATAAATTCTGATAGTTTTATAGTTACGTCTGTTGATTTACGTAAGCCGGCTAGCTGAAACTATGTCTCATGCTGTGTAATAAAAGGCTCTGATTGGTCACTTGCTTCTCCAACTCTGGACCAGCTACACCAGACAAGTTGAAATAACTAAACAGAACTGAGAAGCAGACAGTGAAGACAACGCAGATGAGGAATCAACACAAAAATAAAATAACCCGGGTCACTGCTGCAGTGTGTCATCCTAACTCACTGTGATCATAACTACGAAGGCGAGTCTTTTAGAACAGAGAAGTCATTTCAGTAAGTTGTATGTGTTCGATTTAGCACAGAAGTAAATAGGGATGTTTACAAACTTAAGTGTCTCAAATGAGCTTTACTTTCCGTAGCACACAGACACACAGCAGTGCTTGAACTAATTCCAAAGTGTTTCCTGACTCTCCCATCTCCTTCCTTACCCCTGATCACTTCCTCTTCTAAGCTGCACTGCGGTGGCTTTGGCATACTCTCCGAAAAAAGTGTCACATATTCCTTGTATACAGAAACTTTCATGTGTGGTAACAACCCACTCAAACCCACAGCTATATATCTTACTCGGTGAAAAGCTGAACTGTCACATGCCACCGCGCGCGCACGCGGCTGCTCAACTCGTCACCTCAGAGGTGAAGTTTCACCTCAATTATCAATAGGCCTTAAGTGATGCAATCAGCCAATTAAATAGTTAAAACAACCCTCTTACCCAAACTTTACAATAGATGAGTGATGTTTGTCAGCGGTATGTGAATTTTACTTTAATTATAGCCTGGAGCACTCTGAGATCTTTATGTAAATCACCAATACCTGAAAAAACAACATTTGGGTTCACTTTCACAGGGAATTGGGAAGTTATCTAATATTTATATCCCCTCTAATTGCGTGGCATAATTACAACCTTGGCCTTAAGAAAGGCTTTGGAATAAATTGAATTAATTTGGCAGCCATAAGTTGTGCCTGCATGCTGATTCTCTCTGCAGCACCTCTGGAGAAAAATCTGATTAAATACACTAATAATACATTTAAAGCTGAATGGAACCAAAACAGTGTTATTCCAAATCTCAATGCAAGTGTAAAGAAAAACTTAATGACAATGGGCTTCAGTGCTTTATTCGCTCTATATACCTATTTTCTTTCTTTGGACTGCTCCCACACAAACACGCAGCACGTATGGGGCTGCTGATCCCGTCCCCCTCTGCGCTCTTCCAACATGCAGGCGGGGTCACAGATGATTAAAGCAGTGGCAGGTGGACTCCACTTTGAAACTATCAATAGACCCCAGAGAGCTGAATCAAACGGTGAACTCTCCATCTCTGTCAGCCCGGGCTCTTGGTGGCACCGAGGGAGAGGACACGCAGAGGGTGAGAGGGCAGACTCCTCTTCTGTATTCGCATTGTATTATGTAAAGAAGAAAAAACACGTGAGGCAAGCTATGGGGGTATTCCTGCCTCTCCGAATTCCTCTGATGTGATTTCAGACAGACTTTGTGGATTAATTCAGCTGACCCTGCAGCCTTTGACCAGAGGGGGGCGTGGGGGGTTGGGGCTTCTTCTGCGGCACCTTTATTCCCACCACCCTACCTAACTACTCTAATTGTCAATTGCTGAAACTCAGACTATATCAACTATTGCCTAATGATCACTTGCTCTAAAACTGTTTAAATGCAAAGACAGAATCTCACAAGATCAGGTCCAGGACCACCTGGAGCAAATGCATGATGCTCTAATATATATATCGTTTGGGACTCAAGCTCAAGCTTTGAGCCTCAAAACCAATTCACCAGGAGCATCAAATACTGACAGTGTCAAAACCAAACATCCATAATCGAAACATGTGGCGTCTCATAGATATGCATAAGTAGGCTAACTCACGCGCAGGATGTGACCTCCTCTGATTGGTCAGAAGGGGGATCCTCACTCAGAAACCTTCAGAAGGGAATATCTCCGCACTACAGCCAGTGCTGTTCTGTGAGGCTGTATCGCCACGTTAAGAAAAGTTATGGAGCATCTCTCTCTTACGAAAGTTACATATACTCTAGCTTCTACTTTCAGCCATGTTAATGCATTTCTCTAGGAATGTGTGCGATGTGTCTGTCAGTGCACTACACTGATCCACATCATTAAACACATCACAGATCACATTTTGGAAAGACTGGGCTCCAGAAGATGAATCCTGACTTTGGTGATCCTCTGACTTTTCTTGCAGCACCCACATACGTTTGCACTTGTGGTTTTAAATTAAATGCATCCACCAGATGTGGACAGACTGCCAGTATTTAGGTAGACATTCACTGCCCCTGAACAAATTCTTGGAAGAGTAACGACCTTTAAACGTAATTGTGTTTTGTGCCAAAGAGTAAAACATACTTAAAACATACTATCTATCTATCTATCTATCTATCTATCTATCTGTCTATCTGTCTATTTATCTATCTATCTATCTATCTAACAGGCTTAGAAACAAAATGAGCAAGCACAGTAATGTGTATGTGACTGTCAGGGCAGTATGGTAGTATTTCCAGGAGGAATGATTTAATGGAAATGTCAAGAGCAGCAGTCGCTCCAAGCAAAGGCTGAACCCTCTGATACAATGTGAGCCACTTACCTCTGTGGGGATGAGAGACTTGTTGTCATTCAGCTCTGGTCCTGACTAAAATCTGCCTTTATCAGAACAGAAATGGCATTGTCACTTTTTAATGGGATTACAGGTCTTTCATTGCATATTAATTTGCCAGAGATCAATATGGGCCCTGGTGCTCTTTGGAGTCATTTTTAAACAAATAGCTGTTTAGCTTAGATTCTCAAAAAAAAAAAAAGAGTGATGAGGAGCAAGAAATTAGACTTTTACGCATTGATGTGGGATTTTTACAAGTAAGAAATTGAAACAAGTAAAGCTAGAAGGAACGAGGGTCAAATGGACCTTTAGAAAACAAGATGGTTCATTCCAGTGGGTTTAAATTTTGAGATTATTTGGATTAACTGCTTGTGAGGATCCTTCCTTACATGCATTTCAAGGAAAGAACAACTGAATCATACAGTGATGACAAAGGGGAGGAATAGGGAAAGAAAGGGGCCCACTAGTTTTTACTAAACTACATTTAACTACTCCATCGTGCTTTAAAGCTTTCTTTATGAGTAACATGGCTCTTTATTCACTGACAACCCATCTGACCAGGTGGTAAAGTTGCCTTCAGGGTGCGAGATCTGTCCATGGTGCTGAAAACGCATGCTCGTACATTTCACCAGGCACTAAAAACTGTTTAATGGGAGGAAAACTGTCTTTTTCAGAACAGCTTGACTCTTTGCATTGATTGTGAACCAATTTACAAGTAGTAGAAACTGGTGGGGGGGGGACAGAAACGGTGCCCTCTTTGAAAGAAGACAATCCTCTTTCACGCCAACTGAAATGCGAATGAAGAATAAAGCGCCAGAGTTCCTGTTTGTACAAGTCAGTAGTTCTGAGCCTTCACTGCACGGACATGGGATCCGGTCGACTCAATTACTGTGGTGACCTTCAGCTCGGCGCGGCTGCTCTTATCGTGCTATCTCCAGCAGTTGGCATTACACCACAATTAAAATGCGTGTTCAAAGCGACCTGTCACGGCGGTTGTTTGCCGTGCTGCTTGGCACCCTGTAGTGAAGAGGGTGACATCTATGACTCCTCGCCGAGGGAGCCCGGTAGACGCACCTCACTGTAGTTATTCTTCTAGCTCTGCCTGCAAAATTCGCCGAATAATTACATCAACAACTCTCTTCCCTTTGCTTTTGCTTTTTTTTTTTTTTTTTTTTTTTTTTTGCAAGAACAGTTCCAGTCCACCACATACTTACATGAAAGGTAAGATTCCGATTTTCCGTTTTTCGAATCGCATCGGCTCCTGAGGCGGTGATGTAGTGGTTATAACCTGTGTTTATGAGCTCCAGGTTAGAAACAACAACCTAATGAACACTATTTTTTAGACGTTATTGTAACTTGGGTGGATTTTGTAGATTTGTGCGCTGAATATTCTTCTCTGTTAAGTTTCGGTGGGTTCACTCTCCACATGCATCTCTGCCCTTTCTCGCTCCTGGTATGTGATAAGAAAACCAGTTCACTTCCAGCTTTAGTGACCACTCAGTATCTTAGTATCTTGCCTTATTGCCTTATTGTGGCAGGCGACCATTTTTGACCGTTGCGTTTTCCATGACATCAGTGTCTTCAGGCTTGCGCCTGTTTGGGCTGAGAAATCCGGACGTTGCTGAAAAAGTGATGCAGCCTATTGCTGAGTTATTAGTCTACTGAGTGTACAACTTTTCTGCCACTGAAAATGTGTCTCCTTTTTCTGATCTTCATAAGAGTTACGAAATAATAAAAGCTGGTAGATAGATTTTTAGTGGTTTATTGTTAAAGCAATGCCGTAAAAAACAGGATATCACTTGTATGTATGTATTTTATAGATGGTGTGAATATTTAAAACATTTTCCCAAGAGTCAAGATCCGAATTATCACAATTCTACTGGAATAAATGACTCCAGGAAACTTAATAGTTTTTAACCCGCCGCGTAAAAACGCGGATGAAGTTATGATTTACCAGTCAGTCGGTATTATCTTTAGGACCCGGCGGAGCACTCACATGTAACTGGACATAGTGGCTCCATTTGAGGAAGATTGGTTATCTCTCTGCTCCTTCCCTGTCCGCAACTCGGCTGAGCTGAGAAATCTGTGTAACCTACCCAAAGGACTTCAAGAGTTGCTCTTCATCGGGACGTGTTTTAAAACGCGTCAATGGACTTTAGAGAATATGCAAACACTGTGAATCCGATTAACGGTCACTTGTCTTTAGTATTTAGTCGTGCGCAGTTCTCATGAACGCTGCGCCAAGAGCAGCGCTGCGTAAAATCAAACAGCTTGTGTGGACACCAGTCGATACTCGGCGGTATTTGTAAGAGCGATGTGAATGAGGATGAGTCCCGGAGTGTGATTTGGAAGGAAAGGCTGCTTTAGTGAACGCACAAGTTAAAGGAAAAGTTGGCACGACGCTGCTCTGTCCTCGTAAACGCACGTTTTCCGTGCAACATCGCGTTTACTGATCCATCTGATGCGGACTTTAACCAAACTGTAAAGAGAAGAATCAGTCAAAGACGCTTTGAAATTTCTCTGCAACTCCTCTTGGCTGTAAAGAACTTGTTGAATGAGCTGCCCGTCCCAGGAGCGCATTTAAATGTGAGTATTGTGTTATCAGCATTGTGCATTTTCCTTTTCGCGTATCGTCACTTGTATGATGATGACATTTGTGACTAAATGGGCAATAATAGGGTAATTACGGTGGGCTGTTTCATGGGCGGATCGCTAGCAGTAATCAGGTTTGAAGAGGGTTAAATGAACAAAGAGTACGCTGCTGATATGAAGCAGAATTTAAAACGTACAGTTTCTACGTTTTTACGCATTTCCCGCGTTAACGACTTTTATTTGGCTGTGCAGCGGGGACTCTTCTGTGTTTTGCAAAGAACCGGCGCTTATCAGTCTGAATTTGCATCGTGTATATTTCATCTAAAGCTGCAGATATGTTGTATGTGCCACCACTGGAGTCAGTTGTTTAACAAACGCAATAACGTCAGTTTAACCTGTTGCGCAGCAGGTCAGTGAAGTCACATCTAGGTGTGCCTCGCCTCTGCGCAAAATGTGACCCAGAACATAACGGCCTCTTAATTATCTAGATTCCACGAATAGATGGGTGCTTTCCTCCTATCTTAATTAAACCTGGCTATATGACCAGACAAACCATACTATTGTTGGGCTGCTTGCTGTCTGTATTCTAATTGCATGGATGTTACATGTGCTGGATTTGTAATGTTTGCAACATTCTGTGCATTTCTGCACGTTGGTCGTTCAGCAGAAGAACTTTGAATAATGCATGGCAGCAGATTTATGTGGCAGTGGTGTGGGCTCGCTGGCTGGCCGGGCTCCATGCAGAGGGACCCTCACACTGTCACCACATCAACCACATCCTCTCAGGGAAAAAGGCTCTTTGCAGGAAAACACAGGCTTCCTTTGTTGTAAACAGAAAGAGAGCAAAAGTGACTTTAGTCGCACAAGCGAGGTTAACTGTGCAGCTCTGGCACTTAAATTGCATGTTTTGTGTGTTCACAGATCTAGTCCACTAAGGTTTCCTTTGAGAGACAGAGGGAAACAAAGAAATGGAGTGAGTCGGGTTAAAAAGAGAGAGAGCGGGCCCGGGAAATTGAATAAGGGACCCAGAAAGAGAGAATGAAGGCAAGAAAGACAATCAGAAGACAAATGTGTGCCAGTACAGACATGCTTCTGCTTGCCAGTCAATTCCCACTGTGACTCATATGGAAGGGTTGATTCTTGGCTCCTAGAACATTGGAAGCATTAACCCATTTATTGTTGCACTCATCAGTCAGCCACAGTGCATCAGTCTGCTCAAACTGGCCATGGATCAGAAGTTATTGGTTGGAAGTCAGCAAAATCAATAAACACAACAAGGCAGTATTGTATGTGTGCACATCCAAAATCCTGACCAGGTGCTCGATACAGAAAGGCAAGAAGCCGAAATACTGCGCTAATTGTTGCAGTATAAACCACAAGGGAAGCACCAGTCTGCCCCGTCAGCGTCCTTTTTTTGTTTAAAAATCAATGAAACTGTCATTTTGCAATCAGTGATGTCAGTCGATACAGTTAGCGTGAAGCTTGCTGCAGAAGCAAAGCTGACGTCCTGTAGCCTCATTTCGTACCATGGAAAGATCCACATCCACATCGGCCCTGCATGGAAGCACCACACTCCAAAAACAAAACATTACACTTTGGGGGCATTCCAATAAAATAAATGGAATACATCCGCCATGATTTTTAAGAGTCCAGCTGGGAGTTTGTAAGCAGTATAAGCCACGGGGCATGGCTGCCTGCTGACTTTTAAAAAAATAAAAAAAAGCTCTGCCATGCTTGAGCTGCCCAGGGGATGCAATGCAAATGGACACAAGGGGGTGTTTCAGAGGCTTCAAAAAACAAGTGAGGGAACCGAGACAGGGAAGGAGGAAGCGAGGGAGGTGATGTGGTCACCCTAAGATCTGTGCTCTCTCTCCTTGCATACGGAAAGCTGCTAAAATATTGATGATTGTTAATATAGAATCTGACCTCATATTTCCCTCTGTGAAATTATGACATTTCTGAGTTTTTCCTTGCATATTGAGTGCCACTGAAGGAAAGGTAGAGATCCAGGCGCAGGGGAGATATGGTTATAGTTTTGTCGTAGTAGTGCATTTTTAAAATCATGTAAAGAATTTGAGGTTATGATATCTGTAAATCCGCCACAAGCTGGTAACCAGGGCAGCACAAAGAGTCGCACTTGTTGCCAGACAGTCGTAGGCTTGATTCATATTTCAGTGATGTTTAAAAATAAGAGATGAGTTGGTTATTTTAGGCAGAACTAATCACTTCAGCTTGACAGAAGTGTGAAACGTCTTCTATTTTAATCTTAATTCTGTCACCTTAGTAGTGCTCTTAATGATGTTGAATGATATCTGTCCTCGGAGGCTCACTGAGAGTCCTGACAACTTCCTTCATCTGTGTAGATTTCATTACTGCAGGTGTCTCCGAATTAAATCCAATATTCCAGTGGTTAGCTCCATTAGCTGTCGCTTATTAGCTCTGAATGTTCCCTATTAAATAAAAATAAGATAAGCGACCTCCACCACCCTGCGACTTGTACCTAATTTGACTGGCTTTATAATGAAAGTCAGCCTCAGTATTATGAAACAGGGTTGTATTTCATGTGTGTGTGTGTGTGTGTGTACGTGCGAGCATGTAAGATGAGAGTGGTCCATCCCGTGGCGCATCTCTGATCAGCGACTGACATTTATATTTATGAAATTTGATACACACATCACTGTGAAAGAAATGGCTTATTCATCACTCAGAACTCCAGCCGTGATCGCAAATTTGTAATTGGTCTCTTCTTAGGAGTCTCGCTGATTGACACGAGCACATTGAAACAGCCAAACTTCTCCCATTTTATTCCCGCCAGTTTCTCCTCCTTCTCCTTGGGGTCTGTCAAATGAAACCTGCCATCCATGCCTCCTGACATGGCTCACTTAGAAGGGTCAGTCGAGTTTGAATAGCAGCATCAATAAATTCTCTGACTCAGATCAACATCTTTCATTACAGCTGCAATGTATTCATGCCTGTAGTCATTTTGTCAAAGGGCCCTTAAAGTGGGAGAAGGGAAGCAGTAATTGCTTTAGATGTGGTCAAAACCCGTTCTAAGTAGCACAATTTTCAGTTCATGACAAGTTAAAATGCTGAATTCTCGAGCATCCGTATGACGGCAGGGAGGACAGAAACCTGCCAGCATGTGTGCATGCATAAGAACACACAGCGAGTTCCTGCTTTCTAACTTTGACAGTCAGGTTCTTTAACACTTCATATAATAACCGTTTTTATTGTAACCACCTCATTAATTCATTTGATTTGACTTGATATTCTCGAGATAAAATCTGTAATCTTTTGACACAGATCCAAAAGTATCGCTCTCCTCTGAACATAAAAGACTCTCCACATGATTCAGACCCACTCTTACCTGGAAAATTTTATTTCAGCAGCGGCTGTCAGCCACTGGGGGGTAGCTGTAGCCTGAAGGGTATAGAATAAAGCTGATGACCATAAAGTTACTGCTTCAGCTGCATGTATCAGCTGGGAGAATGTGGGCAGAGAAATTGAATGAGCACGCTTTTTCCTCAACAAGTACTGCTGAGGTGCCCTTGAGCGAGGCATTTAACCTCCAGCTGCTTGAGTAGATTCTATGTGACCATGACGGTTGGACCGGGCATTTTTCAAAATCTGTTATCAGCTTTGGAATAAATATGATGTGACACTGCGAACACGTACGGGCCCTTTTAAAGAGGAGAACTGCTTTTCTGAACAGCAACATCGACGTCTTTTCACTCAGGCCAAACCTCCAGCCATCTGAGAACAGTGTCAGCAACTTAACTCCCATTTACAGTGTTGTTCCTCTGTTGTAGGCAGCTGTATATAGCTGCTCCATTTTTATTTTTCCGACTACCCCACACACTTTACCTGAGACATTGAGATTGCCCGGGTCTCCACTGACTGCTGCCAGGCACCATTACCTGACGAGTTAGACCATCTGACTGATGGCTTGTGATAGCTCTGAGAAACGTACAATCCCTCAAATAGACCATTTCTGTCTCCCAATTTTACTTTAATATTCCCCAAATGCCTCTGAAGACATTGGGACGAACGCAACTCCACATTCAGCTATAAAGGAGCAAGAGTCGGAAAAAGCAATAACTTAAATGCAGTGATTTGACACATGGAAATAAGCCTTTTTGTATGAAAATCAAATGGAGATTAGACTTTGCCGAACAGGCTTGATTTGAATTGTATACAGTGTTTTTGGCAAGGCTATTACTGAGGTATACATACAAACACTGGGACCTTGTGATGTGTTTGTGGTAGTAGGTAGTGAGACTCACTATTTATCTACTTCAGTGCCCTTAAACCATATTGAGCCTCTGTTAATATTTTAATACAGCATTTCAAATGTTTTTGTCTGTTTATGAGATTCGTTTTATTCACCAAGCCTTTTTTTTTCCTCCCCTCTGTCCTTCAGGATGCAGCCTGTGGCAAAAACCACGATTGACAGGAGCTCAAGCTAGGACATCTAACAGCCACTGAATTCCGAGGAGCGTCGCTCATTTCTCCACATCACATCTGACCGTTAGCTGAACCTTTCATCAACGCGCGACACTTCTGAAGACGCTCACTTGTTGACACACCTCATCAGAGAGCAGAAGTGGCAGTGATCGAAGACAAAATAGCCGAATGAGGGCTCAGCGTTGCCTGAAGCTGCTCACACGAAAGTATGCGACATGCAGCCACAGTTCCCAAATGCTCCACTGAGCTGTTCAAAGCTGCAGTTAATTTAGAGAATTCTCAGTGATATTGCAGTTTTACTGCAACAGCTGTACAGTAAAAAAAAAAAGAAGAAGAATTCCACATATATCACACAGAAAAACATCAGCGATGCTTTGGCCTGTATTCTTCACTCTGCAAGCTGTATGCACCAGTGTGGCACATGCCATGCAACATTACCCAGCGGCCTGGGGACACTATGACGTCTGCAAGTCCCAGATCTATACAGAAGAGGGCCTGGCATGGGACTACATGGCCTGTCAGCCCGAAGCCACTGACATGACAAAGTACCTGCGAGTGGCCCTCGACCCCCCAAATATCACGTGTGGAGATCCGCCAGAAACGTACTGTGCTTTGGTGAGTCGTAACCTCGCCTGTCCCTTGATGGAGACAAATGAGGCTGTAGGCAGGATCTCACAGCATACTGGGTCAGGGATAGAGAGCAGTGCATAAAAGGCAGTGTGCTGCCGCTGCAGCAGAGATTAATGTACACACAGACACAGTGTGCTTTCGGATACAAGTGCTAACATCAAGCTGCAAATTCTCAAGACACACATGCATACACAAATGGACGCAGACAATCTTGGTTTTAAGATTTAAAGACAGACACATGTGCACTAGCAAAAACATACACAGGTGTAAATTCAAACAAATGTACAACCATACATGAAGAGATGCATGTTTAGTATGTACAGAACAATACACACTATAGGTCACAGAATGACAGTGAACTACAGCACATATCTGACTGGTTTGGCTGCACAAAATGACATCATCCTTTCCACAGTACTGATATTTTCTTGTCAAATATTTCTTCTGTGTAAATGTCCTGTAAATGCTGCGGAGACAGACAATATTTTAGATGCAAGGGAAAGAACACCTACTTTTTTCATTTTTGCACTCTGCTGCAAAAAACTGTCCCTCGAGAGATTACTCTGTTTCTCTCCCAAATGTAACATTTTACTTTGCTTCTGAAGTATTTTTACACTTGTTTCTTCCAGGGCTTAGTTGGACAAAAGTATTATGATACAGGATTTATGTCACCAAACCCGTACACAGACATTCAAATGCACGCACAGACACAAAGTGCAGTCGCGGAGATGACTGCAGACACACACACCCAAACCCCACAAATAAATGCAGACAGAGGAAAGATCAGCGTTAACAGTGACGGGTAATTGTTACCAGCTCAGTTATTATGCACTGCATGCTCACTGCAGTGTTCGGCATTGTATTTCACTGGCCCCTATCAACCATTATCAACATTGCATTTGTTTAGAATCATGCTCAAAGAAAGCAGCAAGAGCCCATTGGCTTTTAAAGTGCTTCATTAGAAGTTGTGTGCGTGCCCGCTGAGAGCTCCTGCAAGTAAATATTTACCAATTAAAATGGGCATCTTTTAAAGGAGAGTTTTTATTTGTGCAGCTCCAGATGGCATTGAGACATTTAATGCCACTGTAGGATGAAAAAAGAGCCGCTGCTAACTCTCTAGTCGTGTGCGACTGTCTGTGGAGCTTGAAATCAAAACATTGTGTGAAACCTTTATCAGCCCAGTAGATTATCCTGAATACGCAACATTAGCATAACACAAGGAGCACAGACAGCCAAATAGAGACAAAGAGTGTCAAAGTGATTGGGATCATACTTCATCTCACAACAATAATGGATCGTAGTTAAAGACAATTTGTCACTATCTTGTCCCCGAGTTCCTTTTTTTTTTATATTTATATAATTTCATATACAATATATTGCATTCATACTGCTATAATTCTTATATATAGACATACTTTACTACTTTACTACACTACATAATTGTTACAGTAGTATATTTATAGCATATTTTTCCATTACAAAATCTGTAGAAAATGTGATACTACTGAAATCTGAAACTTGATTACTGAATATTATAGACACTTAGTTTCATGCAGATTGAGAAGGTACAAAGAACATTGACATGCTGTAACAGGATAGCATTGATCCTTTTTATTTCATGAGTAGGAAATAGGATTTACAACCTGTGTGTTTCCAAACGTGTACACTAAAGCTGAACCTTGACTCTTCTAATGAACCTACATCTGACTGTTAACATGTCTATCACCTATGACATTCATCTGAAGCCATCATTTTCCAGATGATCAAGAACACGGCCTTGCGTTTGATCTGTTTACATTCTCCGTTGGCACACAGGCAGACTGACACCAGTGACCTTATTCACCGGTGCTTCCTGAGAGTTTGGAGATGAGCAGCATGCAGATGAGCTCTTTTAGGCAATCACTGCCAGCAGTTGTGAGCCTGGTCTAATCAGTTTCCCCGGGAGTTGGCCAAAGAATCCTGGATAGTTTGTTCGCCTCCTCCTTCCTCTCCCACTGCCTTGTGCTTACGATTCTCATCTCTGTCGCTCAAGGATGTTTTTTTGTCCAAACTAAGCTTTGCCAAAAATAGTTATGACAGAATCAGTGCTCATAAAAGAGACATGAATCATTCAAGAGTGGATATTTTACAACTTAAGGTTCGTGGTTGTGTTGGATGAAACGGCACAGATGCCCTTTTGGTTTTGGTTAAGGTCTGCGTTCTCTTGAATGTTTAGGACAAGTGATAAAGTCCAGGATAAACAGTGTCTAGGACAGGTGTTCAGGTGCATCAGGGAGTTAGCCTTGTTTTTATTTTTAGCTGCAGACCTTCAGGGGTTCTTCAAAATGTGTTGGTATTAAGGCTGTTCTCCTGTGATGCACTGTGGCACCGTCACTCACTATCATTCAACACTGGTTCAGGGACTTTTTTTCCCCTAACATGACATGCAGTGTGCGGGATAAAATAACTGAAATGTATGCACTATAATTTAAGAGAAAGGTCGGATTAAATGATACATTTTGTTGTTATTTGTATTTAATTTCTCTTTCTGACATGCTCATTTTTGCAATTAATGGAAGAAAGACATTTTTAATATTCAGCATTACTGCAAATTATCCAATTAGACCCATTTGAATGGTGCTAGGCGAGACAATTATTACACTAGTGCACCACATGGGCTCTAATGAACAATAGCTGTTAATGCAGAAGAACGCCTGCTGAAAGACATCTGCATGTAAAACCTCATAATCATTTTTGATATGCTTAACAGACACAAGACTGTTTTTAATTACAACACTTCTCCCACTCTCTTAAGTCCAAATCTGTCAGGCTTAGATTTTTGGTGGATTTAATGCCAATTCACAAAAAGAGGCAGACCATTACATTGACTTCACTGAGAGAGGAGGTTTAATTTAACATGCAATTCAGAGTTAAACCAGCTCATTTGTAGATGCAAAGTAATGGGCATAGAGATGTTTATATCAAAAGCATTTGGCACATGGCTGCTGCAGCGTCTTCAGAATCTAAATATGTTGGGTAAATAGCTTCTGTTTTGTTGAACAGACCACCCCGTCAAGCATATGCAACTGCATGCCATGGAGTAATGGTTGGATTAGTGCCCTGCTGATTAGAGAACTTTCCAGCCAGTAGTTAAGTGTTTGGAGGAAGAAGTTGGGGGACACTCAGCTCTCCCACAGCATCTACAGAGATTGGACTCCTTAACTAAATGAATGGATGTGAGCTTTGAGTCAGGTGTCGTCGGCCAACGTGCTCCACAGTGTCTGCTGCCGCACCGAGTCACTCACGTCACATTGGCAAGTGTATAAATATTTGTGAGACCGATTTAGTGATGGCGTTTATTCTAACTACTCTGAGTCTGACTGGGTAGATTCTTGTAATTCCTCTGAACTTTACTCAGTTCTCTCAGAATGGATGAAAGGAGTTGTGGCTGCCAGTTCACCACACGGCCCCCTTGGAGGCTTAGGGAGGAAAGACGAGACGAGAGCTCCCGCTAAGCTGCTTGGAGACTGCTACGTTATTGCCAGTCAATGCCGCAGACTTATCTTTGCTGGCAATGACGAGAGTTATTGTGAACTTTCAATCTGTGTCTTCCATGCCCACAAGAACTGATGTAATAGACTTTAGGAATTAGAAATAGAGGACAGATTAAGGGAGGTAACCTTTGCTATACAGGCTGTGAGGCCATGAACAGAAATAGTGAATCACCACGTGGCCCCCTCGGAGCCTCAACTCTACTGTTGACATGATATGTTTCTATTTTGTTTATTAGCAAGATTTCTTTCCAGCACCAGAAAGTTCAGTGTGTCCGGTTGGGTTAAAGTTCAAAGCTACATAGCTACAGAAAAAATGACTTGACATGCATGTGCGAAACAGGACGATCACGAGTCCACAGCAAATTATCACTAACTTATTTTGGCTTTAGAGTATTTTGGTGAAACTTTTTGCTGTTACCACAAGTGGTTGTGGTCACAGTCAAGTGTACTAGAGCAAACAAACGTCTCTTTATCCAACTCTTCTGTTTGAGCTTATGCCTGTGTTACCTTTTTCACACTGTCTACTGCAGAATCTTGGCGAGACCAGTTTGAGGAACAGTATCAAGGACTATTTCTAGTTGATGAAATAACCAAGCAGTTCAGAGGTCAAACCTGAATTTGCCGTTGGCCCTCTTTGATCTCGGTACCTTTCCTTCTTGGGGGGGGGTGATTCACTCATCCATGTATTTGTTTGGTGACAGGGAACAGTTGGAGCGTTTAGCTTCCCGTCACCCCAGTGCCCTTGACTCTGTTCTGAACTGGTCCTGCCCAGCACATCATCACCGCACCACTGCGTACCAAGACACCGAGATGACATGCAACATGTCCCCTGACTCCAGGAGAGGGGGGTAGTCATCATTTATTCTCTCACTTGCCTGCCACCTCTTTTGTCTCCTGGCTTTTTAATTTCCCCATCCCTTGTTTTCTGTCAGCTGATGATGCATAATATCCATGCGTTGTTTGAGCATGTGGTGGCTCCATATCAGGTGAGCGCTCGACAGATAGAGATATGTCTGCATTATTCCCTGGGTTCTGTGACAGGTTAATTCTTAGAGGGTTGTAAATACAAAGACAGATGAATTATGCATGGAGATATAAAGGAAAGTGATGGTCTTTGTGGTTTGACTAGACGGAGTCTTTCTGGACAGCTTAACATTTCAATACATGTTTTCTGTCTGAAATGGAGCACACATTAACTGTATGAATAAGGGCTTCATTCTTTTTAGATTCCTCTCCAAAACAGACAAAATGCTGCAAAAGCCCCTTTCACATATTTTGCATGTGTATGCAGGACTCATGCTATCTCAGCACAAATATTAATAATTGCAGTTTTCATTTCATTGCCTGTAAGCTCAAATCTCAACAACAGCTTAATGCTGTTTGATATTCACATGTTTTTTTCAAAAGTTATGTAAGATGCATGCATTTGTTATTAATCTATAGATCATACAATGCAGAAAAACTAGGACAATTTTTAATGCAAAAAAAAGTTTGCATCGCCTAGTTTCAAGCAAAGTGAACTGGCTGCCTCGCTAGTCCTCATTCATTTAAACAAACTTTACATAGGATATTAAATCTTCTTTGTCCCCAATTTAAAATTCAAACCTGAAGGGAACAAAGACCAAACTTGTTAGTATTTGCTAAGCTGTGCTTGAGGACTCAAATTGCAGGAGATAAGATGGTATTTTGGAATGAGTCAAAGGAAATCCTTTTACCTCATGATGTGACTCAGCTTCCTTTCTTTCCATAGTTCAGCCACATTTAACTAATTTGTTGCAGACTTACATGCCAAAGCATTTTTACCGCTTCCCTGGCAAAGGCATAATACAAGCATGTTTCATCAGTGAGTCACTGTGTTTGTCCTACACCTCGCTACACAGGAAACTATTTGTTATTTCAGTGTGTTTGGAGCCTGTCAGTACCAACAAGAAAGGCGTTTTTAGAGAGCGACAGTACTTTCAGTGAAATACCTTCAGAGTTCCAGCCTCAGCTAGTTATGAATCCCTCCTCTGAGCTGCCTGTGCCTCTAGTTTTGCTGTGTCCATCTCTGTTTATCTAACTTTTCAGAGGGTAACTGGACTGTCCACACTGTAATTTAGAAAAATAAATGGAATTCCTTCACTATTAGGTTTGATTGTTCTCACTCTTACAGCTTCAGTTCCTGTATGTTTGACAAGCTGAATGGGTTTCTTGGTAATAACAAAAGCTATTTGGCAGGCTGGCTCTCTGGTGCTGCCCAAATCTCAACTTGACTCACCTGCCTGCCAAAGGTTTTCTCTTATTTCCCCGTTAGCAAGGAATTACACTCAAGACTCTCTTTAATTTTGGCCAGACTGAGGAGTGTCAAGCAAAATACAGTACTATTGCAAATATAGTCATTTTAAATGGATTAATTCTACAATTAATAATACAGTAGGTCAACACCTCTACATTATAGATTATGATATTATAATATTATATATATTATTAATAAATATTATAGATACATATTTGTAATTTTATAAATTGTTTTCATCATTGTCAAAATGCAGCTTTAGGAAATGAACAGAACAATTCAGGTGGGGCTGGTTTGAAGTGGGGGGGCAGCCCAAGGCAAGTGTTACAAGACAGGGGCAGCTTGTAGACCTGCCTCTGAAACAGGGTTGGGGTTACCTAACCTAATAACATGGTCTTAGGCTTGGTCATTTAAACCTTTTACAACTTAAATATACAAGGAACTATTTCAAATTTTAGTTATTAGGGTTCAGATTTGGCACTTGCCTGGGTCTATCCAAAATTGAAAACATTTTCAGTCCAGGGTTTCAGTGTCTTACTTAACATCTACTTCTCTAATGTGTGTTTTGGAAGAAAAATCTGAAACTGTTCCTTTAGAGCAGCACATCAACTTTGCATGTTTTATCTGAAAAAGAAGTCAAAATGTTGGTTGTGTTTTTTTTTTGAAAAGGTCAAGCCTTACATGATAGGATTTTACGTTTTCGTATTCATTTTTATTTTATTCTATTTCAAAAAATCTCAAACTGAGTCGAAGGGGCAAAACTTGAAAGAGAGAAATAGCGGAGAGATGACAGGCAACTGTTGTGACCCACCTCCCCTTAGGAAACCCAGCCATCATGTTGTCAGGCCGTATCGATCTCCGAGAGAGAGCGAGACAGACTGTGCTGTGGAGGCAGAGAGAGGTAGGGATGAAAGTACAGAAGGGAAGAATGTTCGTTTCCAAAAGTGGCTGGTGGGATTTTATCATGCTCAGTGAAAGGGGTGACATTTCAGTAATGCTTTGTTCCTCACTTTGGCATTTCAAATTAATAAAAGCCTCTAATAACTATGCAGATTGAAAAGATGGAGGATGGGTTGACACACTATGAGCTAACACACTGATGAACAATGCAGCAATTTCACTCTTGCTCTCTCTCTCGTTCTTTCTTTCACTCTTTCGGTTTCATCCCAGTTTCTATCAATTTCTCTGCGATGACCTCTGCATCTCATTGCAAAGGGCTGAGAACTGACTCTGTGTTACTTATAATCCCTCAGTGGCAGATTTTAATATGCTTTAAAGCAGCTTATATGAAACTAGAGTTAAAATCAATATTGCAATGATTTTATGATAGTTTCAGTGTATTGACAGGGTGGAGACATTCTAGGGTAACAAATGGTTTGCACTTTAATTTTCATTTTGTTTTGCTTTGTTTCAAGCTATATGGATTAAGAGAAAATAAACAGAGTTAGACTCTAGAATCATTTCAATGGATAATGTAACATGCTTTCACATCAGATTTGAATTTGGGGGTGAATACTACATGAAAAAGTGACATGGTGTAACTATTTAACAACAATTTAACCATCTGCCCAGTGCTGCTGTGCAATAACTACCAATAGTAAATAGGAGATTCTGGTAAGTCAATGCAGCAAAGTTATCATCTGCCAAAAAAGCATCAACATAGATCACTTTAAATGCATTTGATGTCTGTTTAAAGCTAAAACGTGTGTATTTTGTGTAAAGTATCATGACAGGGGAAATATTGTTATTTTGGTTTTATCCAGTGCCTGCTGCTGCTGCAGAAGAGAGAGAGAGAACTAGCAAAGAGAATTAAACATCCTCTCATTAAAGCAATGTTAAAGCTTTTTATTGAATCCTGACATCAGAGGGAGTCTAATCCTACACACAAGCAAGCTCACGCACACAGAAACATGAACGCACACAGACACGAATACACTAACGAACAAAAAATATGTACGTTATGTATATACCTATGTATATGTACGTGCACATATAGATAAACATGTACTTAAATAGACAAACACAACAAATCCACATGTACAGATATCTTTGATGCAGGTCTCCTCACATAAACACACACACAAATTCACACACAGACCCAGACACATGAAAGACCACCATCGTTCCCTATGATAATAAGGTGGTGTTAAATTTACCCCAGTGGGACTCTGCCACATGGGACAGATAATGAGGCCAGGTGTTAATTAATGTGGAGTGCGTTTCCTCTCGTCTGTTGACTCCCTGTGAATCCCAATCAAGGCTGTGGCCCTGGATTGTGGCGCGCTTGATTTGCCAAGCAGCGTACTTCAGAAGGCCAGACTGGCTGTGCTGCAGTCCTCAAAGGGACTGTTTTGGCGAGGGCTACGTTACAAAGGGCGGGGTGCTTGGCATGTGGGCAAATTGAAACATGAGCGCGGGGAGAAGTTTGTGTTTTTGTTTTGATCAGATGCCTGCACTGATAGCAAATTACAACCATCAGCTCTGCATCTTCTGATGTGCTGTGTACTCAACCACCTGATATATATGTTTTTATTTTATTGTTGCTATGTGCAAGTTGCAAGTTTTACTTCTTAAAACGGAATCAGAAATGTCAGAATTTGTATATGTTCAGAACAACTATGTATTAGAATGGGAACAGTTCACAGAGTTATGGTTCTTCTTTTGGTTGTTTTAAGCTTTCTAATGGTTTTAGTTTGGTTTGACTGGTGATCTACCACAGATCTTTGGTCCACTCTCAGTCACAGTCTATGAGGGTGACCACTTTCTCCAGCCGACTTATGCTAGTGAGCTGATGTTTATCTAAGTGGTGGTGGCAGCTCACAGTGGGATGTAAAGTAGAAATTCCATGTTGGTGTCTCTGAGAGTGAAGAGGCAAAGGTGGCCTGAATGATCCACATTCTGGATCAGTGTTTTGGGTGAAGACGAATGTGGGTCTGTTATCTTAGTCTAGTTCGGTGCCAGTCTCACTGCTTTATTGTCGGACAGACCTCCTGGAGCTTTTTGAAGACCTCCGGGATCTCTCCCACACGCATAATATTGACTTGCCATTATTTGTTATCGTCAGGTCTCTGACATTCATAACCCTCCAACCACAGCTATGATATGATGGAGCACTTACAGGTCAGATGTGCAATCCATCTGTCCTTCATTCCACTGAAGGTCAGAAGAATGAAAAGCCTGGCTCTGTTGTGAGCCACTGCTGGCCCTGACTACAGGTCATTAAAGCACTATTGAGTTTCTGCCAAAGCTCTGACTCTCCTAATATCTCACCATGGCTCATCTCAGCTGTCTCTTCCGTCAGGGCTTAGGTGGAGCCCTGAAAGGATCAACATCCAGTCTCTGTGTTCACTATGCACTTGAGCATTACCTCCCCTAAAAAGCCGACTTAGATCTACGCTGATAACTTTTTGGCCCATCTTCTCTGTATCACCACAAAGGTATCATCCTCGGTTATATTGAGGTACTGTGTGAGTGCAGGGCAAAGAGACCTCTTTTGCACTGACAGAAGGTGGAGAATTTATTTTGGTCTCTGATTGGCATCTTGTGATTTTGTCAAGTGGTGCTTCGGCTCAAATTGTCATCATTTTTGTTGTCCTGGATCAACTCCCTGAACACTGAATCACAGCCGAGTGATATTACCAAGCTGTCATTTGTCAAATTTTACCTCTTGTGCGCCCCACGACTGAGGATGGCATCTGGAGGTGTGATAAAGGGGGTTTGGGCCAGCGACAGGTCTGCAGGTGTCATGCGGCAGGTTAGGAGGTGTAAGGCCGAGCAGGATGATAGGGTGATTAATCCAGCAACACCTCAGGTCCAGAGGGAGAGACTTCTCTCACAGGAAGTTACTGAGAACAGCATAAAGCCAGAAAACTGCACACAGGCCAAGACTCATTAATTTTATAATACTGTATATTTTACATTCTAGACAGTATAGATACACATATATAAACATTGCTAAGGTCTTTTATAATAACAACAACAACAATGTGCTCACAAAAGGTAATTGCTTGATTACAAATAAAGTTATTAACCTATAAAGCTAATTTCTTGCTTCCTCAAATTTTGCATTAACAATCATGTGTTTCTACCATTTTTATTTTGAGCATACAGTGTTGAAACAATAACCAAAAATCAAAAACAAGACCCACGTATCTACTAATTCAACTCATAGATGTCATTTGTCACCTGTAGAAAACTCCATCTAGTGAATTTAATAAATGTGAATGTCAGTATAATAATATAAAATAAAGGCATAACATTAAAAAAGAAATACAGTTTATGCAAGGTAATAGTGAAGGTGAACATAAGAGAGGGAGGGGAACATAGAGAAAGGGCTATAGAGGATGGATGTAAATTAGTATTTATTATTATCATCAACCTTAGATTAGTTACATTTCTGCATTATAAATGCATTGACAATAAACTACCATCTCATCCATCTGTGCAGTATTTACTTCATGCATGCTGGCACAGCACAGTGCTGGAAACTCTGGCAAATAATTAGTCAAAATATTAGTCATTTTGTTAACAACCAGTTAGATTTATTATTTATTTGCTTTACTTTACATTTCTACTGTACACCTTTCCATTCTCGTGGCTTCTGAATGAATTGTCGTGACTGAACTGGGCAGTTTATGTACTGTTCTTTTTATATGCTGTGCGTCTGTTTATACCCTAACTTAACTAAGTAAATTACCCAAAGGACAGTTTGGTGACTAATAGAAATGATTTCTTTTCTTTCACTGAAAACATTGCATTGCTCATATAAACTCAAGCCAAATTAATCTAGTTAGTACTTACTAAAGAAATCTGTTCGTCTCAGAGCGATTTACAGAGAAACAAAGCACATGAGCACATCTCAGACTCCAAGCTCCAATTTGACAAATGTGAAATAACAAGCTTCCCCTAAAGGACATGGCCTGAGTAGGAAACTATGGTGAGTGATCTGAGCTTCAGGTCCAGAAATATGTCAGCTAAACTGATTGGTTGGATTGCCTGCACTCATCCTTCAGCAGCAGCTGTCATTGGCCAGGAGATTTATCTGCCGAGCCACATCTTGTGTCAAAAGGCACATCAACAGGAGGTTGCACCTTGTCAGTATCATAAGCCATATGTCACTCACTTAAACATCTGTCACACATCACATCATCAAACGTCTGTGTGTTTGCGTGTGTGTCTCATGTATTACTTATATTGCGGGGACTCGTCTTCCTTGTGCATGGAACTAATTGCTCTGTCCCGGTTCACTGATTCTTATAATTGAAACCTTTGTAAACTTGGTAAACTAACACAGCAATGAAATCACATGTAAATATCCAGTGAGGAGAAGAAGAGATCGTTTTCCATTCCTGTGAAAAGCACCGTGATGCCCATTCCCAGCTCAAGTCTCCATCATCCTTGTTCTCCTGCTCCCCTGCTGTGTGACACTCTAATATTGGATTGACCTTATAGGCTGCAGAGATCGGGACATCATTAGCTGCGACGAGCCGCAGACTTGCTGCTCAGGCCTCCCGCAGTATATAAGACACTGCCTCCAGACGGATCGTATAGCATTGATAGAAACCAGCTGGGCTTGGTTAGACTGCAGCTGTGGTGGCAATAAAGATGTCAGCAATGCCAGTAAGAGACAGGCTATTAGAAGCCTGAGTCAATAGGTGTGGATTTAGGCAAATGTGTAATATGTGGCATAAAAACAGAGTGTGGTGCTGAATAAAGTAATTAAAATGGTGACATTTCAAATGTATTATAGATCCTTGTGAGGTGAATTTGCAGTTTTGCAGCATAAGAAACAGGGTTGTGTGTTTTAAATGATTCAGAAAATAAATTACGTCTGGTGAAGTTACGTATATACATATATACACACATACACACTATAAAACCAAATGATTCTTTCGTGGAAGGGGTTATGTTGTCACACCAGGTCACATTTTTCAGTTTTCATTTTGGTACAGAACTCTTCGTTCCCTCCAACTCTCCGCTGAGCATTTCTCTCTCCTGCAGCCATGATCACAGGTAAAGGATCAAGCTGGGAGGGTTTATTGTTTTTCAATAGCTGCCCCCCGGCACTGTACCGAAGCCCTGGGTCTTAAATGACCACAGAGGTTATTGATCTTCATAAGGCAGTGTTTTTGTTGTTAAATAACCATGGCAGGTAATCCGTTGAAATGTCCTGACCTTTCTCTATTATTCCACCTGCTTTATGAAAGCATTCCAAGTACAGTGAAGTTTACTGGGTGAAAGTAACAACTGTACATGTCACTAAATGCTCGATTGTGAAGGTACCGTCACATTATTCAGTGTTATTAAAGATGTAAGGGGCCTTTATGAAAGGTTTGTCCCCGGCCAGCGTCCAAATGTGAACGGACTCCTCGGTTAGAGTGATCACTTCCCTGAAGGCTTGAAGTCGAGGTAGGTAGTGAGAGAATGATTATGGGTTGAATTTATGACTACTTTCCACCGGTCTCAGAACATTTCTTCGGCTAGCATGATGAAGCAAATTTCTCTCTTTTTTTAAAGTCTCTATTTACTCTGCTTCTCACTGTTCAGCAGGGAAATTGTTTTTCTCATTAGCCACGGATGTTGCAGTCTGAGTTCTTTATATTGCCTGTGAATAAGGCTCTCGTTTCGGAAAACATAAAGGCAGCCACCCCGCTGCTCTCCTGAACCTGACCGTGACGACAAATGAAAACAAATAGAAGTGAAAATTCATGCTCTACAATGATAACAGGGAGATCATTCTCTCTTACAGTGTCTGTCTCTCTCCCTTCTTTAAGATCTGAGCTTTGAGCAGACCTCCAAGGCTGCTCAAGCACAAGCAGCAAATATAACAAGCATCAGCACACATCATTGGTAAACAGTTCACACAAGTACAATTTATTGCCCCCACGGCCAAACTCAGCCATCCTCCTTATTACCCCTTAACACTCTCTTTTTCACATCTCTCTCAGTGTTTCTGTTTTCAGCCAACAGTGTGGCCTTTCAAGCTTTGTGTTGGCTTTGCATGTATGTGGGTGTGCACGGGCGTGAGAGGAGAATACTTTTAGTAACTGAGAACTGCCTTTGAAAAACACAAAGCAAAAAAAGATCGACTTCTTTTTCCTCCCACTCTCTCCTATTCTCTCACTCTGTCTTAGCAGCATAACCCTTATTACCCTCCTAATTGGATCATTCAACGCCCCTTTGAGTCAACCGAGTAGGCCTAGTGACCCACAATCCCACAGTCTTGTTGTACGTTATTGCATAGTTATCACTTCTAGCCAAGTTCCTGGTTACTGACAGCATATCAAGGTCCCAAAGGAAATAAAATGGACTGCACAGATCTGTATCTAAAAACAGGGAAGTCATACATACATCTTCCTGTGAAGAAGATAAAGCATCAAATAAAAATTTTCTCTGGGAAAGAGACTTTTAGAGTCGTTATTCAAAGACAAAAAAAAGGCAGTCATTGGTCTTTTCAAATAAAATATAATGGTGCCTCCTTATCAGTATTCCTGCCAGTGATCTTCACTCAACAAAGTGGCAGTCTGGGTTGAATGCACTGCAATACCGGGGAGATAAGCGCGTAATGTTGCAGATAGCACTGTTCTCACCTTTAGATAATTTTGCGTGTAAAGTGCTGGATGATTGCTGATTATCGAACCGCTTTACAGTTGATCTGAATCTCATCAGCACTTAACCTCATTGTTCCTGGAGCAGAGGTGAGAGGAATGTCAAATGGAATGTGTCTTGTGCTCTCTGGCAGTGTTTCAGCTGTCTGTCTCTCTTCCTCTCTTCAGTATTCACACACACACACACACACATACACACACACGTGGATATGTACCGCATGTGCACACACAGGCAAACCCATTCAGAGCTCTCTATTCATCTTGCAAATAAACAGAAACACATGAAGAGCTCCACTTTCTCCCTGCAAAACATGCTCGCATAAACACCCAGTCTCCCTGGATGTCTATGGTACAGAGCAGACACAGGCCCATGAAAAATGCATGTCCCTTTGCGTGTTTCATAAGAAACACTCATCGAGATTCCATTCCCATCTCAGCCGAAAGACCACACAGGAATATCAATTACACTGGCAATTTGGGTGGCAGTGTAGGCAGGAATGGCACTGAGCGAGAATATGGGATCCACAGTGTCATTTTAATGAGAGGGTCACTATCTCCTGCTGCTCTAGGGCCAGATTATAAAATACACGTTCAACCAAATGTGCTAGAAATGCTATAGAGTGCGGTGGTGGAATCACGATAGGGTGGAAAGCCAATGGGACACTGGAAAAGTAAATAACCTTTTGAGGAAAAGTGGACCAACAGCTGACCTGAGATCTAAAGGATGCTTTAGGGTTTCACAATTATTAACCTAAAGCATCAATGACAACTAAACACGTGTTTTAGGATTCCACTTTTCTTCTTAATATTTTTATTCTCTACATCTATTGCTCAACACGTGAAACTACACAGTGCAGGGTTTTTGTATAAAACTCTTGACAGGTACCACAGAGGTAAACTGAGGAGTTATTTCAGTTATTCATTGTGGGTCTAGGTTTCATACTTGTTTCTCCACTATTCTGATCATACTTCACATCAGCTGTTTATTTTACTTTGCTGTAGAGTTACCTGCTCCTCAGTTAGCAGGGGGAGCAGCTCTGTACTACAAGCCAACAACAGCACACAACAACTCAAGTGCATCTTATGAACAATGACAGTAAAATAGCTGCATTGCTGTCATTTGAAATTATAATAATGTCATTTATCTTGCAATATTATGCACTGGGTGTCCAACATGTTTCATTGCAAATGCTAGTGTAGGCTGGTGTAAATTGAAACTATTTTATTTGTAATTAAGTGTTGACTGTAATGACTGGAATAACCGCACATAAATTAGTCAGTGAAAACTTACATCTTGCTGTTTGCTTTAACAGGAGAATCCGTACATGTGCAACAATGAATGTGACGCCGCCACTGAGGAGTTGGCTCATCCCCCGGAGCTGATGTTTGACTTTGAGGGTCGTAACCCCACCACGTTCTGGCAGTCCACTTCATGGAAGAAATACCCCAAACCCCTGCAGGTTAACATCACTCTGTCGTGGAACAAGACCATTGAGTTGACTGATGACATCATACTGACTTTTGAATCAGGCCGACCGGAGCAGATGGTCTTGGAGAAATCACTTGATTATGGCCGGACCTGGACCCCGTACCAGTTCTACGCCACTGACTGCCTGGATGCCTTCACCATGGAACCCAAAACAGTGAATGACCTCACCCAACGCACCCTGCTGGATATCATCTGCACGGAGGACTACTCCAGAGGTTACGTGTGGAAAAATGACAAGACGGTACGCTTTGAGATAAAGGATCGCTTTGCCCTGTTTGCCGGGCCTCGACTACACAACATGGCTTCGTTGTATGGGCAGCTGGATACCACCAAGAACCTGAGGGACTTCTTCACCATAACTGATCTGAGGATTAAGCTACTGAAGCCAGCCACTGGAGCCACCATGGTGGACGAGAACAACCTATCCAGATATTTCTATGCCATCTCTGACATCAAGGTGCAGGGCAGGTAAGCCCCTTTTACATTTCTTATAAATGAAATCATACAGTGCATACCAATGTTCATTGTTTGATAGCCTGCAAGTATTGCACTACATTTTTTCAGTTTTAGATATTAGCCTTTTATTTTAATTATTGTTTTGTTCTTTCAAACACCTTTTCAAACAGGACCTCTGTGATGAGGTAGCAAAAATGCCCAGTATGCTTCCTTACCCTTAGCAATGCTTAAGGCTTTTTTTTATCCATACAGCATCAGAATGCACCAAGATTGGCTGAGCATGTGCTATAGAAAGCCAAGAGTCAGCAGGTTTTTATTTAAAACATACCACAAGGATTAGTACTCCTTCAAGTAGACAGGAAGAATTCATCAGTGCAATCACCTACTGAGGTGATTTTCATTAGGAAGGAAAACCTGCAGACTGTTGCTTCTCCATGCTTTGCAGTTGGACGCCCTTGGTATAAACCAACTTTCTTTTTGCTTTTGAAAACAGGCTTCGCATTTTATTTTTAAAATAAGTAAAATGCTCAGTCTTGCCACAGATAAAAATGTTGCATCTAGATTGAACTGTAGAACACAGTCCAACTATGAATGGAAGTTAGAGAGTGTCTAAAATTGAAAGAAAAAAAAAAAACTTGACACAAGCAATGAGTCATTGCCTCCCTCTCTTTAGCCTATATAATGGCTACCTAGTGTGAGTGTGGAGTGTTTCAGTGGACGTCAGCCCAACCTAAAATTCTGTTTCTACAATGAGTCCGAAGTGGGGAAAATGGGGCCTGAGGCACAGATGGATCTCTAGTCTCTTAAATAACTTATTATAACCAGAAGCCAGAAGGCTGTGATTGCCTCCTGTGAGCCATGGTAAAGAAATGTTTTAATGTGTGTCTTTACATTTCTATGGCAAAGACACTTCAATGTTCCTTAGTTATCTGATAGTCCTATAATATGATGTCGCCATCATATTATAATTTTTCACAGTAAAACGGTTCTTTTCTGTCTGTCTGAAACTGTGTCCTTTTGTATTTGAATGTTTTCTGCTGTTTTTAATTCTATCAGCCACATGTCCTTAACTGAGGATGAGCTGTGAGTAATATCATGCATTAAAATGAATTTACTTAACTGAATTGCAATATTAGCTCTGAACCTTCACACAATAAAAGAGATAGGACAGCCGGCACATGACAGCATAGGAAAGGTATTAACCATACAAGATTGGAAAAATATGATCTTTTAAGCTCTTAGTTATTCAATTGTATCTGGCACATGTTTGCATGGCAGAAAACCAAAACAATTTAAGAATACATTTAAAAAGCAGTTTGTTTCATTCCTTATGGTTTTTTTCTTACAATCAGTCGTATTTATTTGATCCATTGTTAATAATCTTGGCACAGCTTTATTTACAGCTACTTGTTACATTTCCTTTTTCACTTAAGATAAAAGTTCAAATATTCCAATTTTACAGCCCATACTTTCAGTAAAATTTAGTACATATGTCATCACACAGCTTGCAATGTTGCAGTGTATAATATTTCCATCCATGTGAATCATCACAGTGCCCCTGCAATTTTTACGGAATGAAAACATTGTTGTTTCATGATGCATGAAAATGGCCCACACGACGGTTGTAAAGCCTCTACAGCTGCTCTCCAAATGGGACCTGTGTTGCTTGCTGCATTTGGTTTATATGAGGATAACTGGGTTGGTAATGACCCATCAGATGGGCCCTAGGTGAATTGAAACAGTTAGTCCCTAATTAGAATTCAGTCGACTTCAATGGCAGATTAGAACCATTAGCACGTTGGCTAATTGGTAGGAGACTAATCTTGTAATTAAGAGCATTTGCAGCTGATTAAATGGTAATCATCAGGGACATATCAGTGAAATGTGGAGACATTCAGAATTGCCAGGCTGCGGTTCCAAATTTAGACTTGCCCTGTTTAATAATGAGTAGATTTATGGTTTAATCTGTGAGGTTTCCTTTCGGAGCAAGCTGCAGCTTTTGCTTTAAATAACTCACATTCAGAAATATCTAGTATTTTTTAATCATCTTGCAATGTCTGAACGGATCAGTCACCGAACACAAGCCATCACAACTGGCAAAAAATCTGACAACACTTCTCTCATGTTTGATGTCTTTGATCACATCCCACAGCAAGTTTTTCATAATGGTGGCATGCGATATTCCCAATTCAGCTCTATCAGAGATATATCCATGCTGTGCAGTCAGACACACTCTTCCAATATCCACACTCATACTGTAAACATGAATTGATGAGTTCTAAATTACAAGACCTCCTACCCAGCATAGAATAGCATCTCCCACAGATATCTTATTTTGTCATTCATTAGAAAGAGTAGCAAAAGGTTGGATGGTAAGAAATAAGCTATTTTGCCCAATTTTCCATCCTGCCCCTGGGCATCAAATTCAATTTTCCACAAAAAGTTTGTACTGAGAAAGAAAAGAAAATAAACATACGATTTCTGTCCAGAGGTGGATCAGTAACTCACTTGAAAGAGGGTGATGGAGGTAGGTGGGAAGAGACTGATTAGAGTTCCCACCAGTCACAGTAGCCTCCTGGCTACAACCAAATGTGAAAGCCTTATCACAGAATGGCCATCCTCTCCCAGACTTTCTAGAATACTCTATAAATGCTGATAAACTTTCGCTCACACACAGCTGAGTATATGTAGTGTCAGGTAACCTGCGGATATGTTCATGAATGTCTGGGTTCTGAATTGAGACTGGCGCATAGTTTAAATGTCATATTACATTTTTTACAATAATCTGTGAAAGGTTTGGCTTCGTGTTACATTTCAAAACACAAAGTTGATGTATTTGCAATAGGAGGTATTCACAAACAAAATCCATGCTTTGCATTAGCAAAATTAATCCAAGAGCAAAAATCCAATCATAAGACAACGTCACCATTTTGAAAAACAAAAATTTACAAAAGGAAAGGTGTGGATATCTTTCAGAAACATCTGCATCTTTATTAACCATAACAGTATTTCTCTAGTTTTAAGCCTTCCATTACATCTAAACACGTGTATGTTAATTGATGTACAGAGGTAACACAGAAGTCTAATGAACTTATGTGTTAGCTATCTACAGCAGAACTACTCACTGGCATCTAAATTAAATACAATGGACCCTAACCGTACCTGAAGCATAATTTATTTGACGTAATCACAATCTCTCTTCCCACCGACAACGTAGGAGGCAAGAATGTGTGCACAAGTTGTGTCTTCAAATCTTTAATGACTGAGGCTCATTATCTGTAGACTCTTGGAAGTCAATGCAAGAAATTCTGAGGTTAAATGCCTGCGGCAGGTTGAAGCAGAGCCGGCAAACCAATAGAAGTAAATAACATTTCTTTCAGAAACACCTCCTGGAAAGCTTCAGATGCTGCATGTGACAATGCACAAGAACGAGAGCAGATTTCTCTTGTTATAATCTAAGAATAGTTATAGAACAAAACAGGCTTTACAATGCTTAGAATCACATTGTGCCAGATGTTGTACAATGATCTTGTATGGGAGAAACCATTAGGAGGCATAAAGAAAAAAAGGAAAGGAAAAAAGGTACAAGAGGGTTTTTTTTTTCCACCTCTGCTGAGTGTGTGGGGCTGGCGTTATTGATTTCTAATGTTATTCCACATCAACGGAAAACAAAAACCTTGAACCGTGCAGGCTGTCCCACCTTTCACATCTCTCTCTCCATCGTTCCTCACTTATTGATCAGATGTCTGCTTGTTAATTAAGACATGACCGCTGCCAGCTGGCTGCACGGTCAGAAATGCACATCTGCAGGGCTGCGGCAGGGCCTGGGAATAAGAGGCAACTAATCCATAAGTGCTAATGTGCTATTTCTCTTATCCCCCATGTCATTCTCAATTTTTCCCCAACCTCTGTGTTTTTTCTCTTATTCGATTGTTTCTTTCTCACCCCCACCTCCTTTTAGCCTCCAAGTACTGTGCAATTCAAAATCAGTGCTTGCTGATTCTGATAGTACAGTAAATCCTTGATTGAATGTATGACATTAATCAAGTTTGCATAAGTAGTCTTTACTTAGTAGCAGATTTAACAGATTTCTTTTGTCATTTTTCAGTTTAACAAGTAACTTCTTCATTCAACAAGAACCTAAAGCTGCAACTCTACCAAATTAGCACAAAGACAACGTTCGTTGACAAAGACAACATTAATTCTAAGCATCTGCGAGTAGGCACAGAATTCAACACTAACTATTAGCATAATTAGCATGATTAGCATTGATGTTGTAATTATTGTGAAAAAACGAGGACTAAAAACAATTTCTTTCACGAATGTCTTCTTCAAACTCCAAAAAAGGACAAGACTGAGGGGTTTTAAGTCCTAAACAATGCACGCTGATCTTGTTAATTAGTTGAGTGAATTCTCGGCAGTTCATTCATTCAACTCATCATTTCAAGTTAATTGACTGCAAGTCAGAACAAACATTTAGAACTTCTGAAAATAAAAACTATTACTGAGCACATTGAATGGTGTGACGTGAAATGTGTGGGTGTATTAGTCACAGCCTAAAGGTTGCTCTTAAAAACAGTGCATCTTTAAAATTAAATCATTTTAGAGGCCTGACTTACTGATCATAAATATAATAATTAAACAATTTGGGTGCAAACTTGTATCCACTAAAAAACAATACATACTTGACTATCCAGCATTTACATGACTGCAGGCTTATGAAAATAAAGAGATACGTTTCATTCCCTAAGGACTTATTGTGCTGACAAATATTAAACAAAAGCAAACTTCAAACAGACACAAAAACATATATTTTATCATGAGCCTTCCCTTTAAGATATACACGAGTTATTCAAAGGCAATTTGGATACAAGAGAATAATAGTTTTAGAAAATATATCAAACATTTTACTGTTATTTTATGCTCCCCAATGTTCCCCTCGAGCCACAGAAAAAAAAAAAAACCCTGTATCTGCTTCTTCCTCATGGGAATCCTGAGCTCAGAAAACTGCCATATCTCACACACACACACACACACACACACACACGTTGTATTTTGTACTTAAAAAGGCTCTTAAATTTGTGGCTCCTCCACAGTGCATTCACATGGTGGCCATCACTCCCCACAGAACTATATACTTTAAACCCTAAGGAAATCTACAGTTGTGCATTTTCCAGTGGTCGCATATAGAAATCTCACCACATCATCTACTCTACAATGTGCCAGAACATTTCCCTCCCTCATTTACACTACTGACACATGAATTTCCTTCTACTCTACAGATATAATCTTCTCAAACCTTTTGTGTGTGTCTCTCTCTCCTCTTTGTCTCTCAAGCTTGTAGATTTCAGGCAGGGCAGAGTGCAGCAGGAGAAAAAACAAATCAATAATTCTCGAGTGTTTGAGTTAAGGATGTTCTTGAGTAGCTCAATGGAATCTGTTGTTGATTCGTAGTTTAGTGCGTGGAAATGGTTTTATAATATTCAACCTGTTTTAAAGTGTTTGGAAAAGGACAAGTCGCCGATCTAGCAGTGTGCCATAGCCCTGTTTTGGACAATGCTAACACTCAAATACATAGTTGGTGGTCTCTCTAATTTTTCCATTACCCAAATGACTGATCTGATCAGTCACTGTCAGTGTGATAAATGCATTTACAGTCTTTTCAGTGACTGGGGAAAAAAGCCTCAATGGGCTTTACTGGACTGGATTCTTTTCATGTTAGCCCTTTAAATTACATGGCAGTTATACCCTCCACATAACAACACATGCCAACAGAAACTGCAAACACACACACACACACACACACACACACACACACACGCGCGCACTTCCAGTCCACCAAACCCATGCCCTGTGAACCATGACAGCTGTAGCCAGCTTGACTGACAGAGTTTGAAAGTCAGGTTCAAGTACAGGTTCACACGACCCCCAGCGTTACTCTGCTACCACCATAAGGTTCTCTCCGACGCTGCCAACGCCTGCTCACTTATCTTCTACCAGATGTCTGTCACACGCGGCGATGTTTTCTGCCAGTCATCTCCTCGTCTCCAGCGTTTAATTAGTGCTCATTAAGGCCCAGGCTTTCTTTGTAAATAATATATGGCTGCCAGTGAAAGTACATCAACATAAGCCGTCTCTGGAGGGGCAGCAGCCATGAATAGTAAAATCATCAACATGTCCTCTGCTACATTTACTGTATGATCAAGCTTTGCTTGCAAAAGGAACACAAGGTTGCTGCAGCTTTGGGCATTCAAAAGGTGGATATAGTGTGTGTAGCTTTACGACTGTGTTTCCTCACTTGAGTAATATAGTGGCAAGGGTGTTCTTTTTACATTAAAGTGTTAACCCTTCATAGTAAAGCAGGTAAGTGCATGCTACTAAGAACCACTTGCATGCTTCCCACAGAGTATACAGATGGCCTCTGATTTCCATATTAATGTGTCCGCGGATTGGCGATTTCTTCACGTCGTCCTTCTTGTCTCAGCGTCTTATATCACGCGAATGAATGAATCGTCCCTCCAACATCAAGTCTGAGGTGGGATGAGGGGAGTAGACATTACCATACTCTATGCCTACATCAGTGTACAACCTCAATAATAGGCCCTGTCATTGAAACAAATCACAGGCTTCAGTAGCAGTGGGCCAAGCCACGTAAATTCAAATTTCATTTCGTCTCAGCAGAAAATTGGAGCAGGGGGAATGAACTTGTGATCCATTCCTAATATTTCTCTAACAATTTGGGAAGCCCTGGTGAGGCTACTTTATATTTCGATGAGGGATGCAAACAATTTGCTTGAGATGTATTACATTACACCCCGAAGAATGACAAAATTGGCCACAGCACACAGCAACGAAAACAAGCCTAATCGGACTCTTCAATTTCACGGTGACACAGCCTGGTGTAATGAGGTGACTCTGTGATTCGCCCCTCTCCTAGTGAAAAACTTCAATGCCATCCAAGATGCAAAAGGATCCAATGTAAAGACATGCTGTCAAAGTCATTGTGTTGGCCAGATTTGCCTTGTCCCTGCTCAGATTGTTGAAGTAAGCCATTTTCCCCCTATCCCCTGCAGCTGTGTTTTATAGAGTTTGCTAAAGACAACCTGTATAGATTCACTTTTGCATTATAGCAATTCATGTAAATTTCTAGGTACTATATTTAATTCACTGATCTGAATCCAAACAGAACTAAAGTCAAGTTGCATATTACACTGTTCCCTTTTTAACTTTAGGGGCATTTTAACATTAGCTCCATCTTTATTTTTAGATCAGATTCTGCAAGCTACTGTATGGGCAAGCTGTAATATTAATTTGAATATACATGAATAATTTAGTGTATTCCAAAATGTATTATATCAAATCAGAAAACACTGAACTCATTTTCCCAGTATTCTGTTATATTATATTACATTTTGTGTATTTGCCTTTTATTTCTTAAAATTAACTATTATTATTATTATTATTATTATTATAGTTCAAAGTGCAAGGTATGAACAAATCTACATTAGAACTGACAGACCTCAAGCTTTGTGGGAAGTTGGTTCCAGACATGGGGCACATGAAAAACAACTCAGGACTGCAAGCAGACAACCGTCAGTCTTCATAAGACAGAAGCATATAAAGTGTATATGATGTTAAAATCCAGGCTTGAGCCTATAAAAAAAAAAAAAAAAAAAAAAAGACAAAATGAAAGGTTGGGAGGTTGTAAAATGCACTATTCTCTGAATATATCAAGTCAAATTGTCCAACACATAGTTTAATTAAAGGCCAGGAAAGTAAGGGACAGGATCCCAGGAGTTAAATTAAGAGCAGCTGGACTAACTTCCTGTTTTTAAGTGGCACTCTTCTGTTTAGGCACTCACATAGCTAACGTGTCACAGGGCCTTTCTCCTCATGTAAAAGAAATCAAACTGTCTCTCTTTCACTGCAGGTTATTCTGGTTTGTCCATGTAGCACATTGACATTCATCTAAAACTTTCAGCAAGGCAAAAGTTTCCCTCAACAGCCTTGATCTCTCCATTTCTGTCAGAGCTATCACTGGTCAGGATATGTGAGAGTTTCTCCAAGTGCCTTATGGAGGAAAGTTTCTAAGTATGCATTTATGCAGCATGGAGGCGCATTACAGCTTCTGACCATGGGCAACTTACAGTATATGAGGAACAGGTGAGATATAGAGCTGAGGGAGACTGTTCTGCTCAGTCAGTCTTAACATCCAGACTGGTAGTCACGGGTTAAAGCTCCAGTGGAAAGAATTTAACTTTTTATTTTAGGTAGTTTAAGAGCTCTGCATACAGATTAGCAGGATTTAGGGGAGTGGTCTAAGGAGTGGTTGCTCTCTTTATTTCTTCCTATCAGCCATGTTAGATAGCATATGGCCTGCTCCAGGGGGAATCTCTGTATTTATACCCAGACACAGGTGCAAACAATTAGGTCAATCACACCATTGCCTCCACGAACAGAGATCTCAAGATGAAACCATGGAGGGCAATGTGAAACACATTCAGTGTTGTTTGTTAGTCAGAATCAGCAGTTGTACACATGAAGTAAAAAAAAAAAAGATGCATGCAGTGATGTGAAGTAAACTTTTAGGGGGACATATGACAACATTATCAAATATTAGATTACAGCATGGAGTTGATATGTGCACAGTCGCACAGGTGTTCTCAGTTATTCTGATTGATGGGACGTCAGTTCTGCTTAAGTTGGGCAAAACATGGCTAAGAATGAAGAAAGTAAAGCAAAGTATAAACGGTCATAGTGGTACAATATTTGAAACTAATAATGTTAATGATAATGATGAGTATACTGCAATACAGATAAAGTAATATATAAAAAGATGCACAATTTTTGTTTGACTTAATTTTTCTTTCTTTATTGATGAGCGATATTTATTCATGCATCATATGATCCAGACTTCATTGTTCTGCTTCTACTTAAATGTTTTTTAATGATACTGACCCTTATTATTATTTGTTTGTTTTTGCTTTTTATGTTAGGCATTTTTCAATATCTTGTGTTTACCCTCAATTTTTATTACACAAAATGAAAATATGCACAAAGCAGGCAGATGGAAACACATTCGGTGTGGTAGTGAGTCAGACTAACACACGTCTGGGAGCCTGATTCTAAAGCAATTAAATGGAATTTAGCCACCAGTAATTATATTATTCACACCTATGGCATGTCAAAATATTTTCCAAAGGTCCATTTGAATAAAAATCTGCGTGTCTAACCTCATAACTAGAGAACGAGGAAGACGTCAATCAATCACAGGTTGTACATGCCCACGCCATATTGAGAGGTCTAATTAGTAAAGTAAGTAAAGACAGCTGTGTGGGTGGACATTTACCAGAATGAAGGAAGTTACTGGCTTAAATCAATGGGTTTAAAATTTAAATACGTCCTTATTTTCACTCATCACACAAGTTCAAGGACATCTGTTGCTTTTTTTTATGTGCCCTACAGATTATTTGACGCTTTCTTCATCACAGTTCATCACAAACATTTATATTGCTTGACTTTGAGTTCACTGTAATTTATGAACTGTGAATTCGTCAGAGAGGTAATGCAGCAAAATGCATTTATGTCACACCCTTTGGCCTTCCACAATTAACCTCAGAAATAAATTACTCTGCAAAAACGCGAGTATCTCAAGCAAGAGACGCGCTAATAAATCAGAGCTCTTTCTTCTTGGAAGTCACTGTAAGGTGCAACTTGAAAATTAGCAAAAGAAAGTTTTCCTCACCTGTCAGTTCAAGGCTCTCCTACTTTAAGGTTCTCATTTAACGAGTTCTGTGCACCTCTCTTGTCTTGAATCAGAGATGCTAGGATCTGTCACACGGTAGAAAAGCTGTGTTAGACATAGTGAGCCTGTCAACACAGTGCCAAGCATCCAGGAGAAGCCAAGGTTAGGCAGCAGCCAGGGGAGAAAACACAGGGCAGTGTTGCTTCTCTACCCCAGAATGTCATCATCAAATAGACCCCAATCTTGGTTCACTGTAGAGATTTATTCACTGTTCTGAAATCCAAATCAAGACCAGTATCTGTACCGCGTTATATACCAGGTGCAGCAGACATCACATACTGTGGTGTTTAATGTCATTCTCCTCAGCGGGAAGGTTAAAAAGGTAATGTTGTTGTTATTTACTGGGGTTTTGAGATGTCTATTCCGTCCTCTACACCGGTACAAAGAAGGTAAAATGGATTTGATTTGCTGTATCCGCAACATTGAAAGATTTTATTTATGAAATTCAATAGTGAGGTTTTACCAGATACAATGTACTGGTTTGTCTGGGTAGTTCACAGACCTCATAGAAAATACTCGATTTCAGAGAAAAGGTCCAAGTGAACACTGTTGACAACATGTTTAGTGGATTACTTAACTGAAATAGTTTTATTTTAATGTAATTTTCAATGCTGTGAACCATAACTGCAACTCAACTCCATTGTACTGAGGAGAAGACGTTAATCTCTAAAGCAAAGGAGGAAGCCAGATAAAGTTGTGCAGAATAGGAGGATATGGTGAATGGACGGGTCAACAAAATGTTAGACAACATAAAAAAAAATCACCATGACCATTGTAACATTAACCATGTATTTATATTCCAACCTTTGCTAAGTTCTTCTTTTAACCAAGCTGAAGGTCTTTTTTATGTCTAACCCTTACCTAACCTTAACTATTGAACTGTTACATGATAAAATGGGTAGTTATTTATTTTTCACACCTATAAGATAACACTATTATTCGCATTGTTTCCAAGAGTATTTTTACACCCAGCTGTAGGAGCACAGTTAATAGGAAAGGACAAAAAAGCCAGATGTCTCCTAAGGGAGGGTCACTTGTTTGGATAATGGATCGTACCAATTGCTATTGGGCTGAACACAGGATAAAAGGTCATTAAAACTTTATGAAATGTGCCTTCGTAATGGTACTGTTCAAAAGGGTGGACATACAGGGAATCTCTTTCCTCTTGTGGCCCAAACTGAGGACAGAAAAAGTCTCTGATTTCAATATGACAATGCCAACGGCAAAAGCATCGCATCCCAGGGCTCCCCCGAGTCCACATACTCGATCAGCGTGCTGCCCGCGCCACTTGGACCAGATGATCCAGATTTTGCTGGTTTTTAATTAAGTGGAAGGTCAAATCTCATTGCTCTTGACTTCAGGGAGCTGCTGCTGTCTGCACGGCAGAAGAGCTACACCCAGTCATTAATTTTATGGAGCAGGACTTTAATTGATTAAAAAGTTAAGGACTATGGGGATTGCATGGTAAGAGGCACTAGCATTTATTTGCTGTGATGTGGGCTGATGTGCAGTTGAATTTATTATAGAGTCTCGTATTTAGACTCAGCACCTCGCCTGAGAAACAATGGTGATTGTCTTTGAATTGGGTATGGTAGCATTACTCACTATACCCAATAAAAATAAAAGTCATATTACTCTGTTACATACATTCCCATGTAACATTTGGTTAAACACTGCTTATTTAAGGGTTTTAGCCAAAAACTGAAGGAGGGTCTGTCTTTAAATAGTATTTTAAGACATGTTTACACTAAAATAATGTGTTATATTAAAATATAAACAGTGCTTCAAGTGGAGGATAGTGTCCTGTAGTGTTATCTGTAAAGGGATATTACCAGATTGCCATAAGACTTTATTCACTGACTTTCTTTTACTGCTTATCAGCTGACAGAATGGAGTATAGATTCGCTTGTTTCCCGCAGTTATCTATCATTAATGCGAGATGTCACAGTAAGGCCAGGAAGTCAATTAGAATGGATGTATTTCTGTCTGCTACTGTCATTTCTCTGTCTCATGTTCACCGGTGATTGTAGGCAACAGATACCCGGCTCCTCGGTCTCAAATGGGAAAAATCTTCCCTCTGAGATGATTTGTAAAAACAAACATGGGCATGATATGAAACCGTGAGACGCCCAAACCTCTGGGGAGGTCTACTGTGTCAGATCGTCCTGATGGTTTGCACTCAGCTCTCTCTTTATCAAGCCCCCATCCTCCCGAGAAGCTCAGGTCACGGGTTGTAACCTCTTACCCTCGTAGGAATAAAATTAAATAGGGAGACTTATATTTGGAATACAACTGGAACATGAAACTGTGCTATGTCATGTGACAACAACCACAGCCTGTTCTTCCTCTGATATAGCTCTTCACAGGGAATAAACAACACGCACTGAAGTGAGATGGGTTGTATTGTGAGAACATGCAATTTACTCTCTTTTCATTCAGGTTGTTGAACCTGTAGTGAAGTGAAACTCAGAATGCAATTAACTTGTTCTTTTTCCACAAGCTTGGCAACACAAGCACAACTGTTCCATGTGGTCAAAAGAGTTGTGGGTTTGGTTCAGTATTGCGAGCTGCCAGGCCTTCTCTCCTCTCCTGTCAGGAGGATCTGTCAGCCCTGCCACAGTTCTGTCTAATAAACCAGTTTCACACACCGGTAGAGTTTCCTGTCTCAAGGCCTCCTTGCCAAATAGCACAGTAACTTTGAAGAGAAAGAACAAATAATCATTCTTAGTCTACACAGCTTCTCTTTATGCTATCATCTCTCTATCAGATCCTTGTTTTGTGCTCAATTAAGGAATCTTACAGAGTGCCTTTCATTTAGCTCTCAAAGTGGCAAAAGTGACCTTATTCTGAGCGCTGTGCTCTCCGCAGGGGCTGCGACAAATGAGGCCTTGTTTTTTAAAGGAGAGCATAATGAAGCTTTGTGGAAGCATGATACAAGTCAGATAACCCACCAGGATTTCAATTTAGCGCTGTCAAAAAATTGAAAGATACAAATAAACGCCGCAGTAGAGGCAGAGCTTCTGTAATCTCTCTAGAAGGTATTGATTCAGTGGGTCCAGAATGAGGCCTATGCATGTGTCTGACTTTTGTTGTTCTCTTTCCATCTCAGGTGCAAGTGCAACCTGCACGCCAACAGCTGTGTCTTTGACAAGGGAAAGCTGGGCTGCGAGTGTGAGCACAACACCACAGGGCCAGACTGCAGCCGCTGTAAGAGGCACTACCACGGAAGAGCCTGGAGTGTCGGCTCTTACCTCCCAATACCTAAGGGAACTGCAAATATATGTAAGTATGTCTATATTTCTACTGTTCAGTAGATAAAGATTGAACATGCAGCTAAGTTACAAGTATTTCACAGAGCAGAACACTATTTCAAGCTTAGTCGGAGAAGTCACTGCTACTGTATGTGATGAAGCCTGCAATAAAATGACAACTTTAGTGGTTTGTTCAAACCTAGAATGACCTATGCCTCTGTTGCTCTTTCAGCACCAGAGAGGAGTAGACAGCTGCATTGAGAGATGGCAGGAGGGCGCAGTTTATTTCAGGATTGCGAAATGAACGAATAGGCTAATAACCATTTGGATCATGGCTAATGTCAGGTGTGATCAAATGAACCAGACACTCATTTCCAGGCTGATAAGTTATCTCAGGAACATGAGAAAACGGTTTTGTTTTCTCAAGGTCACAAGATAATTAACTTGATCTCCATGACGGCATTAAAAAAGCACAGTTTCATCAATGGCCATTCCCGGCTTCCATAGTCTTATGTTTCATTCATCCAGTATTAAATGATTGTGGACAGCACTCTGTCTAGTACCTCAACACTGAATTTAGCATTTCATCCTCAATTCCACGTCAACTGTGAACTAATGCTGGATATTTTTCCGCCTGTTCACGTGGTATCTATGAGGCAGAAGGTGCTCTTTTGCATTATCCCCATTATAATCTTGGACGGGAGCTGAGTCACATTCATCAAATCCCATGCTTGAGGCAGGGGGCTCATTGCCTCAATAAATCTAATACAGCCACTCAGGGATGTGGTGGTGGACGGCCAGGCAAGGCCAGATGGTGGAAGATCTTACACTTTGGTCCTCCATTCACACTGATTCAGCTTTTGTGTTCAGGAACATTCATGGCGACAGTCTACAGGGACTGACGGCAGGTTTTTCATATGATTCGTTTGATTGTCTGACTCGAATTCTCCGACGCGATGTTCTGGTTAGATTTGTGCAGACATATGATATTGCTATTGATCCACTGATATTGTGTGATTAACTTTGTGCAGTAACAGTGCTTTTTCTTGCTTTTCCTTGGGCTAGTGGTTGATGATGAATTGGAGGATTACGCCGTCACCTGTGTGAGCATGCGTTCTGGTGCATGTGGAAAACGGCATGTGTGCACGCCTCTATGCACATACATTACATTTGATTGTGTGTGGGAGTTTGTTTGGGGGAATGTTTGTGAACTCTAAGGAGATATTGCCGTATTTATCCCTGCACCTCTTCTGTGTTATGAGTCTCCCTGCAATGTGGCGCTCACTCGCAGATTGACAGGCCGTTATTAAAAAATCCAACACTTGGCCGCATCTGCACTGAACTGATGAAACCAAGGTCTAGCCATATCAAAAGCAATATTAGCACTTGTTTGGCAGTGGCATAAAATGCAATAATGGTGCACATGGAAGTGACGTAGCAATATTGGTCCCCCAGGTGCTGAATGAACACACTTTTGTCTTGAATTATTCTTATTTCTCTTGTAAGTAAAGCCCAGGCCCTGTGACATGCTTTTATCCATTATGTGAAGCTCATAATTCCTATGAGGATATTAAACATACAGCCCTTGTATCAAGATAAATATGCTGAACGCACAAAATGTAATTATGGTTTAATAGCTTTCATTTGTCATCAAGTCTTCCTCTTTAATCATGGAAGTCATTTATCTTACAGGTAGGAACTGGGAGAGGTCTATTATATATTCAAATCCCTGCCCATGCAGATATATGGACATATGGACCGTTCATGTAATAAATTAGAGCCCAAAATGGAGCCTGTGTTGCTATGGGCCATAGCTGTCAGCAGCAGAGTGAGTGAGAGATGTTCTAATATAAGGTTTCCCTTAAAAAAAAGGGGGCCTGCAGAAGTGAAGAGGAATCACTTCAAGAATTATGTTGACAGTCCACTTTGCAGAGACCGTCGACTCATCCTGTGTTCCAACGCCAGTTCAGAGGTTAACAGGGGCTGGGCTGAGAGTTTGATCAGACTGTAGAATGTGCTTGAACTTTAAAGGCCAATATTGGTTGCCCTCGATTTCTTACACAGCACCCAAAAAAACTATTGGTTAGGTATTGCAGCTTGCTTGCTTTCTTGCAAATTGGAACTTAAAATCAGTGATTTTTCCTGCTGCTGCAGTGCTGTGGTGGTGCCAACAGCTGTCGTGACAGCTCTGAACTGGTAATAGAGTGATGAATGGCGTGCAAACAACTTGAAAACCCTGCTCAAATATAATCATAGAGGCACAAACTTGCAAAAAGAATCAGAAATTACACTAATTGCAGGGTAGATGCTGCCTGATGATGGTGTTACTATGAAACAAAATGTTTCCTTCACCCTACTAACTTTAATTTACAGACAGGTGAGGCAAATTAATAGTGACAGGATTTCTGTTGATTACAACAAACACAGATGCAAGTCAATAGCAGCTAGAGAAAACAAACTGTTGCCAATGTGTTAATTCCAAACAAGAATGAACATGCTGATGAATGGACGTTTTCTGTTTGTGGAGTCGATTCTGTTGACACGTCCTCACTGGTAGACATGTTATTATCATCAGAGGAAGGCAGGTGTTGGACTGTGCAATGGTCAGGGTTCTGTGCAGAGTCATTACAGCTGCTAATCAGTGTAAACAGTGGAGGCCAACTGGATAAATGCTGGTGACTTATTGAAGGGTAAAGTGAAATACGTCTACACTTTAATGAAACATTGTTCCTTTGTTTGTTCCGCAGGTATTCCCAGTAATCATGGACCAGTGCGTAAGTTGCTCACATTTTTTTAAATTGGCATGCTGACTAATGGTTTCCTCCTTCAGTGATGACTAACTCTCTTTTAATGAAATCGTGTTGTACGTAATCATCATTGTTCATGAATATGTTTTCCTGTGTGAAGAAAAATCCATCCATGACTGCGAATGAACCAATGCATTGTCTGAGAAACCTTAACTTGTCTCCAGTGCATTTTAACTGGGATGACTGTTTTTGAAAATAGCAGATTTTGATTGTTGTAGAAATGTCTATCTTGTTTTAAGAAAACTTAAACTTTAAAGGACTGTACCACAGTTTTTACATTTCAACCAATTTACTACTACATTATCTATACATCACATTCTACTAACAGTTCTGCAAGGCAGGAATGAAAGCATTGATTTGAGGTGGGAAAAATGCTGTGTGGTTTGCAAAGTGTCCAGCAGTAAGTTTAAGTATATGCGATTTGATTATGTTTAATGACCTCAAACTAAAATAAGACACAGCTAAAACCCCAGTATGGCCGCAGATTAACTATGTTGCTAGTGCATAAAATAGCGTAGGACACCTGCATGTTTGGGACAGGTTATCAGCAGACACTGGAGAGAATGATTCCTCCTTTCTTTCCTAGAATATTTGCTCTAAGCGCACAGACAGATATTTGCCCTGAGCCAGAGCAAAGAAAACCATTTTTTATGAAGACTTGGTTCCCACCATGAATCCCCATGCATGTTGATGCCTGAAGGTGACTTCGCATACTGGATAACAACAGCAGCCACCATATGTACATGTCTTTGCCTTTGTCTTTGTCTTTGACTATTCACCCATTCAAGCTGCATGCACACTCTTTTGCATTCGCCAATTTTCTACTTCAAACCTATGGTAGGAGTTAAATCAGCCCAGTTAAAGAACAGATTCTTAAAATAAACTAGAATGTATGCATGCTGTCCCTGTGCTTTAACGACGTAACAGCATGAATTATATAACGACTCAGTTTAATATATAACCTTTCCCATTTTTACACAGATCGAGCAAATGCTTCATCTCTTGGTGTTGCAAATCGTAACCAAGGTAGGCACATAGGCTTTGTAACTTCAGCATGACATTAATAAAACATAGAAAGACTTGATTGCTTATTGATTGATAATTTGGGGGAAAGTGTAATGTACAACATATAAATAGCAGTAGGTTGTTTTCCCAAAGCCTAGATTCTTTCATCCTGCGTGCAAACAACCACGTTGTTCCTAATACGACAGATCTTTTGTTTTGAGAACACGGTAGAGAGTGCACCTCATGATCACCTATCCACAGCCTCCAAACCTCTTTGATCATGCCTTCCTTTTAATTACCCAGAATGCTCTCTTGGGGTGCACCCTTTTCTGCCGCGATCACAAGGAGAAAAAAAAAAAGGAAACAGGAGGAGAGGGAAGGAGAGAAGAGGCTCCAGGGGGGGTTTATGTAGATTGATCTCCAGCTATCTCCAGCTAATCCTCAGACCCAGATATCCTGTGTTAAGTCACATCTGCACCACTGCGCTCAAATCAAGAAGAGACAAAATGCACTTTCAGAATTTCCAGTCTGTTCTCACTCAAACGGCATCGGAGTCTGATGCTTTGTCACGTGCCGTGGCTTCAAATATCGATGCTAAAGGTACCACTTAGCTTAACCTTAACACATAAAGTCCATCAAACTGTAATGTTTCCATCCTGTAATCGATCAGTTATGATTCCTGCAAATGTAATTGTTAGGAAGAAGCTTAGTGTGAACATCAATAATGAACACACTGTAAATATTTAGAAATGAGCTTTAGCTACTAAAGTTTAAAGAATAGTGAGACCTTTTAGGACAGGTTTTTTTTTATTTTTTTTTTTGCTTTCTTACCTTGCTGGGGGCAAGTGGAAACCACCTGGTGCTCTTCAAAGTACCGGCACACCTCTTTCATGCAGTGTGCAAACAGAGTGTAGATTGTTGCATCCTGCATGAAAAAGCTAGAGCATCCAACTTTCTGTAAAACTAGAACAGTTGTTTGTGTTCAAATGACTTGAATTAGTAAAGTATAGTAGTTAATTAGGGCTTGTGAATAAAGCAAGACTATTTAATTCCTCCTTCTTCGCCTCTTAGCAAGAATATATTTATGCAAAAGTCTCAAATCTTCCAACTTAAATCTTTACAGAAGTTTTCTTTTCAACTAATTATTTAATGTTACTTTCTCATCTTCCAGATTTGACGTGATACACATTTCCTGACACAAGATTTGATCTGGAGTAAAATGAAAATCAGGCACCTTCTTTTTTTTCCGCATTGCAGCTGACAATTTACCCTAAACTTCAGAGCCTTGAGTCATGACTAATGATGAAGTTTCATGTTAATATGATAATAGGAGCAATGGCTGCGCACGGGTCTCATTTTACCCTGACATCATGGCAAAATATATTGATCCAGTGTAAGTGAATAACACTTTTCTGCCTCAGCACATATAATTGGCAGATCCTGTGTCTAAAACTGTCTCCATTATAGTAGATTGTACTGGTGAATCTATATTTAAAAAGCCATTTAAACATATTCAATAAATATAATTTTTTCACTAAATGTAAATAAATGGAGATGCTAGTGTCGCCCACTTCTTTTTTTTTATTTTTTTTTATATAAAATCTTTAACATGGCTACTACAAATCTCAGTGACCTGATCTGATAGAAATGAGCATTATTTGAAGAGCTTATTGTTGAATAGAACCTATTTGTACCTAAAAAAAGATGGAGATCTTCTACAAAAAGAAAGTTACGGGAAAGACACTTTGTGTTATCATGCTGTGATTTTCTGCATCTCAGTGATTTCAGTTGCAGAGAGATGGGGACATCACAGGTTCTTATAAAAATGTCAGAACAGAGGAAACATGTCCAGCGTCTCAGTATCGTACAATAAATGTGTCCTCACTGATTAATTAAACCAATCATAACACATCCGTTTCAAATGCATCAGGCTTACATGCTACACAAGAAGCGGGTTTGGCATTTAATTCATCTCTTTGTCTTTCCTATCTATCACTTTCATGCTATTGCTGTGGTGAATTTTTTCCACCAAGGCCCAAGAATGGATCTGTCATAACAGTTATACTGCAAAAATGTCACACATCTCACAGAGGTGTGAGGTGCACATATGGCTCAGGGAGAGTGCGCTGCTTCTTAGCCACGACTCAATTGCTGTGTTCTCACTTGCTGCCAGCACAGGTCAGTGAGTGAGTGATGTCACACAGGACAGGATTGTTGACATGCGTATATGAGATTGTCCCAAAAGCATATTGTATATGATATTTCATTATTTGTCATCAAACTGGCCCTCAACCTGTTTTTCTCATCAAGTCCAGGGTACTTGTCACAGTTCTCTGCAGCTCTGGAGGATGGTGTCCAAAATGACATGTTACTGAGTGGCCTTATAGGCTTATAGGTTTTAATACTTACGGATGATTGCTATGTATGAAATAATCCAAACTATCATTTATTATATTATGTTGCACAGATGAAGTTTTGCTGTTCCCCTTTATCCATAATAAACAGTAACTGAAGCTAACTATTACATTATTCACACACGTCCGATCACAATGTACAGTAAGACTCTTTCTGAGTGACACAAAGTAATGGATTAATTTTTTTTTTTTACTCTAGTTTTGTCATGACTAGAGTTGGAGTCTTCTCCTCTAGGACACCACAGACTTAAGCCTCTGCACAAGCAGACTACTTCAGCTACAGATCCTTTTAAGAAGGCAACGGTCCTGAGGGTCTGCTGGAGGACAGACAGATTATCCATCAGCCACAGGCAACAATTTTAATGTGTAGAATAGACAAGGGAGACTCAGTCAGTCCCATGGAAGTTTTCAGTGAAACACAAAGCACAGGTGTTTTCCATTAGCTGTAAAATAAGATGTCCTGATTTGACATCACTGATTGTGGAGTAAACATGAGGCCATTAAGGTTCGAACCCACTGAGGACAGAGCAGCAGCACTTTGTGATGGAGGTGTTTGTCTTCATGGATGAAAAGTTTTAAGCACAAACACTCTCAGGTGATGATTTTGTTTGATAGATATGGTGTTGTCCTGGACCAGAAGAGACCAGCCCTGAAACATATTTGGGTTGAACATAAACCTGCTATATACATAGATATAGTTTGGTTAGGGTTTAATTGGTCAATGCCCACAAATGACACCAAACAAACCATAACTACAACAAAGAAAACTGAGCATGATAGGTACGTCACCAGTTTATTTCCAAATCCATTTATACAGTTGTGCTTTTCTGAAAACCTGCAAATATCAGCACAGAACAATGGTTATGGTGGGGACAACATGGCTGATACTAGCTTCTAATACACCAATAATATTATTCTAATTAAATCCTTTTCACTGCAGCATTATTGCCTCTCATTATTAAAATGGTCCAAAAAAAAGTTAATGGTGCTCAAATGCATCTGCACTGAAATCTCCTCCTTTTTCAGCATTGACTTTTCCCTTAAAGGAAAATAAAACAAACAAACAGCTTATCTGTTGCCTTGATTTGCATATTAAGCCCTGTTGTGTAATTTCTGTTTCAGCTAAATATAACATCACAATATTATATTCCCAGCATTAGTTGAAGGCGGATAAAAATTAATCTAAGAAAATCAGTGACAAATGTCAGATTTTGGTTTTGATTTTGGTGTCAATCCCTGAATCAAAAAGTAAGAAACTTCTCAAAGGACTCATTATTTTTGCACAAGTCATACGAGGAGAAAATCTATCTTGCAACACAACCATAGGACTGTCTGCATTTTAAAGAAGGCAGAGTCCCATTTGGTTATTGAAATCCTGCATCCACAGGTTTCCATTTAAAACATAAGGACACTGGTGTCCATGTGAAGTGGGTTAATACACTTTTTAAGATAAATGCAATACCAATGACCTTTTAATCAGTTTTGGCAGCAGCAATGATGATTTGTTGAGTTAATTCTGATGCATGAGCCACATAACGGAAAACCAAAAATGTGATTACTATTTATGCAGGAAGAGAGATCCAATTATACTGAAATCTCTTGGCAAATATTACCTCTTTCAGGATTTCACCTCTGCCAGCAGAGAGGCTTCCTGGGATAATTGAGTTGTGAGCTTTTGTCTGGAAATGTGAATATTAACTTATGTAGTCCTAATCAGTAAATATCAAAACAGAGAAATGTTTAATGGACAGTGGAGCAATGCACTTCTGGATATTACACCGTTTTCTTTAGCTGGAGTTGTTTGTTGTAATGTCAACCACTAAGTAGAAAATGACAGCAATTGGTGCTTAACCTGAGAGGATGTATTTACATATCAAAGGTAGGAGTAGTGTGATGAGCCAGGTGTGCGTCCCATGGCCTCTCCTGTTGCTGTTCTCCGAGTGTCATTGTGCCAGAGGGAAACAAATTTTAATTCTACTGTCCTGCACAGTGGGGCCGTTTCACAATACTCTGGCATCCTTTGAAACACTAATCATTAATTTCACCTCATCACTCCAGTGTTTTGTTTGCTCTTTTGTTTTGCCAGGATTATTTGCTCTAAAGTCCCTGTGGTGCTCCTAAAAATATCCATAAAATGTGTCTCTGTGTTCTTTTTTCATAAGCAGTCATTCATGTAAAAGGGTTTTTACAGGCTGTGGGCTGCACTCCAGTATTCATACAGAGTGTGTCTTGCTTATCTGTCTTCTTCCTCTTTGCACTACTTCACAAAGTCCTTGGCTTCGCCCTCCCTAATGTGTCAGTTGTGCTCTCAGGACACATAGCGATGCAGACAGGACAAGAAGAGGCAGCTTGTGCCCTGTGAACCTGCCTGTTGATGTTCTCTGTCAGCCTATTACTGAGTGATCTATTAATCACCCATTCCCGTCTCCCCTTTTTTTTTTGCTTTGTCTCCTCAGCTCGGGTGTGTGACAACGCGATGCTGCGCTGTCAGAACGGCGGCACGTGCCACCACCATCAACGGTGCCATTGTTCCCCCGGCTTCACGGGTGTCCTGTGCGAGAGAGCTCGCTGCCAGGGCCCTGGGGACTGTGATGACCAATTGTCTGGACAGGCCTCCTTCCATCTTCCCCACATCGGTCGCCAGCTTGCTGTTATCCTCGTAGTGCTCCTGCTATTGATTGTTTCCCTTTGCTGAGAGGCCTGAGTGGCTTCCCATTCTCAACCAAACCCTAAGACCACATCGAGAATAAACTCTCTACCAAGTACATGATGGACAAAGGACAAATGGACCAAGGGCACAGGGGTGGGTGAAACTGTTACTAGTGCAACAGTGTGTGCACCGTTCTATTATACTGATGGAGCAGGAGTTTTCTGAAAGGACTGGTGAAGTTGCGGCTGTCTTATAGCATCACAGAGGAAACACGGAGCCCTGGTTTTGTGATTATGTCATTGGCTGATACTTCGTTAAAGGCAAACTGGAGACTCAGACAGAGCAACCCACAATCCGGGAGCAAACTGTACAAAACTAGACACACGATTTCTAAGTATCATCCGAAGTTATTAAAAAATAATCATGTGGACGGGGACATCTTAAAAACATCTTGCCTCACTGCCTCCTTTCTTACTTGTTACCTTCTCCTCCTCCTCCTCTTCCCCCGTTTCCCTCACTTTCTCCTTCCTGTGCTTTGGTGACTCTGGTGATTTTATTTTGCTGAAGGGTGTCTGTTGTTTTGCCAATGCTGCACATGTATTATTATCAAGCCCCTTCACAAGTACCAATGTAGTACTTTTTGCTTTTCTTTGTAGTCATGCTTGAGCTCACCTATACAGGAAAAAAAGTTGTAACATACTGTAACTGTATTTAATTTTTGTATAAAACAGATATTTTCATGACTACGCAAAACAAAAAGATGTATTACTTGTTTTCTATTGCTGCCGAATACGAGTGCATAACGAGTTTGGTTGTATTATTTCATTGCTTATGTGGCACATGGTTCTCTTCAGTTGAGAGCCGCCAGCAAAACTATGTTTACATACACACTTACACAATACACTTCCACCAAAGGGAAAAAGAAAAACATGTCTTTGTCTTGTTGTTGAACAGTAGTAATTTTATTAAGTAGTAACATGACATTTGACACAAGATGTGTATAGACTGAAACAGTGTATTAGATATATAGATACAACCAATGACAATAGCTGAATGTCATTTGAAAAGGATTTTTGAAAGCTATCAATGCCAATATTTGACCAACTCACTGAACTAACAGCTGCTGGTAACAATACTGCATATTAGCAAACTATTTTTTGTTTTTTGTTTTTCTAATATGCTGTAAACCGTCCTTGATGTGCTCATGAAATGTGGGAAATATCTGAAGAAACACATGCCAAAATCCCATCAGCTTTATGTAAATTAAAGACGAAGACTTGGAAAAAAAAAAAAGCTGATTGTACGGCTGTCGCAGAGGTTGTCCAGCTCAAATCTGTAATCAAATCTAATCCTTGAATCAAATGGGAAGAGGAGAAGGTTTTCTGAGCTGGTATGGCTGAGAGCTCACATCCTGCTGCGGGAGCCTCCGCGAAGCGACGCGTTCAGGAAATGAGCTTTAATACATGGAGGGTCAATGAATAGAAATGAAGTCGCATCCCGCTGGGTGACATATTGAGCACTGAGACCAATTTCATTTGAGAGATTAATTTTCCTCCCGAGGTTGTCATGAAACACCTAATTGTGTTAGAGTCTACTGTAAGTGCCTCTCATTAAATGACACTGTCGATGAAAAGAGTAGCAAATGCCTTTTTTGACAGAGATTCTTGCCTTTGAAAGGAACTTTTGGAGACTAAGAAACAGATCAATACCCTGTGCAAAATAGCTAACAGAAGAGGAATTGATGTTATTTGTTCAGCAAAGCAAATAATGTATTTTTTAAAAGGAAAAGAACAAAAACAAAAGCTGGTCAGCAAAAGTCTCCTGGAGACAAAAGCAGCTGTCAGTTGATTTTAATTACAAAGTAAATCATCATTAAATTCCTGAAAAACTATTTGCTCAACAACAGGAATTGTTCAATAAAACCTTAGCAATGTTATGTAGGCACAATATAGACCTGTCTTGATTTAGATTGGACACTTTGAAGTATGCATTCGACTGTATTAAAAGCAATCGTTTGGAAGGTAATGTCTTCTTCACAGAGTTTCTTAAAGCCAAATCTAATTAACGTAATACTGTCTTCATCAGTTCTAACAAAGAAGATGCTCGCTTGCTTTGCTAATAGCTCAGTGTGAACTGTTCCTTTGATGACCAAGGAATATTTTATACTTTATGGCATTATAGGTTTTAAAGGGTTAATTCACAGTTGCACATTTGCAGTAACAATTTCCTGTTGTATAAAACCAGTCTGGCTGATATCAGCTTTGTATAGGATTTGGGGACAGCAGCAAAACCGGTTATCTGAGAATTGTAGGGTTTCCAACAAAGTCCTTATTCTAAAAAAAGTGGTCACATCGTAACCTCGTAAAGGTACATATAGCTAGTAATTATGTAAGCCAAGCAGCTAAAGAGGGTAAACCTGTGAATTAGTATATAATCTGATATGTTTCCTTAGGACTGACTCTACACTTCAGTCTAACAACAAAGCAGTTTCCTTAATGTTATGTCTCAATAACCGGAGAGGACACTGACTTTTTGCTTAAGACATGCTGCTTTACATCAGGCTTTAGCGTACTGTAACTCCATCTACTGTAAAACAAGTAGTAATCTAAAAATAGTTGTTTCAACGAGCTACAGCTGATAAGATCTGTTATATGGACAGTCACTGTCAGAACTAAGATGTCTGCTTTTGTCTACTCCAGACTATAATAAAGAACCAATTGGTTAAAATTGTGGCCCTAGATTTTGGATTGTAAACTGCATTTGTGCTATATGAGAACAGAAATCTTGATCTGTACCAGCAGTAACAAAGAGAAACAAGGATTAGGAGAAGGTCAACTGCCATGTCAAGCTTGCGGATGTGACTGAAACTGACAGACTATGTTCTTACCACAAACGCCGTACCAAAATCAAATCTATTCAGCATTACAGTTGTATCACCTTCTGTCATCTAATATATTGTTCAAGGTTCCTCTGTCTGAACTGCTCTTCAGAATGTGAAGTGGCACACTTGAGACTGTTTGTGGTGACAGTTGGATGAAAATACTTTTTAGAGCACTGTTTAAGGGCCAGGATGTGCGTGTGTGAAAGAAAATTACCTTTATGACATGTTAGTGCAATAAAATTGGTGTATTATGATACTTGTGCCTGACTTTGGGCTGTATTTGGCATTTAGCACAAAAAGTTTTAAGGTTAAATCCAAGTCTTTTGCACTTAAATGCAGATAATGGTACGAAAGGTTGATGAATAAGTGAATGGAGACCATTGCTGTGCCTCAAGAGCAGAAACAATGCAAAACATTGCAAGAGAGGGAAAATGAGCACCATAATTCCTCGACATGACCTGCTCACAGTATGAGCGTGCTGTACTTAATGCAACTTTCCTCATTCCTGCACCTGTGTTACAAACAGAAAAGGGGCAACTACAACATGCACATTGGTATTGAACATATGCATGACTATATTTTTAACATTATGATAAATAACTGAACAAACATTTAAAGCTACATATAGCAGTAGAGGAACATTTTATAGTAATGATTTGTTATGTCTGATGCGGATTTTTTCCCCAAAGGTCAGAATTCAGTGTACGAACACGAGACCTCAGAATTTTGCTCACTACTGTAGTTATGTTTCCTACTGTTCCGACATAGCAAAGCCTTGTCCTTCCTCCTTTCACTTCTAAGACTCAGGAGGGGGCATTACCAGGACATTTTTAGATACGAGCAGTCCTTGTGTTCTGCCATTGTCAGCACTGGTGGCACCAACAGAAAGTTACATAACATAAGACAAGGGGTATTCAGTGTCTAGGAAAGAAGAGGTTCCGCAACATGACTGGAACACTCAGCTTATTAGCAATCCAATATCCATATTCAGCTCATCGATCCAACACTCAGTGACTCATTTGTGCTCCGATACAAAGCAGAAATATTTGTCACTCAGTAAATAACATAGTTCTTCAGTGAGGAGCCAGAGCCGTTTTTGAAATTAAAGGATAATGGAGAAAGCTAAGTGAGGTCGAAGCTAAGTTACAGGTTCCAGATCCTAACGCTAGTCTAACATAGCTCTGTAGCAATAAGTCGCCCTTGACCCGACACTAAACAGGCTTCAGCTGCCGGATCAACTGTCGCTGTAACAAAAGAAATGAAACCGTGGCTCCACAGTTGCCTGACAATGGAAGGTTTTTTATTTATTTATTCTTTTTTTTCCCTGCAAGAGATCCATCATATGAAAAAAAAAAAAAAAAAAAAAAAAAAAAGGTACACCTGCTTTTGCAAAATGATTGAACCAATTTAAAATTGGTTGTGCAACATAAATTACATCATCCTCAATGGCCTGGTCTCATTATTAGGTTGCACAGCAAATTAAATTTAACTCATCTTTGAGAAATATGTGATCTAGAAGCTCAGTGGTGCAGGAAGTCTCATCAGTGATATAAGACACGTGCAAAACTGCACCCAATCTTATGTGTACAATGCATCAGTACATGGTATATACGTACTGTAAGCAGCCAGTCACACTCGCCCGCCAACATCTATAAGATGTTCCTCTCTCTTCATACCAATCAATTTTTCAGCTCCAGTGGTAGAAATTGTATCGACCCCATTTATGTGGCGACACATCAGGAATGGCACTTGTGGAGGGGAGGGAGCAGCATGCCATCTGCGGCTTTATCAAGCTCCCATTCACATCCCTGACATCGAAAGGACAGCTGGTAGGTGGTTTGCTGGCTTGGCACATTGGGCCAGAGTACACTAGAATCAATAGACAGATCAAAGAGCGAGTTAAGCTGCCTCTGCTGGAACATTAATGGAAATACCTTTCCCTCTATTGCTCCTTCAGAGTTCTTAGACCCGACAAAACTGGAAGTAATGTCTCCACTCTGCCATCATCCATTAACTCAAAAGAGATGTGAAAAATACAATTGATGAATCATTAAGTTACAGGACCACTTGTTTCGTTATTCTACTACTATTATGGGGGCTCATTGTCAATTAGTTGAAAAAGATATGTAATTAAAATATTTTTTTTAGGTGCATCCATCACTCTAAACAGGACTAAAGCTAAAGCTATTTAAATAAAATCGGCTTTCTGGTCACAACCACAAACCAATCTGATGTCCCCTTTTTTTCAATACATTACAGGGCAGCAGCAATCAGTTTTTCAGCTACAGATGGTACCCATATTCAGTGTCAAACACGATCACAATTCTTGTCTGGTTTTTTTGTTTGGGCTTTTTTTTTTTCTTGCCTCAATGCCAAATGCAGCACTTCTGGCCTTCGGTGCCACACCTAAATTGCAAATCAGCCCCGGCTGGGATTGGCACCACAAGCTCTCAAAACCCTGTTGAAGAAATTATTTATGTATCACACTGACGCCATGCATAAATAAAAGATACCTTTCACAGTCTGTTCCAGAGTTCCCAGGGCTTCGAAGAAAATGGTTTATCTTGATTTTCTCACGTACTGGGAGGGATGTGGAATTTGTGTTGTTCCTCAGTTTCATCATAAACACCTCTGACTGGGAAAACAAAAATAACATACCTGTCGACTGTATAAAAAATCATCACCTGTTGCACAGCACATGCAGACCGCTATGAATTGCTTTACAGAATGCGTCCTAAAAATAATACACATGCACTTCTTTTAGTAGGCACCAGATGGGTTGGGCTTCCTTGAAAGGACTACACCCACACCAAAACGAATACAATACAGTGTAATGTCTGAGGCCCAAATTAGTCATTTCAGTATAATGTTAACAGAGGAAGAAAGATATCCCATCCCCATGGACATCCCATTTTTGTAATGTGGGATTTATTTGTCCCAAATTATTTTATTGAATTATGGTGCTCAACACTAAAAACAATAGAAGCTCTAATTTTATCAAATTGCTGCTTTTCTAAAGCAAACAGCTCACCTGTTTACATGCATCAATGGATTTTTCCATATAAAGTCATAACTACTGTATCTGCACAGCTTGAACTGTATACAGTGGTGAAGAATGAGTCTAAAAATGTTTTGATGTTGTTGTTCTTTCTTAGCGTTTGCACTTTAGGAGGCAAACTTACCCTGTAACATCTTGTTTTCTTACTGGCAATTTGTAGTACAACTGAAATGAGCTATGTGAAGTGAATACAGTCGATCACAATCCTCTGTTAACATCTGACAATATTTTAACAAGTTTGTTATTTTTACAAAAAACTATTTGTTCTTCATTTCTCACAGACCACTGTTGACTGTGGCAGTAGTTAATCCGAGCACTGCTGTCTCATGTATTGGAGGAAAGAGGAGAGTGGTGGCTCAAACACAACACAAAGGGCTGGTATGAAGAAGCAGTTAGAGAAGGAACCGACACGCAGACAGATAATCAGAGACAGACCGACAGACAGGGACAGGAGGTGAGGTAGTTTAGAGGCAGGCAATGGGCACACGAAAACAAAGAGATTCAAGTTAGAGTGGGGAGAAATAAAGGAGGGAAGACAGACGCTTTCATCATAAAAGCCTGCCATGAAACAATGGTTCCCTGATGGAAAGAGGCAGCCGTAAACACGAACATCCCTGTTTGGCAGACCTGGAGGATGGGATTGGAGGAATAAAACAAAAAAAAAAAGAGGCAGAGGGAGAAAGCGAAGGAGCAGGAGGGGTAGGAGACAGCCAGGCCTTGCCAAAGCGCTACCCATGACAAGGAGCGCCACCTCGTTAAACCTGTCCCCGGGAGTCACAGGCAGATGCTCTGCTTTTTCTATGATAATGACCGACCTGTTAAGCAGCTACAGTAGCAGCGTCACGCTCCTTTGAACAACCACTGACCTCAAGGCTGTCACTCGCATTCATGCCAGTGCTGGTTCCAACTCGCCACACTCACAAGCTTCTTGGTGCACCGTGCGTTTTGCACGTCCAGAGCCTGGATATTACCTTTTATAAACTTTGCACAAAAAAGGCTGTGTGCCAATGTGGTCTGATATAATTGAGTGTTAGGCTTCTGTGCTTAGCTGCGCTGCACACGGGCATCAGATAGAGCGGCTACAGATTGATGATCACCAATTACGTCTAAAAAACACGCTCCCCAGCCTGTGCAAATTGGCATTAAGGATATGAAAGCATTACCCATTTATGCACATTTATTCACCATTTTACATTTAGGAGACCCACTGCTGTCGAGTATCAAAGCGCAGGCAGCACATGGAGTCATGAGTCAAGAGGAAGCAACTAGGGTGAGGGAGAGATAGACAGAGGAGGAAAGAGCAGCGGTTCTCTGAGGATTAGCTCATTTAGACTGCTTTGATCTGTGAGATCTTAATTGCTGGGTAGCACTGATAGAGTCCTCACAGAGACTTAGCAGCACCATCCAGGCAAGCAGGGAGGGTGGTCCTGTCCCTACCTTTTCTTCATCTCTTCTTTCTCTGGAGAAATTGTTCTTAATTCTTGTACATTAATTATATTTCCATTAATTACTACATATAACTCAGAATAGTATTATGCTCAAAATAGCAATGCTGATGATGATTTACCACGTAATGTTTACCATATTCACCATGTTTGACACATACTTCTCCCTTTCTGTATACTTTCCCGTCAGTTCTGGACCTTTTATGCAGCTCCAGTCACACGTATCTGTCCTCCATTAACCTATATACTGTACAGTAAGTCCAAAGCCAGCATTCATTGTCACTCATATCATTCACCAAGACTTACCTGCACTTACCAGTTACTTGTTCCCATTCTTCCAACCTTGTCTTGTTGATCACCTTGCTTTCGACACTAGAATTTGTTTCGAGACTTATCTGCCCCATTCTGTCAAAGGGTTCACTTTGTCAGTTCCCCACATTGAATACTGTCTGCTGCCTGTTTGGCAGAAGTTGCAGTAAACAGTATTTCCTGCCTAAATTCTGAGTGCTGTGTGTCATCTAAGGCGTTACAATCTTTGTTAATTGTGATAGCATGGTAATATTGCAATTGCTCTTAAGACCAGGGGCAATTGGGACTGATGGATTAAGCATTGGTTTTAAAAGTATTTGGTCATAAACTTTGAACCTTGAACCTGTCTTCAGGCCTGGTCTTCTTGTGGTTTTGTGATCTGGCATCCACACTGTATCACTGTGACATGTTCAACTTTTGTCAGCTAATGAACTAATTAAAGAAGTTCCCCACATTCTGTGAACCAATCAGCTGGTGGATGCTGCATTTGATAGATATCTTTATGATCCAGGATGTTCCAGGAGATTCAGGCAACAAGTGGCATCTTCCACTGTTCCCATGACAAACATCATCTTCCTTGTATCTCATCCGTGTCTGCAGGTAATGAAGGTGCTGCACATTGATGGGGATTTAATCACTAGAACTTCTGCTTTGTCAAGAACTATACATATATTTTTGAAAGAATCTCTTCACTGAAAGAAATATAAAATAAATCAGTCAGTCAATTGATCTTTCTGAGACTTCCAAGTTTTCAGGAATGAGCACCTGTAAGAATACGTATTTAAAGCTAAATAAATAATCAATGCTCCATCATGGGCACTATAGATGAGCCAAGAAGAATCACAGGTGATCTGCAGATGTTAATGAATTAGATTTTTTCTATTTGTGGGGTGTGATTTTTTTAAGATAAGCTTTTTATGTAACATGTCGGAATACAAAAAAACTAAGTAGCTGTAGTTTCATGATATTGTGAGGAGAGTGATGGTCACAAGTCAGCAGCTGCATATAAATCTTACAGATAAAGTCTTTCTGAGCGTCAGGCCCTTTAGAGAGGAACTGAGAGCTCACCATATTTGAGGGCAGCTTCAGCTTTTGCTAAATCTCTGTTTAACCCCCATATAGAGATCCAGAGAGGCTGACTGGCAAAGACTGGGGGTTAAGGAGATCATTCAGACAGATGAAGATGATGCATGGTTTCCTTCTCTCTGCCTTTTGTCTCTCTCTTTTGCACATGCTTAAACATACCCACAGACACACCATCCCTTTTCTCGCGGTACTTTATCTATTTCATGCAACCTTGTCCACCCATTTCTCTCTCTGGCTGCTGTCCAACGTCTCTGTCATCGTCTTTCATCTCTTTGACTAGGAACAGGCAGATTAAGGAAAGAAAGAGTATTAGGGAAGCCATTCTTTCTGCTTTGTGACGAGAGGGTTACTGTTAACGCAGCACAGCCCTCCCTCAGCTGGGTTTGGTCATTAGAGAGGCTGCAGAGCAGTGGGGGGAAAAGTAAGCCTGAGGGAGTGTTTACATTGCAAGAATATTGATACGGTGAGGCTCTGGTGTAGAAATGCATACTCACATTTGCCAGTGCATTTTACTTGATTTTAAAAATCCATTCAGTACAAAAGGAATAAATTAACCGAAGTGCATAAAACAGTAGAAAAAGCACATCAACCGAACAACACATTACTTAAGAGAAGAGGTTCACTGGAGGGAAATATGGCTGAAACTAGTTAAAACACAATGGCCATGACTATAAAAGATATATTGCATACACAACAGGTTCAAAGGCCTTAATCACAGTGAAACTACTGCTGAACCTGTTAAAACATGTAGCAACCAGCAGCACATTTTGAGCAGTCAAACAATGGAGAACTCATGAAGCTAAACAAAGGCTCAGACCTTACAGGGAAACCATGATATTTTGAAATAGAAATCCTAAAACCATTCCATTAATTTTGAAAAGCGTCTCAGTTGAGGCAAAAAATAAGGGGCTTGCTTTACAAACGCAATCTACGAGTAATGCTTACACGCAGACAGCAAATGGCAGCAGTGTCGCATTTCAAAATCGACTTCCTACAAATTGGAGATAAATTTGATGTTCATGTTAATGTGTCAAGTTTTACATGAATGAGCGATGAACAGGTGCCTGACAGGGTTTCTTATTTCAGTAACACAAATGTAGACACAAACATAGGCTTTTGCCTAACCTGTATGTTACCGTGTGTCTCTATTGTTCTGTTAGTTTAGCTATTATTTGAGCCGGTTCTTCATTCCTTCTCCACAAATATATCAGACACGCCTATGATTTGTGATGCAACAGCAAAGCCTTAGTTCCTGCAATGTAACATTTGTCTGAAAATGGGAAAGTGGCCTATCAAATTTCAAAAGTACAATTCAAAGAGTAGGCTTTTATTAAATATTGATGCCACACACGGTTAGCGGGGTGTTAACGTTTGAAGGAAAACAGTATCACTTAACGCCCTTGTGCTACCTTGCTCTACAGTGAACAGCTGTTACATCACCCTTGAATCATTCATTCTGAAACCAAAAAGAGTTGAGGTAAACAAACTCTTTGGAATGTAAAAGGGCTCTCTGGTTTCCACAGTGAATGATCAAAAGATGAGGGAGCTCACAGTAGTAAGTAGAGACCTATAGTTCCACTTATGCATGCACCTCGCACATGCACTTTTCAAACTTATTTGGCTTTGTAATTCCGTTTGTGCATATTCTTTTCTCTTTGATGGCTTCATGTGATCTGAAGTCTAACATGAGCACTGGGCATTTTTAGGAACAATAAAAGAATAAAATTCAGACATATTTTTCTATCATGACAGCAGAGAATGATGGTCATAAAGACTGCAATGGGAATGGCAGCCAAGACCTTACATTCTTTTACAGCTCCAAAATCACATTCTGGTGATTGCATTGCAATATCATAAATAAACTATAGTTCAAACCAGTCTAGTGATTTCAAATGTTAAAAGTAACTCCTACAAATTAAACTTAGACCAAATGTTGGACACAGTCTATACAGCCAAGAAAGCTGTAACGTTCCAACAACATTCAAAGCTCCTCAGCTGCTGCATTTTAATTTGGTGGTGTACCTGGACGGTGCGCTGTCAGCAGCATCTATGTTCCAGTTGGGTGGTATCGAAACATGATGACAGCAAAAGCAAGTCTCTCACCAGCCAATGGAGCCATCTATATTAAGACAAGGTGAGTGGGTAGGGAGGGGGTCGGGTTATCTGGGAACAGCACATGCACTTCCCAGTGGGCTGTGGGGGCAGACAGGGCTGCAGAGAGGCAAGATATGGCGTGACGCTCCCAGAATCTGTGATTTGACATCTGCTCAGTGTGAGAGTTTGTCAGAGGGCAAGAGAAGGTTTGTGAGGTCACCGTCGCCTCTTCTTAAGTCCAAGTCTCTGGCTTTTATCAAAGGGATCTGACTTGCAGGCCGCAGAGAGTGAATGAGCAGCGTGGAGCTCGGTGGAGGTGGTCAGCTTCGAACAGGTGTCATTCAACAAGCAAAAATCAATCCTCCTCTTCCACGTAGGTAGAAGGAAACCAACCCACCTAAGATGCAACAAACACAATTTAGATACCAGCACTGAACCAAGCAAGTAATTGACTGCAGTGTATTTATATGTTTTTTATTTCCTCCCCCATTACTCATACATTTGTAATTTCCCTTAATGGGAGTGAAGGTGACACAAAAACACAGAGTTTACAGAATCCCAGAGCAAACCTACCCTGCCGTCAACCTCTCCTTTCCACCATCCACTGGATATCTTGGTGTAGATTCTGATAATGTCTCCCTGCAGCAGTGAAAGCTCCCGCGTGTCTCTGGAGCAGAAGTCATAGCGTGCTACGGCAACTCCCACTACCCTGGGAGAAAACACTGAGATAGAGAGTTCTTTTAATGCAGGACATCCACACTACATTTAATGCATATTCAAGTATATTCTCAGACATTTAGAGTCACTGGTCCACAGAAAATCTTTCACCTTTTATACAAAAAATTGATCAGAATCTAATCTAAGAGCCTCGTAGCTCAACCCAAAACTTCTGACAACTTGTAATGCTCACCAACTCTGAAGAAGAAAAAACCCATTTCCATTCTGAACAATCCATCTATTTGAAGTTTGGAGAACTGTGTCAGCCTCTTGAAGCCACTTCTTTCTCTGCATTCAGAAATCCTTGGCTTTCTGAATGTTACTCTCAACTCCTTAGGTTTATCACATTGAGTACATTTCCAAGGGCTAGAATGGTTGGTGGTTAACATTTGAACTTCATACTGAACTGAATTTATTCTTCAATTCTGATAAAACTTTGACAAGAAAAATGTTAACACAAGGTCGCCTCCAATTACTGCAGGTTTGGACCATGTTTTCTTTTGTCGCCCTCCTGCTTCTAGGGTTGAGATTGAACTTTCACACTTACACCATTAAGTATTATCAAATTTTTGTGACTCCCATTCCTCCTTTACATGGTGGTAATGTTATAGTTTTCAGATTTATTTGGGGTTTTGATGGTTTTACAAGGTTTTATCCATTGTACAATGTCTGTCTTGGTAGAATATAAAGGCAGCAAAGAGTCTTTATTCATGGACCCGAGTAATACCAAGAGTAAAAGACAACACCACAGAGAAAAAAAACAGATTCACAAATAATACTTATGTACTGCTGCCAGATTTAACAGTGCCAAGCACACAGTAAAGATGAGAGGCTATGGATTATCATGATCACATGCCAACATGTTCAGCTCTACTCATGGATTGCAGGGGCACTCATCAGCTCATACAGTACATGATTATTCCTACACATGCAGGCCAGGGCTCATATCTCATGCTAACACAGGTATACATGAGCTTGTTTACATTATCTGCAGAAAAGTCAGATGACAAAACTGGAAGATATGCTGGATGAAATGAATAAATATTCTTCCTCATGCACACACAGGCATATATCGTACCAACACAGATGCTGCTGCACATATATGGATGCATATATACACACACTAAATATACACTCATGCACACAGAGAAAGACAAACACAGCTGTCAGAAATTCACAATATCCCCAATTTTATTGCAGGAGAGTGAATTTTTCCCCCTTTCCCCACAGAGAAACAGACCGCACTATATGATGTGAAAGGGGCATCATTAATTGCATTATTTAATAAAAATAGAAAAAAGAAAACAGGGTGTCTTTGGAAATTTAAATTAATGTAGGCATACAGCAAGGGAGAGACAAACAGAGTAGAAAAGCTGTACCTGTACCTGACCAGAAAGGCGAGGAAGAAGGAGGAACAAAGCTGCAGCCGCCAGGAGGAACTACAGAGAAACGAAGCGAGGGATGGGGGAGGGGCGTGCAGGCCGTAGTGGGAGCAAAGAGAGAACATAAGCAAAGTAAACACAAGTTTGACAGAAAGAGAGAGTGAGAGAAGCTAAAAGAGAGAGAAAGACAGAGAGAGAGAGAGAGAAAGTTGTCAAAGTCAAAGAACAAGCAAAAAGCAAGGACGGGTGGGAGAGAAGAGGGAGAGAGGAGGGCAGAGCTGTGACAACATTAGATAAATTGTCACTTCATCTGATGCAGTTTTACATTATATTTAATTATGTAGCAGAGGTGGATGTCAGAAAGTCCACGCTGTGTTGTAGTTTTTGGTATTTTTGGACTGAGTTTTCCATAGTTTGAGCAGGGAAACCTTAATGCTACAGCATGCGATGATATATCAGATAACTTTGTACTTCCAACTTTGTTGAAAGAGTTTGGAGGAGGCCAACGTAAAGCACATAGATGGCACCAGGATGAGGCCATAACACTGTTTTAAATTACAATAACCCCACCTGTCTCATTTCCTCTATTTTTGCAACTTTTTCACCAATTCCTCCGACAACTATCATAGCAACTAGTAACAGACTGGAATCAACTGAGCAAGTTTGTTTTGCTCTAGTCACATCAGGTGTATTTAATTTACAGTTTGGTTTTTATTAATTGAACCAGCAGCATGATAAAATGCATTATTTAAAATGAGAGAGTGGAGGCAGGGGTTAAGAGAGGTGGAGGGGACAAAGTGACAGGGGACAGTCGGCACTCCAGTGGACTAACAGTAGTAAATTCACAACCAGCCGTTAAACATCAACTAAATGAAAAGTCAACCACATCCGACACCTCTGAAATGAACTGGAACAGGAGTTTTTTTTTTTTCTTTTCAATGACACAATCAACAGTCTAGTATAAAATCCATCCACCTTGGCCACGTAGAATAACTTCTACAACCTTCCCCAGGTCAGCCTGCATAATGATGAGCACTAAACAACCTTCTGAGCTTCAAACCAAGTGAGCCAGAACAGCAGCATGGGGGTAAGTATATGTCTGGGCACAGCATGGCGTCCTGACAAGTCAGCGGCTGGGATTCCACGAGGCAGAGCCAACAACTGCTGCTTCCACACGAAATCCCATCTGAGCCAACAGACCCTCACACTGCGAAAACCACCTCCTGTCAACATAACAATATGGTTCCGTGCCTTCTTCTTCTCCCCCACAGGGATAAGTAAATGACCAGAGCAATATGTGACAAGTGTTTGACCAGAGAGCACACAAACAAGTATACATGTACAGTACCTGCAGATAGATCATACAGCACATGCAAACACATCTGTATATACAGAACTCATACATGTACCGAACATACATTGTGTCATGAAGCAGTGATAGGATTTTTACAATTTAAACTTACAAAACCATCTACTTGAAAGACAATAAAATATATTTCTAGCATTCACAAACATACACAGACAAAAAGCACTCAGTCAAACTTAATTAAAGATGCTGGCTGGGGTTTTTACAAACAAATTACTCCAGAGTTTTGATGGCTTTTCTGCATCTTGTGATTGTTTGCTCAGCCTTGCATTCTGTTTTCTTTGCTATGAGGTGTCTGTTTTGAGATTCAAACCATTTTGTGACGTTCTTTTTTTTTTTTTTTTTTTTTTTTTTGGCATGACATCTGTCTTTCCACAGAGGCTGTTTACCAGACAGAGAACGCCGTGCCCACACTAAGTCTGTCTATGGGGGTGGACGACTTAAGGCAATAATAATCTATCTCAGAATGCACTGAGGCAACGGCGGGTCTGTCAAGGCTTTCTCACAGAAGGAAGCGTTGTGAATGGCAGCAATGCACAAGCACACCTCTTGCAGAGCTGCTTTGAAGCCTGATGCGTTGGGAGACCGATGCTGCCAAAAGAGGCAGAGGGACAAGGATGTAGCGGAATTTTACATCCGAACAGACACAAAGGGCTAACTTTGACTTTGTTCCAGCATTCATCTGCTTGCCTCGGCTGCTGTTGCAGCGGCTGTGGTTGTTTACACCTCTCTTTAAGTTAAGACAGTTTACCTCCAGCTGCTTCCTGCTCTTTTACATCAGATCATATTTGCAAACTTTTCCCAGTTTTGTGGAAACAGCCACAGTCCTTCAGTTGGACCAGGGGTATCCCTCAGGTGTGTGTATGTGTGTGTGTGTGTGTTTCAGCAGGCGGCTGTCACAGAGTTTTCTCCACTGCCAGACCAAGTGAAATGTCATGTCCTGTCAGGAAAATTGTGAAGCCACCTTAGAGCTGAGCAGTGTGCAGAGTGTGACGTTTGGAGTAGCTGGCTCCTGGTGCTTGCCTGGGGCGCTGGGCCCTAACTGGGACCTCTCTGCTAAGCCTGGTGAGCTGCCGAGGCTTTTTTCTATTTCTTTCACTCACTGTCTCTAGTTCTCTCTTTTGTGCTTTGCTCTTCCTTTATCTCTCGTACTGCATGCCTTCCCTTTGTACTTTGGATCTCACTTTTAGCACGTTTACACCTGATACTACCATGCTTTCTGAATACGGATATCCTATTCACTAACATTAGGCAGTTAGCTGTGTTTAGAGAGAAGAACGGATAGTCTGGCTGTGTCTGAAGGTGAAAAATCACCTATCAGCTTATCTAAAGCTTACTAATTAACAAGAATAGTTTATTGAATCCACACAAAAGCCTTAGCGTGCAAAATGTGTGCTGTTTTAAATGGTTTATGTGCAGGACTGCAGCAACTGCACATCACAACACAACAACATGAACCATAAAACTACAAATTCATGTTTTTGAATGAGACACATATAAGACATGTTAATTAGAAAGTTTTAGATATACAGAACCAAAGTAGCTTTTCCCCTCATGTTTCCAGTCTTTTTTCTAAACCAAGCTGGTTAAATTACTTTTATTTCGTGTACATATGTTAGAAATTTATCAGTCTCTTTATTTAAACAAAGAATAAATCATACAGCATCTTTTTCTGCTATAACCCCACATTTGTCTCTTTCTCTCCTAATTTCTCCTCCTTGCCAAACCTTCTTGGCCATTTTTACCTCTTCCAGTCTTTCTTTGCCTTTTGGTTTTCCCTTCCTTACGTCAATAACCTCTTTATCTCATTACATCCTCACACTGGCACATACACTCATTTCCCAACCAGTCACTTCTTCTAATCTCCTTCTTCTCTTTTCCACTTTCCTTTTCTCCTTTCCTTACTTCCTCACAACGAATGAACCTCTACTTCTGTCTCTAAAGACCAGTCATAATAGAGGGATTGGATTTGGACTGAAACACAAGAGCGCATGTGTTCATTCAAGTTGAAAACAAACATGCTGCTTTGTACAGCTCACTCTCGAATTTATATTTTTATGTTTGACATCTTATATTACCGAGCTAAACAGCGGGAAGCACTAGGTCTTATTTGATAAAACTATGTAAATGACAAAAGAGGATCAATCAAGCAAAACTGAAGAGACGTGTCCCCCTCTGAAGAAAACCACTTTTCTTCCTTGTAACGTTCCACAGTGAATCGTGTTATCTCATTACGCTGCGCTAATATACTTCTAAATATTACCAGCATGTCTCACACATCAAAGTCAGGGCTGCCTCTAGTATTAAGGCACAGTTTGGAGTGTCTAATAACTAAGCAAATGCTCTGTCTGCATGATTTTGTAATGTAACTGAGGGCATGCAATACATAACAAAATATAGTAACTTAGCTGCTGTGATTCTGTCCTCAGCTTGACCTGGAAAATCTAAGTTTCCACAGATTGTTTTAGCAATAGAGGGTTTATGAGCAGGTCTAACCTTCCCAGGGAAAACGACTCGCCTTACTTTAACTGAAGTGGACTGCTGTAGCAAATGCCCATGCCTCTGGTTCTCCAAACAGGTCAAAACAAATGCTCAGAATAGCTTTCAACTAGAACCGGATGAAGATCTGATCTGAACTGATAGCATTTTCACCAGTCAGACAGGTGAACGCGAATGTTTGTGAAGACTCACCACTGCCAGCCCTGGTAATGGCCCTGGGCATGTTTCCATTGGACAGTTCCCTATAGGGGACCTGCAGAGTGGTGTCAAGACTGCTGAAACCCTCCTTCAGAGAGTGCTGCTTGTAGTATTCCACCAAGTCCTGTGTAAAACAACCACAATAAAACAAAAAAATACCCTTAACATCAGTAGGTCAGAGTAAATCTAGATGGTATTGTGTACAAACGTATAGAAATGAAAGCAAAGACATGTATGGAGGCTGGTTAGGGAGAAGCTGTCTGTTTGAACTAACCACAAGGTATCTTTCCATCTGCACATTTCAATTATATAGTAGCTGCTGCCATAGGATACCACTTGCCTTTGTGGTTTTGTTAGTGTGTGCACAAATATTAAAATAAACCACCAGTAGACACATTTTTATTACCATTAATGCACAAAACTAAACGGGAATTTTAATTTTAATATAGTGGTTCATCTCAAAATAGTCTTTTAAAGTAATGTCATGTCAAAATGATTCTCCTCATTAATGCTACAGCAGTTTATAGGGCAAGGAAAAACCAAACAATGTTAATTTTTTACCAGCACAGTCTTGAACAGTCGACTCTCAGCGATGTAAAAGCAGCCATCCTTGGTGAGAATTTTAATGTGCTTGACTTTATCGTTGAACCTGTGGAGGATGAATAAGACATGGGCTGCTAATCAACTATACATGCTTCCACATCAGTCCAGTCTCTATGGTGAACCATCACGAAGGTCTGTCTGCGCTGACTGTCAGTTACCATGCTGAGCCCAGCAACATTGTTTGACAAGGACACCTTGGGTTTTTCCCTGCTGTGGAAATCAAATCTAATTCACTCAGACCACATAATAAAAAAGTTAGAACAACTCATCCTGTATATTACTTGTTTCCGATGCTTCTGTCAGCCCTTCATCACAGGTAATGCCTGGTGACATGAGCTGCGAGCAGTTATATCAAACTGTTTATTTTAGTTTCATATGAAATGTTTTAGCGGCATTAAAAACCTAAAGCATTCGGTATTAAACCAGAACAAGAAATGGCAATAAATCCTAAAAAACATAAAACAATTCATGTTTCAACAGCAGACATTGGCATGACATTTAGGAAGAAAGCAGTCAAAAAGCATCAGGACTGTGGAACCAGTAAAGCTAATTTAAGCTTATTAATTACTACTGTGTCAAGATGTCAGGGTTTAATGTCCATCAACACTGCACCAAAAGTTAAACAGAATATGTGGACTGATTCTACTAAATTGTGATGTTTCAATGGAAAGAGTAGATAACATGCTAGAGCTGATTATATAATTAGGTGATTAAGTACTCATTAAATGTGTTGAAAGGTATACACACACTGTGCTGCACGTACAGTAGCCTATACAGTACTGTACACGCAAGCGAAGATGTGCTGTCAAGTCATTTGCTGTATATTGCATGTCTCCCACATGGTGATGTGCAAGTTACACTGGAGATGGAGCTGCACTGTATATTTCCCCGTACCGTATAGAATGGACTAGAAGAACATGCATTATGAATAATTGGAGAGTGATACATTATTGATGTCTGTTGAGTTATACTGTGCATAGTAGCCCTGTGTGGTGAAGCCTGACACTTTTTTTTTTCCTCCCCCTACAGGCTACCATGGCTGCTCATGGGCATAAACACATAAATATCATTCAACACATACAAAAACTGACCAGTTCCAGCTGATTAGCAGCAGATCTCTGTACATAGCTCCATTATCTCAAACAGTCATCCTGATAATGATCTTAAGCAGTTAGACAGGCAATTAGGAGCGGCGTGTTCAGACACTGGCCCCGCGCATCAAAGCTTTAGGAGTCCACAAAACCAAATGGGCTGGAATGGTGCATCACTGGCTAAACAGTCCTAACAGCCACACATGGCTTCAGAGCGCACTCTCAATGGTTATAATCTCTTGTCATCATGCCAGGTCATGAGGACTCAATAGTCCTTTCTCTTTTTCGTTTCTTTTTTTTAAAGCCGAACATGCTTTGATGTAGCCTGAAAGACATTTGCTTGTTAAATGGACAGCGTTGCATTTCAAAAAGCCGAACTTGCACATAAAGCAGACATTTATTGAGGCCTAAAGGAATGGGTGTTTTATCTACAATTCAAGTGGGTTACTAGTCGTCTTTTCAAACACATCTCCGAGATTGAGAGCAGCAAATAATACGATGCAAAGTTATCAGGCACTCCTTCAACAGAACAAATGAGTGGAGGACACAGGCATTAGATAAAAGCATCATCTGATTCCACCACCTCCCCACGCTGCTTTCAGTTGCGTTTTATTTAGTCAATCAACAGGGTGAACTAAAATTAATTGCAATTGTGTTTGGGTGTGATGTAAGGTTCAAACAAAACGTGTGTCCACTGATACAGGAAGGCCAGATAAGAGCTCCTTCACTGAAAATGTAATTTCTCACTTATCTCTAATGTTTAGCCATGTGAAGGGTTCTCGTTTTCTTTTCCTGGGTTAAAAGATTTTAATCTTTTATAGATATACCTCTGTATATTTAGGCTCTCAGTTTTTTGTTTGATGGTCAGAGCATTGAAATAAGACAAAGAAAGACAGTGTCCCTGCTGGACTTTAATCAGACGTCTATGTCAACTGTTGTTTTTATTTATTTTTATTTTTTCAGCACTAAAAATATTGTATGAAATGAAAACTGTTCACAGCATCATGTGGGAATTATCTGAAGTAAATAGGTTGAAATTATTGACATGACAACCTTATCTGATCAAACTCACTCCCTTCAGTTAGTAACTTCCTGAGTAGCCAGGGATTCCTGAATCCACTCATTTTGTAGATGCGGTGTCAAGGTTTTCTTTTTTTGGTTGTGTGGGAGGTGCTGCATATGGAAATACGTCATCATTTATAATGTGTTGAATCGCTTTTATCGAGCGGCATTTGATTATGAAGTTCTCCTTTTTCTTATTTTCCTGCTTTCGTTCATTGTTGTAATTTTCATGAAGGAACCCTTTAAACTAGGCTCTGTCCACTAAAATCTGCGTTAACGGCATCAAATGTGACTCATCAGACCGGGCAAACCTCCATTCATCAGTTAGAAGCGCTCATGATTATATAGCGGCGATAACTTCTTGTTCCTCACTGACATGAGTGGAGCACAGTGTGATCTCCTTCTGTTGCGGCCCTTCCACTTCAACATTTGATGAGCTGTTTGTTCTCACATATAACACCATTGTTGCACTGAGCTGTTATTTGCATGTGGGCATTTTGTTTGCTTGAATGATTCTTGCCACTCGCCTCTCACAATAAGGTGTTTTTTGCCCACAAGACTGCTGCTGACTGAACGTGTTTATTCTACCATGCTTAGTAAAGTGAGGTATAGAAATAAATGGAAAACAAGCCAAACAATCACATCGCTTACTTTATACTGATGGCATATTCAGTGCACTCTTTACTCCTGTGTCGAACCAGATAGGTGCTGTTTCCTCGGTCCAGGAGCTGCAACTCAGCCTGGTATCTCTCCATAGGTCCTGCAAACCTGAACCAACCATGAACAACTACTGCACTTACACTGCAATCAATCATCGTGAACATGTGCATGAGAGCAAAAGAGAGTAAGAATGACTTGTGATGATTGGTAACGTCTAAAAAATCTATAGTCATTGGTTTTCTTACCAGAGCTGGGCAGAGTAATCAACAGGTTTTGGTACCTTGGCATAGAAAAGAAACGGTGGTTATTCTGTGTTTTAAATGCAGTCAATACAGAGGAGTGGATGTTATTTGTGGTAATGTGATATTCAAGTCATATTGAATAGATTAAATCAGTGTACTGTACAGCAAAAAGTAAAAAGCACTAGATTCCTTCAGATATCTCCATCAATAGCAGCCATTATCCACTGAATGCATTGTAATCACACTGAATGTCTTATTGATTACTTACACACGGGCACGGCCTCACAGCATCACTTGGAAAGAAGCCAATCTTGCTCGTTGCCAGAATTTTGCCCTGCAATGGCAACCGGCTGTTAATCGCATTATATTTGTCTGGGAGCAACTACACCTCACTCTCACTCTCTCGCTTTCCTCTTCCCCTCCCACACCCGCTTCAATAAATCCTCAGCAATTAGCACACAACAAGCAGTGCATCTAATTTGCAGCCCAAGTTAATTATGGTTCAAACTCTGCCGGCAGTTAGATTTGTACTGCATCAAAACAAGAGCCTTGTTTAACACTAAATAATGGATCTTATTCTGTTCTTTGAATATCCAAACAGCGTGAGCTCTCTGTTTTCCACTAAAGACTAACAATTGCATTTTAGCGAACCCGCCTCAAGCAAATACAAGCTTTATATAAAAATCATTAATTCCTTCAACAAACATAGTGTAAAGACTTGGTAAAACAAATGACTTATTTTATTTAGATTTGCTGCTACATGGATAGTTCCATGTACTTTCTAGCTCTTTGTCGTGTCTTGCACATTGACATTTGCCTCAAGATCATTTAAGTATCCAGTTGTGAGTTCGAGGTCAATTTGAAGTCCATTGAGTCATTCTGAGATGACAGTGAGTGTTGAGTGCATGCGGAGCTCTTCATTCAGCTTCCTGCCCCGTTCATGCTTTCTTCCTCGCTGGTCTTTATTAGAGTATGAAATGCTTTTTGGGGCCGTGCACACTCATGCAGTAACTAGATTGGAAAGCGAATCTTTACCCATCTCTATGATTCATTCTGTGTAATAAACATTTCATCAAAGGTTTTTGCAGAGCCTCTCTCTATTTGTTATGCCTTTGATAAGCGTATGATAAAGATTAAACTTATTACTCTGTTGGCATAAACAGGCAGCAGCCAAAGGATCAAATGAAATTACAGTGATTGATTGTATTGTTCTGCCAGTGGGATGGGCGATAATTGCCTTCTGGGTAACAGGGGATATGAATTCTCAGTGTTCTGTAATTCCATCCTCTGGCACCACTGGGGATGCTGAAGATTAAAGGTACCCTGTGGAGCTTTTCGTTTTGTTTAGCTCTGGAGCTTTTGTTTAGATTTAGAGTTCCTACTCAAAACGCATTATGTGTGACTGTAAGAGCTAAGAAACTTGCAAATCTTTGTTTAAATGCTTTGAAACTTGCTGGTTTGGAGGCGATGTGCAGGTGCAGCCTTCCACCTGTGATATAACTAGAGTTGCACTGCCCTACAAAGGCTGACTTTATTGTTTTTACCGTGTTACAGATTAGGCTGCAGAAATGAATAATCTCCGTGAAAACAGAACAGAACACTTGCAGTAGCAAAACATAAGTGAACATCAAGTCAGACTGCATGCTTTGCTGGCCCTGCTATAAAAAATGACTGGCTTGTCAGAAAAACAGTAACTAGCACTTCAACATTTGACCGTAGAGAGGTTCATGTGATTTGTTTGGTTAAGCTACTGTACCATATTTAATGTAGCGTTTGTTTATTTATTTCATTATACATAGTAAGAAGAACAAGTAGGACAGAGATACTGAAATTCACATCTTTGTATTAGGGAAGTAAATTATTTTAGGTAAGCTTTTTAAATGTCACTGCTCCTGGAGGCACTGCTGTCTTCATTAATCCAGCTCTACAGCACCACTAGTGGTGGAAGCATCCACAGGGCAGCTTCTTTTAGCCTTATTACAGCTATCATTATGTATTGTTTAATTGATTTGATAATCCCCTTCCAGTATGTACGGTAACCATGGCAGAAAACGAGGCAGTGCCACCAGGTCTGCAGCATGACATTCAGCTTTCTGTTCCACCATCTTACAAGTCTCCTGGCATTCATGTCCTCACCTTCCACCTTGTGCTGTGTCACAACAGAGAGAAACATGGAGCATAGGAAATCGGGCTAACTGCCTACTCCCAGCTGTGCCGTTGGCAAAGACTGCAGTCTGATTGGAGCAGCACCAGGAGGAGGATGAGGCTTTAATGCCACCGTAAAGCAGAGTGAGAAACAGCTAGGCAGGCTCCTGGAAGACCCCAGATAAATCGCCATCCTTTCAAAAATAGATAAGGTCAAACGCTCTCCAACTTTGGCTGACCTCATGAGGAGGTTGCTAAATGTGCCTGTACATGAGGTTGTGTACCACCATTAAAACATCCTCCAGAGGCCGGAGTAGCTGCTGTTTTATTGTCTCACTGTGGCAGTCAATTAATCAGCTGAAGCCACTAATTGGTTAGATCATCTGATGCAGGCCGTGATTCAATCTGATGACTGAGAGAAAAGACACGTACCCCATTTGTAATCTGACTGGGGTTCAGTGGAGTTCATACGGAGCTTTGTCTCATACTCTAATTGAGGTGGACCCTCATCACAATGTCAAATTTATGAGTCACCTGACAGGACACAGAATGTGATAAACAACCACAATACAATTAGTGATTTATAGACTATAAAGGCCAAATGGAGATAAACTGTTGAAGTCGCACCATTAATATGTTTTATAGCACGACACCCAGTCTTAGAGAGAGGAGTTAGCACGGATTCAAACCTATGACACGCAGTGCGAAGACATTGCGTGCATCGAGCCAGCCAGGTGAGCTGTAACATGTTATTTTTTTCATAGCGTCACAGATGTTGAGATAAAACGAGGATGAGCTGAGTGACACGCACCTGCCACCAGGAGCTGTTCACGTCGGCAAACATCAGTTCAATGACATCCCCCGCATGAATGCTTAGTGGGGGCCCACTCTGGGGACGGGGGATGCCACTGTAGTCTCTGATCACAACCATCCTGGGCAAACCTAGCAGAGAATTCACAGATATTTTACTCATCTAAACAGTGTTAGAGAGAGGAACATACATCAGCACTATACTTTCTGTAGCGTGGTGGATTCATTAGATCTGCATACAAGGTTAAAATATTGTAACCATGTTGGACAGAGAAACTGGAGCTGTGTCTCACTGTGTATTTATGATATGATAATCACACGGCTCAGGCTTTAGTGTGATGATTAGCATGTGTCCGAATTCTCAATTTACTGCTCAGAGTATCACAGTTGTGTAGAGTTACGGCTTTAATGAGAAATATTCTTCCAGGTGAAGGTGAACATTTGAGCAGAACTCGAATTATTTGAAGCGATTCCTTTTCTCATTAGAACCAAGAGTAAGCTGCACTTCACGCACAACAATTGAACAGTAATACATGTTGACACATTTTCTGCTATTTCTCTTTTCTCTGCTTCTTCCTCTGACATTTTTCTTACTCAGAGCTTGTTTTCACTGAATGACTGAAAGTAAATGGGCATGACGATGACAGTGTTCGAAATCAGAGTAAAAAATAAAAAATAAATAGCAAAAAACTCTTGTATTTGATTTGTAGGGAGAGTTCCACGTCTGCCACAGGTTCAGTAATGCTGGACTGGTAGATTAAAGTAGAACAAATATGAATGAATATAGTTATTATCTAGAGAAAAATGGGCACAGTTTCCTCAAAAACATGTTGGTGATGTTGATGAGTAGCTCAACACCTTCCTGCTGTGATCGACTGGGATCAGACATTTGCTCTGTTCCACCTCTAACACTGAAATCGTAGTTACCTAGTCTGGAGTTCACTCTTACACCAGTGAAGCAACTTTTTTTTCTGTCAGCAGAACAGATAAAATTCTTCATCCTAACGTTATAATGGGACAACAGCAGCAGAATCTCGCAATCTGGACAAACAAGGGCACCTGGGCTATACACTAAAAAAAGCAAGTGAGGAAATATATACAGTATATTCTAGTTTCTAATCAGTCACTAGTCATGTGGCAATTGTTTATATAATCTGCACTAATCATGTGCAAAAGGCAAAGTCCTTCAGTTGAATTGCACTTAAGATTTTGGAGCAGCTAATCTCTACCACATCCATACCTGTGGGCACTGACAGCATCAAAAACATGCAATTTACTATTGCAGGAATTTTGCTTAGACTCCTGAACGGCAACTCCCATCTTTCCTCAACGTGGCAGCCAAGACAAATACAGCCACAAGCATCCAGCTAAGGCTAAGACTGAACACCCCTGCCAACATAAAGGACACAGCCACTTACTCTCCCCCAACTCACACATCTAGCCCCCTCAGACACATCTCCCTTCCAACCATGGTGCCTCTGCAAACCAGCCCGAGGAAACTATTAGCTGCCGCTGACCTCAGATGAATGGAATAACTCACATTCGTGATTTTAATAATAACAATAAGCACAGCAGTCTTTCTCATAAAGCCCCTTATGGAAATTGATTTATCACAAAGGCACAGCTCAGCGGTTGAGGGCGAGACATATAGACTGGAAAAGCTTTTCTGCCAGCATTTCCCCTGCTGTGGTTCTCATAATGATTCCACCCACTTCGATTCATCTTCAGTGCCGTCTATGGTTTAGGACATGGAGTATGGTGAGAAAAAGGCGTTTTCTATGCTTTGGTTAAGGATTGCTTCTGCATTTTATTATTCATTGGTTATTCTTACTCAAATATATTTGTCAAGAGGAAGCTGTTTTGGCTCATTACCTCTCCTGAACTATGTGTGAAAGCAGGAAAAAATTCATGTCAGTGCATTTCTAAGAGTACAGTAGTTTCTTCAGGGTTTTTTGTTTTGTTTGTAAGAAAGAGTTGAATAATATTAGTTATAAAATGTGAGAGCAGTATGATAACATCTTGAAGTTAGCTTTAAACCAACGTCTGCTCCAGGTCTCATTCTGGCATCTGACTAACCGTCTCTGTCTCAACTTGTCTGCGTTTCTGTTTTGCTACTGAACTAAGATGAAAGCAGCCTGTGAGGTACCATGCAAAGCCCTTAGCAGGTTCACTGTCAAGTGGTCAAGGCATACTGACCTGAGTCTGGTGGTGGAGTGATTTCCTGTGGATAGATGGAAAAGCAAGAGAAGAAAGCATGAAAATGATAAACAACAAGATCATTTTTAATCGATGTGCCAGATCAGCCTGACCTGAGGAAGGAGTCCTACTCCTACCACTTAAAAAAAATTAAGTGCTGGATTTTTTATTCTCCATTTCAAATTCATCATCAAAGAGTGTTCACTATTTTTATGCAAGATGCAAATTGCAAAAATACAAATATTTGTATACTTTTAATAACATTTCTGCTGAATGTTTTAATGTATTATTTAAATTCCAAATGTATTTAATCATTTGGTGTTTTTGCCTTATAAACCTGCACTCAAACAGAAAATGAAAGCATGTTTTAAGAAACATGCACATAGTGCTTGGGCTTCTTCCCGAGAGTTCAACTTTTGTCTCATTCGACCTGAGAATCTTTTTCCTCACACTCTCAGACTCTTTTAAATGCTGTTTGGCAAACTCAAAGTGTCTGTCATATGCCATTTACTCAAAGTAGGTCCCATCTAGTCATTCTACCATAAAGGCCTGATTGATGGAGTGCTGCTGAAATAGCTGTCTTTCTGGTATGTTCTCCCATCTCAGCACACGACAGAAGTGCTGTCAGTGTTACGGTTGAGGTTTTGGACACCTCTGTTACAGTGCTGGTCGAAGTAGATATTTTAGAAATAGATATTTTTTTCTTTTCATATCAGTAGACATTTTTAAATATCATGATTTAAATCAAGTTGTACATAAAGGCTCCATCTTTCTTTTAATTCCCTTAGCATTCATAATAAAATTATTACAGGATGCATTCACATGATATATCTGGCAAAAGCAGATATCTAAAATAACCTGGAACTGCAAAAACATTTAACAGTAACAGCGAGTCTACGTTGTGTAACTTAACCTAACAGCGAGTGTGAGGGAGCATTGAGGCGCTCAGCCAATCTGTTCGGCACTCTTGGGCGTACTGACTGCCATTCTGTACGTCTGGATGAGAGGTGGTGTCAGGATCATCGACTGAGCCACTCGAGTTTGTAATGTTTCAGCTTCATAGTACTTTACAGGAAACACATGGTAGGCAAAGGAAAACTAGGGAAGTTGTTCAGTGTCATAATTCAAATGGCAAGTTAATGTGTGATTTTGTCATTCAATTTGACAACGCATACTGAAACTGGCAATTCATTTCCAGGAGAGGTAATTCAGTTGTACATTTCTTCAATTCAAAGTTTAACTAAAAGCTAAATCAGCTGTATTTCATATTGCCATGGGGTTTTGTTCTCTTTACTCAAATAACAATTCATTTTGCAATTGGGAATTCAATGTGCACTTTGAAAATGCACTTTACAACTCAGTATTATAAAGCAATTGATTTAGCTTTTATTTAAACTTTTAATTAAAGAAATGGAGAATTGAATTGCCAGTTGCAGTAGGCATTTTCAAATTGCATATTGAGCTGCCAACTGCAAAAACTGCACTGTCAAACTGCATGCAAAGCTAATAATACAGGAACATTAATTAATTGAACATTAATAACAGTGACAACCATTCCTAAAAACTACAATATGACTAGATGTGATTGGCTGATATCCACTGTCAACTAGTGCTGTTGAAGTGGGGTTGTTGGGTTTTCTATATATTTCTGTTCACAGTAATATTTATAAGGTCTTAAACCTTAAACACTGTAAAGTGCCTTGAGATGCGTCTGTCGTGATTTGATGCTATACAAATAAAATTGAATTTAACTTAATTGAATCGATGTGGGCTAACAAGAATTGACAGTTTCTCATTTTCCTATAATTTAAGTTTATTTTTTTTTATTATTATGGTAAAAGACACACACTTTCTTTTAGGAGTCCTCGAGTCCAAACTGCTTCTGTTTCAAAATGACTAAAGCCACTGGTCTCCTGGGAAGACTCAAAGCTTTAAAAATGGTTTCATACCTTTGCGCTGATCAATGTGTCTCCACAACTTTATTGTGGTGGTCTATAGAGACTTTCTTGGATTAGGTTTTTGTTCTGCTGTGCAGTTTGAACTGTGGGACCTTACACAAACACACACACACACAAGTGTGTGCAGCTTTCTAAATCATGCCCAGTCAATTTAATTTCCCCACAGGTGAACGCCAATAAACTTGGTAATTAAAACAAGTGTCACTGAAAAAAAGCCATTCCACATCATCATTATGGGTTATTTGGTGTAAACAGAGGTGTAAAATCTAAAATCTGTTTAAATTTCAGACTACAACAAATTAAAATGCTAAAAATGAAGGGTTCTGCATGCTTTGTGCAGCAACTATATATAAGTCCTAGTATAAAGAAGGTTTAAAACAACAGTTGACTAAGACAATTTGTCAAAATTATGCTTTCGCTGTTGATGGTAACATTTTTTTCCCACCTATCTCTTTGCTATACTTGCGAGTGCACGTGTGATCTGTGTGAACAGGTGGATGAATATTATCTTTCCTGCTACATGTATGTTATGCTTCACTAATTATGTCCGCTTCGGTGTCTACGTCAAAGCAAAGAAACAGCTCCAGTCTTACCTTGGGCTTCGGCTTGGCAGGATCTGCAGTCAGGTGAGAGACAGACAGAGTGAGGGGAATACAATATGAGTGTGTGGTGGCTTTCTGACATACAACCTCAACTGTCAACCTCGGCTGGCCCTCATCACGCCTCAGAATGCATAAAGACACACAGTGATTCTGCTAAGAAGGGTTGTCAAAGGCAGAAGCTGCCATTAGCTGTCTATGTATTCAGAGACAGCAGTGCCCCCAAACCACAGCACCAGACTGGTGACAAAGAGCTAAAGCTTCACAAGGAGTAAGACACTCCAGCTGCTAAACGACGATGACAGTGAAGCTTTCAATTAAACAGCTACAGCACAAATTTTAAAGTCAATACATCAATACATCACACATAGTTGGCAGAGTTTAGATTTTCCTTGAGAGGGAAATAAAGGTATGTTCTATTGCAAATTTGAGCCTGGGAAGGTCACAGGCATATTCACAGAAGTTTAAATAAATATTCATAACAAAATTCTCAGTCGTTAGAAATAATGTGTACATGACTGCTCGTGGAACGACCAAAGCGTAACCATGTGCTCCTCTAGGGTACATGAATGCGCTCAGTAAATTTCATTTCAATCTGCCTTTTAGATTTTGATATTTTGGGTGGAAAAATGGGAATATTGACCTAGTGGCGGTGCTGGAGTAAAGGTCGCAAAATTTGAGGAAAAATTTGAGGGGCGTGAATTTGTCAAGTGAATCTAGAGAAAATGAAGCCAAACTGGAGAATGAGTTGGTCAGGTCTATCTCACCTGTTCTCCCACAGACTCCCAGTCGACCCAGGCACTCTTTATGAGCCCCCAGACCACACTTTAGACAGAGATAACCCTGGTTAAAGATGCCTCTGGAGACAAAGCAAAGGACATATTTCATGTATAACCTTACGAGGAATACCTTGACATTTTGGATTTTCAAGCTACTGTCATATTTTCAAAATAGGAAAAATGACACACTACAAAACTGATAGTGTCTGCTGGAATCTGACACAGCTATAGTTAAGTTTAAAGGTATGCCAAGAACTAATAAGCTATTTCCTGTTAAGTGAGATGCTAAGTTAAAAAAAACAAAACAACTAGAAACAAAAAAATAAAACTTTCTGTAAAGCAGCAGAGGAAAAGTGAACTGACTGAAGACTGAAATGTAAAATGTCATGCTGTTCCTTTCATATCTTGAATATGAGAAAGGTTTGAAAGTCTATTTTGCTATCAGTGCAGTAACACGTTATGATTTGCCATCCTAGAACTGTATGTTGAGTTCATCGTCGCCCTGTCTCAAAGAAAGATTTGTGATCGAGAGTCTCGCACCGTATCATATTTTGACTTCATCAGTGCAGAATTAACCAAAACAGAAGCTGAATCCTACCTGAGCAAGAATTGACAGAGGTTACATGAAGTGATCTTTTCAAACGTATGCATCTTGAACTGGTGGGAGTTGTGGTTTGCTTTTTCCGGTCGGATATTTGATCTGAAAAGTAGAATATAAAAGTGTGTACACGTATGCAAAATGTAATGGCATTCATTAGTATTAGTCTGCACCAAAGCAGTGGACTGTTTGACCAACACACATGCTGGCATGACTATAAATAATTGAATTCAAGCATGAGCCTCAATAGTGGGAATAATTTTCTTTCAATTTACTCATTTTGATCGTTTATTTAACAGTAAAACTGCAGATTATTCTTTAAATGACTCAAATAAAAGCAATTCTGCCCCCAGCACACATGTATGACTTCATGAAGAGGACTTGAATCAGAAAATCCAATTTTGAGCAGCATGTGTTCAAATGTAAAAAAGGGGGAAACATGCATAGCAGAAATAAGCAGCCCTCCTGGAATGTGAACAAATACAGGCGACATAAAAACGTCTTTTTGTATTGAACACACCATCCAGAAGCCACTTAGACTGAGTGCTCCCATAAGTGAGTCCTTCATCAGGAGCCCACATCCTTTTTACAGGTACAATTTTCACCTGCTGAATGGGCCCCTTCTGGTGTCATTACCCAGTGCACAGAGGCACACGCAGCCACTTTCAGGTGCACACCCCGTATGTGTGGAAAAGACTGGGGTAAAACTAGTTATTTCTTCTTTAAATCTTGGAGGTCTTGGATAAGTGGTCAAGGCAGCGCATGAACTCATATATGGCTAAGCTTTCAGTTCACGTTTAAGGACGAGGATGGCTGGAATTGCATTCCCACACACGGTGAATAATCCAGTACACCATGAGAAGTGAAAATCTATTCAGAAAGGGCAGAGCAGATAGTCTGCATGCATATCAGCGATATTGTTTTCATTCACATCCGTCCCAAACACAAAAGCATTTGTTCAGGCAATCAGAGTGCAATGTCAAAACAACACTGTATTCTCCTGCAACAGCTTAACAAAGGGTGCAGACAGGATATCTGCAAAACCTCCCACTACAAAATAATACAAAAGACATACTGCCGTAAAGCACTGATTTAAGGAACCATTGAGGAAGAGTGATATCTTTGTAGTTTTGCAGCTCTTTGGAACAGTTTGTGTGTGGGTTTGTCTGCTTTGTGTGTGTGTGTGTGTGTGTGTGTGTGTGTGTGTGTGTGTGTGTGTGTGTGTGTGTGTGTGTGTTATCATGGTGTTGTCAGCAGTGTGTGCTTGATTACAGCTAAGACCTGATCAAACAGTGCACATGAAAGAGTCAGCACCTCTTTTGGCCTTGGAACATCACACATGCAAACAAAGACAAATAAACACCACGCATGCGTGCGCACACACACACACACACACACACACGCCCGCACACGTAAACAGTGTGTTTTTCCTATGATACACACATTCTTGCGTGTTGAAAGCAAATAGGTACAACTGTGGTGTTCATGTCTCTGTGTACTTACATGGCCATTTCAAACTGCTCCATCCATTTCTTCTTCAGCTCCCTGGTCTTAAAAAACAGTTCAAAGCCCACGTACCCCTGCTGGTGAGTCACGTAGAACCCATAGCACCACTGTGTAAGTCAGGAAAAGACAGCAATCAAACTTTATGTGTTTTTTTTCTTTGCATTTGAACATTTGCATATTTATACTCACCATAGCTACATGTATGGTATGCTGTATATGGGGTTACATAAATAGGTATACCGTTTTAAATACTGGAGGAGGGCTGTATTTGTAGTGTAGCTGGTTAAAAAAATAAGCAAAAGATATAAAAAATGCAAAGAAAATAAAATACACCTCAAAGCTCTTGTGTAACTGCAGGCTGATTCTGAAGTTTTATAAGAAAGGTAACTAATCCGCCAAGCTGTTATCACATTTCTCCACATCGGAAGTCGAAATTTAAAGTTTTTTAGTATCTATTACAGCTTTAGGTAGAAGAAATATGGGCCCCCGCAAGATTTAATTTGTCCAGCGCATTGGAAAATATTGCTCCCAAACATCACTGATTCCACTGTGATATGCGGAAGGTAAATTTAAAGCTACAGCCAGCAGCTACAGCTCAGCAGAACTTTGCATAAAGGCTGAGAGGGGGGCTGTTAGCAGCCTCACAGTTACAACCAGACTCCACAAAGTTACTGTATATGATCAAGAAAGAATCAGACAACCTGGTGACTTAAAAAAACACAGAGTAAGTTAAGTTAAATATTACTGAGCTTCCGAAGTGCTGCTGGGCTGATTTGTAATTGCATCAGGCTAGGCTTCCCCACCGGTTTGTACTGGGTGCCGTTTGTAGCTTTATAATACAACTTATTAATAAAGTTAGTGTCATGTAAAGTTGTTTTACATGACACAACATATAAAAAAATGCAAAGAAAATAAAATACACTTCAAAGCTCTTGTATACCTGCAGGCTGATTCAGAAGTTTTATAAGAAAGGTAACTAATCCACTAAGCTTTAGACTCATTTCATGACATCATTTCCTCAGACAAAGTGCAATCAATGGGTCTTGGTGCCTAGGTTGCTACCACCACAGATCATAAACCAACCGAAATGTTTTGACTGCTGTGATCATGAAAGCTGCAGCAATGGGAGGTTAACCTAAGTTTTTCCCAAAGAGCACTTAAACTGTGATTACAGGGAGTCAGGGCCTGATCACCTGCCTGAGGGGGAACCAAACACCAGTTTTCAAAGTTGGAAATTCAAGAAAATCACCAAAAACAGCCTAAAGACCTATGGCTACCAGATGTCTTAATAGTGTTACATGTATTACAGAAAAATCAGGGCATAAAGTCACTACATCGCTCTTCAGCAACGCATTGAGGTTTATCGACTATCTGGTGACCACCAAGTAGCTCCACCGCAGCATTTACAGGTTCAATTCCTTGCCCATGGGCATATTTAGGAGCCGTTTCCAATCTATTCCCAAACCTCTCAGCTTTGGCCACCCTAATCTGTTCCAGTTTGTTGTGTCACATCTAATAACGTGAAAAGTGGCCGGGTATGCCTGTCAGTAAGGACCAGCGCTGCACAGTCCCGAGTATTTTAGAGCTCTGCTGAGTATTAAATCATTGATGACTGTGTGGGTGCTCAGTGGCACCACATCCACACTCTGAAGTTTCATTTAGCAGAAAATGATATATATGTTTAAGCAGCCTTGGAGGACTGCACACATTCATCACCTGTTATTAGCATCTCTGGACTGCACTGTGTGTGACTGTGGGTGTGTATTAAGACAGATGTATGTGCACACTATTCTTTATGTGTGTGAATATTTGTCTCTTACTGTGTGCTGTGTGTCTCACCACTGCACATATGCACATATCCCACATGAAGAAAAAAAAAACTCATCATGACTGCACAACAGAGTAAATGAGGATGATAAAAACCACAGAACCACCAGAATCATTCTGGCAAAGTGTCAGTGTCACATTAGCAATCAGCAACAGCGTGAGAAGACACCATCTGCGAGCATACATCAACAAGACTTCAACAAGTGGCCTGCGAACGTTCCCACAAGGCAAATAATAGCAAACTGTACAAACTGGTGGTGACGCAGCTGAGCTTCGAGCTGCGTTTCTAAATCGGAATTTTTCAAGAAGAGAAAACACCAATGGTCAGCACAGCAGAAGATAACACTCAGAACACCACTCTGGACTGCTCACTTGAAGCATTAAATAATAATTCAAGTGGCCAAATCTTCCCCCAAAAAGAAGCTGATTAGAAACATTTTCAATATTGCTGCTTATTTAGATATGAACAGGAAACCAAAATGTGGAGTCGTTGATCAGCTGACCTTTTTACCCTCTTTGTCAGAGGTGGGGTTGTTGGTGATTTTGAAGTAGTTCAGGTCCAGTACGTCCTTCATCTCATAATTGTCTCCACGTCTCTTGCAAATAATGACAGCCACATCAAACAAAAAGATATGTCTGTACAACAAGAAAACAAACTTTTAGAAATGATTATTACCACTAATTATTGTAAATATCATAACTCTGACTTTATACACATACAGTAGCAGTGATTAAATTGTAGTGCTTCATTATAAGCTGCTTTTTTATATTTATTTTATTTATATATTACTGCGATTCAAATTCTTTAGTTGAACGAAGCAGAAGTAGAACAACCTGTCTTGTTTCCTCTTGTCAACACTGGAGATCATGCGCACTTCTCCATCTCCTTTTGGCCGACCGAAGGTTTTTAGAGGCTGATTCTGAAAGATGAAAATGTGTCATCAACCTTTTGATGGAGAGAGTAAGTCAAAGCGCGCTATCCGTGTCTAATTACTAGAACACATTATAATGCATGCTTCTGCATGGTTTTTATCTATGGTTTCTTTCTGTTGCACACAAGTAATTTCAGTAGTAACGGTTATTTTAACCCACATAAAAAAAGTAAAACAAAAAAATCTGCTGGGATTTATAACAAATCCCCAAACTGATGCACATCCCTGGTAAAATGTCATTCAAGTTCTGACACCGTCTCTTGTTGACTCTCGTTATCACCAATGACACTCACTCATCAGTCTTGTTCAGTAAAGATAAGTAGAAGGTCTTTATAACCTGACAGGCTCTCGTGCTCTCTTACTCATAATTCTTCTGCTGCTGTCATGTTTTGTTTTTTTCTAATATGCTTCTGCTTCTATTAAATGACTTCTTCTTTCACTACCTTACTTTCCCCTGGTCTTACTTTCTTATTACCAAACTTTGTAATGGAGTCTCGTGCATTATGTATGAGTTGTATGCCCAACATTTCAGCTCAAATTTGATATACTAAACCTTTATTCTCTGAATTATGTGTTCATGAAATGTGAAATAAATTGGATTTGATATTTTAATTGTTGTATGGTTTAAAACTTATGACAGATACTATCAAAATGTTTTACTGTATGTTTGTTTTAAAGTGGAAAAAAAGCTATGTTTGCCCTTTAATTCACATGTAATAATCTGTAATGAGAATTCATGGGAATTTAGAAGTCACTGTCAGAGCTTTAGACGTCCTCTGCAGAGATGTGAGAACATGGCGAAAGGACAAACAGCTTAGTAACAGTCCATCAGTCCGGCCTTTATCGTATAGTGGTTGGCCTGTTCAGAGTTGGAAAAGAACTCCAAGCACTATGTGGCAAACACAAGGCTCATCACCTGTCTAACAGTAGAATATAAACTGCAATACATTTCAAAGTGACCATATTTAAAGCAGGTGTCTGACGACTGAGTGAAAGCTGATGAAATCCACTCCCAAAACCTGATCACCTACTAAAAGGAAATAAAATGTTTTGTATAACAGCTGCTGACAGCTGTAGAAAAAGCAAAGATTTTTGGTTTACCAGGTTTTCAATAGACCTCTGGTACTGATCGATCTCCCTTAGAGTCTCATTATCTCTCTTCACCTCGTTGACGTACTGAGCCAGGTCCTGTAAAACAGACACACACATTTGGTCTAGATGTAGGGAAATATGTCAGAAAATGTACTTGTAAAGCCTAGATTAAAAAATATAATATAATATATAATATAAAAAAATATTCTCTACTATGAATTTAAAGGAAAAGTGACGACATTTGGGGAAATGCACCTCATCGCTACCACTCTTGTCTCAAGCTGATCAAAATGAGCACGCTGACTCGGGCAACTTAGCATGAACACTGTACATAACCCCCTGTAAAACTGTATTGTTGTGTTTTGTGTGCTACTGTAAGAGAACCATGCACGCCACAGAAATATTAAAAGGATGATTCGAACATTTAGGCTTTTTTTTTTTCCAAGTTCAAGTTTCAAATATTTTTGTTGCCAAGTGCTCAAATCAGCCGCCTATGAAGCTCAGGCTCCATTGAGGACTGGAAAAGTGAAGAGGGCATTCAGCACTCACTAATGTGATGGAAAAGTTTGTATCATTTCACTCTCATTTGTAACAGTGAGTCATGAATGATTTATGACTTTTTTTCCCCATCTGATAAAATTGATAGTTCAGTGGCAGAGACTGTTTGGAACGAACACTAAATCTGTTATTGGTAACAAGCTGAAATCACAATGATTACGGACCATTCACTATAAGCACTGCACTTACTTTCATGGCATCGAGAGCGATCTTCAAGTTGCTCTTGTCAGCAGCATCATGAGTGTGTTTGACTAGCTCCTGTTGGAAGAGGAAAGTGGGAAAAAAAGATGGAGTATACTCCCTTTGGACTATAAACAGATTGCTCTCATTCACACGTGCGCGCGCACACACAGAAACTGAACAAACTCCTTTAGCATGAGTAGCTGGATTATTGATTTCATAATGAAGATGACTTTAAAGTAAATTATGTGAAAGGCAGCTTCACCATGTTGGTTTCATAACAAAAAAGCCTTTTAGAGACTCAGAAGGCAGCTCATTTTCTTCGCTTTCTCTGATTTGACACAGTACAAAGGATTTTTCAGGCAAAAAATGACAAATAAGCCTCAGTTAATACCATACAAATGATATTTTAATACCCAAAAATAAAGCTAAATACACAAAGACTGACAGTGTTTATTCTCCTTTGATGCGTTTCATTTTATGAAACTACTGAATATCACTGTAGTAACACGTCCTCCTTTATACTACTCCATTACATTTACAATATGATACCGTATTACGTTACCACATTTAACCTGCATAACATGGTCATTAAGCAAAATATATTGCAGCATTTCTGACTCAGTGACTCAACTTTATAGCAGATAAGCTGAATTGACATTAGACAAAGATGATTTCTCCTTCTCCTGAATATATAAAACAATAAAAAAAACTGTGTGTAAATTCACATTCTTAGGAGATGATGTGACCACAGTATTCTGCCAACACACACACACACAATTGATTAATCCACACATGGAAGTTACTGTTGGGAGTGTAACCTGCAATTGAGAACCAATCTGCAGATTAAATCGGTCTCCTGTGGACGACTAACCTTCAGCCAGTTTCATATGGTCCACAGTGAGATGTTTCCACAGCCAATACAATGACACATAATAACATCGAACTGTCTGAATGATTTTTTGGGTTTGTTTTTTTTTTCTTTTTTGAGTTTAAGTTAAATGTTTTCTAATTCTAGAGAGATGCTGCAAATTAATAGCACATGCTGCCAATAACACCTGTTAAATAGCATCATTCAAAGTGCTGCGTGGTAGTAGAAAATGATGTCATCAAGGCTTGATAATAATTACAGCAAAATGCACATCACGTGTGTTCAATAACACAGGTGGATAAGATGCATTTATGTTTATCCTTCATAATGCACCAACGTTACAAACATAGCCTTACAAATGATAGAAGGTGGATGCTACAGTGCTGATGTAGCCACTCACTTTATTCCCATTTTACCAGTTCATCTTCCCTTTCTTCCCTTTTTTCTCCCTTCTCAAAGTCTCACCTGAGGGGGTTGCTGAAAACACTGGGGATCGTCACCTTCTACCAAGGAAGCCTTTACCCTCCACAACAATTTAAAAGAGCTCTCTAGTCATTGTTCTCATCCGCCCTGCCAGCTATAGTCTGACCTCTGATTCATCCCAACCAGAGGAGACTGTGTCACACAGTTATCAGGAGGAGATGAATTTAGAATTTTGAAAAGCTGCATTTCTGGTTTCTACAGGTGAACATGTCTAAGAACTGTAACCAAATCATCCTAAAAATCATATTTTACATTGTGATTTTATTTATTTTTTTACACAGGTGACAAACACAGCTGCAAAAAAATATTTTCACCTTTAATCTTTTTTGAGGGGAAATCCTGGAAAATTCTCTAAGACGATGTCTCCAATTATTTACTGCACACATGTTATGACAAAACTAAATGCATTACCTGAATGACCTGTCAAAATACATGTTTTATATGTAGTGTTTGCAGTGTTTAGGCACTTTGAGGCAGCCAAGTATGTGGAGAATGTCGCCCTCAAGTGGACACAACTATGAAAAAAAGATCCCATAAGTTAAACCAGAAAATAATAATATAACTGCACTGATTATAGAAAAGAAGTGATAAAAATAAGTTTAAACTGTACTTTAAACATGGATTATCTGGCTAATTTTGATGTATATCCCTGAATGAGCTTGTGTGAGTAAGACACCTAAATATTCATTTGAAATTAAAACATAATGAACACATATTGCCAAAAGTTGCTCACTATTTCAGAAAACAAACATAGATTAAGGTACGAAGTCTGTGACATGCGTGAATTACAGAATCATGTCCGTCTTACCTGAAGAAGAAGATGGTACTTGAGGACTCTCTGCATCGGTACAACCAACAAGTCCCTGAGTGTAAACTTCCCATTGTTGGCTCTTTTAGAACACTCCTGTAATAAATGCAACCACATACATGTTGTTACTGAAACAAGTGCCAAACAAGGGAGAAAACAATGCACAGAGCATGTTGAAGCATGCATTATTAATAATGCATCAATCAGTAATGATAGATTTTGGTTGTTCACACTTGTTATCTTCTGCATGTCTTCTACCACTGTACACTAATAATAGCAGTAATGACCAAACTATACAAATAATACCATAAGAAAATAAAAAAATCTATGTGTGTTGTACAAAATACACACTAAGGAAGAACTAGATCTGTGTGTGTGAGGGGTTGTGCATGTGTGTGCTCGACAGGGCAGCTTCTTCATGTGTCTAACCTCCAGCTTCAAGCGGACATCCTCCTTCTCTTTGCAAATGAGATCTAAAACAGCAATGGCGATCTCTACCTGACTGCAGTATATCCCATAAATAAGCAATCTACAATTCAGAGAAAAGGAAGTGAGGCAAGAAAAAGAGAATTGGATGCAAAAAAAAAAAGTAAAGTGATACAATGCATACATGAAATAGGAGAAAGGATCTTTGTGTAAATGACATCATGAATCAGTCATGCTGCACATAATGTAGCATGTAGCAAGACAGCCATCTATGCTTGGACTAATGGAACATACTTCTTAAACTATAAGAAGACATGCTCTGAGAAAGCAGCTGTAATTCTCCATCTATCACTTCTCTCTGTTGTGCCTTTGGTTTCACCTGAAATTTCATGCAGCCATGATCGACATGTTAAAAACACGCTGCCTTGCAGCTTGCTGTGTATAAGGCTGCATAGCCACACAGTGGCCATGCTGACCTGACCACAACATGAAAAACCAACAAGTGGTGTAAATGTTGTAGTTAAACCGAGCCGTTGATGCGAGGTGAATCGGTGATGCGACATTTTCATTTTGCAAAAAGCTGATACTAAGATACAACTGTAAAAGGACTGAACGGAAGAAAGCAATTTAAGAAGACATTATGATGATACCTATCTTTGTAGCTGATGAAGATCTGATAGAGATTTAAGGCATTTTTGTTCAAGATGGAGTCTTGAACATCCACCATCAGGCTTTTGTGAACTTTAACCAAGTCCTGCATAAGAGAAGGAAGCCATCAGCATTTAGTATTCAGTATTATTATTTTTTATGTCGTGAAAAACAACGGATGAAACTTACTGGAATATTGACAAAAACTTTGTCTATTTCTGCTGCAGAGAAGAACTTCTTCAGAGGATTCAGGAAATACTGGAGAGAAACATTCAAAAACCGACATGAGACCTCTCTGCTTCTTTTATCAAATTTGTTCACCGACTATTTGAGTGGAAACAACATGAAAGGTCATAGCTAATGATATATGACATAGCTGCAGCAGCCGTGGCGCACTCATACTGAAACCAGCAACAGATATAAAAGATAAAGGATGTCAGATAAATGATAGTGAAGCACATTGGCACAAAAACCTTGGAACTGAAAATCAGGAATTTCCCCTCAAATTCCCCATAAATGCTAAATCTTGTGCTGGATGTGCTGCGTAAAAAGTGCTTTTAAAATGAATGTATGTGAAAGTCACTTAAAAAGAGCAGACAGGTCGATCTGTCAACCTGAACAGGAGCAGCAGTGTTATTAGTAGTAGTCACTTAAGGATGCTGTATGTGGCAAACACGTTTGACGTGAATTTGAAGAGTTGTTACCGAATTCCTACATTACAATTTACAGAGGTATAAAAGATTTCTAAACTAAATCAGTAGGAGTACCATGTCAAAGTGCTAAATATATGCTTTAAAGTACAAAAGTACAAGTCCTGCATTAAGATAACAGTGTATTTTAAACAGTAATGACTTTGATGGTTTTGATGACATAATGTAGTCGTAGTGGTGAAAACTATCTTTAAAAAAAAAAAAAAAAAACTAAAATGTAATTGAAAAACAAGAAGAAATGATTCAAACAAAAGCCTCTGTTACCTAGAGAAAAAAACAGCAGCTGATTTTAACCTCTTTATATACTGACCCGTTGTCCATCCACAATAATACCATAGTAGTACTGTGTAATTTATTAGTTAAAATATTGATCTGCAAACGTACCCTAAATAAATATAATGGAGTAAACGATACATAACATAGAAATATTCTAGTACAAGGATTCCAAAAGTGTACTGGAGTATAGGACTTGAGTTATTTACAATAAGTTAGGTCAAATTAAAGGTGAAAACATTTTGACAGGAAGAAATCCATCATTAGTCAAGTAACACAACATGTGCAGTTGTTAAAGATGGTTTAGTACCTTCTCGATGGACTCCAGGGTCTCTGTGTATTTTTCCTCCGTCTGTTTGATCTCTGTAAGGCAGCAGCTCCGGACGTCAACCTCTGCCTGCTTCTAGAAAGACATCCATCTCAGAAATTGTTGCAAATAAATATTTCTACCTGATGGAGCAACTGTACGGAAGTAGATATCTATAGTTAAATAATATCATTTTTTGTTGGTCGTTTATTTAAACAAACAAATTTGGAAAATATTGTTAAGTAGCCATTATCTAACACCAATAATTACTAGTTCATTGTTTTATAGAAACAATAGTATGATCAAATATATAACATTTAATACTTAAGGTCACCCAGCTTTAGGTCAAATACTCAAAAGTAGCTTATTTGCTATTTATATTAAAAACACAGTATAATACTATAGTGTACACATTATCTCATCCTGTATTATTGTATGTGTATTTCTACATTTTGCTGTTTAAGTAAAGAGCATCAGAACTTAACGATGAAACAGGTGAGAAAATCAAGAGTGGAAATTATAATTAGGATATTGTGGGCTATTAGTTCAAAATCATCTACTGTATGAAGCTCAAATACTCAATGTGCTGGGGTGCCAAAAATGTATTAAAATGTCTGTGCACAAAAGCCGTGCACGTGTGTGCGCTTGTGTGAGCATGACTCATTGCAGTACCAATGGGGGTTGCTGCTCAGTCCTCATAAGATCTTCATAGATCTCTCCACCTGCGTAGTCTTCTTCCAGTCCATAGACTGCAGCGTACAAATCATCGTCGTCCACAGGGGCATTCTCACTATCGCACACATCAACACACACACACACACACACACACACACACACACACACACACACACACACACACACACACACACACACACAGTAAGACTTATTAAATGTGGCATTAACAAACAAACATATAAGATCCATACTGTTATCTATTGGTGAAGTATTTTATTTCTTTAGTAGAGTAATTCAATAAAGGAGAAAAAACAAGACTTTCACACTTACTAATTTATCATTAATTTCTACTCATTGCAAGAATTAAGTACTTTTGAAAGTCCTAATGTACAATTCAAAGTGAGCATGCCCTGAAACTGTGACGTGACCAGCCCGATTTCTCTTTAGCAATCAATCAAACTTTCAACAGCTCCCATTCACAACCCTGATGTAGGTGGTATGCAAGCAATCGGCAAAAACACACTGAATTACTCATTCATTTCCTCTGACAGTAACCGAGAAATTTACCAAACATGTGGGTGTCCAAGCCCCTGGAGAGCATGGATGATAAGCAGAGCTGAACAAAATAATAATGTTCTATCAATACCAGTAACAGACCTGCATAGAGGAGCCTCATACATACTCTATCAAGTCTTCAAGATTATTGTAAACGTCTTCGTCTTTCACGCTCTCCTCTGTTGGAAATGGCCTGAAAATGACAGCAAAGCAGTGTGAAGTTAAACATTTAACAAAAACATCACTACGGAGAAACTGATGGTTGACAAAAGGCAGGAAAACTGTTAATATATGTGATATGTTCAAACAACTTAGGATGGCTTTGCATGAAAGACGAGGACACAATGAGTGAAAAAAGGAATTGGCATGTGGACAGAGATTTGTAGCTTCCCCATTATGTTCAGTACGTGCCAAGAAGGTATGATGTATTTGCTTATTTAAAGTATACTTTTAAAAGTAGATTTACAATTCTAAAATTATAAATCTTTCAAAATAACACTTGATGCAGACAAAATATTTTAAACCTCAGAGTAGCAGGCCTGGATGTGTTTATATATTATATGAACTAATATATCTTATTTACTGCATGTCATTTCCTTACTACATTCTACTCGTTAAGGTGGAAATTTGTGAGATGTGGCTAGAGTTTCAGTAAAAGGAGGTGGCAACGGTGAAGTGGAGGTGCAAAAAAAACAAAACCACTCATTCATAGACAATTATAAATTGTCTACCAATTCCAAGTCCATTTGTTTTTAGTGACTTACTTGAATCCTGCTTGTTGTGCAATGTGTGTGAGAGAGAGCTTCGATAGAGTGTCCATGACCTGGTGAAATGAAGGTGAAATGTCAAAAAAAGATGGAAGGGGAGACAAATTAGACACCTTCAGAAAAACGCACAACTTTTAACTGGCGTCTTTATTTTTATTAGTTTCAACACTGTACATTACTGAAGACATTAAGATTATGGCTAAACAAATATGGAATCATGTAGTCAACAATAATGTGGTAAATAATAAAATATAATAGTAAAATAATGTGTTTTATATTTTAGCATATTATTGTTTTTTACTTGGATGCTTTCAATTCACAGAATGCCTTGTCAAGAGCCAATTTGTGACATTTCTTGCCTTTTTAATGTGCTTTAGACCATTGGTTGTCTTGTGCAGATGAAGGGTGGGTAGAAAGTCAATAATCCTATAAGTTCTACTACAATAACTGTACAAATCCATAGTATGGCAAGAAACACTCGGTTAATGGCTACTGCAAAACGCCATCCTATCTTTTTTGCAGTTAGTGGAACCATCATTTGTTTTCCGACAATGACCCCAAACACACCTCTAAGTTGAATCAAATATTGCAAGAGAGGATGAACATTGAATGCATTCAAACCCTTTTCTTACATTTTATTGTGTTGTTAATTTATTAAATCTCCTAAAAGTAGAAGCCTCATTAACAGTAAAATGGAAAAAAGTCTGGAACCAGCAGAACTTGGCCAAACTAACAGAGCTTTAGAAGACCTCGGCAGTAATACACCACCAATGAGGCAGTTAGATGGAAGCCAAAGCCACAGCCCATCTGCTGAACAGCAATTGAAAGGACTCGGAGCATGAGGACAACGGTTCTCTGGGCAGTGCTCAAAGGACTGTGTGTGGCAAACACAAGGCACTGCTCATCATCTGGCTAATATCATCCCCACAGCGAAGTACAACGGCGGTAGCATCATGCTATGTGTGAGGACAGGTCTCAGACTGTCATTAAGAGCCTCAGCCAAAGCTCAGACTTATATTCTTTACCCATCTGTTCCCTCTTCGCTTTCCACTTCCACACCAGTCGAGACAAATAGCCACTCACCGCGGCCCTGGGCCTGCTGGATGTTTCTTCTATTAAAGGAAGTATCTCCTCTGCAGTGTTTTGTTCTGATTTGATGCTATATTAATCAAACTGAACTGAAAACTATATTTACCGCCTAGTAGCATTACCACCTTAAACACCAACATGTGTTGGTATTAGCCTTCAATTAGTTACCACATCAGGAAAACCTCAGTAACTTTAGTTAGTACTTATCTCATAGGCATTTAGCAAGGCCTCAACATGTACAGCATAAATGATAAATTGGGGTTAGTTTCACGGTATAAAGACAGCAACGGTAAAGAGATGACAGAAAATGGAGACGATGGACAACATACGTTGCAGTTCATGGTCTGTATGTCTCCTCTTAAAGAAATATTAATTGAATTAGATGTAGACAGCAGCTGTAGACGCAGTGATGGTTAATGTGTGTGCAACAAGAAAGTAACTTGAGAATTTGACTTTCAGACCAAAATAACATCAGTGTTTTTATTTATATAGCTTAAATACTGTATATACACACACACACACACACACACACACACACACACACACACACACACACAAACGTATTCATCTACCACTGCTTTTAACTGCTTTGTAGCTATGTATGGTCACATAATTAAATTAAATTTGTTTTACCATTTTTATCCCCACATTTTAAATAAATTACACCGCAGGCATTGTTCAATGATTGGTTATTTAATTATGCCCATGAATAAAAATAAAATAACCGACAACAATGAGAGAAAGTAACAAACGAAATGAAAGACTCTGAGAACGGTCTGCAGGAAATGGTCATGCTACCTCAAATTCTAACACCTCTGCCTCAGACAGAGTGTCGGAGTTTCTGTGGTGGCGGGGGTGTTTGGATGTGAAATAGAAAAAGAAAAGTGGGAGATCTTTGAAGAGCAGACCTGCAGACCTACAACTACAACAAACGTATATATTAGGCTTCTTTTCTGCAAATAGCCTATAAATTTAAACATACCAATAGAACGTCACTGCATACAGATAAATAGTTTATACATTATTGGAAGGTTGATGTCCGTTACATTACACATGATTTTTTTTTGTAGTAACACATTTGTTACATATTAAAACTGGGTTCAGGAAAACACGCCTGCACCAGGGTGTTCACCTAACCTATCAACTTAAAATAACTCTATACTTCAGATTGGCAGAGAACACACATTTATCTGCTACTTAATGCTTTGACTCTATAAAAGTCTCTTGTAAGACTGCAAAGTACTTTGCTCTCAGGTTTTGGATTTGCAGGCATGGTATAGAAAAAGAAAATAGTTGATGAGGTTAGATATAGCAGCTTGTCTGCAGTTTATCTTCTCTTCCTGTGTGATGAGTGCTGTGGCTTTGGCTGAACACAGGTGTGCTTGTGACATGAAACAGTCCTGTGTGTCGTATGAGAGACCAACTTTAAAGCTGCAAAAGGCCACAGCATCTTCTTGACAAGCTATTTACAGCAGTCAACATGATGTGTGAGATGATTTCACTTATTTGCAATGTGGCATTGTGTTTTTCAATTATTCCATGACTTAACACCTAAAGCAAATTCCCAGAAAGCAATTATTGGCATTGCTGTAAATTGCTTTGTAAACTTTGTATAAGAATAATAGTTGAAGCTACTGTGAAATTTACAGTTTCCATGTGCAGTGCTGAAGGAGACTAATGATAACTATACAACTATATAAAAAGGTAGAATATCAACATCATATCAAGGAAGACCTGTGTAAATGCACTAGGAAAATCTAACATTTGTTCACTTTATATACTGCAAGTGTAAATCCTATTAGCTCATCTTAAAAACAAGTTGTTCTTTCACATGACTGAAGATCTGATGCTTAGTTTAAGCCACATTTGAGTTAAGAAGCAAACTCCAACCACTGTGGTTAGTGTGGCCTATTTACAAAGTGTATCATAAATACCCAGGGTACTGTGAAACAAAAACAGCAAAAAGAAGGAAAAGGGTAACGCAGAGTCATACATCAAATGTTCATGTTTGCCATGCTGCAGAAGTTAAAGCCTGTAAAATCTTATTCTAACACCAAACACACACCAAAGGGTCATGAAATCCGATGTCCACTGTGTCTCGGGTATTACAAACGTCTGATTGTGCACCTTGCCGTACGAAGCATGTTCTTCCACCTAAGCACAGTCAGTGAAGAGGATTCAAGAAATAATGTGGTAAACACAACTGTCTGGTTGAATGTATTACTGTCTACAAAACAAAGATGATGCAAAACCTGATTGGAGGAAAGTGATGGACTTTTACCTTGATTTGAGTAGCTACACAAGGCTGCCTTCACAGCTCTGACAGCATGGAAAGAGTCAGGATTGTACAACTTTCAGCATTGTAAAAGGTTTTCCCTTATCTGTACTGAACATGCAACAATGTCTCCAAGGGTATTCAACAAAATGTTGAGGTATTTCTTTAAGAAGAAAATAAAAAGGACTAGAGATTCCTCTAACCCCTTTTTACCTTGGCCAATAAACCTGACTCCTGAGTTCAATCCTTATGTGTCACCTTCTCCGTTTACCTAAATTTAGAATTAACCATTTTGCGTTGCAGTCACAGGTTGACATTATTTTAGATTAAAGGAACAAATAAACACATTTTGCCTCTTCACTTCACCTTTCTCGCCTTCAGGCTGCTGCATGCAGTCAGCGTGGCTGCCTGGGGTGAAGCGGAAAAAAATCAGCAGAGGAATGTAGGTTAGAGAACTCTCATTAGATATTCAGCGGAGTAATGCTCAGTCTACGGGCTGAGTTGGCACAAGCCAGCTCAAGTGGATTAGACTAACTGAGATTTGAAATGTTCTCTCTTGGATGTTTTCTGGAAAATGGGGAAGAGATTGAGCATTTCTTGTTCAGATGTACAACCATTCTTGGAGCCCATCCAACCCAACACCCATACTTTTAACTCATGATGGGAAAAAAGTAATGATTCCACCCAATCTTCCTCTTCCGGAAGCTTGTTTGTTTGATGGACAACTCTTGAACATGACTGAGATTAAGCAGCCTGGATTGGATGTACTGTACATATTTGTAGGCAGCACCTCCCCTGTGGGATTATGAACAGCCAGATTAACTGGAAGCTTCTTTTGAACACACTGGACTGAAAGAAAAGAGTCTTTGTGGGGAAACTGCATGCAAAATTCAACATGCACCACCGTTAGTAAGTCACACTTATGACCACAAATTAATCAAACACTATAATTACGCATAGCATTGCCCAATAAAAGACATAAATAAGACTTTAATTTCTTTGTGTGTGCTGTCTAAGTAAAGCCGATGAAGCCATTACAGGCTTAATCTTCTGTATTTTAAATAAAAAGAAAAATAACAATGTATTTCCCTAAGGGCAGCCCATCCAAAAATGCTCAGACAGCTCTAAATGCTTTGAGGCTCCGGCTGCACTGGAGTAAAGAAATGTGGGAATAAAGCTGCTCGGAGCAAGTGTGCTTTTTCAGCAAAGTTAAATCAGTCCACTGTGTGTCTAGGAGGCACACACTACAAACCCACTGACCTAGTAACACTGTACAAACTATGAAACCAGCTCCCATAATAACACAGCAATAAAAAGAAGTCGAGCAGCCACTTCAAAAGTGCACTAGACATACACAACCAGGCACCAGCTGGACAGATGTCAAAAGCTTTTATACTCTGGAACAAAGACACCTCACCTCTGACTGCCTCTGTATCACATAGTTTATTATATAGGAACCTGAAAGTGTGATTGTGTGAAGGTCGGATGTGCTACAGGTTTTCTGTTATTTATAGTTTTACTTTAATGTTGAGACTCATTATGTGAAATCTTCTAATAATATTAATCTCAGCAGTTTTCCTCAAAATGCTGCAAAGATATATTTTATGATTTAACAAGTGCAGATTTGAACCAGGGATTTAATGCAATGTGGTCAAAATGTCTCTTTTTGCTCTTTTGAAGTACAATAAGTTTAGATAATTGTCTGACACATTTTAAAAGTTTGGCCTAAAAACTGTAAAGTGAATTATTGATACACACGTCACATGAATTTAGTAGAAAGTGCTGAATCAAATTTGTCTTTGTAAAACTGACTATGGATGAGGGTGTTACCTTTCCAAAGTCTCGGACATCAAATAGGTCAAAGGCTTCAAATAAGTCACTTTTCTTCATCCCAAACACTTCAGAGCAAGATATGAGGAACGTCCGGATGTTCTTCAAGCACAGAAACTGGGGAGAAAAAAAACACACAGACAATTATCTTCATGTAGGGACAATCCTTTAATGCTGTTTTAATGAAAATAACAATTACAGTAACATTATCATGGATAACCAGAATTCGGGGCTGTGTGAAGATGAGCCACACACACACACAACAACAAAGTGAAAGTGAAAACTGAAAGTTTCACAACACAAAGTGAAACCACTAATCAGGTGCTCTTTGGGTGTCGCTTCCTATTAGGACCTGCATCTCAAGAGGAACAATAAACCCCAACAACAAGCAATGTGACTATGGGAATGGGAAATCGGTTCAGGGTTGGGTTCTGAGTAAACCTTGGGTCACTGCTCACATTAAATTGTCTTCTTCAAAACTTTTCTTATAGTTTTTAAACACTAAACAACTCAATTTACTTTTTCTAAGTACATTTATTAAGTGACAGCTAAAGCAGAATGTGAATATGGGGCAATTTACAGCAATGCAAAACTGCAGCAAGATTCATGAGAACAGATATGTTTCTGTTTATCAGCTCATCAAGGAGGTTCCTGTAATCACTCCACCGCCCCCCGGGGGCCCTGCTTGTCTGCAGAGGAAGTGCACGAACATGATGGTTTTGCACCAGTACCAGGCACAAACCCCTGAATAGTCACTGCTCTGGCGCAGTTGTTCACTTTCAGAGTCAAACTGAGCGTCTGCATCTTCTCTGGCTGCGTTAATAATCAAAAGTTTAGAAACTCTGCTGCTTAAAAATGTTAAAGGTTAAAGTGATCCATGCAGATACAACTGTTTACTGTCTTTTTGAGTTTTAAGAAAGCTATTAAGGCTTATTAAGGCCTCTAACACTGTTAACTGTTTAATCAGACATCCACAGTCGTTGGGTTTTCTATATAATTCAGACTGATTTGTTTTGCTTTTAAATTGGATCCGTTCCGTTTTTATTATTATGAAAAAAACAGCCGTGACTTATTTTCGTGTGAAAGTACTTAAGTGGTTTCCAAAAAGAGGTCTGGAGAGTTTTTACTCTCACACATCAGACGTCTCGGTAGGAAAAGTCTCAGCAGTTTAATCACTCAACTAATTACACGTCAGTCCAAGTCAAATTTTTAAGTTCTGTGATGGTTAGAAAATCACAACTACGTATGTTGAATAAACTTAAAATGAACACAACATACATATTTACTTTACTCACCATTACCATCAATTATCAGTTGTTCTCTTATTTTGTCTTTGAAAAGAAAAAAGTAAATTATGTAAGAATAGTCTGAAACCATGCTTATCTTTTTAATTTATCCATGATGCGTATATAAGAATTTTACTAGCCATGTTTTAATTTGCAGCAAGGCCTCAGGTTTATTTTATAATGCGCCGTCTTCCTCCACTTCATTACCTCCATGTCTTTCTTTCCACTTCCAAGACTACAGGTCAGCAGAGCAGAGTGAAAGGACTCTTTCAAATCAGGAGCCCACTGACACACATGCTTTTCTCGACCATTGTGAAAAGGCCGTAGTGAAGTGGCCTACAGCTGCAGGCTACGATTATCCATTGGACATTATTTTCTGTGTGCTTTCGTCGTCTGTTTAGGAAATAAAAGAAAAATGGACGCCCGCCTAGAGAGCACACACAGAGTACGGCACAACAAAATACAAGCTAGAAAACTACAGCTAGCCATATGAAGTCCACTAATAAATTATTAGACCTATTTCAGTGAGAGGTTTTGTTTTGTACATGCTTTCTATTATTGTCTTTTTAAATTAATCTTTGCTTTGACAAACCAGTGTATGGAATCCTTTAATTTAAGGTCTGACTATGATACATGTGTCATATGCACCATAATTTTAGGCAGGCTTGATAAAGATCTTAAAACCTCCAATGTTGCCTGAATGACGTACATACACAGGAAGAATGACTTACTACATTAATATCTTTAGTGACTATTTGGAAACCACAAAATATTTTAGCTGACTTGTTTGGCACATCAGGAGATGCAGTTCACATCTTGAGGTTATTATAGCTTTTTTTACTTGACTTTAATCTAACCTGTGATTCTACGTGATTATTTATGAGCAACAATCTTTGCCAAGATGGTAGAAAATGTTTCTTTAAAAAGAAAATTGTCTTTTCTGTCTCTAACTACATGCGTTAGGGTTCAAACTCAGCTGCAAGCAAACTACAAGCTGCTGCACAAACAGTAACTAATGGGTGGATCAAAGGCAGGATTTTATCAGGCCTCTCCAGTGGTATCACGGAACGAATGATGGGTATAGAGGTCAAATCTTAGACCATTTGTTTTGGTTTTAGAGGCTGAGGGATGTTTACCACTCTCTCATTCATTATAAAACATATTGAAGAAACACAAAACAAGTGGGTTGGTGCTAATAACCATATATATATGACCAGGCTAGTTAAGATCTAGCCACATTACATAATAACCTCCAATCTGTCAGTCTGACATGAAATGGTGCCAAAGAAAAAAGGATGGCCCTATGTCCTCATGTGCCGGACTTGGCTATGACAGCGTGTTGCATAGGAAATAACCAAAAGACTGACAAGTTACTGGTTTATTTTGAAATCATGGAATAACCTAAGGGAACAGAAACGCTTCTGAAACCTGTACCACAATTACTGCTGTTGCCTGCAGGTGTTTGAACCATGCAAGTGTTGATGAAATGTCAGCATGGACTCTACTATTACCTGCAGCCATGTGTTTAGACACCTGCTTTATTTTTATCCTTTCTCACTTTTGAAAAGCATCTTCCTCCTTAGTCTACCTCCTAACTATTTCATGCACACCTAACTTACATTTTACAGTCTGCATAAGCATAGCAATGACATAACATCTGCATGGGCCTAGTCACTTCACTCTGGAGGCCTGTTTATGCTAAAATCACCTTTAAATGACTATTACACCAAATAATGTTTGGTGTCATATTTCTAATCCTACACCTACACCCAACATTTCTCCTTGTTACAATCAAAAGTTAGTTTGGAGTTTAAAACAGAACAAAAATGCAGATCCGTGTACCTGGGACATCTGTGGCCTGAGATTGATCTCCTTCAGGTTGATGGTATGAGGTCTCAGGTTGTTCAGCAGCTGGCACAGCAGCACCCCGTCCCGCAGGGTTTGCGCCAAGTCGAACACCTGCGCCGCGTCCGCAGTTACCCGGTGGTTCGCTGGCAGCACGTTGCAGCTGATCAGCCACATCGCACATTGCCTCCAGTATTCCATGTTGAAGGTGTTGAAAACAGCGGTTCAGTGCCAAATGGAAAAAAAGTTTGTCCCTATCTTGAACCCGCGCACTGCATGACAGGAGCCGCACTCAGCTGCGTCCGCTCTCCTCGCCAAACTCCAACATCGCCACTGGAGGACAGAGGAAAGCTGCAGCAGCTTATGATCGCTGCTCAGCTGGGACTGGCTGCCGTGAAACCCCCCTCTGTGTGAACTTCCCCTTCCTTCTTCTGTGATATTTCCTCAGAGGTGGTCGCAGCTCTCGTGAATTATTAAACAAATATGAACAAAACCAATTTCGAAACAGGAGCGCGTTTCCCTCACAAGCCACAGCCACTGGTGCGTAAGGACGGGGAACGTATCAAACTCCTAAAGGGAAGAATGTGCTCACAGCCATGAGCAGGGTGCAACACAAAACCTAAACAACCAAGCACTCAAGTAGATGGGTAAAATAAAATGATTCAATATGGAAGGCAAGTAAGTGTGCTCGTTGGTGTGAAGACACACTCACCTTCCTCAAGGTGTCTGACACACTGAGCTCAGCCCACCACCTTGTAACTCCACACACCTGTGTTGAGTGAACCAGAACCTAAATGCAAAGACAAATCAGACCACTAGGGGTAGTTGAGACCAAATGTGAATTATATAACCTGGAGATCCAGAGTTCATACACTGTCTCTACCCTGTGGTGACTTTAATGTTTCTGACATCTAAAAGGTGTTGAATCAGTCTCATTTGTGGTCATTTCTGAGGTTGTTTGTCATGACAGGCGTTTCCTATATAAAACCTTTGAGTTGGACATAATTTTTAAACTTTTTTATGACGCTCCAGGTGTTTGCTGCAAATAAAACTTCACGTCATTTGATCTACAAGGCCACAACTTATAGCTTATTTATTTTATACAGTACATGACAAATAAATGTGTAGATTATTCTTCAGTCTAAAAAACGACAAGATTGTAAAAAGTCATGTTTCCAGTATCTATATTAAAATGCACCTTAAAACATGTATGACCAACAAACCAAATATATTCAGTTTATAATAATAATAATAATAATAATAATAAATGTTTGTAGTAAGACAAAAATAGCAAATCCTTATATTTGAGCTGTAACCATTGTTGCAGGTTGACTGGTGACTATGATCTGTTTTTTTTTTTTTATGTATGCATAAAAACTGTTCTCTGTGTTGCAATACAGTCATAAGTACAAGCGCAAGATTCAAGGGATGTGATAGAGAGAGAGAAGTACATTCTCAAGCCGTGGGATTTACTGTAGATCACTGTCATTAAGCCCATGACATAAACACAGGAAGGAAGCTGACGGATCTTGTCCTGTTTTACCACGAGTGAGGGAGCCAGATGTTTCTGCCGACACTGATCGCCCTCAGGAGCTTATATAACAGTACATAGGTTAAGCAGCAAAATTTGCTTATATCAAATGCTGATGACTTAGATACAGAGAACTTTAACATTACAATGCAAATAACAGCACCCATGCTGTCTGCACTCTCATATAAATCAACAATACCAAGGAAAACAGTCCACTTTGATAATGGTCAGTCTACAAGTCAAACACCATGTGAAACAGACGCCTGGTCCGATTTCCATGCAGTAAATTCCAGGTAATGTAATTTTTGAAGAAAATAATCACATCGCTTGTCCCACCAGGGATCAAACCTCACCACACCGTCATCTTTTGCCAGCATCTGTGTGTTCCAACCAAGATCTTCATCACATTTAATAACAACAAACCATGGTTTTCAGCTGTGCAAAACAAAATGCATACAGACCAGGTGAAAGAATCCAGTACAACACTGACAAACGACATCTTAGCAGCTAAGAGAAGCTAATCTGATCCTGCCGTGCAGAGAGGCCTACAGGATATTACCAACTATAGGAAACCATTCCCCCAGGCCTGCAGGATATTACCAACTATAGGAAACCATTCCCCCAGGCTACGGAGAACTATCAACTAGCTGAAGAGCTGAATGCCTTCATCTGCAGGTATGACAGTATCCCACAAAAGCCCAGTGTCGGCTTAACCCATCCACATCCCACAGGCACCTCCCCACTGATCCCCACTGGCACTAAGAATCTTTGAAAAGGGTTTGTGCCATCTCTTTCAGAGGCAAAAGCCCAAGAAGGCCCCAGGGCCAGACTGAGTGTCTGGTCTGTGTCTCAAAATTTGTGCTGAACATTTGGCACCCATCTTTACACAGATCTTCAAATAATGTGAGGACACAGACTTCAAAACAGTCTTCAAAACTTCAGGCTGGTAGCCCTGACCTCTGTAGTCATGAGGTCCTTTAAGGCACTGGTGCAGAGCCACCAGACCCACTGTTGGATCTGCGCTACATCCTTCACTACCTGGACTCCCATGCAATAATCCTGCTTGTGGACTTCAACTCAACATTCAATACAATAAATCCTGAAATCTTCTGGACCAACTCATCCAACTCACTGTGTCTGCTTCTACCTGTCGGTGGATCATCAACTTCCTGAATGACAGAAAATTTCAACACTGGAAAAAAATCACTGCACCACCAGCAGAGGTGCCTCACTGCTCTACAATGCTGCCATGTATATTTTTAATATCATTTTTAATTAGGTTTCTACTAACATGCACGTCCCTCAATAGTGAGGTTTTAGAATATAAAACCTGTACATTTAGAACAGAGACTGAGGAACGGCGGATCTCTAGGGCTCCCAGCTGTTCCATGTAGTGAAACAAAAGATAAAGCAATGCGACATGTATTTAGAGCTGCACTGATCAACATTTCAGTGTTAATAATGGATCAAATGATGACGTGTAATGTGGAAGTGTTGCTTGTACTAAAAAAAAAACCCACACAAATATCACCTGACGGGGCAGTTCTTTATCTGCTCTACCTTTAACTCAAGCTGCCGTTAGATCGATTACTTTCTACTTCAGATATATATTGTAGATAGAAAATATAATAAATATTGATGAAGCTGTTATTATGGATTAACCGCCCCGTAGACGACATTGTTTGCAGCTTAGAGCACAATAGTGAAATCAACTATTAATATTTTCTTCTTTAAAAAGTTTCATTCATTCATTGGTGTTTATCTTCCAACACTTTCCTTTTTGTAGCTTCTAACTCATTTCTGAATAGAAGAAATTCAGTGAATGCTGATGGTTTTTCAACCACTAATCAACTCATTTTGAAACTGTATATGAATTGAACCCAACGAGAACAGTTTTGCACATAATGATCTGTGAAGTGAAATCCTGACTATAGTTGCACATTTATTTGTGCATCAATAAATGACTAACATCAAGTGCAACTGTGCTTAAAATACGTGTTGTTTTTATCTTTATTTCAGTCACTTCACTACACTTTGGAGCATGTATGTACATATTTATTATTGAGAAAAGCACTTAGAAGTGGCACTTCTACTTGTGTGTAGTACCTTAGCAGCCTTTTGCACCTCTGGTTTAACTGCAGATTGCAGCTGCATTAAGAAAAAGCACATTTGCATCAGTGTTTGCATTTTGAAACCCCGTGTTGTCCTCTGCAAACTTCCGGATGATAAAAAACGAAGCGAGCACGACACCGGAAATGGAAGCGCATAAAAAAAAAACAAGAAGCTGAACCGTCAAAACATAAAGAGCAGTGGACGCTGCGTGAATGCAGCCTGCTGCTTGTTGCATACTCTGCCCCTCACTAAAAGCTTTATGCACGCATTCCTAATGCCGTGTGTTTTCTGTCAGAGACTTCCTAGCCGAGGCACTTAGCTCGTTTGCTAAGTAGCGAAGGGGAGAAAATAAATCTGCAATAAAGATTAGGACTAAACTAAGAAGTACGCCTCGTCCGGCCTTCGAGCAGAGGTAACGCTAGCTGTGCTAGTTAGCCACCACAGGCAGTGCTAGCTCGCTGTTTGACAAGCAGCTGTGTGGTTATTTTATTGGTATAATGTGTTAGCTTCACTCCTGCTAGCTAGCATTAGCTCACGTTAATAACAGTGGTCGACTTCAGAGCGCTGTGCGCTGTTAAACTAAAGCAAACCCAGGTATTAGACAGGCCCGTGTGCTGCTAGCTATCAAGCGAGTTAGTTTGTTTATGTCGTTGCGTGCTGTGGTAGATAGGTGGCCAGATTAGCCTGGTGGTAGTTTACAAGCTACGGGGCTAACAGGTAACTTATACCCCAGAACAAGCATCGCTGCGTCGGTAGCTGTCACCTGCACAGCCAGTTGAAGCGATGGTGTCGGATTAGTTTTGTATACAGGTGATCTTGTTCCGTTTAAACACATGTCAGCTTGGTTAACACGCAACTTGTATGCTGTGTTTGTGTGTGACGCTTTAAGGTTGTCCCTCGGGTCGACGCAGGACACAAGGACACAGAATGGCTGACGGCAAATCCACTGTTCTTAACGGTACAGGATCAGTACGAGGACATAGCTGACTGTTTATACGGACAGCTGACAGCTAATCAGTCGACGTGTTTGTTTTGGTTTTACTAGGTGGCTCTGAAGAGAAGGAACCTGCAGAAGAGAGACCAAAGGACGGAGACGCCTGTGGGAGCAAAGATGAACAAAAACAATCTTCTGAAGAGGGTAAAGCCACTTTTTTTAAAGTTTAGCAGCTCATTAAAAAGACATGCATTGCTAATTTTGTTTAGTAAGATAGAAACTTTATTTGAGGGTATGTTGTCAGTCATATTTAGTTTTATTTATGTAGCTCTTTTTGTTCAAAATGACAATTAAAAGTTGCTGACATCTGCATAGAAACTTTAAAAATGTCTAAGGAAAATGTGCAGCAGTTTCCCACCTCTCGTTAAATATCTGAGTGAGACAGTGATATCTTAACCTTATTCTCTTTGGCTGTGGTTTTCCCTATTTCAGTACCTCCCACAGAGACAGGAGAGCCATCTGGAGACAAGCCTATGCCAGATGCAGAAGGAGAGACGGCAGCAAACAGAGAGGGAGAGGAGGAAGAAGACACTGACAGCATGGATGGCAGCGGCCTCTACTCCCTGACTGAGGATGGTGAGAGAGAGACTGAGGGTGGCAGACAAGAGAGGGCAAAGGACAAAGATGGTGGGAAAAGAGCAGCTAGAAAGAGGAATAGGCCTGGTGACGACAACAATCACTCTTCCAGCTCCGATGAGGATGATGATGATGACGACGAAGAAGAAGAACAGAAAGAAGATGACGACGATGAGACTATGGAGGCTTGGCTGGGAGCAGAACTCCGTGACCTCCGTGGCCCTACATGGCGGGCCGTACCCTCACTGCGATCCAGGGAGATCGGCAGGAACTCGCACCAGTTTGTAAGGCGCGTGTGTGGAGCCCGAGGCCTCGTGCAGAGGCTGGAGCTCCAGGGCCGCCTGGAGAGGCACACAGGCTGCGTCAACACGTTGCATTTCAACCCCTCTGGCACACGTTTGGCATCAGGCAGCGATGACCTGCGAGTGGTGATCTGGGACTGGGCTATTCGTCGCGCTGAGCTGGAGTTTGACAGCGGCCACAAGAGCAATGTGTTTCAGGTAAGGGAAAATAGTAGGTCTGCGAGTTTCACTTACTTATTACGGAGTCTTTCATTTGCTTTCACTACAGTGTGTTTTCAATTAGTTAAGTTATTAATTATTAAGAAATTAATGAATAATTCTTTACCTTTTGAGAGTATAAAACATGGTTAAAGACCCAAAATCGATTAGTGGTAAGAGGAATTACGTCAAAAGCAAATTTTAGATTTAACAATGAAGGCTAATAATTCTTATGTAATCGATACTAAATTATAAAACTTTCAACATAAGGGAGTAGACACATTGAAGTGTCTAGTCAATGTTTATCAATATCAGAAACTCACAATGAGTGTTCACCCTTCCCCCCTGGCCTTAATGTAAACAGGCAAAGTTCCTGCCGCACAGTGGTGACTCCACTTTGGCCATGTGTGCTCGAGATGGTCAAATCAGAGTAGCTGAGCTCTCAGCCACACAGCGCTGCAAGAACACCAAGCGGGTAGCACAACATAAAGGGGCAGCGCACAAGGTCAGTGTTTGTACTGATTGTAAATAGTTTAAGAGTGATGGTTAAGCACGAATAAGTGTTAAATCTGTTTTTGTTCCAGCTGGCCCTTGAGCCAGATTCACCCTGCTCCTTTCTGTCCGCTGGTGAGGATGCTGTGGTGTTTGGTATTGACCTGCGTTTAGACCGTCCCGCCAAGTGAGTGATACTATTGTTTGGGTTTAAATAAATGTTAGTCTGCTCAGAAATTGGATTTTCAGCAGAATTTCTAATCTAACTGACTTTTGCCGTGGGTGGGCAAAGGATCAGAAGCTCCAGCACAGTATACTGATACTGCTGGAATTTATGTTGAGGCAGTCAGAGGTATTGATACAGCCATAGTTAAGAACATAGTTTGTAGTGTTGCAAATATCCTGTTTTTCACTCATTGTTGAACAACCACTTTTACACCTGTTCCTCTTTTTTGCCATGTGAGGACTTTTCTATTTGCTGTAGTTAACACCTGCTTTTTCTTTGTGTCAGTAAACTGGTGGTTGTGAAGGAGGGTGATAAAAAAGTCGGGCTGTACACCATTTATGTCAACCCGGCAAAGACACACCACTTTGCTGTCGGTGGAAGAGATCAGTATGTGAGGTATGAAGCAGCTTGTTGTTTTAATGCTGATTATTTAACCAGCAATAATTTGATTATATAGTTTAATATAATTTAGTCTTTTCTCACTTTTTCTTCTTGCTCTCTTTAGGATCTATGACCAGAGGAAGATTAATGAGAATGATAACAATGGTGTACTGAAAAAGTTTTGTCCTTCACATCTGGTATCCAGTGAGTCCAAAACCAACATAACCTGCCTTGTGTACAGTCATGATGGCACAGGTAAAGTACTTGGAGGGTTGCACAATATACAAGTGTCTTCCTATAAAGAGTATCGTGCATTTTTTCCAATCTGAAGCACAGCAGAAAGAGACATCGGATGGCTTAAATCCAGCGAGTACAGAAATAATTGAATATTCCCATGATGATGATATTATGAACAAGTTTTGGAAATATTTATTAGAAATAATGAGGCCCACGCTTGCTTGAGTCATTGCCCTTAAAAATATTGAACTTTTTCCCTTCGTAGTCCTGATGCAACTGCAAAGCAATATGAGGGACAGTCAAACAGAATTAGGTCTACGCTCAGTGAATAAAGGATCAGTGTGCTCGCATCTTTGCAGAACACTAGGAAGGTCAAGTTTGGCAACAGTAACACTGGTTTATAAGTAGAGATTTTTACTGAGATCAACACATTGGCTAAGTTTGTCTAAATCATCTCTGTGTGGTTAAAACCGTCTGCTGTGTTTATGGCATTAAAAGTAGTTCAACTAACTGCTGTTTACTCTTTTCTTGTGTCTAGAGCTCCTGGCCAGTTACAATGACGAGGACATCTACCTGTTTGACTCCAACCACAGTGACGGTGCTGACTATCGGAGGAGATACAAGGGACACCGCAATAATGCCACAGGTATTAAATTCAGTCTCCAAATAATTTATTACAGTTTGAAATCTGTGACATTTTCTACCTATAACCACAATCATCTCACGTGAATTTACAGTTGGCTGACCATTACTCTAACAATATGATCCCCTCGGCTCATTACATCTTTCTCACAGTGAAGGGGGTGAACTTCTACGGGCCATGCAGTGAGTTTGTGGTCAGTGGGAGTGACTGCGGACATATCTACCTGTGGGACAAGTATTCTGCCCGTGTCGTCCAGTTCATGGAAGGAGACAGGGGAGGAGTGGTGAGTCAGGGAGAGAAAGTAAAGATTTGTCTGTTTCTGGTGCTACAGATATTCGCCCCAAGATAATTCTGTGTAAAATTTTCCTTTAACTTCATAGTTATGTCAGTTTACTTTGCTTTTGCTTTCTGCTCTGACCTATCACAGGTCAATTGCCTGGAGCCTCATCCCCATCTGCCAGGTATGGCCACCAGTGGGCTGGATCATGACATCAAACTGTGGGCACCCACAGCTGAAAGCCCCACAGGACTCAAGGGTCTTAAAGAGGTATCCCATTCTGTTTTATTCCATTCATTTTCTTTTATAGCTGATAACAGTTTTATGACACAGTGTTGTAAGGATAGGTTTTTGTGCTCGATGCACTGTTATCGCTACAATCACATGAGTAATAGTGAGTAAGCTGCGATTTCCTCTGCTACAAAAAGAAAGGGTATTACAGTCATTGTTTCACATGCATGCTCCTGTTTCCCACATTAACACTTCTAATTAAGGATGTGTCATGTTTGCCCAGGTGATGAAGAAAAACAAGCGGGAGCGTGATGAAGACAGCGTGCGCCACGGCGACCAGTACGACACCCAGCTGCTGTGGTTTTTGATGAGACACATGAGGAACAGACGACCCGCCAGGGTGAGCTAACAAGCGCTACAGCAAACCTAGGAAACCTAAATTATGATTTTGGGTGTGAACATGAAAAGACATAGACATTTACCACACATCATATCTAAATAGTATGTTGGACTCGGACTTAAATCACTGTTTGAATCCCAAAACCACAAGGAGGCTCTTATTGGTTACAGGTGACCAAATTGCATTTATGGGGGTACATGTAATATATTTCTGACACAAAATACATGTGTTGGGCTCATCTATACCAAAGTAAAGCCATGTTTAATTGTTGGTTAATACTGTTAAATTTCAACGGTTGTATTTTCCTAAATTCTTTTTCCTCTTTGTTTTGTTCCAGAGACAAACCCGCGAGGGTGCAGATCAAGACACAGACGAGTCCTGGAGCTCACCAGATTCTTCTGATGAAGAGGAAGGAGGTCCAGACCACGTTCAGTGCATGTCCTCCTGAGCCGCACGCACGCACGCATGCACACACACACACACACACGCGCGCATGCACACACACACACACACACACACACACACACACACAAACACACACACACACACAGATATACACACACTTTATTGCCCTTGAATCAGTGCACATAGGCAAGCACTATTGACACACTGGCACACTCAAACACTGATGAGCCACAGACTTGGGGTGTTTTTTTTTTCTACATACATTTTCACACAGATAATTACATATATTTACTTAAACATACTGTTGAAGCAGAGTGAACGAGATGCTTACCGCCTGGTTTTTCCAGCTGTTATGAGTGTGCAGATGACAACTACAGACTACATACACTCTTCCAGAATCCTGATTTCTTTTTTTTTGAGAATGTATGAAGAGGTTTAGTGAGTGCTTACATCCCTATAAACCACTTGGAGGTCCCTGCTTGTCCGTACATGTCTATGATCTGCCTAGCCCCAGAACAATGTACTGTTGTGTATGGCAACAAGCACCTCCTCTTAAGACACCCTGTTGAAAACTATACATCACCAGCACACAAGCCCCCCCCTCCGATCGCACACCTCTTGCTCTCAAGTTAGTTTTTTTGTGAAGAGGGGTTCAGCAGGAAGGAAGGCTGTAAACTCATCCCCTAAATGTGACTTCCTTTAACGTTAATCTTCAGGAGGGAAACCCCAGTGGCCCTCACTGTGTCACCCCAGCTTCAAACTGATTTCTGGCCCTGAGCTTTGAGCAGTTAGCTTTATCACACGTTTGCACCCGGAGGACTACTAAATCCTTAACATGCTGCATTACCCTATGTGCTGCCCTCAGCTACCCCCCACCTCCCTTTATATCACCCTTCCCCACTCACTACTGAGTGCATCTTGAATCAGGGATGCTTTAGTTTGAAACAGACAAAATGTGCACTGAGTGATTCATTTTTTTTTGTTTTCCCGTTCTGGGGAGGGAAGAGCTGTTATTGTATCACTCATTAGAAAATTCAGTGAATTTCATGTAATTTGTATTATTTTTTTTGAGTGAGGGCATATTTTGCACTTCTTGACTGAGGTAGAGGAGGTTTTCTTTGCTTCCACCAGCTTTTCCTCCTCCTCCTTCCTCTTCTTCCCCCCTCACTCTGCATCCTGACACCCATCTTTGACAGGAAGTCTTCTCAGTGAACATGAATCGGTGAGGTAGATGGTGTTCAGCATGTGCATGGGAAATAAGGACTAATTTTGGACTGTCTGTTGGGGAACTGTCATTTTAAAGAGCCAGCGCCGACCTGGATCATTCACAGATGTTACACTGCCTATGAGCCAGTAGACATTGGAGTAATGAAGGACTCCACTTGATTGTGTGACTCTAGAAAATCTTTGAGTCACATCAAGTGCGAATTGACGTTTTTCAACATTTAAACCAGGTCGGGTGTTTACAGCCGGTTCACCACATGTGAGAAAGCTTCTGTCTCTGCTACATTAACATTGGCTCAAAAGGAAGGACAAGGGGAGGGAGGGGGGGGCAGCAGGGTCAATATGCTTGCCAGTCATTTGTTGTGTGAGAGCGATAAAGTCCAGCTTTTCTCATTTTCTATGAGAACTCTAGTTAGTTGAATTTATATGTACATATATAAATATATATTAAATCTGTAAAAAAAAAAAAAAAAAAAAGCAAATGCTGTTTGACTTCAAAAAAGAGAAAATGACATTGTTTGATTGGTATTACTGCAGAGGTTTATATTCTATATGAGGACAAACTACTTTTAAAATCCAGATAAAAAAAACGTTGACTCGAGTCACCATTTTTGTTTCATTCATTTTTTTTTTCCTTTTCTGAATGATATCTGTCTGTCATGAACAGAATTAATGTCATTTTGAGTATAAAGCATTTGATTCTTGTACGAGAAGAACAGTATTTCCTTTCTAGATCCTAATCCATCATTTGAGACCGATATATTCAGAATTTTCCCACTGGCTATTTTTAGCATCTTGTATACATATTAAGGCTTTTGATGATATTTTTTTTCCACCACTGCCTAATATTGCAATCTACCAGTTCAGTTGGAAATATGTACAATTCGTGCAATAAACAGAAAGACAGTGCTCTTGATCCTTTACAGTCTCATTGTCTTGTATTTAATTGTATGAATTTATTTACGAGGCCACAAAGGTTAATCTTTATGTGGAGGTTTTCACTTTGTCACTGGTTTAACAGGCAGGGTTGCTCAACATGGTTTTCTGAATGTCACTAGATTGCCAGTATTTTGAACAGGCACTCTTTCACCTCCATGTTGTGATGAAAGTCAGTGATAGTGTAACATTTCCTAACTTAACTTCATGTTCAGGTCAAGTAACAAAAAAGCAAAACAAAGAGAATAGTTTGTGTTAGCCTGTGCTCATGTTCACTACCTAAGTTGGTAAGTTGGCTTTCTATTAAAACATATTATAGTCCCCAAGCCCAAACTGAAATAACTGGTGACATAACTGGTCTTTTTCAGATGTTGGAATGCTCACGCAGAGCCACTAAAAACTATATCCAACCAGAAAGTACTGTGTCATAGTTAAAACTGAACCTGATGTATTAAAGTATCAAAACTCTTAGTACCAAAGGATGATAAACTGTGACAACGTGCACTGAATGTCACTTTTAACCGAGAAGGAACGCATGTGGAACATCCTTAAACACAGTTACACTGATGTCCTGGTTGGGATTAATAATCCACTGTGAAAAGTGGATATTGATTTAAATTCCAGTGTTGGTGCAGTCCTATTCATGTTCCTGAGCTGTCAGTTTAACTCGTATCCCTCAATTTTAACATTAAGAAATTATCATTTATTTAAGACAATGAAACTGACTTTTCCTAAATGATTAAGTAAAATGAATGTTTGCTTTAAAAGGTGCTGGTTTATAAGGCATTAAAACAAATGTAAGCCAGGGCAAAGACAGTTTGTCATGTCACAGAGAGAAAGGTTTAAAGAGAATAATGAATTATGTTTAGCTGCTTCAGCCTCGGGTCACAGCATTCTGCATGTTTACTCAACTGTCACTGTGACATTTTTGACAAGTTAAAATATCACGTGAAAAATACTGATTGCATTAATGGATGTTATGGAGCAGACAAACTTCCCTTCTTCCTCCTGGCTGTTTACAGTGTGCATGGGAAGACATCCATCCACAAAAGGTGCCAATCTGAAAATGTAACACCCAGCAAAGCATATGGATACTTCATAATAGTTTGTGTCATACTGTGATTTCCAAATATTTTTAGATACATTTAATAATTTTGTACCTGAAGCACATCAGGCTTGTTTAATCCCTATGACCTGTTTTTTCAAAACTACTTATTTCAGCTGAGAAATTATAAAAAACCCAACAAATGATCTTTATCATGTTTTTTTTATTCAACAGGTATCTAAGTGGGAATTCAAACTTCACCTCAATCTGGCAAACAGTTTACATGTGCATGGAGGTGTCTGATTTGTAAAGCTGAATAGGTTGTATTTATCTAGCTAGAGAGCCTCAGCTGATGTGTACAGCTGCAAACCAGTTCTCCTGGCTGGTATCTAGACCAAAACTAGATCGATGAAAACACATCTTTTAGAACCCAATCACACACTCCGGCTGGCTACTTCGACCACTTAGACTTTATCTTTCACTCATCTCACTTGATACCAAATGTTCTGAAAACAACGATGTAATTCAGGAGGACAGCAAATAAAGTTCAAAGACAGAATACATACAAAATATAGTACAAATAGCCCTTCACAACTCATTCCAGTCAACCAAAGTCAAATATAACACTGAGATAGAAAAGAAAAAGTGAAATTAACTTATTTTGAAATGAGTTGTTTTCACAACAAAGGAGGTGACAGTCTTTTCCTGCTCTGACCAACATAGTGCAGACTGTCAGTCATGCACAGTCTGTCACGACACAGTGCAGATATAAATATTAAAAAGAGGCTTTCACGTGTTGCATCATCTGAGATGATGTGTTAACACAAAAGCACAAATCACACTGATAAGAATGTGAAGGCACGGGAGCAGAGGGTCAGGTGTGTTATTCCTTGTATTCCAAGAAGTGCTGCAGTCGTTTCCGGTGCTCTGCAGACAGCTGAACCGCCCTGAGGATAAAAAAAGATATAGATACAAAATAATAATAGTAGGATTCATTTCTTTTTAAATTTTAGAAGGTAATTTTTGATGACAGGCCTTACTTCAGGTGATCTCCAAATGTGGCCGTTATCCTGTAGATGGCAGTCTTGAGTGTGGCCCTAAGAGCAAAGCGTAGTGTTTTGTAAGAAGAGTCTCCCATGCTGATGGTCGACTTGATGGGTTTACTGGAGGCATGAGGCAACTTGAAGTGCCGGTCTACCGCCTGCAGATAGGGAGGACACAACTGCTGTCAGCTGAAAGAGACTAGGAACTCCAAATAATAGAAACGATCTGTAATTGAATACTGTAAACACAAAACTTCCTCTTAACAGATAGTTCAAAGCCTCGTCAAATTTAATTTGTACCGTCTAGACTTCATGCCTACACTCCGTGTAATTCTTTTTGTCTTTGTTTGTTTTTAAGGTACAAAGTTCAATTTCTCATTTACCACAGGCTGGTTTTCTAGGCCAAGTCACACACTCAGTACACTAAGGAGAACGAGGCAGTGAAATGTGATAACTAGGAATAGATACGAGAAGATAACATGTACACGTCATACATACTCTACCTGTGCATGTCAAGTCTGTATGTGCACTCATGATAGTCACAATAAACCAGTTTACCTCTTGTAGGACCAGCATGCAACTGAGAATGCTGGGTAAAGTAGTCTGTACAACCCCAAAGTGGTCTTCTGAGAAGGAAGCTTGAACAAGGTAAGACAGCCCTGGATGGAGGGACAATGGACAAACTAATCAATATTTGGGATTGATTCGTTCGTCTGCATAAAATGAAAATAAAATCCAGCTTGTCTTACCTTCTAAAGCCCAGATGTGCGCCTGACTGTCAGCAAACAGAGCCTGACTGGAGGCCTCTGGAAGCTGCAAGACAATATTAGCTTGGAGGGGTTCTCTTTGCAATTGACAAATAGAGATTTAGACCAACAACAAAAATAGCATGTTTTACTTGGACATTTTTAGTGACACTTCACAACAACATGCGTGATTAGAGGAAGACACATTACTCAGAAAGGCAAGCAGATTAATGAAACTAGTTTCCACTTAAAAGAAATCTATATTCAAGCCTGATATTTAATTCTAATAAACTTGTCAGTAGCTCAACATTTAATGAGTACGTATAACACTGGTGTAAAGGTACCAGACCTTTGAGGCACATGTGTTACAAGACTCCTTAATTCAAGCTTTCAAGGTAATTAGTATAGTTCATTGTAACAATTAGATGAATGGAAAAGGGAGGTTCATTAGTAAAGCATACATGATTAAACCCACAAGGAAAGAGTTAAATTAGTGATGCCTACAGGCTGATGTTAGATTTGTTTACGCTAAATGTCAGAGCATGCAGGGAGCCCTAGTGTTTAGAAGTGTGAGGGAAATATCATGCAAGTGTGACACACCCTTACCTTGTTAAATAAATACATAATCAGCACCCTCTTTGCCAAGAAATTTTTAACCTGAATGGGACAATAAAGTGTTAACTTGTTATGGAATCAGATGAGCTAATGAACAATGGCTCATGACACTTTGGAAACAGAGATATGCTGCATCTAATTTTGAGAAAAAAAAAAACACTAACAACAACAGTAGATCAAGTACATTATGACCGGGCTCCAGATCAAACACGATTTTTCAAACAATTGCTTAGAACTTTATACTAATTTTAATTGGAGTCATCTCATTTAATTTCGGAGACTGGTGTGATTTAATTGTTAATAAGATTTTTTAAAAAGGGAGTTTTTCCATTGTCACACCTCATTATTATTCATCATACTACCCCAGAGTAAAGAAAATAATAAAATAAAATAAGTGTGGCAGGTTTTATACCTGAAGCACTAGGCTGGGCAGACTAACAAATGTCTTATTGGTCAACTCTGTACCTGTTCTTTTCTGTTGTGGAGGAACTGAGCCAAGACACTCGGTTTGGATGTCTCCTGCTTGGGACTGGGAACCGAGGCAGGGGAGGGCACAGGGCTGCCATTGACCTGTGAATCTGTATCAAATCGACAGAGGCCAAAATCACAAATAGGAAACAGCTGTAAAGGAAGTTGGATAAAGTTGAATTCTCAGATATCTATTATTCATCCATCTCCCACAAATCTTATGTTAAAACCCCATCCCACTGACAAGTTGACTGTCAATAACTGATATAATCTGATTAGTTGAATCATGTAATGTCCTGTCATCTCCATGAGCCACCTCTTACCCGTGGAAGTGGACCAGAGTTTTGGTCCTCTCCTCATGATATGTGGGCTCTGCACTGTGCCATGCCACGGTGAGCAGTCTACTGGAGCTGTGAGGCGCCTCAGAGCTGGAGATGCAAAGGGGCTGTCCAGGTCAGGAGTGAATGGTGCCGTTAGGGGGCTCTGTGGGCCTCCAACAATGGAGCGGGCAAACACTGAAGCTGGAGTTTTCATCAGCAAAGTAGGCCTTGGGCTCATCAGATCCTCTGTACCTGAGGTTACTTAAAAAAAAAAGTAAATGACAGAAAGAATAAGCAGTTATTTTAATATAAAATACAAAATGTAATTAAATACATTCAACATTATTGATGACACATCTTCACTAACATGAATCAGTGCAATATACTGTAGCAGCATACCTGATGTTTCAGATGACGTCTTTCTTTCACTCCCAGTAGACAGTGATTTGGCCCTGCCGTTGGTCGCTACAGTGTCATGGTAGGCTACAAGTCTCTGAGTCAGATCAGTCATCAGAGACAGACACTCCTTACTGATGGCGTTCCAGTTATGAGGATGACCACCTGGTAAACACAGTGAAAGGATGCAGTCTTTTTGTTATATGCTGCTTTAAAATATAATATCAATATGTGAAATGTGCCAAGATGTATTTTATGCATGAAAAATAACAGTACTAGCTTTTACTATGTTTTATGTAGACAAAATAAAATTACAAACCTGGCTGACTCAGACTGAAGACCTCACAGCGTCGTGATGGGGAGTGTTGAGACAGCAGAGCCAAGTCCTGCAGAGCTAAAAACTAATATATGGGAAAAATGCAATTTACATTACACACACAAAAAAAAATAAAATAAAATGAGTAGGCGCATGAAACAAGAGTAAATCTCTGTGTTTTACCTACCTTTAATATCATTGGCTGTTTGTCTGTGAGAACTTTAGAAATACACTGATGGGCATCTTCAGTAAAAGATGATTGTACAGGGAAACTGTAAGCCTACAAAAAAATATGTTACATAACATATTACCAAGATTCTCATGTATACATTTCAAATGATTACTATTGGTAAGTAAGTATTATAAGTAAGTAGTATATATAAAATCTACTTTTATCTAGTATTTTGTGATAGGCATTGAAAGAAAGGACAGCACTGCCCTCTAGTGTCTAAATAATCAAATGTTTACATTTGCTTTAACCTGGTTTACATTTGCTTTAACCTGGTCAAGTAAAATAGCATCACATATTATTACAAAATAAATCAAGTGAGAATGCATGTTTTACAATAGCAGACAAAGACAAATATTCTACCCTAATGTTAATTTTACTACTGTATTTTAAAACAGCAACATAAAATCTTTATGGGTTTTAATACATACAAATATTCTCTATTTGTATTTTGTACAAACCTCAGTGATAAAGATCCTAAACAGCTGCAGAGTGATGTACCATGTGAAGAGCTGGAAGGTGGCACTGATCCACAGGTGGTAGAGCAGGGAGAGGTCCAGCAGTCCAGCTACACTGTCAAGAGGCTGGGCAGTGCTGAAGATGGAGACCACACACAAATGCGAAAATACTTTACATTGGCCCACAGGTCAAAACATTAGGCATTTTAATTAATTACATACCAATCAAGAAACTACACTGACCTGTTCAAATGAAGATTCAGTGTTTTACACACCCATGCTTTTGGAATGTATCCTGTTAATATTGAATTAAAATATTTTATTGATTCACAAACATGACTAAAGTAACATAAAAAGCAGAGTTTTGTTTGTAACTCTGACTTACCTAAAAAGAAATAAACCACAATGTAATTTCTGATTGAATAAAGTGCTTGAGTGGCGCTGCACTTCACCACCAAAGGCAGGGATCCTTTGAAGCGGAGGTATTTGTATTGCTGGGGAAAGAGGTCAATATGTACATGTAAGCTCACAATATTCAGCTAAGGTGGTGATATGTAAACATTACATCCATTCAACCAAAAGTAAAAAAGAATTAATAAAACAAAGTGTATCAAAAATTCGCATGACATACCTGAACAGTGTGGAAAGAAACATAGTTCATGTTGTAGATCACACCAAGCAGACTGTGAGAGAATCCAACAAAAGCTCCAGCCAGCAGAAGGATGAGGTGAAACTCGTTTAAACACATCTGAGGAGAACTGTCAGCGTTGAAAACACATGGAGGCTGTCAGACAAAAGCTGAGGCACGTAAAGCTCAACATGATTTTTTTTATTTTTGTAGTTGCTTACCCATCACTCTGTGTGCACGTGTAGCAAAGTGTTTCATATCTGCCCCCAATGGTGATAGCACAACACCAAGCCACGATTATTCCCATGATACAGTGGACCAGGGAATTGACAAACTGACGAGGATGGAGCAGCTGACCCAACAGGGCAATTTTTGAGCATGCAATAGCTGGGATGACTAAACAGAGAAAAGTAGTAGGAAAAAATTCAACCATCTTAATAAATGTCCCAAATATTTTTTTATATTAATTAGTTTTAATATTATTATTATTTTCATTCACTAATGACAATGTATCAAATTTCCAGTTTCAATTTCAGTTTGAATCAAATGCAGTACTGTGTAAACAATGTTATACACTCACTGGACACTTCATGTCCAGCAAGTGTAAATATTTATGGGAAAGGTGCTACATTGGATCACCGTTGTACATATTAAAATGTACAGTCAGTGTACACTGTAGATGTACTTCCTGTTAGCTATTCTGTTTATGGCTGAACTGGTGAGCTGATCTCATTTCTATTAGCATCAATCACAAGACAACAAGGCATCTTTCAAATGAAAGTCAACAAGGAATAACTATAATATGCACAAGGACATATCAAATCTAGGCACTCACCTGTATAATACTCTAAGTTCAGAAACCCAATCATGAGGATCACTCCACACAGCAGGATGAAGGAGAAGATGGCACTTGCACTTGTTAGTAGGGACAAGCATTCTGCATGTAAAAAGAAATCAACTCTTACACACAACTTAACACAGCTCTTTAGTAAATCTCAAAAAGGATGTGGTGACTGACCTGATATTGTCTGAATGGGGTGAAGAAGGCTGAATCTGCTGAGGATTACAAAAACTGCTGTGATGGGTAGCAACAACAGGACAGCCCAAGCGTTACTGGCTGCAGCTCTCCAGCAAATCACCTGCAATAGGGCAGAAAGTCCTTACTATAGACAGATCAGCTGACCTTAATATTAGCCATAATAAGTGTTTTGCACAAGTCTCAACATGTTATAAAATGATAAATCTGGCGATTACAACAGCCTTACTGGGATCCAAACAATTACACTGCTTCTCTTTAAAAAGCTGCTAGAACATTGTCTAATCCCAATATCTGTAAACCTGAAAAGGAAAGATTCAACTGCGATATGTTTAAACACATTGGTCAGTCTATTCCTCTGCTATCTCTATTATTGAGAATCACTTTGTTTACATAAAAATGCCAGCTCGTTGTCTTAATAGTAATATGCAATCATTTAAAAGTTAAGATTATGACTTTATGTCATTTATATTTCAGATTTCTTCTCCGTTGCTTAAATGTCTTTTTGCTTTACATATTAAACGTACATTTGAGGGGAATCTGTAATTGTTGTAATTCATACAAATGTGTAATGAATAAATTTAATGAGTATATGACCTATGCATATAGTGTTGCAGTGTAAATGCAATTTGGTAATATAAAACTGTACAAACCCGGAACCCTTTAGGAGTAAGAATGTATCTATATATCTTAGGACAGCCTTTGAAAATTATTGTGAATGCTGTCTTGCTTTATCTTAGGTTTATTACTTTTCTGGATAATTATCTTGTGCGTATGTCGACATTAACTAACAGACTCGTATTTTACGTTACTCTACGTTAGCTAAACTGTACACAAATGTTTTCAAAACCATAAATAAATACATTTTAAAAAAAAGTTGTATAACAACATTAATATACAAAAATCGATTTTTTGTAGTATCTCTTGCGTTATCTCTTGTTAGACTTAAAGTTAAAATAAATAATCTGTTTGCTAAACTCACATATACTAGCATAAACAGACAGGCTAGTTAGTTAGCACGCTAGCAACGGCTAAACACTTGTTCTTTTGTGAATGAGGCTATTTCAAAAGGACAAAAGCCTCACCTTGCGAACAAACCAACACCTTTGCTCTGTAGAAAACATGTTCTTTGAATAAACAGAGAGCCACAAAATGCTAATAAAAGCTCCAGCTCTTCTCCTGTCAAACTATTTTCCACTCAGTTTCCCATATCGCGCCACATGCATTCAAAGGACCTCTGAAGGACCCGGGTGATAGTTGTCCGTCTTCCTGCCTGACATTTCGCCACTTTAAATCTACCTGTTGAACTAAAACGACACTGTTCTAAGAATTAAGGGAACACCTAAACATCCCAATAAAACACAAATTAGTTACACTTGTATCAGGGATATTAGACTGTGAATTAGTTTTACCTGTATTACTATAATTATAGTGACACCAGGTGCAATAGAGACAAAAGCAGAGCAAACCTTAATAAGGAAATGACGCTCTCCTTATCCTTCTCTCTGATCAAGTTATGTGTTTTGCTTGTGTCCTTGTCACTAGCATGAGCCGATCAAGTTGCACGGGTAGTCCAGTTATTCCAAGAAGGTGCATCCGTATGTGTAATCACAAGAAGGTTTTCCACGTCTCCCAGCACAGTCTCAAGAGTGTGGAAAAGATGACAGGTGACTGGCCAAATTCACCAGGTGATCAACACAAACACTGGATAGAGGAAGGCTAACAGCTCAGTAAGATTGTGCGATTCTGCTCCTTTATGCAAGAGGAGGCAGGAGGAACACTGCGAGAGCCCTGCAAAATGGCCTTCAGTAGGCTACTGGTGTGAGTGTTTCTACACATAAGGACCCAACACCTTTGAATACGATTTGTGCTCACAGCCCAGGCCATGCAGCTCACCTGGCATTCACCAGAGACCACCAGGATTCTCTTCACCGATGAGAGCAGGTTCAGACCGAGCAAATGTGACAGTTGTCTGGAGATGCCATGGTGGTTTGCTGTCATGTGGTGATCTGGGGAGGCATAGCCTTTAAAGGATGCACAGACCTCTGTGTCGTAGCCAATAGTATCCTGGCTGCTGTGAGGTAATGAGACAAAATCCTCAGAGTGACTGTCAGACCTTATGCTGGTGCAGTGGAGCCTGGGCTCCTTCTGGTGCAGGACAATGTCTGACCTCATGTGGCCAGAGTGGCAGTGCAGTGGGAGTACATACTGGCATGCAGGTGACATAACATTATGAGCTGCTACTGAAATGTTTGCAAGTTGGATAAGGTCTAATTTACATATGTTGATTTTGAATACAGCTCTGCATTTCAACTTGAGAATTTATCAATATCTGATATGTTTTTTAAATGTTGGTTTTATTTTTGTTCAGCAGTGTAGTTAGATTGAACGATTGGTCAAATGCTCTTAAGAAAAAACATGAAAAACTAAGTTCTAACTAGAAACAAGTAGATTAAATTAACGCCAGGACGAGCCATAAACCAGTTTTAATCTCATTCACCAATTTCATCTCATTCATTTAATTTCTTTCAGATATATTATACATTAATCGAATATTGTTTGCTGTATTGTCTCATCCCACTAGAGACTGTTAATGGCTGCTGGTGAGTCAAGTCAGTTATGAATCCCTTTAGTTTCATCATGCATGAAGCCCTTCTTGTCATGATGGTAGCCATTTCCATATGTTGAAAAATTGTGTTTATCCAACACAGTCTTTTTGTCATTGTCCCGAGTGAATGGCTTGGTCTCGAAAGCACTGACTGGGAGCTTTTGAGATGAACTGATGGACATCTCAGTTTGAACTACTTTATGCACAGATGGTTTCTGTCCAGGTTTCTGGGTAATTGCAGGGAGGGTGAGCTGCTCCCTCTGAGCTTTCTTGTCCTCCCACAGCTTCAGTAGGCGACGCTGATTGTTTGTCATATCCTTGAGGTTTTGCTGCAGCGACTGAACTTGGTCTTCTAAAAGAGTTTTAGAGGTAACTGTATTTGCCAACTCGGATGTCAAATCGTCGATTGTCAAGCTGAGTTTCCCCGCCTTCTCCACCAAGGAGCCGCACTCACGCTCCTTTTCATACAAGTCATTGATTATGTCCTTTGTAGTCTTTCCATTGAACTTAGGGCTGCACTCAAGACCAATCTCAGTACGAAGAGCCTTCACTTGTTTTCTCAGCTCCTTGTTGTCAATGCTCAAGGTCTTCAATTTCTGTTTCAGAGCCTCAGTTGAACGCATTCTGGTCTCGTACTGTCTGAGTCTCTCTTTGAGAACACTTTCCCTGTGCACGGCCTCATCTCTTTCCTTTCTGCATCTCTCCAAAAGTTTTAAAGCCTCGAATTTGGACATTTTTTCAACTTTCCCATTTGAGGTGGCCATCATATGGAAAAAATCTCAATCCCAATATAAAAAAATAAATTAAAATAGTCCTCGAGCATTGGGTTGATAAATCCACAAGCACACGCGGCTGCCTGCATGACTAAGACTGAGGCAGGTGACATTCTTCTGAGAGGGTTATCTGTATCTGCAGGTGTAATTTAAAGCTTGGGCTAGAATGACCATTAATTAGGGCGCCACCATCCTTTTGACACCGTTTCAAGTGACACAATTTTTTTCCCTGTTTTGTTAATTAATCTCAAACTTCGCCCTTGTTAATCAATGGAAATATTAAACACATCCTACAATAAGGTCACCTGTACGTGAGGTGCTCATTATGTGCCGTGTACCTGTCGCGACAGGCTGTGCCTTTTTCACTGCAGATGATCTGTGCATCCAACCAGCTACACAGTGGATTCTATCAGTTTGTTCAACCATGCGACAGTTTAGATGGATGAGTTGGAAAAACAGTAGCAGAAGCCAGAGATCCACTTTTAAAGCTAGACGCTCCATTTAAAATACTAAAGATATACCTATTAGTTACAATCTCTCCCTTAAATATTTAAAATGTCCAACTGCTGCAGTGGCAGTCTTCTATACTGTGAGGAGCTGGCAGGCAGGAGAGAGCCGTGCTCCCTACACATGGCCAGGTGGGAGCTAAGGTGACCTAATTTCAACTTTACTGAAGGAAAAAAGGTGAACAAGAAGGGCTCAGTGAAATTTTCAGCCACGAGACATTTTAACAAGGATTTCTAAAGTAAACTCTGAATTCTGATGGTAAATATTATTTGGGGACAGAATAATTAAATTAATATTTTTTATTGTTTTGAAATTAATTTGAATTTTAGGGGTTAGTCTAGTTGCTTTTTGTTTTGTTTTTTGCCTAAATTAGATGATACCACCTTATATCTTAAGACTGGAAATAGATGGGCTCTGTATAAAGGCAATAAAATGCACCTTGAAGCACCTCTAAAGCTTTAAATTAATACACTGTCCTTTATTTAAATTTTTAAGATAAGCTTAGCTGCCGGTTATACTTCATATTAACACTAAACATGTGAGAGTTTTACCAATTTGATCATTAAAGAAACACAGACAAGCATATTTCCCAAAATGTTCAATTATTTATTTAATAAAGACTGTAAACAAATAATCTGTTAATAGACATTAATTTGTGCCTGACAATGAGCTCTGGGTGGACTGCAACTTGATCACGGACAGAACAATGTTGATTTGATGAATAAAAAGGTTGGTCCCACAAAAATCATGTTTTGTTTTTCTCCACGAATTAGCCATGGTAAATTTAATACACTTTACCAAATGTTGCTTATCCCAATAAAAACACAGTAATAACAAACAAAACTAAATCACTTGGACATTTAGGATGAACACTGGTTGATAGCACTTTATCAGCTAGAGAAAAATATAGTATCTCTGTATGTAAGTCCAACCCTTGAAAATGCTACCAACACCCACTGTATAATTGCTGTACTGTTCATGCAGGAAAATGTAGCTAGTTCTCAATATAAAAAAATGCATATACAATGCCACCAACATTATTGTACAGACTGGTTATCTACAACTTTACCATTAGAACTATAAAGCATAAAACTGCCATATGGCAAAAGATCTTGTGTGCTGAGTAACATGATACCCCATTTATCTTTAAGGAAGCGTAGAACCCATCCCGTTAGAAAAAACTGACTTGGTACCAGTGTTCATTTTCAGAGGTCACACAGGTCAACCAAGCACACACACTAGGTTCTAAGGCCAGAAGGTCAGAGTGCAGGTGAAATCCAGTCGACCCATGACTTCATTACCACAGCAACCTGATTCACTCTAATAAGGCAACAGGAGAACCTGCAATTTAAAGAAAGAATCACATTTGTTTTGGGAAGGAGAAATCATGTACAGGAAGTCCGGTGTCAGATGTCCTGCTCTACCAGGTCAAGAAACTCACACTTGAGCCAAAGCGAGAAAATTAGGCCGATAAATCTAGAGGTGCTACTGCTGCAGCAGGTCACCCTTTTTGACACACTTGAGCATAAATATAAAAGAACTCGTGGGAAGGCACAAAGCAGAGAAAGGTGACTTACATGTGTCAAGTTATAAGTGGCTTCAAAAGCTTTTGTGTCACTGCTGTTTACCTTCAAACAATGGCAGGCTTTCATGTTGAGGACAGTGCCTTAGTCACATCTTTCAAAGCCGAATTGTCCACTTTTTCTACTGGTTCTGGTTTGCTAAAGAAATAGGCCTGAAAAACAAACAAAGGAGGAAAGGAGAGAACCAAGCAAAGAGTCAATTACATGATTAAAAGAAATTAATAATCAATCAAGAACTAAAGCTGGAGTGTCTATAAGCAAGCAAGCATAAAGTAACACAGGAAATAACAACATTTCTTGGTCAGCTTTCAGACATGGGCTTGCGTTGTAGACTAATTACACGAATGTAAGGAGACACATGATACTAACATATGTTAGAATGGGCTGAGCTAATAGCCCATTCTCACACCAGTTAGCAAATGCGGTCAAAGTTTCCGATTAAATGTCTCCCCAGAGGGAGTTAACTTGAAACTATCAGGTATACTTATTTCTCAGAAACACACAGGGCGAGACATGCAAAAAAGAAATCTCCCTGTGGTGCTATGTCTGTGATTGACATAGGTAAGTTGGGTCAAAGCTTTGCCATGCTACTGAGATCACTGAGGACAAATGAGAGTGAGCAATTATTCTTATCTACATCAAGATGGACAGGCAACTTGAATCATCTAGATTAGTCCTGATGTAGTTTGCCAAAGCAGGACAATGAATGCTGTATCTTATTTCTTCTAACTGATTTATTTTCCTTTTATGTCTCCAACTTGTAAATAATCCTACCACAAAAGTTACATAGAAGCAGCAACATAGCTGTAGTGCAATTACCTTACAACCAACAGCAAGCAGGGCGTTTAGTACCACTATAGCTGACATGATGGCTATGATAACTTTGGGGTGGTCGTCCCTGACTGCAGGCCAGAAAGTCAAGACCAGAACTGAGCCAGAGAGGCAAAGAGCCACCACAATGGAGCACCATCTCAGCCATTCAAAAGGGAGGATCCAAAGGATCTTAAGAAGGAAACAAAAAATTTAAATTAATATTCTAATTTTATTGAAATATTATCACAATCATTAACACAATCTGCATTAATGACATGTAGGAAAACATATTAACTATTAAATTGTATAATGTGCAGCAGATACAGTACATTGTAGATAGAATACTCTGAGTTAATATCTTTTCAACTCAACAGTTTAATTCTAAAATGCTGAATATTGTGCTTTCACTTTCTAAGAAACCAATTTTCACTGAACTGAAATGCATGAGGTCGTGAAGTGACTGCAAAATATAAATTACATATGAATGTCACCAAGTTGCTCTGAGATTCAGGTCTTACCACTGCAGGTATGTAAATCGAAAGAGAATATCCGTATACACAGACGATCTCCATAAAGGAGTATGACACCAAATTCATGATTGTCTTGTTTCTCCATAGCAGGAAACCCCAGAGGGCAAGAGGCACGAACCAAGCATAGCTGAAGATTGCTGTAGCAGCTATGGTCACTGGAAAACACATGAAATTCAGGAGGTTTTAAAAGAACCATAGTTTCCATAGTTTGATCAAATGAGCCATAAAAAACGTAACAGTACCTACCTTTTTGAAACTCTGGGGTATACTTGAAGTTTGGTTTGCCTGAGTGTACCAGAAAGTTGGCTATATTTCCACTGATGGCTATGGCAAACACAAGAGTGGTGCAAATCCAGAATGGTCCTAAAACACACAAATATGACAGCGTTAGAACTTAAGTTTGTGTGGGCATTTTTTGCTTTAGGACAACATCAATTACAGTACAGAATACCAACAAGAATTTCTCATTTGACACACTAAAAGTGTGAAGCACTAACCATAAAGATCAGGATTTCTGCGAAGGTAGGTGTGAATAAAGTTCTTTCCAGGCCACGGCAGCACTGATCCAATGACTCTTTCTTTCACCTGAAAGAAATGTAGGTAACAATAAGATATGAAACCTATTAAAAGCCACATTTTTTCTGAACCAATCAATGTTACATAAAATCATTTTACAGTGATAAAAAGTCATTAAGATAAGATGTCAGTATGTTACGTGATGGGTCTCGACGTCAAAAAATCTTTGGTAGTACTCAAACGTCCAGAAAGGGACACTCTTCCTTTGCCCACCGAGGAGCTTCAATTTAAAAAAATAAAATAAAAAAATAAATCAAATCAACAATAGATGAAACAACATTACAATCTTTAAATTAAATTTAAACATATATACGGATCGTCTTCTCCAGACCTCTGTTTTGTCATCAGTGTCAAGTGGATCCTCATCAGGAGTTAAACTGGTGGCTTTTCTCTGCTCCTCAGGTTTGATATCTTCATCTTCGATGCTAATGGTGACTGCATCTCTGTTGGTTTCCAACAGATTGCCAGTTTCTTCAAAGTCTAATTTCATAACATGGAGAAAAAGGAAAAATCACTCAACAACACTGACACGTTTTTTAACAGTGCTTCACAATAACTTACAGCACAGTGACAGCTCAGAGAAAGGTTTGTTTACAGATCATTAAACTGATGTGAAGTAACTTCACATATAGTTTGTAGGGGACACTCACCTTGAAATTCAAATGGATCTTTTGTCGACGCCATTTACACGGATTTACTGCCGTCAACTAAGTCCACGTACAAAGGCAACAACTTAATTTCAGAAAGATACGAATGAGAAAAACTTTTAATCTTTCAAGTTTAATAATCTTGTCGCCATTTTTGGCTTACACATTAGAGCAAAACTATTAACAATACCGATAAAGGTAGACTAGACTAGTTCTAAGTTGGCTGAAGTTAACGTTAACGCTAGCTAACTCTCACTTGACAGCTCATCAACTTTAGCGACTACATTAGCATTAAGGTTAACTGCTTGGCTTAAGCTTGGCAAAATAGCATGGTATCGAATGTATATTAAAAATACAATTCTTTAAACAGTGTATGCTTACCAAATTATCTTCCAAATTAAAAAACACTAACACTAAATCATTTAACAACTCAGCTAGTTTAGCGTTGCCCGGAACCGGATATACCAGCCATGTAAACAAGACACTTTCCTGTTTCTGAATATTTTCAAAGTAATGGTTTAAACTTTAAAATGTTCTTCTATAACTGAATATGTTATAAAATGCATACATGGGGTGTTTGTGTGAACTCATTCACCAAAATGAGTGATACTTATCACGCCTTATTAATGTTTTGGCATCTTAAAACAAGCACATATTAGTAGTGCGCTTTTAATTTGAAGCAGATGCCGCAGCCGTGTCCAGCTTCTGTGCAGTTCACCGAAAGGGACTAAAAGCACTCAAATTAGACCAAATTAGCGAAGATGCTGGGGCAAAATGTGGAACATGTTGCAACAAGATAGGAGACATAACATTAGAAGTCCAGTTTAAGGTTTGGGTGTATATTTGGAGGTTTTAGCTAAGTCATCGACCTTATTCATTAGCCAACTTAGCTAATGAGCTACTTCATGTGTCAGGTGTTAGTTTGCTGATGTTGATGAGTTGAGTGCTTTGTCCTTCTCACAGGAATAATCTGTGTGACTTTAGCATGGATAATGATACTATTTATGTCCAAGAAAGAGGCAAACTCCGTCGTGTTAGTGACATAGTCCTGGCACAGCCAAAGCCGGTGTCATCATGCAGGAGGACAAATCCATTCGTGTTGAGAAAGGAGCACTTTGTATTCACTTACAATGCAGAGGGAAGTCTGAGATACACCACCAAATCTCTCTTTGACATCGCTGTGATGTTCGTGGCTGACAACATTCAACACGTGGACTCTCTGGTCGGCTTCCCAGAGCAAATAGGAGACAGACTTTTTGCAGCAGTAGAGGAGAATCGTGTATTTTTAAACCTAGATATTTCCCCTAAAGCCCTGCAGCTGTTCAGTGATGCTTATGGGCATATGGTGCTCGGATCCCTCTGTCTACGAAATAGGTATGTTACTATCACATCTGCCAGTCTCTCAGTTTTCTTTGCCACAAACACCAGTGCTTAGTTCTCCTTTTTTATTTCTGCAGGTTTCCACTTTTGCATGAGAGGATCAATGAAATAAAAACATTTCATAGTTTGACGTCTCTAGATTTGTTTGGCTGCAGACTTGGTGATGATCATGGGATATTCCAGCATCTCACATCCAGCTCACTGGCAAGGTAAAATCTGAGATCTACGTCTTAAAGATGCGATGTGGCGACAATGTGTTAGTAACACTTTGGTTTTTCTTCTTCAGCAGCCTTATTCGACTTTTCATTGGTGGTAATAGTCTGTCAGATGTTGGCTTACAGCGATTGACTGCGCCTATCCGGATGATGAAGAAGGGAATGGACAATCTTCAGATCCTCGACCTTTCATGTACCACAATATTATCTGCCCCATACTGTACTTGCAGCACAAATGCTGCCACCTTCAAGTAGACATCCATCGTTAAGGCGTTAATCGGTTATTTCCTTTCTCAAATAGTTAACCCCATCTCAGAGAGGGCTCTCGGATACCTCAAATGCCTCCCCAAACTTGAAAAACTTGATGTATCCGGGACCAGTTTAAAGGTACGGCAAAAAAGGCGGAATAATGACACTTTAACCTCTAACATATTGGGATACTTATGATGTAATTTGTACTTGTAGCATGGCACAGGATTGAAGACGACCATGTGGAATCTGCTGGGGTTAAGTTATTCTGAGAAACCACTGGACACTTTTGATCATTCAAGATGTAAAACTGAAGGATGGGCAGAGCAGGTAAATATCCTCTTTAATTAACAGGCTAAATGTTGCAAGTGTACTGTAGTGTCATTTGAGATCTTGTGTGCTTGCATCATTTTCAGGTTATAATCCAATGGGAAACAAATAGCGCACAAATGCCAAAACAGAAGAAACTCGAAGAATCAAGAACATCAGCGCTTCGTTTCTGTGAGTTTGTCCTACATCACAGTCACATGGTAATAATCTGCTTTAAATTTGATGGCACATTATCAAAACTAGCCTTTAAAGTGTTTTGTACTATAGTTGGCAGGCAGAAGTTTTTCCGAGAAGTCCTGAATGCAGCACCCTTGGTTTGTGGAAATGAGGAAGAGGCCGAGAGGGAAAGACTGCATTTCTATAGACCTTCAGCAAACAAACCTGTACCAGAGGAACCGGTTCCTTACATGACCAATCATCAAGCCAAGCCTTCCTGGCACAATACCAAAAAAAGGCAGCGTCAGTCCAAAAGCTGCGACAGTTCTCATCCCAGCCCTCCAACAAAACGTTTGTCCTCATCAGCTCTTTCTGCAGAGGACATTGACTTGTTGAACAGCTATTGAGGGATGCATTCATGTCACATTCCACAAACAGCAGACCACAGCACGAGTATGTCCAATAACGGGTAATATTAGGCTTTAAGTATGGTCCAAGAGCACTGGTGAACTCTAAAAAGTTTTTTATTGACTTCCAATGACATTGTTGATATAGTTACATAAATAAAGTTTAGTAGTGTGCATGTGACTACTTTCTTGCATGTCATTTTGTGGTTTGGAAACAGTCTGGCATATTTAACGGGCGTGCAAAGGGTAGTTTTCTGCTTTTTTTCATTTAAAATTTAACTTAACAATGTCAAGCCTAGCAAATGTTTTTCATTTTTCAATTATTTCAGCAATCAAAAATATGTACACATTCTATAATCTATAGCATAAAAAGGATAATTGGGTAAATAGGTCACATCCATCACGTACAGCCAGACATTATTAACATCTTTTGTGCTGAGCAAAGGTGGCTTCTCTATTAACAATTCAACATGTACCTATAGGAGGATGGTTTGGCAGATCTATCGTAAAATGAAATTAGGAGCACATTATGCTGAGGGAGTATAAAGTACAATAAGAGAGCTATGGAATTTTTGATTCCAAGATTGAAGTTGTAAACAAGTTGTGCAACAATTCATTACTGCATGCTTGTTTTGCCCATTACAGAGATCAGAGTGATAAGACAGCCGCTCTGCCAACACACAGGAAGCTGCTGATTTTCTCTGCAGCCTTGCACATGACTGACTGCTGTGTTGAGGAAAAAAAAACGAATCATTTTAGCAATAAGTAGCCACCAGAGCTTTACTGTACAAGCTCAGAACAAGGAGGATTTGATACGACCATAGCAATGTAATGCTGGAGATCCAAAAAGTTCACATGGTACGATGTGCAATCATTTAAGACTACATGTGAATTGCACTGATTGGTTTTCTACGGCTGGATGCTTGTTTTTTTTTTTTTTTTACTGACCCCAAGTTCGCTTCAGTATATGATCAATGAAACAAAGTCACACACATGAACAACTCCATTGTATTTAATTCTGACCCACCATTATAACAGACAACAGTGAAGCAGGAAAGACCTACCGTATGTACCGTTTACATTAGTTATGATCAAAAGTTATGAATTTTATTGTAAAATTCAATATCAACTGGAAATCACTGCAGTAGAAACAAGAGAACAAACAGGGAGAGTTGGTGATATTTGCAAACTCGATTATTTCCAAAAGTTTAGTTCAGGTGAAACCTGCATCACTTCAAGTCACAAATACTTTATTTAAACATGATTCAATAAAATAAGCACACCAATAAAGCGCTAATCCATCCACACAAGTGTTTGAGAAACAAAAAAATCCCCAAACCTGTTTGTCACTAAACTTTAATGCCTCAATTATGCCGATACGCAGGAAAAACTGAAACAAAAACAAACAAAAAACTTTCTTCACTCCAACTTTAAAAGCTTCAAAAAGGGAGACGAGACGTATCAGTAATACAAGATATTCTGCAATTAGATAATCCTGGTCAGACCCCATGAAGCACAGATCTTGTGCCAGGGGCTTCAAATCAATTAAAGATTATTCATTAAGGAGGACATCTCTTCTCTGCTACAGCTTTGGCTTCTAGATATCAGACCGGCCCAGGTTCACTTTGGAAGGCAGTGGACCGGCTTCTTCCTCTGACCCCTTGGAAGTGATGATCAGGAGGGATGACGCTGGATAAGGAGTCAATTTCTGTTCCTTAATGTAGTCCCTGTCCCCATAAATGCTCAATTTCTTAAAGGAAAAAACGGAATTGATGATCAGTCATGTGTTCAGACATTTTTGTATCTGTAAGGCACTCAAAGATTAAATTCTCTTGAAATTTGAAAAGTAACAACCCTTATATAACCATTTTATTCCTGTGCTCAGTATAATAACATTAAAGAATTCAGACATGCTGCTCAGGATAAACAAACCATTGTTTGGAACACTATTTCCTCTTTTGGTCCCTAATGAAAATGTAAGCAGACACTTGCTTTGATTCAACATTGTTCTGTTTGAATTATAATGTACAGTCCTTTTGTTTCATGTTGCAGACAATAGTTTTGTCATTTTAAAATGTAATAAAATCTGCCTACCAAGACCTGTGGCTGGTGAGTGTAGTAGTAAGATCGGCGCCCTCCATGTGGGAGACCGGGGTTTGAATCCCGGCTGTGGCCTACCTCCAGTATGCGTTCTTAGGCAAGACCTCCTTACGCTTACCCTGCCTTGTCCTTGTATCTCACTTGTAAGTCATGTAAGTGACTAAATGTAAATCTCACAAGAGTTAGAGTGGAGAGAGTCACTAAGTGCTTGCTCATTTCCACTTTTTGTGCTAAGCTACACAATTTTTGTAAAGCCTGCATGTTACCTAATATTCCAGGAACTTCTTCTCAATGTATCAAAGGTGCGGCACAGAACTTACCTCAGCAGGTACATACTGGTCTACGGCAGTTGCCACAGTCGCACAGCAGATCCAAATCAGGACCAATACAGACAGGATCAGAGTTGTGGTTAGGATCCACCCTGGTAGCCATGGATTCCTATGAAGTAATATACACTTGTTAAACATGTGGCTCCCTTTGATCATAAGTGCTTTTAACAATAATTCTCTACTAAGCAAGTAAAAAAACAAAACCTTTGTGACAAGATGAAAGTTTGCTGCTAACCCACCTTGACAGACAGCTGAAGAGGTTGTAATCATCATCATAGCTGTGGTCCCCGGTCATATCTCTGTCCCTCTCCTGGATTAAAGCATGATGGTATTCTTTGTAAAGTGGCCTAGGGACTTGAAGAATGAAGAATGGAAATTACATCAAATGCACGCACACACACATAATCTCTTTTTGTAATAGAAAACTCATGAATTGTGTTTAAAATACAGTATGAATGTAGGCATCGTTACAAAGACTTGGCCTTCTTGACTTTGAAAGATAGACCAGACGCTATTCTTTTTTTTTGTTTTTATTTACAGATGTAGACAAAATTATTGGCACCCTTCCCTTAAAGAAAGAAGAACCCACAAAGGTCACTGACATAACTTGAAACTGACAAAAGAAATAATAAATAAAAAACTTAACTCATTAAAAACAGACATTGCTTGAGGGTGGAGGAAGGATGCCAATAATTTCATCTTAATAATTCCATCTGTCTGACAAAAGGCCAGAACAAACAGTGTGTTAGCCTTTCTATCCCATTGTTTAACACACTCAGCCTCCAAGATATTTGGTCCAAGTTGTGGTAAACATACATTAAATTAATTCATCCTACATACATATGTCTGATGTGCTAGTGAATATTTATGACAGCATGACTGGGCGTGTGAAACCGTTTTAAAACGGCAATGCCCATGTTAAATGTATAAATGTCTTTTACATCTATTATTTTTTGGACAACATTAGAGGTTTATGGCACAGAGAACTACCCTATCAGGGCCTGACCATACCAACAAATGCATTGTTGGCTACACTAGTTACCCAACCAGTAGTAAATTTTAAGAGTAAGGATGGCTTACAGCTCTTTTGTGGCTCCTCCTTAATTTCTTTTTCCAGTTCAAACTGGGAGAAAAACTTGATTTGTGGTGCACTCTGCAAAACAGAAGACAGAACAATTAGTGTTCTCTAATATACTTGCACAATAACAGGACTGTGCTTTTTATGCTAACAGAACTTATAATCAGAATATCTAGATTTTACCCTACTCAGTATCATACCTGGAAAATAACAACTTTGCCATCATCAGCCTGGAGGTAGAGTGTCCACGTGGAAGTGATGAAGCTGTGAGCTTGACTCATTACATCATCCCAAAATCCTCTGACCAGTGTGAGGGGGTACAGCAGGTGAATCCTAGGCATCATTGCCTCCAACTAAAAAAACAAAACAATATGACACAATTTACTTCATTTGTTTCCATAGGGAAGTGTGTTTTGCACTGTGTGGTCAAGCAGCTCAGCAATAATAATATAATAATAGAAAAGCAAAGCATAGTTACATCAAGCATTTATTTGGATTTAAAAACTGTACAAGAACCTGTAGCCTGTACATTTACATTAGGATTACTGATAAGGGGGGAAATTGAGCCTGTATCAGGGAATTCTGTACCTTCTGATAGAGGGAATTATATAACACTACTGGGTAATATGTTTTTGTGCTTGCTTGGTCATTGTCTGTTTAAACATGAGATGCAAACAAGGATAGTTTTTATCTCCAGAGCTTTTCATGGCAGATTTAATCTACTGGCCCGTAGTAGCTGGACTGATAAGACTGCATTACCAAGCCGTAAACCCACATCAACTGACTGCACTATTCTTTGCTGAAAGACGTTTACATCCATGCAAAAACCCCAACAGACGAATACATACATACCTGCTGTTGTCGTTGCTCAGCAAATGGAAGCTGATTCTGACAGCCCAGGTTGCATGCATACTGCTCATCTGACTGGGTGTAGGCTTCGTGACAGGCTGCGGAAGTTTGAAGGTGGTGCGAGATGACAGATGGAGAAACAGGATTAAAGCAAAGAACAAAAGGGGGTGTTTGGTGTCTAAACGTGGGGCTGATTTTATGCAACTACTTTACAACTTTACTCCCAAGTTATTGCAGGATAACATGATAATCCATGGGGCTGAGGCCTGTAAAGTTACAGAGCCGGATTAAACAGGTCCGAAGCTCAGAGTATCTCTTACTTGATTCACACTCGGACTTGGTGTGATTCAGATCTTCGCTGTCACGAACAAACTGACAAATGGAGAACAGACGGCAGCCTCTCTGACAGGCGTAGAGTTCCTCCTCCTGCAAACCGGAGGACCAGTTGAGTGTCTCAAAACAGACAAACAAACAAACAAACAGACAGACTCCACGAAACATGACGCACTTTCAACTTTCAACATAAGTCATAAGCGACACTTAATTCAACCACAGGCGTTGTCACCGAGCGAAGTGAAGCTGCACACGTCCACTTTTGCAGCGCTAGCTTAGCAGACATTAGTGAGTTTAGCTCGGTGTTGAGGTGTAAACGTTAGCAGCACCGACTTCCTGTAGCTAGCGGAGAACTCACCCGCGGATACGTGTGCAAAGTGTATGTCATTTCACATGACTTATGGCAAGATGCTGTATTTCCCAAGACGCTTTCGAACACATCCGAAGACGCCGATGTGCACGCCAGAAGAGCGAACAGTCCTACAGTACAGACAAAGGAGGAAAGAGTCCCCATTTTGTCTCCGAAAATCTAAACAAACAACACGCTAGTCCTCCTTCTCTGACGGTGTGTTATCTCGCGAGAGAGTTGCGTCACGCGAGATCGCTCCCAATGTTTTGCTATGTTCACGGCCTCCTCGTAAACTTAGCTTGTTACGACTGTTTAGAGAGGCTGTTTTATTTTAGGGCCAGTCATTTTCATTTTCATTTTCATGCAAAGCACTGAGTTTTGTTGTGTTGCACCCTGTTTAAGTTATTTTGCTTTGTTCCAATTTGTTTGTCTAGTTCAAAATATGTGTTATCCATGATAAATATACAAACATATAGTATGTGGCATTAATTGTTTCAGTAAAAGTAAAAATGGGATTGAATTCAGTAGCAGGTGGAAAACCTGCAAATTGTTTGAAAACGTGTGTGTAGTTAATGACAATCTTGAGAAGTACCAATATAAAAAAGTCTTATTGGTAAAAGCACCCACTGAAACAAAGGCATGCCCTTAAACATATAGTGAAAATGTAGAAATAAAAAGGTATTTTACAGTAAATAATAACACTGAAAGTACATTTACAACGAGTTTGTAGTTTATGCACTTTCATATAATTTTCCTCGTTGGAAGCAGCTGCTATTTCCAATTTCTCGTAAAGGCAACATTTAGCCTAGCTATCCGGCTGCTGTAGCTCTCTAGCTTTTGGACTGTGTGTAAACAAAGAGGTTATCTTCCACAGCTGCTGACATAACATAAAGGCAGCTATGGACACTAATTTATATGGACTAATGACTCGATCCAAGCCAGTAATGTGATTGACAAATGTAATTTCAAGCCGAGCATAGACTTAGTTAATGCTAGGTAACAATGAGTGCTAATAGCAGTTAGCTAGCCTTGAACTTTAGCTAGCGAGGAGGCATCGCCCTCGCTTGTCTTTCATTGTGCTAATCATCTAGTCTACGAGGTAACATCGTCCTTTGTACTTGAGGATGGACAAGTTTGTAGTGCGGCTTCCAAAGGGGGAAACGCCTAAAAGGTCAAAGAGCGATGAGAGGGTTTACAAGCAAACTACAATTGAGTCTTTAAGGGTGAGTAATCGGTTCTACACGTAAACAAATCAGAGTCAGTGTTGCAGAGTGACATCTATTTAGTTCTTAACTAACCCATGTCTGCCATACAGAGAGTGGTTGTGATTGAGGACATCATGCGCTGCAAGTCTATGTTGGAGCTGCCAGAGCAGAACAAGGACAACCTGCTGAGCGCCTTGACAGAGCTGAGCAAGAAGATCCCATCCAGGGAGGTTCTCAGATCCACCAAAGTTGGTAGGCTGGAGATCCTTATGGTCATAAAGATCCACCTTTCTGCACGGCCTTTTATAATAACATCAGTATATATACTCTTGGCGCAATGCCTTGTTTATAATAAATACAAGTTGCATTTTATAAAATATTTGTTTAGGCTGTAGCACAGACTGCATACAAGCCAATTCAAATCCACTTATTGACCATTGTTACAGGAGCATTACAGCTCCAAAGAGCAAACAGCTATCAAAAGTATGTTTATCTCATGCATACCAGGCCTTTTATTAAATTCACAATATACTATTCACTTGAACACATAATGAAACCCCTCTCTTCCAAGGGCACACTGTAAACAAAATGCGAAAGCATCGGGACCCCGAGGTCAGTTCAATGGCAGCAAAGGTTTACACTGAGTGGAGGACATTCATTGAGGAGAATTCCAATAAGCCGTCTATTGAAGTGCGTTCAGACAAACAGTCTGAAGGACTCCGGAGCAACGCTAGAAGACTAATGTCTGAAGCCTTGGAGGTCAAGGTGAGAAAGATCATCATCAGTGAATTTGGCGGTAATGGGAAAAACTAAGTGTCTCTTTTACATTCAATTTGTTGTGTAATTTAATGAAAAAAATATTTGAAAGAGAAGCCACATTGGGTGTAGGACAGTTATGTATATGATATTATACAGCCTCTGCACAATTGTGCTTCTCTTCTTCTTTTCATTTTGTTCTAAAATCAGTGACTTGTGTTAAATTATTATGGTTTAATTTTGCCTTCTAATCAACAATTGTCAGCAAATGTTCATTGCTAAAATAATATACATGTTAACATTGCAACTTTATGACAGTTGTACCTGGCAACTACTACACATGAATGTTAAGCAATGAGTGCATTTATGTTTATTGTAATTTATTCTCTAACCTACAGGAGGACTCTGGTCTTATAGACAACATTGAGAGAGAAGTGTTTCACCAGAGCTCCCGGTTAGTCAGCAGCTCGTACAGAAGGACTGTTAGAGCTTTGGTGTTTGCCTTCAAACACAACCCTGAGGTCAGAAGTCAAGTGAAGGACAACACAATATCAGTCAACCAGCTGGTTTCTAAATACAAGAAATAATTTACGGTGAATAAGACTGAACCTCAGACTGTGATTTGAAGACTGCAGCTCGTTTTATTCAAAATGTATTATACATAGAATTTAAGTTTTTCATACATATTTAGTATTTCTTTATCATTGTTTTCTGTAAAGGAGATACAAAAACGTTTACATTTTTGTGGCACACATTTTTTAACTGCTTGAAAATAATTGTCAGCAATATACAGTGTATTGTTGATAGTGATAATGCTTTTCCTTTGTACCGGAATCATGTGAGTTTTTGGTGAGGTGCTTTGTTTTAATACTGATGGTGAACATAAAAAAAAGCGATTTAAAATATGAAAAATTCAGCACTTCAGTCCTTTCTTTGTTTAGTAAGACTGTATGTCCAGTATATATTACTAAAGAAGCACAAGCCAAACAATAGCTATCACCATTAGAATTACAGCCAGTACACAGATGCTAATGAAGACAATGTCACTCAAGTCATGAGGCTCAGCTTCCTCCTCACCTACATTGCCATTACTGTCATTATCAGTTTGCTGGGCCTGCTCTTCAAGACGCCGCTCCTCTGCTGAAATGATGGACACTGACGCTATCTTCCTCAGGGCGTCACATTGCACCTTATATTCTTGTACATTCTGCTGCTTCCCATCAGAGAAATCAATGTAGAGTTTATTTACCAGCATGGTGATGTTGCGATGTTTCTGTAGTGAAGCAGATATTACAGTGTTAGTAGAAGCCCTGAGTAAAGTTGCAATGGCCATTTGATAATAGACGCTTCTTTCACAGCATCTTTAAAAACGAAAGTATGGTAAATCATTGCCTATTGTGGTGTACCATGAACTGACATAAGAATGCGAGTAGTCACCTGGCTCGCAGTACCACAGTTGACAAACTGAGCAAGTATCTTATATGAGGTGGCTGTTAACTGGGCCGTACAGGTCGGATTTCCCAGGTAGATGCTTTCACGATCCAGCTGAGGTAAAGATTGCTGGGGTATCAGAATGGTGAATTCTGATCTTGTGCAGCTGACGTTTACAGGTACCACTTGAATTCCAGGAGAGAAAAAGGGAAATTTACAGGTTCAATTTGATATTACGACCATATTTAGCTTAGATTTAAACTTAAAATGCAAACAGTACGGAGTGCATGATTTAAACCTAAACCTACTATATTAACAGAGGTTTAATACAAGAGTTTAATTCGGCAAAAGCAACATTTACCTCCAACATAAGAGGCGGTGAACCCTCTATGAGCTTTATTTCTGTCTGTGCTGAGTACCACTAGCAACTTGTTGCCCTTGGAGATGAGAGAGGAAGGTTGCTCCCTCCCACACCAGCGTCCAAGAAGAGTGTCTGTCTGACTGTCTCCGTCGTAAACAGCAATAGAATCGTAGTCGCACTCGTCTGACAGGCTGTTGCGGTCCTCTAAGTCCATGACAGGGAAGAAGAGCTTGATGCGGTATCCAGCTGCTAGGGCGATGCTCCAGTGACAGTTGATGTTGTTCGGATAGATGTTGGGGAAATGCGGGCTGCTAAAGTTGCCACTTACAGCTGACAGAACCTGCTGGCATTCACCTGTTAAAGTACAGTTGATTTGATAGGTTAATCTACTCTTTGTACCATGTGAGCCTACTTAGGTGTGTTCAGAAGGCTGATGACTGATTTTTTCAGTGAATGGTATTGATCTTCTTTTCTATCTCATTGCAACAAAGCAAATAAGTGTATTTCCCTAAATGTCGAGCTGCTGTGTTCTGAAAGCATTTAAAAGATTTTTAGGATATATTGAACCCTACTGATTTTCTTCTCTACTCTTATAAGTCAAGACAAAACGTGAACATACTTACTGTTTCTTTAAATATTTGAAGTGAAGTTTTTTGGTATTAACATGTGTCTGCATCCTTTGGCTCATGCTTTTTTGTCTACTTTGCCGATTCTTTCATGTGCGACAAGGTCAAAAGGTGACAGTCAGTGAGCAGCTGTAAAAAAGTTATTTTGCAGAGTGCCAGTCGGATTCATGTCTGCGCCTTGGCTTGACAACCGAAGGACTTTTACGGTACATTCTTGTTCATGAGGACAGGGTGAGAAGGCTGATGAGCTCTTCCCTGCCCAGTTTCTGACAGTGATAGCTTTGCGTTTGAGCAGAAGTGTTCAATTTTCATTTCATCGGATGACAGGATCCTTTGTATCATGCTGTGGGTCTGCCTTGTTTCAGATTTTCAGTATGATGTCATTTGTTTTCTTCCTTTTAGCCACGAATATCATTGTAATTACACTGTTGATTTTCACCATCAACACATTTATACTGTTCTCCAGGGCTCCAGCTATCTGTGGACACCTCTGTAGATTTCGTGCCAGGTGATTCTGAGTAACACTGTAGTATTTCACATCTTGATAACTGACCTAAGTTCTTTTTTCAGTTTCAACTTTGGACACTGAACTGATTCAAATACTTTATGCTGCACATTAGTGTGAAGATTACATTTATTCAATACAACTAATCACACTAAACCTTCTTACCTGAGTAGTAGTAGGCCTTGAATCCCCGTCCCCCAATGTTGAAGTCAGACTTGAAGACCACCAAAAGCTGGTTGGAGGTGGTAACAGTGTATGGGGGTTTATCTGCCCCACAGTATTTGCCCAGGTGGCGGTGGGTGACTGTCGGCCCATCGAACATGGCAACAAAGTCAAAGTTGCACCCCTCATTATTTTCCAGCTGAAAGTCTAAAAAGACTAAGGTGACCACACTGGTGTTGGACACGTGAATGGCCCAAGAGCAGTCAGCGTTGTTGCTGTACTCCTGAGGGTAGCCTGGACTAGTGATTACACCTGATAGACCAGTTAGGACTCCACCACACATATCTAGAGAGGACAAAAGGAAACCAGATGCAGCTTACATTTTTCTTTTTGAAAAGCAGTAACACTACAGATGACAGTAAATGGGCACATTTACACGTTGAGAGAGAACAGTAGTGGTAAAATGGACAAGGAACATGTGTCTCACTTAAGTACACTGGTTACTTGCATCTTTTGTTAAGTTGTAAATTGATATCTTACACCTAGGAAAACATTTTCAACTCTACAGTTCAGCATGGTATAGAGTTGGCAGCGTGGCCCACACTGTAAAATATTATCATATCACATCATATACATAAATTGCCACCATAGAGGTCTCAGGAATTACCATTGGTCTGCCGTGCAATTTGGTGAAAACAGTCAATGTCCCTGGAGGATAAATTTGAATAAAATTTAGTTACAGTCACAGGGTGTTAAAGTAATAATCTGTCTTCTAGTGCCAATTAAATTTATTCTAATCTATTTCACTTTAATTTAATTTTGTCCTGTGCTTTCATCTATGTCAGAATACAAAACCAGAGCCATTTCCATCACTCTTAGCGGTGCTTTGTTTGTGTTCATTAGCAGCTGTTAACATGTACACACTAAACTCAGATTATAGATATAATACCAGCTAAGGGCTGTAACCTCTCAGTGTTGTTTTGCTGAGATCTATGTGTTTCAGTGAAAGTGAGGTCAAGAAGTTTTAGCTAAAAGCTATGAGTTGTGGTATTTTGACGTGGCCAGAAAAAATCTGCTAAAGTTTTGGACAGTTAGCCAACTGATCTCTGTCATTCTGAATCAAATACAATGAGTTACCTTTTCTGTAGCCAACACTGAATCCCCTGTGGGCCACATGGCGGTCTGAATGAAAGATGATGGACATGACATTCCATGACGAGGTGAACCGAGGTGGAGAGATGTCACCACAAAATGTCCCGAGGAGGTTTCCCTCATCCTCAGATATACCATTATAGATTTTGATGTAGTCGTAAGCACAGTTGGCATGGTACTCCAGCTCAAAGTGGTGAAAGGTGAGGAGGACAGAAGAACCCTCTGCCACCACAATTAGCCAGGAGCAGTCAATGTTGTATGGATACAGGCCTGGAAAGTTTGGACTGGAGATATTGCCAGTTGGAGCCGAGAGGATTCCTCCACATTTGACATCTTATAGTTACAAAATATTATAAATTAAAACCTATTTCATTAATAAGCGAGATACAGAGTAAAGATTATTGGATTTTCCTTTCTTACTTATTTGACTGTTTTCTAGCAACTTGATCCAACTTCTAAAAGTGAATTACAAGCTGACAATGAAAAATTGAAGCCCAACTTTTTCTGTACATACAGTACCTGCAAGATAAAGCACTCCCATCAAAATCAAACTTTGTTCCATCAAAATAACAAATAGCGACTCACCTTTTTTAGAATCAGCCTTGTCAACAAACAGAAGTAAATTAATCAATACAGCTACCCCGAGACTCATGTTGTTATTGTTGATTTGGCTCGGCTACAGTAGCAGCAGAGACAGCCAGTGTCAGAGCATGCAGCCTTGAAACATCAGCAGTGGTGCCTGTTGAGGTAATAGGACTCCGAAAAATCCATCCCCACTGAATGAGGAACCTGACACCTACCCAGGCCTCGCTTTGCCCTCTTTGCTAAATTTTAATGACTGATATCCAATGAGCACGAGTGGCTTGTCAGGACACTGTTTGGAGAGATGGCATACATTTTTAATGATGGTCAGACACACACACTAACAGCAGCTGTGAGTGGAGTTGATAAAAGAGATGGGAAGAAGGAGCAGACGACGGGCACATTCGTCACTAATATAAATGGCTTCATTAGAGTGATGAGAGGGAGGAGACGGTTCCGAGACTATTGATGCTGTGGAGTAAGGGGCAGTGGCAACACTTTGTTTTTCTTGTGTAAAATCAGCTTAAGCCTGACACAAAGACACAAACATCGTAACCACTGAATGGTTATGTACCTCAGTGAATGAGTGCACGAGGCTGTGGAGTAAGAATAAAATGACCAGCATCTCATTTTATTGGAAGGCAGCGCGTAACGTCCCGTCTCTCTTAGCACTAAGGCTCACACCTGCAGCCTGTGATTGAGTAGGGGAAAATTACATTCACCATAATCACAAATAGGAATAGGAATTTCAATGCTGAACATGTGCATACTGTCTATCTAAAGTTGTCACGGTGCATTACACTGGGTTCTTAATTCGCACAAAATATTTTTTGCACACAAAACTCTTTTCTGTAATAAATTAAATTGCTGTTACCTAATATGTAATGTATTAGGTAATAATATAATAGGTTTTACACAGTACTGTGTTCAGTTCTTCAGTAATTAAACTTCACATCTCTTCTATTATCTTATAATTTAAAGTTAGTTTTATGATTTGTTCTCTATTTTTGTTTCAACTAATACAACTATAAGTGACAGCATTATCCTTCCTAAGCAAGGTCATCTCTCTTAAAGATCCAATGTTTTTAATGCAAATGTTGTTTACACTCCGAGAAGAATAATGTAACGACCTGCAGACAGAGATTTTGGTGTCCACCAATCATGTCCCATGACCCATTCGTGCCGGTGTGGTCTTATAATGGTGAATCATGCAGACACATGTAGACAACAGTAATCCTGACTCAGTGGAGTGTATAACAGACAGGGAGATAAAGTAGTCTTAGCAAAACCTTTTACTATTCTGCAAATAGGTGTTTTTGCTATTCCGGCAGTGCTGTGAAGACAGAGCGTGGTGAGTAAATATCTAATGGCTTCAGTGGGCAAAGCCAACACACGAGGAGACCTGCTAGATGGTGCTGTTGCCCTATGAAAACGCAGTGAGAATCACCACCGGCTTTTAAAAAGTCAAGCTGAGCTCTGAGCTAAAATAAATAAGAATGTGATTAAAATCAGTCAAGTGTTTTTCACACAGCGGTTCCTGGAACTGAAATGAACTGCCTTGCCTTTGAATTTTAATTCTGTCCTCTCTGAACGCCTGTCATTGTTCAAGGATGTGGATACTGGGCAGTGCTGAAATGTGTTGCGGTAAGATACCATTTGTTTAGAGCAATTAACTCACCTATTAGCAAGTAAATACTTCATAAAAATGTTGAAATAATTCCATCAGAAGACGGAAACAAACAGCTGCTTTCTGACCTGGTGTATATTTGGAGCTTAATGAAATAATTTTGCTCCAACAATACATAAATTAAGCATTGGGTTAAAATGTGTTATGTTAGCAGTATGAAACAGCATTAATAATATAAATCAGAGGTGGATAGGATTTAGCTGCTTGGCAGGTGAGACGAGGGTGTGTTTGTGGGGGCACTTGACAGCTGTGGCATCCGGGTTCTTTTAATTATAAAACAGCAAGAAGGCAAATGATGTGAGTGTTGATATTTGTGGGCATTTGGGAAAATGTAAATAACCGTAATCTGCTTACAACACATCAGAACAGATTATGTTGGATTGTGCTGCGGGTGTATAGGGACTGTTGGTAACTGTTCACTCTGATGAATCCTCCCTGAAGAAATCAATGACATGAATATATGAGCATATATGTCACGGGACAATAAAAGTGAACGTGTCAGACCCAGCATGCAGGTTGGCAGAGCGTCTTCGTGCCATTTCTGATTGTATCCAGTGCTATATGTTATTAGGCCAGCTCTGTCTTTGTTTGCTGCACGGTGTGTGTCAACAGAAAGAGCTAATGGAGAACCCTGAATATTGTTCAGACGTGTGCTGCAACACAGAGTTTCAGTCGTATTTTTGTGCATTTACAACTGGATGAATTCTTGACCCCTGTTTCAGCTGTTGCACGAAACGCTAAACAATTTATTAGCATTGATCAAATTGCTGTGGCAATTGGTGACAATTTCTATGCAGCAGTGGACCAGCCAAACCCAATGAGTGGAAAACATTGCAACAACCTTGTACCTTGTATTCCCAGCTGGTGCTCACTCAAAGCCAAACATGTTTTTTTTCCTGCCTCTCTGTGAATTTGTTAACATTTCTCTATGCCACTTTCTTACATTTGCACCTTTTTTCTCTACCAAAGACAATATTGATATGTTATTGTGCTGCCAATATAGGGAGCTCACACATTGGATTACTGGCCATAATGAGCTAAGCCTCCCTCTATAGTTATGAGAACAATGAAACCCATTATCCATTGGTTACTTCCTTCAACTTACTACATTACACATCTTCTTTTCTTATGTTACCGGTTGCTTTGGAGACAACTGAATTAAAGGTAGATTAAGATGAACCACAGGAAAAACAAACAAACAAATAAAATGCGCATGGATGAAACATTTAACCATGGTTTCATCACTTAAGTTAAGTTAGATGTCATAGCTGCAGCATTTTTACATGGCTGCTTGGAAATGTACATTAAAAATCATATACGTATTAAGTGTTGTTCAGTGGCACTCTTAGTTAACCTTTCCTGATATTCTTACTATGCTTTTTTAGGTTTCTGTTGGTTTGGCATAAACATTGTGTTATGTTGTTATGTTACAGCTTCATGGCTTTTAACTCATATAGGGGAGGCGGTCATGCAGACCTAGCACATCCTACACGCCACATCATCACTTTAGGAGAAGCTTTTCTGGCTTACATTTCCTGGTTCTAGCTGCTGAACCCCATACATATGCAATATTCGGGGTGTTAGTCGAGACTGCAACTCATACATCTTAACTTTGCAGCTTCCTTTACTAGGATGAGGCCTGGTGCCCTTTAAAAACGGAAAGATCTTAAGCCAAAACATCACAAAGTTAGATATCTAGTAGAATCATAAAGTTACATAAAGCATCTCTGACATGACCATGACTTCTAAAATCTCACCTCACTTGTAAACTGCTGCTACTCTCAGCTACACTCATCTCCGACCATAAACGTCATGCAGTGATGGCCGTGCTGCTTCTCAGTGCTGTATAACCTTTCAGAGAAGAAACATGTTCCACCTATTTATGAATGTTTGTGCTTTAAAGTAATAGCTGCGCCGCACAACTGATGTGTCAGGCGTTAACAGTGAGAAATGTTGCTGCAGGTTGGTTAGCTGCTAGGTAGGCTGATGGAAATACAATATGATTCAGTAAATAATAAGTTGAAGGCTCACAGATGCCCAAATACTGGTCAGTGGCTCCAGTGATGACAGATTTTTACAACTTATGGTGGAATTTGCTCCTTCTTTTTTGAGTTGAGTTCCTTCTGCCGACTATATTCTGTACTGGTTTGAACTGCACACAGCCCACTCACATAACTCTATCATTGTAAAATGTGCTGCATGACAAGTTCAACATGTTTTTTCTTGCACATATTATATTTCTCACACATGACACCTGTGTTGAGTGAAGAATTAGAGATATATCTGTTTATTTAACTCATGCATTTAGTGTGAGATGCATTTTTTAACAGAGACATTTAAAGTATATTGTTAATGCATAATTTTCTGCTGTGGTGACGTTCGTGAAGTTCAGCTCTGTACCTAGTCTGTCTGATAGCTATGAAAACATGAGCTTTTCTCATGGGCACAGTCTGTTTAAATCAAAAATTCAGTCTTCCTAAACCGAATCACATATTTCCCTAAAACCAACTCACAGACTTACTCATATCGACATAGTTCTCATTTTTGCTCATGTGCCAGTAACTTCACAATAAATCAGCGCAGCTTTGCTAACTGTGCAAATAATTTTGAAAGGCACAGTTTAGAATGTACTTTTATTAGTGATAAGTGGAGTGTTTCTGTATAATGATACATTTCACAGCTTTTCATAGAGCAAACTCATACAAGTATAGCATCAAATACAAGGCTCTATAAATCAATTCCAACTGAGCTGTCTAGACGGCTGTGTTGTTTTAGGCTAAAAGCGACAGCTTTTTAATTAATCATTCACATAGTGATGCTGCAGTGTAAATACTCCAGATATCAGGAACTCAAAAGGGGGCAGAGAAGAGCACCCTGGCACATAAACAGAGTACAATTATGGCCCTTAGCAAGAGCACTTAATTAAGCTGTTTTAGTACCCTTTACTCACTGGGTACTAAACATCTGACTCATAATGCATCATCTATATCAGAAGATTGCGCCTGCTATGATCTTGCATGAATATTTACACAAGTAATTAAAAGAATGGAGTGATGTAGTGGATGGGGACAGGAATCAGTGACACAAACAGCTCAGGATCTTGATGCCAAATATGAGGGCAGTGAATTGAAAATATCTTAATTATTACCATAGATTGTTTTTTTTATCTGTTGAGGAGAGCGATTTGGAATTGTTGAGTTTAATATTGACAGTCTTATTCATGTCTGCAAATGCCTGACACGAATAAGACTGACATTTATTTACGTACAAGTGAGAAAGCCTTCATCATGTCTTGTCAGGAGCAAAGGAGGGAATGTCGTGGCATCGCTGTAAAGCCACGAAGCTCACAGAAGAAAAAGGTGAGAGTGGTTGGATGGATCGATAAAACATTGCTGTTCATTCTCATTTCCTACAGACACTGAATATTTGTTTCCTGTAACTATGACCACAGATGCTCCCTCGTTGTGAGATCTGAAAATAGTGTTGCATTGCTAACAGCGATCTCTAACCGTCTTAAAAGGCACTGAACCACATATTGTCTTTGTTTCAAATAAGTTGTTGAAAATATTCCAAGTACAATCCTCAGTGTTGTGCAAGTTCACACATAAAAGGCTAGCTCATAGTTCAGGTCACCAAAGTAAAATGGACTCGCTGTTCATGTTCAAATTTTAATACTGAACCAACTTTGTCTCAAGAATTAAACTAGTTTGTATTAATTTTCTCTGACATCACACTCAGAAAACAGAGCTGTCCACCAGAGCTGCTGCTTTGTTTATTTGTCAACTATTACTGCCCACTGTAAATCAGCTTCTGATTGCCTGAACCCACCCCTGACATACAGGTACACCAACACAACTGACTTACCATGGGTATGGTCCCTGAATGCCACACCACACATACATTGATTGAGCAGTGGTACAATCAATGTGGATGTGGGAGAACTAGCAGCTAAGCAATATTAAATATTAGCATGGTGTAGAAGTATCAGGTACTACTTAAAAGCACTAAGCAATATATGGAACATGGGGTGGGGGGACACCAGTACTGCACCTCTCGTTAAACATCTCCTCACTGTTAAACACGACTTTGTTGAAAACTTAAAGTGTGAAACATGAGGAACCTGCTTTCATTTTTAGCTATTCTAAATGTTTGTGTTTCTCTGAGACACCAGTTCAAAGTACTCTCACAGAATAATCCACCTTGCATGAATAAACAGTTGGAGATAATCAACCTCTTATTGAGAACCAATAAAAACTCTTCCCAGGGGTGATTTGGAAATGATGCCCACCAGTATATTAATAGTTTGGGGGACATCAGCAGCGATGGAGACAAAAGGTTAACAACCACTGGCCAGTTAGACTCCTGGGATGCAGAACGACCAATTACTGTGATTAATAGAGGTCTAATTAAATAGTCTCCCTCCTAAACATTGGCAGTAATGTTTTCTGTGTAATGACACAGTAAGCAGATATTGCTTATTCTTTCTCACATTTTATTACTCCTATGTTGTCCATATCTGTGAATCTCAGTGTTGTGGGTGGATCGTCAATGCCTCTCAAAAGACATTATCATTACTTGGATGCAGACTGATGCGAGTGTATTTGTGTATTTCTATGTGCGCATGGGGTAGTTTCTGATGTGTTCCCTCATCTATCAGTAGGCTGCCCTTCTCTGATGGCCACTGAAGCTCCATTAGTACCCACAGTCCTGATTGATGTTGCACAATACTGTGTTGGAAGGCTAGGATTGTTGTTCTGAACCAGCGACATGCTTATTACGACACCTTTTCATCGCAGAAAAGGGAAATTGCTATGCTGATGTTGTGAGGCTGAGATTTGCATCAATGGTGAGCTCAGCAGATGTCTAAAATGATTAGCTTTTCAGGAATTCGTCTGCAAATGTAAGAATAAGGGTTTTGAAAACAAGGCTGTTTTGATAATAAGGTGGAATTAATTTAAAGAATACACTCATGCGGAACAGCTCTGGACTGACAGACTGTACAAGCTCTGCTGATTCAGACCTAAGTGGTTCCATTTGAGCTGGTGTCAGTTCAAATGCAGCATCACCATCTTTACTGGAAGGATTTGAGCAGTTGTTTTTGGGAACTGTGACGTCAAGGTCGAGTCCTCGTTCGATTCCCCTTGTGAGCTATCTAAATATTTAACATCCGTGTTAAAATTCATTGATCACATAAACGTAGATTGGTTTGTTTATGACACGAGACATTAATCAGACACATTGGAAATGTGACTTTTCTCTCACTGCTCTCTGCAGTGTTTTCACTCTCTGTGTCATCGAAATTGCACATCATGTAAAAAACGATCACTTGAATTATGACGCTACTTTTCAACGTGTCCTTTGAATTCTCGTCTGCATTCGTTAGTGGGAAGCAATGGCGCCATGAGTACCAGGGCCAGCTGCCAAGACATTCATGCCGCAAGACAATGAGAGAAATGGCCTGCTCTGTAGCCTGCTGATGAATACACAGTCTCTTTGATTTTGCATTTGAAACAGAGATATAAAGCTTGTAGCCTGCTGGACTGTCAAAAAGGAGCTGAGCTGAATCACTCAAGTTTTGATTTATTTTGTGCCAACGATGCTTTTGTTTCTTCCACTGTTGAATCTTTATTGTGATTATCGAGGTCATCAATGAGTCCGAAACCCAACTGAAAATGGTTATCGTTTTATCTTTTCGCTGTGACTGAAGAGGCTTTGTGAAGGATTATTTGCCTGAAGTGTGGGTTGCTGATGATGATTAACAAGATGTTAGAGATTGTTTTGCTGTACAGAAATGTAGGAAATAAGAGAGAAAGGAGATGACATGCTGGAAAGACTGAGTCAGATTCAAACTGACAGCCTTAACCAGCTGTGCTTCCCACACACTAACAATTCTTTTTTTTTCCCTGTTAAATTCATGCTGTTTTGCAGATGGTGTACATTTTTTTTTCCAACTCTATTTTTGCCAGCAGTGCATGTATCGCTTTGCCTTATGTAGAATGACATGTGACAAAGTGCACTGATTGCTGTGCCGCATGTTTAGTATTCCAGTGTTGCACATTATTACACCCGTTTACACACATTAACCTTTGCTGAGTTCTTTCCTTACTGTTGTGCTCGTGTCACTAAGATTAATATGCCTTTGCTCTCGTGTGATAAAATCTTGCCAGTCTCCCTCCCTGCCTGCCTGCACCTCCAGCCACCTTATTATTTTTGAAAGGTTGTATGGTCACTGAGCTTCGATTATTCCATTCCCCACTCTACATCTTGTGCTCCACGTGTCCCTTCTTCATTCAAACGTGTTTTGTCTCCAGGAATGGAATATGGAAATGGGCTTTAGCATATGTATCATGGTAACAGTCCCAGTGGAGCAGATTCAGCGAATGTTCTTGGAAAGCCACGGTTTTCTCAGCTGGTCCTTTGTGGCTTAATTGCTCTTTGTGACACAGGCAGGAGGTGGACTTGAGACATGTACTAGGGGGGTAGAAAGTGAAAATAAGGGTGTCATGAACCTCATTTATTTTTCACAGCCCTTTTCCATTGGCAGCATTTGCCTTTTTAGTGTATGATTTTTACATATAGTCCCAGATGATTTAATCCTGGTGTATGCAGGAAGATAATTTTCTCTGCTTTTTAATTACATATAACAAATATACTAAAAAGAGCAAGACCAACAACATCTTAGTGTGTCTTGCTAATGATCCAACTAAGTACTATTGAATTGTGATGGAAGCAGAGTGCATGACAAGATGGGGTGTGTTAAAAAGTACTACAAGCTACAAAAATATGTGACTTCCTGTCTGTGTTAGATTCAAGCTCATTGCTTCCTGCTGAGAATGAAATTCTTTAAGGGAACAAATTTAATTTTAGATCCTGGTATTTCCCTTCACGCAAGGTTACTAAAACACTTTCAATATTACGAATGTAAACTACTGAAACACACAAAAACGTTTTTAGTAGTATTATGACCAGACTGTGTGATTAGAAACACACACATAATCACCTATTAAATACAAAATGACATTAAATAGTAGAAGTTAGTAGAAAATGCTGTGGACGCAAACTCAGAGACTCAATGCAAACTAACAAACCCCTGTTTGGCAAAGAGACCCGCACAGGTGGGGTTAAATACACTGGAGAACACCAACCGGGTACTCCCAATTAGGACATAACCACCTCTCAGGTCTGCTCAGCTGAAATGTGCAACACAGAGAAAACACACACACTGCAGACAAACAGACACCAAGGCCGTCACAGTAGAAACTTAAAAGATGACACTGGAGTTGTTTTCCAATTTCCAGATGAAGGCTAAAGAGTTTAGGACCCCTGAGGAACGACCTGCCCTCCTCCGGCTCCAACCTGAACCAGCCGTCAGTTAGCAACAACTGGTCAGGACCTCTCCGGCTGTAAGTTGGAGTGCAGGGAGAGAGAGAAGTCATCAGTGTCTGTGCCTTTCTGAAGGCCACAGGTAGAGGAACATGCTACATTGCCTACTGCGACAGTACCCAGGTTTCACAAGAGATTGGTGTATATTTTCTACCTACAAAATGTGAATAAATGGTTAGTTAGGTGCCATTGAACTGCAGAAGAAGAAGAAGAAGAAGCGAGGTGACACATTTAAAACTGTGAAAAATAATGTTGATGTTAATTTGAGGGTTGGTATTGTCTTATTTTTGCTCCACCGACTAGACGAGTCAAAGTGTTTTCACTCATTAAACCTCTGGTCAGGTAGAAATTGGGAGGAATTAACATGGGGAATTCTGTGATTTTACCAAATAATTATGGTGTAAACAATAATTTAGAACTAATAAGGTGAAAGTTGTTTTTTAAATTTTTTCTGTTAAATCAGGTTTGTACAAATGCCGATGGATACAATGGTAAAACAGTTTCTCTCATTCAAATCTTTTTAATTATGCAGCTCTACGGCACAGAAGAAAAAATATTTTTCTAATGTAGTAGGATATTTTAATTAATGGAATTTGTTGATAGAAAAACATAAAATAATGAACATAGTTGTTACTGCATTATTTTATAAATGGTGTCTCCTGCTTTATAACTCGTGTTTGCTCTGCTCATGTTGATTCTGTCATCCAACTGGAATTGAGAAGACTTTTAAAACATGTTTAACTTCATGGAACCTGGAAGTACACCACACACTCTGTATGGGTTTTTGTGTCAAGATGTCATTACAATAAACATAAATAATTGATACGGCTCCACTCCTATAAAATATTCATAGAAACGTAAGAGCTGGATTAGTTTTTTTGCACTCTACAAACACTGGACCTTTAAAATAAACTATTATTAGAAGTGAATAATAATAATCTTATATACATAGTACCATACATTATTTATTTACTGTGGCTTTTTCTACAACACTGAAAAAAAAAAGATTCTCAAGGGCTATATTGGTTTCCATGATCAGATTTTGATTATCGGAGCAAGTAGAAAATGTCTTACTGTCTCACAGATTTGAAAACACTTTACATATTTCACATTTCCCTAAGGATAACAACTTTCCCATGAGTATTTCCAGTGTTAAAATCACAAAAATGTGCCTTTTGTGACCTAAAGGGTTATATTTTAATTTTCTACAGCAGTGGTAACAGAAGTGAAACCATCCCTGAAGCAAAGAAGCTATCAGCAGTTGTTTTCACAGAGAACCTTCACTTTACATAACTGAGGCAATCCGACTTCTCCCTTGAGTCGGGGACTATATTTTGAGTCGAGCATATGCTCAGACAAATAGCTCTGTGCATTAACTAGAGTTAAAAGCCTAGCCTGACCAAATGGACCTATTTACCCACAGATTCTGTTTCAATTAGCACAGTGAAAAGACATCCATTACAGCCCGCAGTTTTCAACAGAGGCAGATTTGAGGTACGATGACAGGAAGAACAAGAGGAGAAAGGGATTGTATTGTCTGTTGTGTTACTCCAGGGAGACCATTTTGTTCTGTGGTACTGACTCGCACAGTACATCTTCTTGAACTTTCCAACACATCAGCCATTTCACATTTCCTCAAAGCACGTTGTTATTTTCAGTGGAAGGTTGTGAAAGATTCAGCATGTTCACAATCCATCTTTACTAGAGTGCACTATTTCTGCTCCTGTGGATGCAAGTAGCAAAGGGATAAATGGGGCCTACTCATAAGATTTTAAAGGACAATTCTGGTTTCTCCCATTGTTTTTACAGTCTGCCTGTTATTGCTAAATCACCCCTGAGAGCTTGGAACATAGTCACATCACAGAAGAGAAGTGTGGCAGTGCCAGACACAAAGGATGATCAGCATTTTTAAACAAACCCCACTGTTTGATCACATGTATTGCTGAAATTATGGGTTATTGTATTGTGTGTGTGAAATAAATTGCCCCAACTGTTGGCTTGTTTACATTTGCCCCATCAGACTTTGTTGCAGTAGTGTTAGCAAACCTGATATAGACAGATCCATTACTCAGTAGGTCGATGATCAACAAAGCTGAAATGGTGTTATTTTGATATTGATTCATGATTACAGTCATTTCTACAGGCAGACACTTTTATCCACTGCAAACATGCCACCCCTCCTTTAGTTAGTAGGTTAATCAACAATGAAGTTAATTGCTGGTCGCTGACCCAGATGCTGTGCTTCCAGGTCTCAGCAGGTAATTTTAGAAAAGGCAGCCCGAATTAGATAAATAAGGCTCAAGTTGGATTGTTCAAGGCGTCTGCGATCCCTCTATCACATCGACTATTTGTCCTCTTGTCTCAGGAGGGCATCTTGTTCCTGTAAAATTCCAGGTGTGTGACTGATCCTGTGTCTGACTGTGCGTGCACTTAATAGTGGGTACGTTTGTGTGTCTCTCTGCCTTTCTGATCTGTGTAGAGGCTATTAAAAGATGTACATGCTGTGCAGATGGCCTTTCCATCATGGCAGGATCAGCTCCTAATGTCACCTTTGTCACTGTGACTGACAGCGTCGAGGGAAAAGAGGGTGGGGGGGTCACCTGCTCCCCAACACAGGACCACCTGTCAGAGTCAGCAGGCTCACAACTGATGATGTTTAAGATCAACTTGGGGGCAGTGGACTTCAAGGGTGTACGCTTCATAAACTCAATAGTGGCACATTCATTAGCTCCATTAGGACGAAACTTTTAAAGGGTAACAGTGTCATTGACCTGAATACAGCGATTTCTATTGGAATCATCATTCACTTAATGTCCTGAAGTACGATCTTTCCTCTTGGGTCCTACTAGTCACTAGTTGATGGCCCTTATCTGCTTTTTCGACATTATTCAATTTGCTTTCGGTCACTCGTGGTCCGAATCCCCTACTGTGAAATCCTTTCTTTTCTTTTACACATTTCATATGTGTGGCATTACTACACATGTGATGCCACTTTATAAGGGTATTTCCAAGGGATAGGTGGTCCCCTGCTACCATAGGATGCTCAATGAAGCAGGAAATTGAAAAGGGTGGAAAACTAGATTTATAGCCCATCATTTTATTAAGTCTTGTTTGCACAGACAGAAAAATGAGTGTGTTCATTTCACGCTTAAAGTTACAAGTGTCAGCTGGATCCTCTTTCTACTTAACTCCGAAGGGGAGCCGAAACAAATCTGCTGCTTTCGTCATCTGCCTTTTAACAGATGGGGCAAATCATGGAGCATAATCTCAGCTTGCTTAGCTGTTGATGTATGCTGTGTTTGCACCTGACATGAGCAATCAACAGAACCACAGTGAAGATCAGCCTGTGATCTTGATGACTTGGAATTGGTTTTACAGGATTAGAGGTTTTTTAGGTATAGGTATACAGTAAAAATATGTTTTGTGTGACAGTAGTGCTATTGTTAATATTCTTTTTATGTCTAACTGTATTTGACGCCATCATATGTACAAGTTGAAGAAAAGCCAGCTGCTACACCACCCTTGAGTGACCATGGGGGTTAAGTTAAGAGAAAGACCAGCAACCCCTGCGGTGACCATGGCAGTCTTAGCCAGCAGCCTGAAAATCCACACTTAAACATGAACACTGGGACTCCTCTGGAGCTGTTCAGGAATATGTATGTACATCCTGAATGTTGGCGGTGAAGAGAAGCCTGTGCTGCTTGAGACAAAAGTGGGTCATGCAAGAACATCTTAAGGGACTGCTGTGAAATTCTAAAAAGCCATTTGCTGGGAATTGAATTTCTAATGACACTAAATGAAAACAGAGCTGTGAAAGTGTTCCGCTCCTGCGCGAGCCCCTCTTTCCACAACCCCACTGAGACACTCAGGCGACACGGGAGGGTAGTAAACGCAGAGCTTATGGAAATGGATGGTACCAAGTGAAAATCACATTTCATTGTGCTTTATTAAACTTTATGGCTCCATGATGAGGCCCCGGGCTCTTAGACATGATGTCATTAGTTTACAGTGTTGGGGGATGGAAGTTTTAGCTCTTCATTTTAATATACAGCAAGCATTTAATTGAGAAAGTTGACTACAGTAACAGCCTGGAGCAAAGTTGTTACAGATGCTCTCATGTGCACCTACAAAGATCCCAGCACTCCTGTGCGGTACAGTCGAGCGAGCAGCTTTATTAGGGCATTAGCACACACAGGTATCTGTTATTGATGAATGGATCACCTCCCACTTTTCCCACCATTATTCCCAGATAGATGTTAAAGGAAACCCACCTTTTATAAGTTCTCTGATCTTCAGGCTACCTCTGCCTTTGATGGATTTGTTCTGTTAAATAATGTTTTGCTTCATTTTCACAATTATTTCTGATTCATTAATTGATTGATTGAAAATTTAAAAACTAAAATCACCTACCACACTTTTCCTGAGCATGTGATGATGAAGATAAAGTCTTGCCAAGAAAATCCACACAATTTCAAATATACAAAAGCAGGAAACAGAGGAGAGAAGCACAAAGTGGTCATGTTTGGAGGCATTTTTTTGGTGTTATTGTATATTTCAGCATTGGAGGCATTTTTTTGATGTATATTTCAGCATTGCTTATTTTCTTTTTAATACATTCCTGGAAATCCTTTTTTTCCTTTCCTGTCAAATAACACAATCAAAGAAATTGCTTAATTGACTGTTTGCTTCAGCGGTTGCAACTGTAAACCTTAGCGAGTAGTGTTGTGAAGTGTACAGTAGTCTGAAGACACCAGCTGTGTCTGTGTGAAGTCTGTCTGGAGGTGCTAATAATGATCACTTGCCAGTAGAAGCCTATTGATTATTGGCCTTTGCCCATATTCATTACCTTGTCTAGACTTTTGTCTGTATTTGCCTTTCCTTGTCCCCAGTCGCTCCCTCTTCATTGTATTATTTTTCTGTCCTTGTTTGTCTTGGCAGCGGCTGCCCTGTAACACCACATTTTAAGTTACATAAGCATGTAAAATACTCTTGACTGATGAAAAAAACCCACAAAAATAAATAAATATATAAAAGCCAAGTGGATTATCTATGAGTCATTCCAACATTCGTGAACACTTGAAGAATTTTCTAATTTGTTTGATTATCTTTGAAGTGACAGTCGTGCATAGTAATCCTGATTTATGCAAATGCGCTGCTTCCCCTCCTCTTCTCCCAAACTGAGGCGGAAGATATTGGCATTTGGTGGTATTGACATGCATGTGCGTGGCAAGTGAGAGTCTGAAACATAAAATGAAAATGGACCGGTGCGATCTGTTGCTCTCGGTGCATAAATGCTGTGCCATGGATGCTGCTCATTGGCCTAGTGGTAGAGAGGCTAATTAACAGCAAAAGCTTGCTGATTTGGTTGCCAACATCAACAGAAGGGCATGTTCCAGATGCCAGCTGGTATCTGGAGGGTGGCTGATTTTAGATTAATGGAGAGCACATAGCAGAGGGGAAACTAAAAGTACAATTTTACAAGCTCATAATTATTTCATTCTGAAAAATGGACAACTGCAAAGTCACCTTCACGAGGAAACATTATTTATTCTAAATAGACTTTTTTCTTTCCACCTGGAAAGTTTAACTGAAATTTTAGTTCTCCTTACTTTTTTGTGTAAGAAAAACTGATGAATATTTACGAAGTCTTTGTGCCAACGTATTATGCTCCTCATGTTGATTAAATCCCAACATTATACTGTTGGGTTTACTTTGCTTCGTGTCTGCAGCGTGCCTTGTTGCTACAGTGAGTGGACACAGCCTGTGACAATAGGTGCTGCCTGGGTCGCTTTGCCACTGTGAGGGTGCGTAAACACCCAGCAGCACACATCCAAACTTCCGGGGCAAGAAGAGTGGTCACAGAAACACAAACTGACAAAGAACAGTGGCTCAAGATGACATTGAGAGGTGCTCCTGGAGGTCAGGGTGCTGTTTGACTTCAGAGCACCTCCAATGTATTTATTGACAGTGGATTAAGTGTAAGACTCAATTTACCTACTGGATTTTAGTGACATTTATTTTACTATAAAAATACAATTTCAAGGTCATCATTTCTAGTCTTTTGCGTTACATCTTCAAACACATGGAACCTGAGCAAACACAGAATGCAGGTTTTAAACGATGATTGTAATTTTGGAAGCAAAAGGTGATGGGATACCAACTAAGCCGGTGGAGTGATAAAAGGATTTGCTGGGAGGGGTTACAAAGGCTCTGGCCTCCGCAGATTCACAGTGTGAGACACTGGAAGACAAGGTGTCCCGTTACATCTGCTTCTGGGTTACGCAGCAAGACAGCGAGAAGTATTAGACTAAGCCTACCTCTGAGTGGCTCTAAAGTGACCTAGTCAAGTCCAACATTGTTGATTTTGGTGTTGTATTGTAACATTTTAGCTTATTAAAATTACAATTAACACTTAAGACTTGTGTTTTGCGCTTGCTAAGGATGCGTCTCTATATGTTCACGTTCTAAAACAGCTTATCACGAGCCACGCATAATAAAAGGAACCCCCAGCAGCAGGTTTTTATCACTACAGGGTAATTCTGTATCCTACTGTTTACTTTTTATTTTCAAATCAGCAATGGTAATTGCCAGTGAAGAACTTTTTTACATGTCCCCTTGGAAGAATTCCCAAACTGCAGCATATGTGCTTGCTTTGAGATGTCAGTCAAAATGTTTTGCCCTTGAATGTACGATGAGTAAAGTACCCTTGACAGAGAATTTGCAAACTCAGTTGAGAAAAATGATTTTATTTAGAGTGCAAATTTCTTAGAGGAGTGCGATTTTCACAGGCCCTGAATTGTGCCCGTGGTTTCCTGTGTTTATGGTCCCTGCTGAAGGATGTTTGCACATCATAAAAAACCATGTCACTGGTAAAAAAAATATGGTTTTAGCCTTTTTTAATTGCATCATTTGAAAACGTTTTGTTCTCTCAGGATTCCTTCTTTCTTTCTTTTTTTTTTTTTTGTGTTCCAAGCTTGAAAGTGTTATGTTTGAATTTTGGAAGAAGAGCGCATTGGAACGAGTCATATGGGTGATGACAAATAGCTCCCCGGGTTCATTAGTAGTCCACGCAGGTAAGGCTGTGGTTCTCCGCTGTCTAGCTGCCCAATGGCTTGTCTGAGAAGAGAACTACACCTGATATGATGCCAGCAGTGCACCGTGCTCCCCCGCCTGGCACTACAGAGATAATGATTGCTTCTGATGGTGTTTATGAAGTAAACCATCACTTCGTGGAATTGTTGTCTGCTTTCTACTGTTGTTTTCAGAGGTATTTTGTACAGCTTGTGTACCAATATTACATTTCTTTTATACTTGTCCTCCTTGTCTAGCTAATGACAACTCTACCTACAGAGAAAGGGCACACGTCTCAGGTGGCCCACTATCGATCAGCTGAAGGCGGCACATATTCTATCTTTGTCAGCTGAAGAAGACATTTGTTACGGCTTGTAAAGGAACTTGTGAGTGATCTAGACCACATACTGTAGCTTGCACGGTTATACTAGACAAAGACATAGCACTAAAACACACCAAATTATCACGAAAGGCTGGCTGTATTTCCATCTCTTTACATTTTTACTACTCAAACATTCATCTCCTTAAAGTAGGAATACCGTATCAAATGGGTTTTCAGCTGAGTGCCTGAATAATAAAAGCACCGTGGTTCCAAATTCATTTTGATGGTTATGGTTATGCACAAAACAAGAGATACACATCTTTCAGTGGAAATCTTTCCATTGAATTTAGCCCGAAGCAACAGGAGATAATAATGTTCTGCTGCTACTGTAAAAAACAAACAAATAAACAAAGGAAAACTTTACGCGTCTAATCGCATTCTGTGGGAGTCGCACTGTATGAACGCAGCTATTTATTATAACAGTAATCAAATATTCTATCGATTATTCCAACGAGTAATGAGGAAAAAAATGTTGCTTTGTTAAAACTAAACCCATTTAGAGCATTTAAGGGCCTTATTACATTCTGGGTTTTGATAAAACGTTTTCATTATAATTATTATTATTGGATGTGATATAATTGCACCTAAAAAAAGCTCTTTACTTTCATTAATTTCCTATTTTCATTCTCATTCTCATCATTCAAGAGTAGTAGTTTTCTCTCTTTGACCCTCGCTGCCTTTCGGCTCTTTCTTCGTGGCTTTGGAATTGCTTTTACCTTCTGGCTGTAATAGTTTGTTTCACATATTCATCATACATGTCCCCCTGGGAATAAAGTGAAGAAGAAAATGATTTGTGGCTTTGGTTTTCTTTGAAATTGACTGTCACACAACCAAATACATATTTAACCTTTAATTTAATTGAACACTTTCCAATGCTCTCATATTTTGCTGTCCATTTACAAAACTAATTCGTCAGACTTATTTAACAGAATAAATTCAATCCCAGCACGACTCTATTGAACTTCAACACCTGATAATTATTAGATTATAGATTGATTATATATATATTGCTTTTTTAAAATCTTATCATAATATAACACTTTGCAATAAAAGTTTACGGCTTGTTTGCTTGCCATTAAGTGGGGACCCCTGATTTATTCATCTGGCCCCAAGATCTGTAATATTATTTGCTGTCTGGAGTGTAACCATTTACATGGTCCTGTGCAGATGTAGTCAGCGGTGAAGCTGCCTGGGGCATGCCTGTGTTTACCATCCCACCGATATTCATCTTTAATCAGCCGGGCCACAGATGGATTAGCATGCTACATGTAGAGCTGTGTCAGACATTTACATGCTCCCCATTTGCTGGTGGAGAGGAGATGTGGGGGAGAGAAGATAAGGTCAGCAGTTAAATATTATCACTAGCCACAGGAGAGAGACCTGGATTTGGTGGAGGGAGGCAGGATGTAGGCACCATGCTTAAATGGCTCCATAAACGCCAATCAGTGAGGAATAACCAGGAGGTTGTTTCCCTTCAGGCATCATCCTAACAAAAACTAGGACCAGGTTAAAGTCACATGACTAATAGCATCTCAGACATCACTCACCTGCTTTCATCTATCGGTGCCAAATTATACAGTACTACTGGGCTGTAATGTGTGATTCACTGGTGAGGCTGTAAATATTCCGAAACACTTGACAAAGACAGTTGGAGCTGATCAGGGCTTACTGTCGATCCCCTTCTTATTAACTCGGCATATGTTGTGTTTGAACTTGGTCATGTTTGTTTTTCAATCAGTGAGGATCCGCGTTCCATCTTCTCTGAAAGCCACGTCCACGCTGCCATCACTGTGCAGGGCTTATAGTCTATTTCCGAAGTCCGCGTCACGTTCAGTAGATCCCTCTAATAAGCACACGTCCAATAGGTTCCATAAATCATAAAACACAGCACTTTTCCTCTGGTTTCGCTGCAGCTCTGCTGTAATGGAACAAGGAGCCAAGATAAATTGTTATTACTGCTCCTACAGCAGGAACCACTGGTGTGGGGTGGGGTGGAGGGGGGTGGGAGAAAAAAAATCAATTGTATAATCACTTGTGGAGGAGAGGAGGAAAGGGCGACATTGAAGTGTTCCTCCATTTCAGGTTATTCCTCTCATGGAGGCTCGGCACTGCTCACAATCTGGGTAAGAGGCAAAACCGAGCAACAAACTGAGAAAAATGATTTATTCTAAACAGCTCTCATCCAGCTTGAGCACCCGGTAGAAGAAAAAAACAGGTATGCAACTCTTTGTGGCTGGCATTTACAGTTCATTTGTTTTCACAGGAAGTAATTTTCATTAGCAAAACCAATTTCCCCCCCGGTCCTCAACCTGAATAATGAACACAAACTCTTGCAGGGAGAAGGAAAAAAAAACAACATTTTAGCTCAAACTCTTCTTTGCAGCGCTCTAGAAATATTTTGGGATGCTCTCTTTGTTTGGGCTCCAGGTAAGAGGTGTCATAGTTTGCAGAGCGTGTCGTAATCACTTGCCTTAGGAGAACCCTGCTAGAGAGCTAATCATTACCGCTCTGCCAGCTTGTGGAAGGGGGGCATATTTCTCCTGTCTCTGTGTGACTAGCGCCTGTCAAACAAGCCACCACAGGTTGAAACGACAAGTTTACATCAAAGCCACTCGCAACACAAGTTCATTTCGAAGCAGCGATGAAACATTCAGTAGTGTCTACCTTTAATCAGAGCAGCAATATCTGCAAAGACCCTGTTTCTCTGAAAACAAGCTGCCTCTCACTGACGGTTTCTTTTTTTACTGCAGTATCATTGCTTTTACAATTCATAAATGTTGCTGCTGTTGTTTTAAATATGCCAAAATGATGTGATTACTTTAAAGTCCTTTTGATACTACAGTACTTTAATGGGATGTACCTATGAGACGTATATCATCTTATATGTAGAGAGAGAGCGCCAGTTCACCCACTGGGTTCTGAGGAAGATGTCCTTCTCCCTTCATCAGAAAAGTTGTTGCTATAATATTGCTTCTCTGTCCAGATATGTGAAAATATGTTTTTTTGAATTCTGTCTATCTCTTCTGCCGTACCAGGAGCTCTCTATGTGTTCACTGTGCGTAAGAAAGTCTTGCAGTTGAATAGAATACAGATGGTACAGAAAAGCATGTCTGCAGCATCTGAAGATAAAGAAGGAAGTGACCTAAAAATAGGCCGGCATTTTGATTACTTCTGATCAAATCCTGATAGCTCATCTTTAACATTCACAGCAGCACTTTGTCCACCCCTAGAGCGACTAGATCAAATTCTCAATTAGGCTTGTTGTAAGTGCGCCATCGACCTTGAGAAGTGCTCTTTTTTTTGGAACGTGGTTCCTGGTTTGAATGTTAAGGCTTTATGGTCACTTGAGGATAAATAGTTTGTGAGGTACACATAGTAGCTGAAGAAATGCAAAAATAACTGATTTACTATTGAATACTTTAGTTCTGTTGAATGTACTGTAGAACTAACAGGAGAGTTTAGCAGTGCCGCCTTATTCTTGCATGTCTGTCATTGTAATAAATAATGCTACTAATGTGTGTAAAGCGATGTTGAGTTATTCTCAGTGGCCTTATCTCATTTTGTTTACAACAAATGAATTAGAACAGACACACACGCAAGCAGGCACACAGCTGATGCTAATTGTCCTTTGATGGAGGCACTGTGTGTTTATAAAAATCGCCCGCTCGTATCTATTTAGGAGTGTTGAACCTTGGGACGGAGTGATTAAATTGGTTATTAAACAGGTAAGATGCTCAAACACAGGGGTGACTCATTCCCCACGGAGCACGTTTCACTGAGGCATCCTCTGAAAAGATGTAATTGTACCAATTTCCAACCCGAGCTTGTCCCGCTCCACCCTAATTCACTGTCAGTCCGCGGTGCAGACCAAGTGGACTATAACAAAACTAGTGACAGATGCACAGGGGATAAATGAAAAGTGAAAGCAGTGAAGCTGGAATGCTTTGAAATAAATTAAAGTCAAGCAATTATCCAGTGTAGTGAGATGGTAATTACAGAAAAATTATCAAGGGATTTATTGAAGAAAACAAAATGGTGACTAACGTTGTTGGTGTCTCAGTGCATTAGACACACCATGCTGACTAGCATTAATGCACGCCTTTCAGAATATCAACGAATGTGTTGGAGAGTCCTGCCAAGCAGTATCACTCACACAAACACTGATTAAATACATTAGTGCGGTCAGCTTTAGCACAGTAGGATGTTTAATGGGACCAGCTGTATTATATGTGGCATATTGAAAAAGACAGGTTACATGTTATGGTTACATGTTAAGTTATTATTTACATACAGACTTGTTATAATGTTTCCATGCCTGTTATTGGTTATCGTTGTTTCAGTGTTTTAGTTTGTTAGAAGAAAGCATCACCTTATTTTGTCCCATTGTTAGTGCAGAAATTTCGAGCTCATATATCAGACACTCAAAAGATATATTTTGTGACACCTGTGTTTACTGGCGCCCAAGGCAGGTGAGTTTTAATTAGACTAGTCCTACAGTTCAGTGCAGCCAAGCAACCCGAGGGCTCACGTGGGTTAATGTGTCCCTCTGCTTTAATAAAGAAGACTTCAGAAACATTCAACATGTTGTCTATCACCTCAATTATCTGCACGTCTCATGAAAATCCTGTACAAATAGCTGCCATGTAGACAGGAAGTTACAAAATGTAAATACGTTTAACAGCTACTAAGATAAAGGGCTAGTACGATGATGAATAAACTGTACGAGACCAGTGTAACTGTGCCATTTTGAGCCCTGTATTTTATGCTGCGGGCAGCACGATGTGAACTACCGTGCTACAGTAAATGGTGCACTGTGCATATCATAAATGATACCTTCAAGGAAGCAGCCATCAAAGGGTTTGTCACTAAAGCGGAGTTTTGATCAAACATGATTGCTCTTCAAACAGTTACTTGATGGCACATTTCACAGGAGCTGCAATTGAATAAAGTAAGGTTTGTATTAGGCCTGTGATTGTCACAAAGAAGTCTCTGATATTGTATTTTACATTTGAAAAGTAACATTTTCCAACACTTTGCACTTTGATTTCGACGAATCAACACACTTCAAAGAACTATCACAGGATTGCATCCTAGAGTGAAGGAATGAAATGAGTGAAGTGAAGAAACGTATAACTGCTGGCTACCTGCACTGGGAATTATGCAAGAAACTCAGGCTTTCCTGAAAACTGAATCTTTCTCTGCAGCACCACGAGAATTGCTCAGAAAGTCTTCAAAGTTTTCCAGCTCCTCTCGATGAAGAGGAGAGGAAGGGGACACGACCCGTGTTCTCGTCTCAGCTTTAAAAAAGTTGTCACAGTCTTGTCAGTGTTTTCTCATCGGAGGAGGGAGACTAGAAAAAAAAAAAAACCTTCAGTGTATCAGCAGGAAGACACATTTCCAAGTTAGCTGTTTCATCAGAAGAAGGTGTGTAATGATGGCGGAATCAGTCGTCTTGTGACATAAACCAAAGCGCTGCTGCTTTGGCAGCTGCAGCAGCTCAGTGCCTAGTCAAATGTTTTCAGTAGTGGCACCATTTACTCCAGTCCCGATTCCCCTTTCCTTTTCCTTCAGTCTTCTGGTACAAGGGAACATTCTCCGAATTATAATTGAATTGCAAACGTCCGCTGCCTGTTATCAATCTTTTCTGGAGTTGTTTTTTTTTTTTTTCATTTCTTCCCAGAAGACAAAATAACAGCAAGCTGGAAACATATAATTGCTTCAAAGCAATCTATGTATTTCTTAAGTGAGTTAAGCAAAGCATAACCAAAGGTATGTCTTCTTTTGCGTTAATAGAGTGACTGAGCATTTCTCTGTAACCCAGACTTCTAAGATTAATGATAGGGGCCAAACCCTCCTTAAGGCTCATTCATTACAATGGGCTCATCTCCTTACCGCCAAATATAACACCATGAATCACTTTTCTCTGACACCATGTAGCTGTGCAGACATCCACCTGTGATCAGTTTACTGTTTGTAATTTCCTATTCAGAAATCAGACTGGAGGTTTGTGTGTGTGTGAGGCCTGGATATTAAAAACTGCCACATGTTCTACATGTCATTAGTCACACGGGGGTTCTTGTTATTACCCTGGCAAACGAGGAACAATACTGTTGCAGGACAGACTGTCCATCCTCATAACTCTAAATCAAACATGGCATTGGTCATAATGACCTGGAGGCTTTTACTTCGATCCAGTGACTGGGATTATGGCACCAAAGGGTTATATTTTTATAGGCTATTTAATGCAACATGACAATTCCCCACAGTAATATTGTCATATAAAAGTATTAACTATATAGTTATAGCATGATGATGTGTTCAGGTACAGGCTGTGACATGAGAATCTCATCTGTGGTTTGGAAGTTGTGTCAGAAACATGATGCCCTGCCTCGTTCATTAGTTTAATTTAGTATTTGATGATGGTCGTTGTCTTTGTACTACTTCCAAGACCAAACGCTGTTAATATTCAGCTCAATACTATTTTCATACTAACAGACTGAAGTACTGTTTATTTTGCTGACAATGTTCTACCTTTGTTCAACCTGTATTAGTATAGTTTAAGGATCAGGAATCAATGACATTTAAGGATCTAAATAGTTTTCCTTCATGGCCTTAGTGCACAAACCTTGTACCCCGATGAAATCAGATAATTTTTTTTCATATTTAATTCCATGTATTTCCTGTAGTTATGAGCTTTATCAGTAGTATCAAATGCACCTGTCCATCAGTTGAGCATAAATAATAGCAGTGGGTGTGTGTTGGGGCAGCGTGAATACAATTAGGCGTATAATTGTCTGGCCATAATGGCATTGACAAAGCATACAGCTTCAGCAATAACAGATTAGTCCTCTCGCCAACGAACAAAGGTGTTATGTAAAGGAATTCAATCAGCAATGTTCAAAAGTGAGGGGGCAGCTGTTTGCTTGTTTAAAACCAAACCTATACATCAGCCTTTCGACAGAATCTCCACTCTTTGCAGCAGTGTCTTCGAAGTGATCACAGAAGGGAAAGGTATCGACTGAAATGGAATCAAATTGCAATCTATATTGCAGCCAAAGTGCTTGCAACTTTTGCTGTAAGCAAGAGCTGATGGTGTGATATATTTCTGTGCAGGGTTGTGATTGAATCAGAACTCTAGTCCAGTTGGCAACAATGATATTGTAGCTGCTCGGTATTGGCTGGCTGCACCAGTTGGAAAAAAGGAGTGAGTCAGAGATGTGATCGAGGTGTAATGGAGTTCTTCACAGGTCAGTGCAGAACTATTGACCTCTCAGTAGGTTCTTTCTGTCCTCCACTCATCCACCACTCATCAGCAGTCCATCAGCCCCGGGTTTTCAGGAAGAACTGAGAATTGAGAATCATACTTTTGTCCAACTACGGCCCTGTTTCCTAGATTCCATTACTCTTTCCTTCAACATTCAGCATAAACTCTGGCCGGCAAAGGCAGAGTAAAAAATAACCGTCCAGCTTCCGAGCACATTAGTCTGTGTAACATTTTCTCTTTATCAGCAATTTCCCCTGGTTATCATGCTCCATTTATTATTCTCTCGCTCTCTCTTTTCTTTTTTTTCTTCTTCTGCATCTTATATTTTCGGTGTTGGAGGAAACTCTGAATTAGAGGTTATCCTTAACAGACCACACAAATTGGATTGTTTCCCCCCCCCCCCTCCTGCATATTTTCACAGCAGCAGATTTGTATCCACTAGAGATGGATGCTGTTTTACCCAGTGGTGGGCGCATGTTGTAATTTTAGTTGGTCTTATAGGATAGTTGTTATGTTGTGTTATTTGCTGCTACCAAGCACCTCTGTGCTGTTAGATCACTCTTGATGCTTATTCTGTGGAGAGCCACAATCAACATAGACTCTAGGGTGTGCTGGCAGATAGAAATATATGTTATTAAGTGTCTGTATGGGTGTAATTCAAGGTATAGCTGAAAAAGAGCATGCAGCCTCAGCATCTTTCCAGGAGGAATTCAAAATGTCTCTTTATCTGTGATTAAATTCTTACTGAGCAGCTGCAGATTGCAATAGATAAGGTTTTAACACGGTACATGTTAAGCGATAAGGCTGGTGTTATTCTGGACTGTGTATTTCTTATTGTGAACAAACACCACGAAAAAGGCCAAAAGCAACAACAACAACAGCGAAGCAGTCACTTCCAACTTGCGTGCTCTCTCTGCTCAACTTGTAAATCTTTCAAAACTATAGTTGGCTTTTCAAGGCCGGGGGTCAAGGCTTCCCGTAAGAACAGGCCACTGTAGGTTTTTGGCACTTGTTGTTCAAACATCAGAAAGTGTTGCTTTTGTTAAGGCCTATTTTCAGCTGTGGTTTAATACACACTTGGTTCTGTAGTGAGTAGCACTTACAGTAGAAGAGAATAAATCCTGCTAATGTTGCTGATGCCCTGAGTTTTTCCTTTGTATCAACGTAAGATGGTGAACAGTACATCTGTTATTGTCTTTCTGGACATAATCTGTGCCACAGAGAAGAAATCATTGGTTTAGTTTTTCCCCATGGGAGATGTGGATAATAAGAAAAATCTCAACTAGCTTCTTCCTTGTGACGTGACTATTTGTATTCCTTTGTGAAAAGAATATGAGGATATGTTGTATTAAAGCTGAAATTTAAAGTGAAGAAATATGCATTTTAATTATTCATCATTTCCTGTTCTTGTTGCAGTAATCCAAACCCGACGGTGTGACCACGCACCGGGCTGCTACATTCCAGCTAAATTCTTTTCTTTGTCTCTCGCTCGATCTTTCTTCACATGCCGCGCGGGTTTCTGTCAGATAAATGGCATCTTTCATGCATTATGCACATTTTTCACAAAGCTGTGGTGTTTCAAACCATTTACCCTTTACAGTAAATGCGTCTCCCGTGTGCTGTGCCAACATGTATTTCAAGATGTTAATTGGCTTCACTGTGACTGACGTTTGACAAAAAAAAAACAGCCATCTCGGAGCTAAATGCAAGGTAGATTGCTGCGAGAATGAATAGGGGGCATGTGAGTGATGTTGTGCATTTACTGTCTAATAAAATGTGCATTCAAGGACCCTGACTGCACAGAGGAGCACCAGCCAAAGAGACAGGCCTCGGTAGCAATTTGTACTATTCATGCTACATTACACAAACAGCCATTGAGCTGAAGAACCTATTTTTATTCAATTGTGGCCGCTATAGTGAAAAAGCTTCAACATTTCTGCCATCAGATGTTTCTGTAAACTATTTTATTTCAGGTTCAGATATTTTTAATCACAGGGTGCAGCAGAATGAGCTTAGAGCCGCACCACGTGCTGTTTACGTCTCTGGTGTTTTTGTCCTCGTGCTTCCAGCTATCGTCTGAGCAGGTGGTTTCAGTATAGAACAGGAAGCGATCTTGTGATCTCTGTGTTCTTGTGGTGACTGAGTGAACCCAACAAAGCAGCAGCAGCCGAGCCAGCCAATATTAATGAATCATCAACGTGAGGCGCAAAAGCAATTACGGGTGATGTTACTATGGCATTTGTTTTTTGCTTGTGAAGAACCATCCAATTATCAGTCGATCTGAGAGTTTCCAGGGGATCGCAGCAATTGTCAGTTGTAATTTTGTTGTTGCTCCGATGATGAGAAATGTAACTTAGCAACAAAATGGATGGCTTTACAGGACTGTGTGACACCGGGCCGATTCGTTGTCATGCTCTAATTAGATCTGACAAGCATGTCCACATTTACGATTTCCATTTTTCCTGCCATGGCAGCTTTGGAAACAAGTGACACATACACGGGTTCACTTTTCAGTTGTTTAACAAGCAACAAATCAGGGAAAAACATCCATAGTCTAAAAAGTCTGGTATAAAAATCGAAATATTAAGTCTTTTATAGTTTTTCTTTTAATGTGGCGTTTAAATTGAGAGACAGAAAACTCAAAAACAACACAGATCCTACTGACACTGACACTGACTGAAAAACTTTTAAGATGGAAAACAGACCCTCATAGTACCACCTTCTCCTTAATATCACAGGACCAGAGCGAGGGAATAAATTGAATCTCTCCTTCTCTCCTTCCCTAAACCATTATTAGGATTTCATAAAGAAGTCAGCCCAGCCCGTCAGTCAGCCCCAGCACTGGTGACTCTCCAGTCTCTGGGTGATTCTGCGCAGCAGCTCCTGTAAGTGAGTCAGCCTCGACTTGTTGTTGGCACGGTACTTGAACAGCTGCACTTCTCCACTGGCACGAATAGAAAATAAAAATCTTCTACCTCCTCCAGATTTTTATGGTTTTATATATTGGATTTCCATCTTATTGGATGTACAAGCTTGATCATGTTCCCACCATCTTACCTTCTGTTGGCCAGCTCTATAAGGGGAAAATTTGAAATTATAATTCAGCCTTTGCACAGTGTTTTAGTTGTTCCCAGAATACAACCTGAATTTAAAGTGGAAAACAAACAGCAATTTGCTCAAATCCTGTTTATTGTTTCACTTATTAAGTCTGACCAGTGACTCTGCTTTAACCCCAACTGTTTCTCAACCTGAGCTCTCTCAGATCTGCTTTTGACAAATGAGCCACTAGGGGGCAGTGCCACATCTGCAGTTCCCTTTCATTTGTGGACTGGTTCCAGTGGTGGGCTTCACTGTCGCTGGGCGCTGGGACCAGTGTTCCTATAGCCGACCTGCTGCCTGTGTGTTAGAGAAATGCCCTGAGGCAAGATGTTGTTTCAGACTAGGAGGAACACTGGGACTGAGAATCATCAGCTCCACCAACATGTGCTGAATTAAAAGACAGAGATGATTCTTTGCTGGGCCACTTACTGTCATTATCCACACACGACCCAGGCTTACTACGAAGGAGAGCAGAGAAAAAACAAGTGTTTTTAAAAACACACGTATATTCAAAAAAGAGTTGTGATATAAACCTAAATAATTATAGTACATTATAATTTTATTGTCAGAAACATTTAACTCTTTTTTTTTAAGTAATGAGGGACTGTATTAAAATTCCCCAGGAACTTCTAATGTAATTTACTTTCACATCATTTCATTTTACAATAAATATCTTAAATTCTTATATAAATCTGCCCTATTAACCAGTAGATGCCTGGATTTTTTACAGCTCTGCTTGTATAAGTTGTCTGATGAATGACTCCTATAAGCCGTTTTTTCAGCCAACCTCTATTTCTTTACGTGTTTGCATTACTATGTAGATGCTTTCAAGCAAATGTGCTGTTCTAGCCAACACTGGTGTTGTTACATGGAAAAGCTCTATGTTCTTCATTGTTCTGATATGCAGTTCCCAGATGATAGGTGCATAAAAAAAGACTAACGCATAGAAGCGTGCATGCCCTGTGTGAATTTACAGTACATGCTGTCAAGCATGTCGTTTTGACTGCATCTCGAGTGTGCATGCTGTATACACCCTTAAGTGCCTGTGCTTACTTAGCCAAGTGGAAGAACGTATGGCATGGTAAGGTGCATACTGTATATATATTTTCCTGGTGAGGGAACAATGAGTTTCTGCAAAAGCTCCATTTTGTTTGAATTATACCACATTATGTTAGATGTACCTTGTAGCGATTGCACATGAATTGTGCATGAGTATGTATACCACTGTAAAAGCAGCAGATTGGCACGGTGTCCATGTATGTCTCTCATGTATAACTTGTGACCATAGTCTTATCCATTTGTCTGGCTCACTTCACCTTTCTCTGGTCTCATTATTGCCCAAGTTCTTTACTTTGCGACTGCGTCTTGTACTCTGGTAGCACAGCTACTTAGATCAGTGAGATCTCATTTTAAACTGGTTAGTAAACATTAAGGATTTAGTCTTTCATTTAAAAAAGAATCAGAGCACAAAGGTTGCACAGCTTGCTTTTACATAGACGCCAAAGAAAAATGAGAAATGCTTTAAGGTAAATACAAGTTAATGTCACCAATGAATAAGAAAAGAACCAAGTGAAACAATGAATGTAACATTGTAGACTGTCCAGAGCAAACACTGATTGAAACATTATAGAACTGGATAATAATGTACAGGGCACATTATTTGACACCATTTCAAGCATCATCCTTTAAATGTCTCTTTTGAAGAACTGTCTAATGAGGAAGAAATGCTGCAGTTGAGAAATAAAGTTGTTACTGCTCTCTGGTGGTCAAACTACGTAAAGGCAGCACTGTTTCTATACAACCTCACACAATTATCTGACATTTCTTGTTAGTTGTCTTCTGACATATGCTGATATAATACCGGCTACAAGGCTAATATTATTGGTGTAATTCTAACATGTGTTACATACAAAACCAGAATGTAATACAATACACTGTCAAAAGTGATATTTAGGCAAACTTTACAAATATCAAATTCATTTTATATGGAATTTAGAGCTAGTACTAGTCGGAGGAGGAGGAATTGTAGGAGTAGGTCAATATAGATCCGATGGGTGTGTAGGTAGAATAGTGACAGAGGGAAAAAAAAAAAGATCATTTCAGTCCACACAGCGTGTTGAAAACAACAACAACAAAACAAAATAATCTTTAAAATCAAGTGTGTCTTGAGTGCGCCTCACTGGTTATCACTGACATGAGGTCAGTACGGGGAAAGGAGTTTGCATTTGCAACAACTTCTGCCTAATCTGTGCTGCGAGTTAAGTGTCAGCTCGTAACAGAATGGGAGGTAGGCAATCAATAACCTGCCAGCGAGTGTGTAAGCGAGACAGAGACTTTGCATATGTCCAACAGAGTGAAGAGAGTCATTTCCTTTCTTTGGAACAAAGCAGTCATCCCCAGAACACAGCTCAGTATTTAGGCGGCGAGCACACAACATTTTACACTCCATAGCCTCTTTATTGAGGACACCTAGCTGGTACCAAATTGGATCCTTTCGCCTCCACAACAGTTTAAATTCTTCAAGTAATTGACTCTGCAAAGTGCAGAAACTACTGCACGGGGATTCCTGTGAACATATTTCATATCATACCGGAGGTCCTGCTGTGGATTGAGATCTACTGCTCTAACGTCACAGCAATGCTCCACTGTTAAAGTCATTTTAGCAGATGTCATACAAGTGATGTGATGCCTGCATGTATCTGTTGGCACTCCTCATGTCCCTATTAGTCAAATATCCACTGTGGACATCACACAAAATCAACTACATCACACCAGTATAGAAAAAAACAACTGGAGAAAAACATTTCGTTTTCACTAATGATCTAAATACGACACTTACATATTTAGCACTTTCCTTTGCCTCTCTCACGTCTTTTAAGTTGCTGCTAAGCTCTTAGCTACAGAATGATGAATTCACGGTTTCCTCCCCTTCACTCTTGCATCTTTTATAATGATGTTCAGGCACCATACAGCACCTGTGTTTTTGCATGCCTGCACAGAAAGTTTGCTGTAGGCGGGTGTGCGTGCATAGCTGACACTTGTGCTGTGGTGTATTCATAGGCTGTGAGAACATCCAACTTACAAAACCTGACAGTCAGATGTTGGAGGAGCAGCCTCTGTAATGTATAGAACGCAAGCCAGTTTGTTTTTATATGACTATTATGTGTACTTAGTATAGTACTTCAGCTGCGTGGTATATTGTCTGGAAATCAAAGTGGCAGGGATGCTGATGCTGAAATGTGTGGTTGTCCACAGCTTCATACCAACACACAAACACACACAGATACAAGGATGTAGAGCAGCTTCAGTTATGTTCAATCAATAGTCCCATGGCTTGGTTCTGTCCAGATCCTGTTGATGTCATGTTGGTAACTCCACCTCCACACCGGCCCTGCCATTTCCATTCCAGCATGTACAGTGATTTTCAGGCCAGGTGGTCTTTCTCTCTTCTTCCTCTGGAACTGTCATGTTCCCAACATGCCCTCCTCCAGTTCTTAGCTGGAAGCGAGCATTGATCTCCTGGGGTTTGCTGTTCCACTCTGAGCCTTGAAGAGTTGTTTGTTTGGGATGCTCCTCTGCCCACCATTGTTGTACTGAGCTCATATTTACATACCTGGCCCCCCTGAGTTCGTGTGACCTGCCTGGAGCCTTTTTCTCTCCTTGTCTCTCATCGGCGAGCCACGGTAGCCAACCGCGCTGCTGCTGACTACAACCTCATTGCATTTCAATTTCTGGCCACTTTTAGTTGCTCCTTTCCGAATTGCTGGAAAGAGAACATCAACCATCACAGAACATCCAAGGTCACTTGAACCCACTTTTACTTGAGCAGTAACTGAACATTTTATCTCTGCATTATTTGTACATAAGCTTTAGACACACAGGAATCTGGAGGAGCAATGTTTTTGTGTAAACACCAAGGTGTGCCAGATAAAGAGCCGTGTGTGTGTGTGCGTGTGTGTGTGTATACTTATAAAGTGTGAGTCTTCTTGTTGCACCCTCAGGGGTTGATGGCTGAGCTGCTTGGGAGGGGAGCTGCAGTATTTACCACCTGCTATGAAACAAGCCTTCTGTGCAACTGTGATAGTGTCATATGAAGTGAAATGAAAGTGATGCCTCTCCATATCAATGCGTCCTGTTTTTAGAATAATATTTTCACGACATTCTTACTTTTATTAGATTGTGTACAAGTATTAAGTTAGGAAGCAAAGAGGGGAGACGGAGTGGGGATGACAGGCAACAATTGTCATGTTCATTTGTGTCTGTCAAGCCGCTGGATCCATTTAAAATTTCTATCCACGGTATGAGCAGTGAGCTTGTGTTTATTTTTCCACATTTCTTGATGCCAACACAATCTGAGCTATTTCTTTATGAAAATGTTTGTCTCTTCATGTACATCAAAAACTAACATAATCAGAAGCAACACCTGTCCAGCGTATTTCTTAAAGGCATATTGTTCTTACAGCCTTGTTTATTTGTATTTTAACCCACTTTATAATTTCAATCTTTTAAGACCCTAACACTCTGTGGAAGAGAGATTTTTTGATTAATTAATATTTTTCTCCTTATGCATCATTGTTTAAACATTAGTACACCATCATATTTCGCAGGCTGCAGTGTTCTGGGCCAAATCTTTGCTTTCCCTGCCTATTGTGTGTGTGTTCCTCCCTTGTGCTTTGTGAGGTCCTGAAAAAGGTTGAATAAGCGTATAAAAATTTTATGTTTCATGGGATTTGCAGATTTCCCACCGGAGCTCTCAGCTGCGGCGGGAATGGCCCTCTTACCAAGCTGAACTGTTTCATTGTCTTTCATGTCTCTGCACTACTGACAACATTACGTCTTAAGTTATGCTAATTTACCAGTTACTTGATATTCTGCTGGTGTTGCCTTTAGTGATGTCACCAAAAAACAAACTGGACCATTAGAATTTACAACATCTTGGATACATACACAGAATTTCATGCAGGGGTAGGGAGTGGTTTAGGGTCCAGCTAAACACTGTGGACTGCAGCAAAATGCAGTAAAGCTGACGGAGAACAAGCTGTAAGTTTAGTGTGATTCATTGGACTGTTGACCTTCCTTTAAGGGAGATGATGAACAACTTGGTACCAGACCCCAGGCCACAGGCCCTGGTCTCCCTCTCAGCTGTCTGCAGCTTCACCTTCAGCTCACATTCAATCACTCTGGCAGTCATCAGCTGATAAATACCCAGCATATGGCTACCATCCTCACCTATTGCTCCATCCTCCAAAACAAACAACAAAATGTCACTGCTACTGCAATGGTGCAACCTAGTCCTCCCATATGCGCCGTATCCCTTTCAATGTGCCCCCTCTTGCCTATAATAGCCTGCATTACTGTAGCTAATGGAGGAGAAGACGGACAAAGTGGTGCTCTGTTGCCCTTGCTGAAGTACATTAGCTTGAAAATGCAGTGTTAGTGTTATGGTTTATCTTTTTTTAAAAGCAGGCTTAGAAATAAAAGTTTTATCTAGATGTCTGTTTTTTACATTATTATTTTATGTATGAGTTTCATTGCATCACCCACAAAAAAGACCTTGTATTGCCCTGATAAACCTCTCAAACTCGTAACCTACAGTCAAGCCTGGCTGTTTTCCTTATCAAGACATGCACACAAGAATGCCCCAGGGCCTTACCTGTGAAAGATGGCTATATTTCTTTCTGTAAAAGAGGTCTGTATGGGCCTGCAGAGGCTTTCTCTTAAACCATGTAGAACAAGGTGTGGAGTGCTGCTGGCATGTCTGAGGAAACAAGCAGAGATAGTTATAATAAGTCCTGATTTCTGTCCAGCCTTGAGGTTGTTTCCTGGGAAGGAGTTGGCTTGAGGGTTTCCTTGGCAGAATTCATCAGCGCACACCTCACGTTTAAAACACGTGAATTATTCCAAAATGACTTGCACCGGAAGAAGCCACTCAGAAACTCACGGAGAAATGTAAACACAATATAATATAAAAGCGATTTAAAGGATTCTAAAGAATTCATTATTATTTATTTATTTATTTTAGTCATTAATAAACTGCTCCGGTTTGTGGGGTCTGGTCAAGCAGACTTGTGCAGATCGTTGTGTTGCTGCTATAATGGGACCACCCTGTGAGCAATTAGGTTTCTAAGGTTTCCTTGGATACACCCATTAATTATGATGCCCCAGTATGAATGGGCACATTATTCTGCAATGCTATGTAACATTTTAACATTGCCATTTAAATGCAAATTTTGACTTAATAACCCCAATTGAATTGAAATGAATAGTTTTAATTTCAATGTTTTTTATGCCTTGTTATGTGCATGAAAACATTGAAATTGTTCCATTGCAGCATTGCATCATGGGCACTCATTTCAATGCCCAAACAAATGAAACAGAACAAAATAGGTTTGTGTGTATTGTGGAAAACATGCCCGCAGTCATGGAAAATAGTTAAGTGTCATTAATATAAATACTTCTTTTGTGAATTTGCTTGTGGAATTAATTCTGTGTAATAAGTGTTGAAATGATAGTGTAGCTAAACAGTCAGCGAAGCAGTATTATCAATGATTAGGTGAAACATAAAGGTAAAAGAGTGGTGTTGAATAGCTCTGCCCTCAAAGAAATTCATAACGCCTCTCCTATGCCTGGCATCATGGCGGATCTCATTGTGCGCTGTTGAGCACATGCCTCAGCTGTAACCTTGGCCAATCCTCCAGTCCCTGCAGGGCGCATGCTGGTCAGCGTGGGTTGTAATACCACTAATCAGGCGCTTTAACTTTTATGCAAATTGCCCTGTCTTATGAATCTTTAAAGAGGTGATGTCAAAGACAAAAGGGGGCGGGATGAGGCAAGATGAAGGACTGGTGAACTGTCAGAGATGTGAGCCCTAAATCTGATTACCCTGTGCTGCTGTGGAAAGACAGTCTCTCACACACTAATGAAGTCATAGAATTAGTCTGATTAGTGATGCTGCTGTCAAAAGTGCCTGTTTTAAATTTTACATTAATGTGACAGGCTTCTGTCATGGCTGTGACAATCACAATGCACAGTGATCCATCTCATTTCTAAAACGTTTTTACAGATTACAGATAAAGAAATATTTCACTTATCCCGTTGTGCTTAATGACCCAATTTAAAGTCGAAGGAAAAGAGTAATTGTTGTGCCTTCAGGTGCGATGAAGCAACATCCATATATAGACGGCAACAGATTAACAGTGACATACAGATTAACAGTGTTGCTCAACTGAACTAACCGTAATTACTGACCTGCATTCTGTACCACCCAGGGCTCCTTTGGAAACATCTCTCCCACACACACACACACACACACACACACACACACACACACACACACACACACACACACACCGAGTGTACTGTTGTTGCTGCAGCAGAATGATTTCATGATTCAGGTCAACAAGAGGCCTCAGGCAGATATACCAAAGTCTTCCTGTCTTTCACAACTTAATTTGTGAAGAATAATGGCTCTGATGTACAACAAGGCCATAGTGCTTCACAAGTTTTGGCAAAATATATTAACCTCAAGAGCCGGGCCCCCACGCTGAATAATTAGCATCAGGGAAACACTATTTGTCATGTACAATAACAAGATATGAGATTTTCTCGGTCACATTATCCCAAAGTTTAATAGGCACTTTGAATAGTCACACAATACATATGGACATATGTTATTTACATACGCTGTGTCATGTCATAGTTTCCCCGTTTTCTATCTTTAGCTACTCAATTATTCTTGTTTAGTATTTCTCAGTATTTAGCCCTATTTCTTTTAATTACTGATCCATCCAACAATTCCTATACTATAATAATACTAATAATATCATGATACACTATAGATGCATTTTATGAGAGATAGTGTCACGTACTAGAATAAAGCGTGACATACATCAAATATTTCTTTTTAAAATCTGCAACAAATCTTGTCAAATCCTAAATGAATACAACTAAAAAGGTGAAATTTGTGCATTAACTCCAACTCTCTAGCTCTGAAACACTAAAGGATAGATCACTTTGTTCTTTCAAGACTGCACAATCTTATTTCTAACTCCAAGTGTTCTTCCGCTGGCGCTTAGTTAAATATATATTTAAGCCTTTCGGCAAACTATACAGAATGAAAGTATCACATTCAAATAAAGATTACCCTTGGCACTAAATGTGTCAATGTTTGATGTGACTAATATTAATGAGATGTTAGCTGAGGCTGTCTCACAAAGGGATTTGGTCGACACTTATACAATATGTACAAAGACAAGCACCTACACTGGGAAATCATTTTGCCTGGAGCAGAAATCACCACTAAAAACAAATCTAAATCAATTTTCAGCCACTGCATTATGTCAGGCAACATTTACTGTGACCAAAGCAATAAAGACCAAACACATACATAAAATCCATCTATTGGTTGTATAAAAGATAACAATTTTTGGAATCAAAGATGACTTTTCTTTGAAAACAAATTAAATTGATTTGAAGTTAATGGTTTAAAGCAGCTGTTAAGACAACAATACATGGTAAATGTTCTATGCATGCCTGATGAAAGAGTGTTCACAGCCTTTGTAGGATTCTGGTTAATTTAGCTGTTTTATGACGAAGTCATCACTGAGCTTTTACACCTGTACAGAGATGTCTTTGCTATTTGTAAACTTCCTTTCTCTATTGTAGGAGATAAAATCTTCATGCCTGAAACACGCTTGTGATAGTGTCTGTGTAATTCTCTCAGCCCTGATGGAGTTCGTTGTAAATATGCAAAAACAGATGTCATAAACTCATTGATCAAAAAGTGCCCTAGAAAACAAATTCAACATTAAGGCTGTCCCTCTTGTGTCTTTGCCTGACTTCTTTTTTTTTTTGTAATTGGGACATGATTGGATCAAACGAGGAAATGCTGGGGACACAAAAAGACTGCTGTGCTACTCTATATAAGCCATTTTTTGACCAATTTCTGCAGTTGATTTTGCATTAAACATGTTTTTTCTTTGTTTGACATGAAGTCTGTCAGTTTCTGTAATTTGTAGGAAAATAATTACACTGTCAGTCATGTATAATATAATTCTTTTTTAATCCTGGCTCATTTTTTCGAAAACGAATCCTCACATCTTAATAATATTTAAAATAACATGTAACTAAGTGATACTACTGAGATTAGATCATAATGCAGATGTTTTAAAGCCAATATTTATTTATTTATTTTTACAAAAAAGGGAATAACTGTCAACATAATACGACATGCAAGCCTATACTGCAATAAAAAAACATGGTGTGCACGCTCTTTCTCAGCTTTCATAAAATTCTCGAGTTGCTGTGGGTGAGCCATAGAGAAGTGGGGAAACATTCGGAAGATGAAGTTTTCATGTTGGAGACATTGTGACTGATCTTTGAGAACAAAAGCGTTGTGAAAATAACCATACTTCTGGCGCTGTGCTCCAGTCCGACTTATTTTAAGAAATCAGGGGAACACAGAGGCCAGTGGAAATCTTCGGCACAATGCAATTGTTGACTATATCAAACAGAAACCGAGGTCAGATGTTTTGCAGCTCGCTGTTTGATTGTTTTCCTTATTGCATTACAGCAGAGCCAGGATAACACTGACACTGACTGGTGAAATAGCCCTCTGTCAAAACCCATTCACTCACTGCAAATTAATTCCCATCGCTTTCCTTTTCAGCTGAATGGAAGTTTGAAGCAAAAATGAGGCGCTTTCCAATTTAGACTGCTCTCTTCACAGGCAGGAAGGTCATTTGTATGAAAATTAACAACCAGGCTGATTGTCTGATTTAACCCACTCCTGTGGGGATGCATAACCTCAACAAATACAATGATGAACAAGCTAACTTAATTGGAAGTAATGAGGAAATTCCCAACAAGCTTTTTTTTTTTTTTGTTGTGTTGCCTTGAGGGAAATATATAGTTATTGTAAAAGTGTGGGGTTAAAACAGACAAATACTGTACAGTAAATAACTGCACTATGTCTAAATTACTGTTATATTAAATCTGATTTATGTGGTCCTGCAAAAACAATTTTCTGTAGAGCTTCCCACCACATTCAGAAGTAATGTTTTGTGCCCTCTGTGCCTGCAGCAGACAGGCTAGTTAGCCATAATGGAAAATAACTCACCCTTGGACTCTTATCCACACACAAGTAGTGTGTATACAATTTAAATGCACTGTGACATTCATAGAGGGGTAACGTGTAGCAGTGATAAGAAAGTAACAGTAGGAGTTTTTTATTTTATTTTCATGCACTTTGTTAAAGTGCAGCATTCTTGTGGCTGTGCTGGAGTCTAATCTGATGAAGCAGCCTTTGCCACGGAAATGTCTTTCATGCTATGGTTGTATAAGCCAATATAAAATGGTGAGTCTTGATTTATTCCTCTCTTTCTCTCTAAAGGACAATATTTAATGTACACCTGATGTTTAAGTTAGTTGACTAATAACTCCCTGCTTGGTTTTCTCTGCAGGACTGTAAATATTAATGTTTATCTGTAGCAAAAGAACTTGATTAGTTCTTTGCAGTCACAAATACGGAGGTAATTAAAACTAGTGAGCTATGACAGCTTGTCCAGCTATAGGTTAGACAACTCGCATAGTAACATTATTTCATACCAGCAGTGAGATATATATATATATATATATATATATATATATATATATATATATATATAGCCCACCCAAAAGTCACAAAATATTCATACTGATATCTAATTTTTTAATGACACTTTAGTTGCTCTTTTAGTGTCATTATGACAACTCAAAGCACTTTTTTTAAATGCAAATGTGACATAAGATCAGATAAATGTACCTTGTATTTACTGTCTGTGACTAAAAATCTTTTAAATCTTTACCTATCAAAATGTTTTTATAGCCTTATCGTTTCTACAGGTACACATGTGGGACAGATAGTTTGCACTTTACAATAAAGAAGCAATCCAAGAAAAATATACTTTAACTGGCAAAAACACTGGCATTTAAAAAATATTACAGGAAAGCCTCACAAAAATGAATAATGACAGAAATGTCACCACCTGGCATTAGAAACACTCAACGCAGTCCACAGAAAACAGTGTTATGTCAACAGTGCATTAGAGGAAACTACTATCAAGATGGAGAAGCCGTTGGCAGGTTGTTTGACGAAGGATTCATGCATCATCTGACTGCAGTCTGCAGGGCACAGTACATCACCTGCCAATTATTTGTCATTTTGTCACACGGACGCTTTATAGAGACAGCACGATGTTCTGCAAGACTCTTTCGGTGAACTGTGGAAAGAAGCCTCTTTGGGTGACGAAATGAAGAACTGAGGGCAATCTGAGGAATCTCTTTAATACACGTCAGAAGAATAAGGCAGCTGTAAAAACATTGTTTTAGATTAATTGTACTTCAGCACAGTATGAGTAATTCTTCTTGATCAGGATATTTGTTTGTTGCTTTGTCTATATGATGATGGAGAACTCTGTTTACTCAGTTAAGGGACGTATCCCCACATTTAATTAAAACTATCACAAGTTGATGTAGACTGTTTTTTTCATCATATACTCCTACACATGCTGGAAGGAGTGCAAATTATTGCAATATACAAATGCAGTTTGTTATAACACCTACAGTAGACGGCATCAAGAACTTCAATCATGTTTGGATTATAACTTTGGGTTACTTCTTCTCCATGTGGCCATTTTCGGTACTGGCACTGGGCATATTTTAAAAGATCAGCATTGACTAGAATGAACTCTAAAACGTTCACCCCAGCCTCTTGAAGTGCTGGTGGAGCTTCTTATTGCATTTACGGGTTATTACAAAAAATCATTGTGGATGGCCGGTTGTTTCAGATGTCTTTAATCGACATCAATGGGTTTTTTTTCCGGCTTGTAATATTTTAAAATCAGGTGCTTCAGTGTTTGGATCAAGTAACTCTTGATAAAATAATGTGTGTCAGATGAAGTAGGATATTGTTATTTCAATAGGTCAGATACATATTGGATATAATTAGCATTTACTGCAGGTAAGTAGCCTATTGGATTGGACTATAGTATTGGCAGGTAGTCAATATTATTAAAAGGTCATAATATCGAATCAGAGCCAAATAACTTGGTCAGACACGACCGTACACTGATCTGTGGATTATATTATAGCTCCATAACCGATTCTGATACCACTTGGTGTCCATTTGAATGTAAATGCCATTTCCCCCACTCAAAGCCAAAAGAAACTCTTGGCTCCTTTTAGTCTTTAGCCCGAAAAATATGCACTCTATCTAATTCAAGTAAGTCCTAAGTTGAAAATGTGCTATTTGCACAATGTTTATACCTGTGCTCAACCTAATTGGGTGTATAGAATAAACCTGAGTGGTGTACTCATGATGGGCACATTCATGACGTGCCACAACAATCATGTTTTATGCTGAACACGTCGCTTGTTATGATTCTGGATCAGTAGAGCAGCCTATATTGAGTGATGACTTCTTTCTAATTAGATACAAAATGCAAATAGCCGCCACCAGGAAAGCTATGAATTATATTAGCAATCTGATATAGATGTGTATAAAATCTAAAGTGTAATCCAGTCCTGTATGTTGTTGTATCTAATGTATTACTAAAGGTAGCTTATTGCATGGGCAAACAAACTAATGCGTGATACCCTCCTTATAGATTTATCAGTTTCTGCCATAAAGCGGTGTTCTTGTAATATTACAGTAGGGCTGTAGCTGACAGTCAGCGCTGCTGTTCTCCGCTGGGAAATGTTTCTCTGGCAAACGCTTGATGTGTATGAGGCAGTTACACCCTCTCTGAACACTGATTAGTTGGCTCTAGGCTCACGCGGTATGAATTATGCTCTCTGTGTCAGTAGCTCTTCCCGGAGAGTAATGACTTTGTCAGCGAGGTCATACACGGGCCAAAGTTCAAAAGGTCAAAAGTTAAACTATCATAGCTTAACTTCTCATGTTTTGATGCATAGGTCTGTGCATATATACACTTTTCCAGACACTGACTGATCTCTTGATGTGAGTTATTTGAACTTTTGTACTGTAATGTACAGTAGCTATAGTCCATTATCATTACAAATCTAACTTGAGGTGAAGGAAAACAACATCTCACTCAGGAACTATGAAATACTGGATTTTCTAACAGAGAAAAATGAACTTATCAGTATGAGCGAATACTTTTTTTCCCTTGACATCTGTTATGGGATTTTGGAGGCTGTACAGTTCGTTTATAGCTTTGGGAATAGTTACATAGACAATGCTTTACTCAGATGGGATTACAGCCATCCTCACCAGATTGAAAGCATCAGATAAAGAAAACACACATTCCCTTAGGAATAGCTGTTAGGAGGAATACTAAGTTAGTTATCCTGATGAAATGGAGCAAAACCCAAGTGCAAGCTCAAGATTTAACAAAGAAAAAACAGCCGTTCTTGTTGCAATGTATCTGTGAAAAGTAAAAGAATATACAGCTCTTTGGTTCTTACAGTAGATCATTTAAGTAATAAAAAAGACACAACATAGATTATACCTTTAACTGTGGATGATTTAATGTCACATTCTTAGTCCCTCTCCCTTTTTCCACTGGGTGCCTCAGCCAAAGCAAAGAGGCATTTTTAAAACTTGTCACATTCAGGAATTTTTATACTTTTATGAGTGTGCTGGAGCAGATGGGAAATCTTAATAGGAAAAAAAGAAAAATGAATTGATATTCTTCATTTTCTGTCACCACAGAGAGCACAGAGAGGATGCGGCATTCATCTGAAAAGTTTTGATATGACAAAAATCAAATTATGCACAGATGCACCAAGCAATCTGTTTGCTTTCCGAGGATAATCTGAACGAACCAAAACATACATATGTATGTTAATAAACAGTGCACTTGGATTACTGTATTCTATTTTTATCACCTAATTCAGTTTGAATAATGTAATAGTTGTGGCCATGCTAAAGACAGTACAGTTAGAAGAATCACATTAAGGTAGGGAGAAATCCAATAGATGGAAGTGGTAGCAACACTTTATCACATCTGAGTTGTTGAAAAACCTCTTCCTCAAACATGTGCACATTGAGATATCCTACCACCACAGACACAACTGAGCGAAGAAATCCACTTAGCAAGGAAATTGTCCTTTCATCACTTAGGAGGGAATCACTCTAAGGACATTAAGAGGCAACTAATGAACAATTAAGGAAACTTTGGGAAAACATTTCACTTTACTCTCTGTGAACTCAAACTATGTCATTTCTTACATGTGATATGTAAAATCCAAATAATATAATAAGTTCAGAATGACTTTAGTTGAACATTTATCAGCTCTTCTATTATTTATGTTCACTGTGAAACTGCAAGTCCCCCATTATTCCATATAAGTTAAATTACCAAGAAAAAAAGACCTAATTCCTGCTCTGGTACGTGACAGATATGGTCTGTGTTACAGCACCACTGGGTCAGAGCTAAGCTATTTTCCCTGTGTGTGATAACTTATAAGCTCCATGCTGTGGAATGGCGTGTGAAATATGGACACCACCCCTGGCACGTTTCGACTCAGCAGCCAGTCAATTGACCTCAAAGACCACTTAAGATTTGAGTGTGTAATATTTCATCTGATCGAATTTGCATTAAAGCACCTCTTTTCTGTCCACCTCTTCATTTGTCTGAATCAAACCACCAGAACGAAGCTCTTGACTTTGTCTCTTGCCCTGGCTGTACCGAATATTGAGTAATAACACTGATTTACACCATTGTTTAAATTCCGGATATGGCTCTACTACCTCCTCCCACACAGCTTGGGTTATTGTAGATTCCTAAACAAGGTCAACAAAACATTGCATTAAAATGGAGCTTCATGAATTTTGCTAAGATGTCAACATCTTCCTGCATTCACCGCCTTCTCTTGAATTTTATTCACATTTGATATTTGACTGTTAATGTCTGATTGCGAAGGAAAAATCAGGAGGTGGCATGTAATTGGATGTTAGAGAGAAGAGACTAAAGGGATTTGTGAACATTCACAGTAACTGGAATAAGATAATAGAGACTTAAAAGGCAAACAATGGTATCTTTTATGGGTGGGTGTTACTGCTGCCTCTGTAAGAGCCACTTTCAGTCCAAGTGAAGTGAAATGAAACAAAACACACGGTAAATGATCTGCATAGTTTAGCCTCTTACATGGGACATCTGAGAGCCTATTGGCTAAAGGAAATCTAATTAGGTTTGGAGTAAACCACATTATTGCCTCATTACCGTTAATTGACCTCTTGGAGACCTGTTACTGGAAAACTGGAGAGGATGCCTGTATACAGACAGAAACATTAAGAGGTTATGTTGAGAAGACCGCAAGGAAGTGAATGGAAAGCACATTAGAAAAAGGACATTACTTCATATAACACACATGTTCACCCTAACAAGAATTCACATTCTTTCCACTTTGAACTGACGCCAGCAAGGATCTGATAGAGCAACTAATAAATAGAGTAAGGAGCCGAGACCCGATGTTAAAGGGAAGCAAGAGAAGGTAATTTTCCCTTTCTTCCGATGTGTGTTGCCTCAGGCATGCCTTTGAATCCAGCTCGTTTTCAGCTAAAGATGAATCAGGGGATTTTGCTCAGGTGCGATGGTGTCACCTGACAAGGACATTTTTAGATTATTGTTACCTGTGGCACGGTCTTCTAGGTCAAACAGTGCAAAGCAGTTCAAGTCAGAGTTGCAAGCAACTCCACAAGAGCGCAGCCCTTTGAGAAAACAAATCATAAGATACCATTTGTAAGAAATGTACAGGGACTATGTAGCAGAATCCCATAAAAGATATCCAACTCATAAAGGCAAAGAAGGAGGAATCCCCTTAAAATATTTCACATCAATAGGCTTCCATAGCTTCAGGCTGACTCCCATCTTGCCTCATTAAATTCTCATACAGCCTTCATCAAAACACATCTTTCATCTAAACACAGCGTTAGTGCTGCGCAGAGACCAGACTGCACCACTACCACTAAGAATTCACTCCGTGGTCTGCATGCCGTGGATGGACACTTGCTGGGAGAAGCAGTTTTTTGTTTTCTCCTCACAAACAACATGGATCTTTGAAGATGTATAAGACCTTTGAAGTTAATCTTCCAGCAACAGCTGGTGCCAACGTGGACGTCCACTGAAGTATCAGCTGTGTGTGAATCAAGTTGAAATAGATGACAATTGAGAATGAGAAGAGTGTGGTGGTAGGTTCATTGAAAGTTATCAGTCTGACAGGTTTATGTAGATAACACTGCTATGAAAAGGACTATGTGTACAAAATTATGTAATGACACAATATAATATTAAGACAATGTAACCAAACATGGAGATGTCCACCTCTGCTAACAACTTTTAGATTCACTTTTTAATTGACTGCAATGATTTTCCCCCACCCATACTGTAAAGGTTCGTTCCACTAGGCTCACCTGGGGCAGGTAGGCAGTCGGTGATTGGTTGGAAGAGCTCTTATTTTATTCTCTGGTAACTAGTTTAGTATAAAAAGGGTGGAGCCTGAAGTGAGCAGTGCCACACATGGCTGCTCCCATTCGAAGAAACATGTGGGATTCGGGCAAAGAGAGGTAAGTACCTCAGTGGTAGAGGAAACCTAAAAACATGTCTGTTCATTGATGATTTCTTTTTTATGATGACGAAGCACAGGAGGGCTGGTTGGTTTCTTAGCAAGATGGAAAATGTTTGGTGACTTCAATAGCATGTTAGCTAGTATGGCATGCTGGCTAGCTTGGGTTTGGCCTACTGTAGTTGTTTGCTAACATGAATTAAATTAAAAGAGGCATGTCGAGTTTGTTTTATGGATTATCAAAATGGGGGAAAAAGCAAAAAGTTGGCTGCAGTATTTTAAATGTTTGGTGGCCCGGACAGCACAGTGCTAGCATGCAGGCTAGCTTGCTATGTTGCCTAGATGCTTGTTAACATGAGGTAACTAACTACTATTTACTGAAGTTAGGATAGGACTAAAGGTGGGTTTGTTTGTAAAGGTCTAAACTAATGACTGAACCGTAGTATTCAGAAGTAGTTGCTATTCAAGCCAGTGGTATATGGTAGTGGTAGTAAGTCTTGAGGTTTTGATGGGAGAAAAGTTTTTACTGGCAATGCATGCAGTGTCTTTGTAGGTTTATAGTATTTCCTCCCACTGCCACATTTGTAAGGATGCTCAGAGGTTCACTACAACCCTGATCCTTTACTTGGATTACAGTGCAACCATTTTGCCTCTACCTGCTACTTGAATGTCTTGCATTTAATTTTCAAGTGCCTTTTTCTGACTTGTGCCGCTTGTCGTTGTCGGCTAGCCTTACACACTTAGGAGTGAGGTGACTCACAGTCAAGCAGCAGAAGTTGTCATCAAATCCGCATGTGACCACACTGTTGGAAACACAAACCTGCACCTGGGTCATAGGAGAAGTGCCTGAATCTACTACTCCAAAGAAAATTGTTTACCGTGAACACTGACTTTAAAAAAATACAAAAATAGTTTCCCTTAAGGTTTCCTCCCTCTTCTTGTTTTCAGAGCCTTGAAGGCAGAAAATTGCTTGTAAACTGTTCACGATGGACTCATTGTGGAACATTTATGTATTTCATCGCTTATATAACTTAATTGTTGTTTGGTGGTGATAAGATTTACATATTGCATTATGGATTTAAAGAGGGGAGATTCTTTTAATATCTTCAGCTGTCACTCACCATTAAAACTCTTTAGCCCAGTGATCCTTCAACACGCTTCTCTCATCTTCCTTCCTGATATAAGCTTTTTGAATGCATTGAATGAGGCACCCTCTAACTGTTCAGCATTTTCATTATCTACCTAATAAAAAGTAATATCCTTTTATGCAACGCCGGGTAATCTATATTTAACAATGAAAGTGCTTCAGTTTTGTTAAATCCAACTAAACAAAAAACTCTCTTGATTTACATTTACATAATTAAAAAGATGCCTTTATTTTTTTGTGTTGTACAAAATGTTATTTGAGATTATTTTATTTGTTTTCCCCATCCAAGTAGAGAACAGATTCTGGGACTTCCTTCAGAACTGAGTTTTGTTCAATAACCATCTGGGTTTTTCAAAGATCACCTGTTATTTGTTTTTCTAAGAAACAGATGCTGAACGCTGTGACTCATATGTAATTGCAATAAATGAGAAGCACAAACGTCGACCTCAGTCACCCCATACTTTTTGCTGTGATGTATAGCAGAAGCTGTTGTTTTTTTTTATTTTTATTATTATTATTTTTTTAATACATCAATCATAGTAGAGATGAGTGCACATGCACAAGCCCCATGAATGGAAGTAAGAACGCCCTTAAATGTCATTTTTGCATATCGCTAACTCTTGTGACAGCTCCACCGCTCATTAGACCTATCACTGTTAGGAATAGACCATAAAAAGTAAACGGTGGAAGTTTTCTGCACAGTGGGCTGCAGTTTTTACTACAGGTACATGACTATCGTGCATAGCTGGTGCATCTGTGGCACCTCTACTACTGATTTATCACAGGTACAGTGAACCACCAGCACTTTCATATCATAGTTATACTGCGTATGACCTGAGCTGTTTCACCACTGTTTGCTGTTAAGGCAAAAACAAAACTTTGCATAATTTAAGAAGACCACAGGAATTTTACAGCACTGCAAGACCTATCATCTCCTTAATCCACCCCAAACATAAAGTTTGTGTTTTCTGTAATATAATTACTATATAAATAAACAGAAACCTAACCAGACATGGTCAGACAAGTCCCCATGGGCAAAAATGTGGACATGCAGGTCAAGAAAACGAAGATGCAGTCCCTGACCTGAGGCGTGTTCATGGTGAGGAACATGGTCAGAAAATTGAGATGTGATGCATGAGTCTACAAAGAGCTGTAAGGTTGCTGACATAGCAACCTGGCAAAGAATAAGGGCGAGTGTCATGGTTTTATACATCGGCTTGTTTACGTGAGTGAGCTGCAGCTGAACTAGAGGGGAGGGGCCAGAAAGAAAGGGCAGATCTGAGGTGTGAGGCAACCAGGTGGACATCTGAAGACGTCACCCTTTGGCTTAAGGAAATGTTAACAGGCATTTGTTTTCCTGTTTTCTGTCATTTTATACTCAAAATGAGTAATTGTTTTGTGCAGTTATGTGTAATTATATATTTTTTATTTATAGATTTCCTTCTTTTGGGATCTTTCAACTTCACAGTGGTCAATGAATCATCATTTTTCTTTCTGTTAAACTGCATATAAGTCACATTACAGTGAGCAGTGTGAGAGGAAGTGTGAGAGGAAAATGTTAATTACTCTTACCTTTAAGCACCACTAAAGTCAAGCTTGAGTCACTGAAAGGAGAACCATGCATCCGTTGAAAGAGGAGCTTGTTTCATTCTCTATAGAAATGAGGGACACCACTTTAACAAGTAGTTCATTCACTTCTCACTCAAGGATTTAAGTGTTATAAAATATGCCCAGTTAACTGTCACATGCATCAACTCGGCTCATTCTTTTATTAAAAAATTTCAGGGACAAATTCATAAAGTGAAAGTGGTATGTTTTGAACCTCTTTTTGTTACTCAGGACTAAGAACCCTGTTTTCTAACACCATGAAGTACTCCTCCTTTTTTCTTATTTTATTATTATTTTTTTTATTCTTGTTAAACCTTTTTTATCTGGGGATAATGTTGATGGCAGAAGTTAGGTGGCTTCACAAGCTAAGCTAAAGAGACCTCATTATGCCCACAAACTATTTTTATATCCCTTGTTGTCATTGCAGGAGGCTATATGAAGGCCCCACATGAAAAGAACGGGATATGCAGAGCTTGCATGCACCCAGTTTGCTGCTTTAGCTGCTGCAGTGATTATTTATAATGTAATATAATATAATCAGCAGTACCTGAAATTTCCAAAAGATTTGCAGGGCCGCTCTGATCCAGTGGGCTCATCTTAAAATACGTTTTTTTTTTTTTTTGTCATTGATCAGTGTTCATAGCTCATGGATCAGAATAAAACACAGTTTTACTGTAGTTGTGAGAAACATAAAGTGGAGAACATGTATTTTTTTTGTTTGCCTCCAAAGAGTTTATTTAAGTACATTTTACATATACATAAATTATTGTATCAGGGCTCTTTCTTGAGTGCTTCCCAGTAGGTTTCTCATAAAAACCACTTCTGAATTTTAACACCAAGAACATGTTAAATCCCTTCTTTGTTTTTTTTCTTTCTTTTTTTACTGCTTTTCTTTCCATTAGAGCTGATATTTCATGTTATAGTTCTGAAAAATGTGTTAATTTGTAACATTACTACAATTAAGTAATTGTATGTATTCTCAGGAATATATCATTTTAATTCCTAAATATTTATGCTATATTATTAAAGCATCTGTTGGAAAATGAGTGTTTATGATGCCCTGATAAGCTAACAGGGGTTAGCAGGCGTATCGTTAATAGATCCTGTTGAATACAACAACATCACTTAATTTCACAGTGTGCTGGTTCTTAACAAAGACTGATCTGCCATCATTCCACCTTTTATTGTTGCTGAAAATACCCACATCCATGAAAAAACAAGTCAATAGCCATTTTAGTTGCAGAAGAACAATGCAATTCAGGGAGGTGTATGCTCAGAGTAATTTTAGACAAGTAATGTTCTTTGAAAAAGACAAACTTTTTCATTTTTTCCTCTGACATTCACTGTCTTCTGTTCCTTACAATGGTTGACATATAAGACTGCCTATTGTGCCTTAACCATTAAGACTTTCTAAAAGCATCTTCTAAATGAAATGAGAACAGGCCTTAATGGATATCCCTAATGGGTATCCTGTAAACTTGACAGTGACATTGGCAGCATTGTTTGGTAATCAGATCGAAAAGAAAATTGAGCTTGTTTTCTAGAGATCTGTCATCAGTTGGGCTTCCTGTGATGAAGTAAAACATTTTAGCTCTAAGTCACATTGTATATATCTGTCCTGTCTTATAGTGCTTTCAGTAAACACTAAGTTTATAAAAAAGCAGTGTACATTTATTTGGACATAGACTAATGTAAGAGTAAATGGAACTCTTGGAACTAAATGGGAATTTGTAAGTGCAAGGGTAGAACATCTAGTATAGTGACTTCTTAATTCACTTTTATGTAATTGGTCCAAATAGCCTATTACAGTGCATAGACCTTGGTACAGTGGCAAGGAAAAGTATGTGAACCTTTTTGAAGTGTCATAGTTTTCTGCAATTATTTGTCATAAAATGTGAACTGATCTTCATCCAAGTCAAAAATATTAACAAATATAATATTCCTAAAGTAATAAAGATTCTGATCTTTTATGTCTTTGGTGAAATGGAAAAATGTATAAAGACCTTTTTATAGTGAAAGTGGTACAGTATGTGAACTCCAGTTAGCATTTTTGAGGCTATTATTTCAAGGGTGTACATACTTTTTCCACTAGCTTTCAAGAAACCAGGTTTACATACATACCACACAGTTTATAATCAATGCTTCTATGTGCTCTAAACAAAGCACTGATTTCCCCGGTGTACCTTTTGTGTCACATCATGCCTCCTGCATGTTCTACCCAGGGACCACCCCTCATAGGGACCAAACTGATTATTTTCTTAAGTGAGAACGCCTCTAACACAGAAAAGCTTCTGTTGTGTGCTGCATGTGTGAAAGAGTAATTCCAGATATTGTTCAGAGTTCATATGGGAAATCAGCAATAGACAAGAAATACAATGAAAATCTTCACGATAAAGTCTTAGTAATATTAAATTCAACTGTAGCTCATGAAGTGCTGCAGGTTAGAGATAAATTGATTTTAAATAAGGCATTAGAAATTTTATAATGCCTTAGAAAAGGACTTATAGTAACATGTTAACATCTTAATTGACTTTTTCTTTTAATCACATTTTATGGAAATGTTTGAATCAGTTGTATGTGTTCTTGTGTCTGACCAATTGAATTATAACATCAAGCTATATTAAAATGCTCTACTTTCACTATTTCATTTTATACCTCATCTACACATATGGCAAAGTCATCATTACAGTAGTAGTCACCTTCAGCATCAGGCCAGGTCGATAATATTTCACAAAAACCATTATGGTTGTGTATGCTCCAGGGGAAGGTCTCATAGTGGAGACAACAGAAGCAGTGGAATGATGGTATCAAGAGATCTAATCACTTTTGGAGCAAAACTAGGTAGTGAAAAGTGATTTCTTGTTCTTTCTGTGTCAGTAGGCCGGATACACGATGGAACAAAGATAGCAGTAATGAATTCCTGGCTTTGAAAATTAGTAATTTCTGTTTCTGAATATTGTCAGTGAAGATTGGCAGTAATTTATGCATCTTTGCACGGAATGATCTGCAAGTGCCTGGGCACATACAGTACTTCACACTGCACAGTTTGTGAGGAAGTAATCAAATGCTACTTATCTTCATCCTCATTATAACAAACAGACATAACAGTCACATATGGTTCTGGTAGACAATGGCCACAGATGGGTGATTAGTTGAAGTGTTCTGAAGGCCATGCTGTTCTTCTACCAATTGATATGGAGCTTGAGGCCCCCAGTGTAAGATGAGGACTGTAATCACAGATACTCCAGAGCTATAACTCAACAGCATCTTTGTACTTCTTAATTTTCCACATAGACTGCGATTGTGTGGCCCACTTTTCCAAAGTGGTGAGACTCTAAAACATTAGATTTAAATCTAAGATCTACATATATCACTTAACTGAGTTATTTCTGCAGTTCTTCTTTGACTTTAATATATTCATATAGCTTCAAAGATGCAATGAAAGTGTCTTAAAAGATTTAGGGTCCATTACCTTAGATGTGGCTGGCTGTGTTCTTAATGAATCACTTTGCTTCATAGCATCCCTTCCATGCTAATGAAAGTGGAGTGCAAAGATAGCTGCACCAGGTATCATAAAATGCCGCTTTTTTGAGAGGTATTAATAGCTTTGTGAATCTTTGGATTATTAGCCCTAGCTGGGATAGAAGCAAGCATTAATCATATGTTTTGATCATGTGGATTTGAAGAGAATGTCAGCACACTTCTCTGACAAGCCTGTGGAAGCCACTAATTGAAGTGGGTGGGTGGGGGTGGGGGTGGGGGATCTACAGAAAGTGAGATCCTCTAACCTGGATCCAAGAGATGTGTTGATGAGTCCTGAAATATACCTTTCTAACATGTTTTTAGAACAATTTAACATGTATAGCGTTTCCCTTGTTCTCCCTGAACTTGTGAATGTCAGTCGAGAGTCGACTGGCGCATTTTCAAATCCAGTACATAGTCAATACAAAAATCGTTCTGACCAAAAGCAGTGAGCATTGTGAAGAGTAGGTAGATTTATTGTCACATAAAGGACAGATTACTGGACAGATTACTAGTGATGGCTACTTCATGCAAATCCACTAGGATTAATGTTCCTTAACTAATGTAAACACAGGTCAACAGCCTCCCATCTTTAGTCAAAGCATAAAATGACTAAAGTGCAAACCTCTGTGTTGCTAAGATTCTCACATTGAGACAGAAAGGCATTTTACTGACTCCTCTTTTCATCCTGGGGTTGCCTTGGTAGGATGCTAAAAAGAGAAGAAACCGCAGGTAGACAGTCTGGGTGAGGGAGATGTTAACTAAGTACAGTAAGTAACTAACTACATGTACTTGGATATTTTATTTAATAATAACTTTGGGTTACTTTTATATTTATATTTAGTTAATTTTACTTTTACTTCACCACAGTTAGAGGAAAGTCTTGTACTTTCCTCTAACCCAAACCATATACACACATACTGAGTGCCACTTCAGATGCAGTGTTAAGCTACACTGTGGGAGCCTGACCCACTCTTCTAGTCCACCACCTAACAACAATGACGGGTCATTTGCATTGTTGTTGCATTCAACTCAGCATTTGCTTTTGTTGAGTTAAAAGCTAAACCAAAACTAAAACCATAAAAAGTTCTATTTTTATCAATCATCCTGACAGGCTCAGATTGGATGAAAGCCGCCGCTCTCTGTTTGCATTTGGCAACCTGTTGCATCCTTAATATGGACCATTGCAGTTTTCTAAAACAAACGGCATCACATTTGCCACAGCATCTTCCTAACCTTAACCATACAATAGCTGTCAACATTAGGATTAAACAAAAAATCTTCTTTCCTGATCTAAAGCTTCAAAAATGTCTCTATGTAATTAGTCAGTCAAGTCAATATTAATCTACAGCTATTATTAACATTATATAAAACATTAATTGTAATTAATACACTGTAATAACAAGCATCTTTTTCTACTCAAATATGACAGTTGATTTCGTTTGTTTGTGAAACTATGAGAGTTAACAGATCATCTTTGGGTGCAGGGTTGTTAGTAAAACATTTGATTATTAGAATGTAGAATCCAAAACTGTACAATGCTGATGTCCTTGACTTGTGATAAGGTTGTATTATCCACCGTTATGGAGGGGAGGTCCATTAATGCTGCAGTCTACTAAATATTTAATGTAGCTGTTTCGTATTTTTGTATCGGCTGCGGAATTGATCTGTTTTTACCTTAGACGCCAACCTTTCTCCTTTTCGTTAGTAAGCGAAAGCCATGATGGTTAGTTTTACCTACCACAGTTTAAACACTCCAGTCAAACATCTTCTATCAGCTTTAATGAGGGGATTTTAATTGAAAATGCAGTTAAGACCATGAAAGCAGTTGGAGGCATGGCCAACCCTGGAAGATACTGACCTTGAATAACCTTCATAAACTTCCCGAGTATGAAATAAGCTAATATGGATTAATTTCTTTCTGTGTGAAATGCCAATTAAATTAGGAATTAACTTCATTTCTTGCCCACACTGATTATCAGTGAGTTTTGGTCCTCTGATTGGTCTCAACAGCTCTGCCGTTACAACAATAAATGAGTATCATCTAGTTCACTGGCAAATAATTACGGATTACCCAGCAAGACTGTGCTAATTATGTCTACAGCTACAACAGGATCAGCATGATGAGGGGTTCAGTCATGTCTCCATAATGACCAGTGGCGTTCGACAGTAGAGAGTGAAGGACAATCACATCAAACTTGAGCATATCTGACAGTCGGTGCTTATATGGCAGTGTATAATTATTTATGATTATTTAATTGATGCGATGCATGGAGTAACCTAAATCCATAGTTTTCACTTCTCACATGATGAGCATGGGCAGTCATTATCATCCATGAATAATGTTCGACCTATGCTCAACCCACTGTGAGCTAAATGCCTATTCTGAGTAATTTGCAGTGCTTTTCATTTTAAGCTCTTGGTTTTGTGCTGTCGATGTAAAGACATAAGCTATTCTGAACTTGTTATTGTTAATAGCAAGGGAAAATTGCATACTGTACATTCATTTGCTTTTCACTATATTAAGCTGATTAAAATTAGTTCAATCTAATCAGGTAAAATCTCAGCCAGCCACTCATGCCCCTACTATACTGAGTCTCACTAAGAGAGCTCTACATATGTTTTATTGGAAGCTGTCAGGCTGAGAGGAAGCGCTTTTCTCCTATTTCAGCTGCAATTCCAAGAGAAAGCTTTTGTCTTGTAACTTTGCTGAAGAGGGAGTGAGTGAATAATTGATAGCATGAGATGGATGGATCTCCCTCCTTTAGAAAGCTGCTCCAATTGTGTGTTGTATTACCTGAAATGAGCAGTCCACTGTGCATCATCTGCAACCCCACCATTAGCTTTTCTTGCCACCTCTGGCACCCCATCTTTAACTATTTTCTTTTCCTGTTTGTTCTCCTTACTGTGTCCTAACAGCTGGAAGTCCACAACTTCTCTTTTGCAAAACACATAAAATTACTTAATTACCTTGGATGTTTTCATTTATACCTATGAAGACTTGTGGAGCAGTGGAATACTGCTAATTGCTTTGAACTACTGTGCTGTAGCTTTGAGGTGGATATTGATGAGTATGCACAATCACAAACTCTTTCTCTTTGGGTTCTGTTTGCCCAGTTTTACATTTTATGTACCTCACAGAATTGGCCACTAGGGACTAAAAACTGAGTCAGCAGTCTGGTGTGGTAGAATGAGTGTACCCAAAAGAGAAATGATGAATTCAGTAATAACAGAGACAAAAAGTGTGGATCAGTCATATATATTTTTATAACATAACCAAAATCAGACATTTTACAGGAAAAAACTGTAATTTCATGTAAGTTTTTGATGAAATGTACCACCATGAATTTCTTTAAGACAAAGTACCAGGTATATACATTCACAGTAGCAAAGCAAATTACTCTGTCTCAAGCAGAGAAAGGTTATTTTTGATTGAGGTTGGCAGGTATTTAGTAAAGTTGATACGACAGTAGCTCTACAGGTAAGCGACTTTGCTCTGTAGCTCAATACTACGCCCACGGTTCAGGGCAGCACAATGGCTAGATGAATAGACGAACGCTTTGTTGTGACCTGCTGGCTTATCCCTTAGCTGGGAGTTGGCTGAAGCGTACCACAACATTGAGAGGGTGTGAACATTTGAGTGACTCCAGACACCTTTAGCGATACGCCACATAGAGATTTTTGCACTTCCAACACAGCATGGTACCACAGCTATTTTAGAGGAGATAGTTGGACCCAGGTCACCGAGAGGTGAAAGAATAAGAGTGAGTGTGTGAAAACCAGCGAGGAGACTGTTATTGGCGAGGAGCAGTCATTTTACACTTTTATAACTGTTGTGAATAATAAATGAAAGGCAACTGCAAAAATGTCTGGAGCACAGCATAGGTTCACTCTCAGCATGTTGTTCAGTGACTGTCAATAACAGGAAAACAGTGAAACTCCTCTCCTGTTAAAAACTGTAGAAGCCTTTGGGTCAACAAACATTTAACAACATCTGAACATTGGCTTTTATTTTAATTTTATTTTTATTTTTTTTACTGCATCAAACATTTTTGATCTGAAGCACCAGTATGAAATTCAACCATGCCAGTGAGAGAGATTTTTATGGCCAAGGTTTAATCACAAGGGAGTTCCTACCTGTAATTCTTTTATTTCGTTATTGGTAAAGAGAGACCGTTGATCACATTCTCCACCACTTATCTAATCATGGCCAATCCAAGAAAAGATCAGAGACGCTCTGTGGAAACAAGAGAGAGTTATCAGTCATCCCAGCACAATGGGTCTGTTTGTTGGAGAGAGGTTTATCAAAGTACACAGCACAGGTGGTCATTCATTGTGTGGATCCAGCTCCATAGCAAGTGATGAAGACTCAGTGATCCAACTGAAAGCTTTGGTGCAAGCCTGGAAATGAATGTTGGATTGTGTCAATTTGTGTCAAACTATTATCTCAGAAGGAACAGTGATGGTGTGGCAGTGTTAAGTAGTGTTAAAAGTATGTGTTAAAGTAATTTGAATACCAATTTCATTTAATATCTTTACTGTATGTATATGAAATTAGGACAAATACTATTTTTAGAGCTATCTGACTCTTTCTATTTTCATTTCATTTTTATCTCTATCTGCCTCAAAAATCCAGTATTGGTTGAGCTCTAGCTGCTATGCATTTCAAACAGCATGACCATGATTACAATGTTGAGATGTTCCAGTCTAATATGTGAGTTGCATAATGTGCTATGCTCTCAGATTTTAATTACAGAATCAAATACAGAAGCAGAGTTTTCGCTTGCAATTCAGAGACACACTCTTAAAATATTCAATGAGATGTCTGATTGTTTCCTGCTGAAAGCAGTGATGATACTAATCATACCCCTTCACTGATAATTGCCCAATATTATCGTATTACGTGCCCCCATTAGATTGATATTGATTCTCCTGCCCAGAGGAAAACCAGTGGTTCAGATATCCTACCAACAGTGAAAAAAATACGAGTCTGCCTGTAGCTGTATAGGCGAAGTCATTTAAAGTCTTTAAAAAGTTAAAACTTGGAAATATTTAATTAAAATTATCCATTAACATATGGCCCATGGCTCCAGAAAATGGCATCCAAGGCACAAATGGCAAAGCTATAATTCAGTCTTTGAAAGGGAGCTCTGTCAATAGGCATCAGGTAAGGTCAGGTACTTCAAAATCTCCATCTGCGTCCTCCAGCTGAGTTATGATCTCTCAATTATGTTACAACATAAAAATTTTTGCCCAGGTTGGGTGTGTAATTGAGTTGAATAGACTAAAGGGAGAATAAAAGAATTCATATTGCAGTTTAATCCTCTCTTACACAGTGGGGGGGGGTCATTTAAACGTGGGCACACAGCTGCAGAAAGCCAAGGATTCTTAGGCACGATGTTCATCTCTGCAGATTAGAATATGAAATTAATCCCGCGGTATCTGAAAGCGTTGCGGGGTTCACATGTATCTGAAAGATTTTTCTGCTTTGAAACTGAATAGAATTCATCTTTTAGTAGTTTACCATTATGCTTGATTTGAGGCAATGTTTCAGTGTCCCATGAAGAATTATTATATGCAATTTGAAGTTGGCTCCCAAGGCTCTCCCTTCTTTACATAGTCATTAGTCTTTTCTTTATATTCCCTAAGCATTTTGACCCATTGACACGGAACATACACACTGTACAACTTTGCCAGGTGAGTGCGGATGAGGAGGTGGTGTGATTGCACCGGGTAATACCAACTTCACACTTTATAGTCTAAATATAATAAATCTGTCAGTAAAAAAACACTTTCCTCACAGGTTTATGCTTTATTATGTTTATCATATGTAGGTGACCTTGACGTTTCTGAATATATTTAATGTCACTGAGGACATGCTCTTATACAAGATTATACAAGATGCACAACATCCTGTGTCAAACCTGTGCAAAAGAGAAACATCATCCCGCACTTAATTACCCACCGAAGCCTATTTTTAGACAGCAAGAACTACCTAATTTAACTCGGCCTGTGTAACATCTTAGTTGCCTTGTATTTCTTTTAATTTCACTTTTTTTTTTTTTTATATCTCTCAGTGAAAAAGAACCCCCTTGGTAGTTTATTTGACGGTTCCATCCCCAACTGAGAATTCATGCTAAAGAAAGCCGATTGTTAACGTATTCTAATTAAAACATAAACATAAGTAGGCATTCCGGTTCAATCCATGGTTAATTATGAGTGTTTGCTTTATATTTGTTTAATTTATGAGGGATGATTCACTCATCAGTTCATGGGAAAGGCAGCGTCTCTGTAGGTCTAGCAACAATTCATTCGTTCAATTCCAGCTGAAATGCTTGATCTCAGAGGAAGAAAAACAAAGAGTTTAAGTGAAATACCTTAGTGGTAAAAGGTACATATTCCTTTACAAATGACTACTTACAAGGACGTAAACATAGCTGGTTCCATAAACACTATATTTATGGATATAAATAATTCATTTCAAATCATAAATTAATGTGCTTTTTAGCATTTTAGTTTCTTTCTCTGCAAAATAAACAAGATGCTTTCTCCAAATATACTGGTAATTGTCTACATCTCAAGCACTTTTTGTAAGAGTGCACACACGTGATGCATCGGTATGATATTCATTTCATCTCTATGTTAATGAATTACATTGTCACTACTCTCCCTGGTTAGTTCAGTGTGAAACAATCAAGATGGAAATTTCAGAGACAACTTTATGAATTAAATTCGGTTCACTCATGATGTACTCAGATGAATATTCAGTGGGTTTTCTCACTTGATGAATACGTGTGATGGATTTAGGTGTTAAATTTGATTCGATAAAATAAATATTTATGTACTCCCACATAAAACACAGACGTTCACAGGTGCTAAGGATCATTTTCCCTTTTTTTTTTTTTTTTTTTTTTTTTTTTTTTTTTTTCCACAGTTCAGTGTCTGATGACAATTAATCATCTTTAATGAGACGTGTCATGTTTCTTATTGGCAACAATTAAGGGGCAGTGGAAACAAACTAATTAGAGCCACCATGTCATTACTGCGCTAAAAAGATCATTTATGTGTTGACTGTGTGACTCATTTGAAAGTCTGCGTTTTTCACATCTGTTACTTTTTACTGTTACAGTACAAATTGCTTTGGGACTTTCTTTATTTTTTTATTTAAATTTAAAAATGTAACTTTGATTCAGCCTTGAAATGTTGCATTATTATTCTAATTTTATTACACTGCCACATGTGCAAAGTAAAAGTATTTTACTTAATTTTTACTCCATTGTCCCTACACAGAACAGAAAATACAGTACATAAAGTGAATGGTACTTGTATAGAGGCACAATCCACCCCTTATAAGCGACTGCTCTCTATACCCCTCTATAACCCAACCAATTCGAGAGTCTGACCCCTGGGATGGTCGAGTTGGTCCACAGACCTGAACAGTACAATGTTAGCTAGCCTGTACATGTTCCAGCCTTTTGCTCTTCACCATGGGAGCCGTCCTCATCATCTCTGGAAGAGCTATCAGCACAACACACAGGCATTCAGAGAACATTACTGCACAATTGGGGAGACTCAATAAGACCAGTCTCCTGTTGAGAACACTTAACAGTGGGGTCTGTTGACAGCTCAAGGCTCCTTCTTTATCTCTCGGCCTCTCTTGAAATATTTATCACCACAACTTATCGCCCCTTGATCAATTATACACCTGCCAGGGGCATGCAATTAATTATTAACATGCTTCTGATAAGCATCTCACCCATTGATTTTTGTCACTCCTTTGAGATGGATATACTGGAGGGAGTTTTCTCTCTGTCTCACTCTTGACATTTGGCCAGTCACCAAGAAGAGTCAGCCGGCGCTGACAAGTCGGGCTTACACAGCAACCTCTAGAGAAACCTACGTATCTGCCATCAGTTTTTAGGGTTTAGTACATTTGCACTGTCATGATTATTGAAAAAGCTGCATATTATGTTTATTATTATTATTATTATTATTATTATTATTATTATTATTATTATTATTATTATTATTATTCTATTATGAAAGAGATGCTAAGTAGACAGACATTCCAAAGCATAAAGTGTATATATAGAGGCAGACCTGCATGTACTCGGATAGTACATCAGTCAGAAAGTACATCATTTTAAAGTAAACAACAGCCTGTGCAGAGGAGGTACAACGCGAAACTCTTATGCCAAGTCTTCTCCTAAGAAGGTAAGGCAAGATGCACAAAATGTAAAACGGATTAAGCAAGATGATTTTCACATTTAAGATGCTGGAACAAGAAATGTTTGTATTTTTTAATAGAGACATTATTTAGTTAGCAGTGTATTTGAAGTCATATTTTAGTTTGGCACTTGTTTGCCATGGCTGAGTGGACTGAAAAACTTTGTTCTCCTGTTTCAGAAGTACTCACAAAGATCCTTCTATCTCCGTCTGTGAGCTAGCTATTAAAGACTTTGTCGTTAAAGATGCAGAAATGTGCTGGAACAAAACATAAAAGTTGCTCTTCAAGTTTCTACTTTAAAGTATTCGAGGACTTCCTCTGACAAACAGCCTCCATCCTACTTCAGGAACTTGCACAAAAACTGACAGATGTCAGGGTAACATGACATCAAACGTGTGGATTTTCTTGGGGTTTCTGGTGGCCTGAAGCACCAGAAATGAGAAATGTAGGACATTGTGAGCTATTTTCTCTTATCAAATCAAAAACCTGTAATGTTCAGTACTTACGAAGCCACACGTTCAAACTTTTTTTTAAATAGTTTCCTTAGTAGTTCCAGATAACAAAGCAGCAGCAGGTACAATCACAAACTCCTTTTGTAGCCTCAAGGCCACGGCATTCCCTACAAACTTCTTTTTCCACGATAGGTGGCTCAGATGAATTCTTTCATTCTTCCATTGCCTTCTATAAGAACACCCCTGTTACCCCTTTTTAATGGTCCCATCCAGTGCCAAAGCTAACATACAGTATGCTGACTGCCTCTAAGAGTTAAAGAGAGAAATTGAAATGTTGCTTTCTTCATTGCTACGGCTCCTAGTTTTGACAGACTCACCCTGCCAGAGGAAGATTGATTGCTGGGGAGATTGAGTTTGAAAGTCGGTTTTCACTGTGGATAAGGCATTCAAGATTAGTTTTCACAAATGTGAAGATTCTTTCAGATTTTGGCAAGAGGAAGGTTGGACGGAGAGCATAATTTTTGTAGTTTTTGTCTTCCCTCATGTGTGAAACATCTCAAAGAAGATCTCAATTTTAGATGAATTCCACGGTCTTGTGCCTTTGCTTAGTAAATACAAGCTCTCAGACGAACTCTGAGCCATTGTCTGTCAGAGTCCAAAGATATCTCAGTCTCATGTATTCTCTTGTTTCTTTCTCCATATGCGTAACTGTTTTTCTTTTGCATTCTGCTTCTATATTCTCCTTGAGGTCATCATCAACATTAAAACAAGTTAGTGGGCTTCCGAATGTGTTCAGACAACTGTAGAAGATGTCAAGACTAGTCCACAAGGCGTATTAAACACATCAAAGACTCCGAGATTAATCACTTTGCCCAGATGGAAAACTGGCTAATTAATGAGCAGCTTAAGAGCAAATTAAATAGATGGCAGTGCAATTATGGAGGTGAGTGTTGATCAATAACCTTGACTAGCAGCCTCTGGGATGCTGCATCATACAAGGGAATGTAGTTCATTTGGTCGATCAGCACATAAACATCCCTAGATGTTACAACACGGGAGTAGGAAAGTGTGTTGGATATGGTGGGAGCCATGTGTGTGCATAATAGATTGCCTTTTTGGCATACAGGAGCCAGGATGAAATGTAGCTTTCCGACTGGAAATGAGCAATCAAGTCGTTTATGCATTAATTTATCATTGATTAGCCCACTCACTGGTATTTATATTCACTGTGAGATCAGGAGCATTGACCTCATGACCCCTTAGAAATTATCATTAAACTGTTTAATGAGAAATTGTTTTAAATTAGCATGCAAGTGTAGTAGGTCAGTCTAATTGGTTGAAAAATATAATAAAAAAAAAAAAAAAGATAATTCCAGGATGTTATCCCAAAAGACTGTGGGGCTGTGTACGTGTTGAATTTTAGCTAGAAACTTGACTATTTCAAGAACAAATATGTCCTGAGTAACCTCGTGATAGTTAATAAGTTCAGTATATAAAACCTTAGTGAAGTTTGATTTAAATACGAACACTCACTCTTCCTTATGGCTGGTTTTTAAAATGGAAAACAAATAATAATTATATCCCTGTCTCCAAAACACAACACAACAGTATGGATTTGTTTTTAATCATGCTGCTCCAAGTGTCACATTCTTCCAAGTGAACTGTAGGATTTTTTTTTTATTATTAAAATAACTTGTGGATCTCATTGTAAACAACTATATGCACTGAGTATTTATCACCAAAATGCCTTCATAAGGCTCAACAAATACGATATGTGCATTTTTTATTTAATTAACATCAGCGCTTTATTTCTAACCCTCTCAAACTTACAGCTTAGTTTTCTCTTCTTCTCTACTTCCCTTTGTGAAATGGTATCACAGTAAATTACCATCATTAACATAAACAGATTATCTTCCCAAATTATTGTGTAGTGTGTGCACCACACGTTAGCATTACAACAGGATTTCAATTTGCAAGTTTGTTTGGAAATACAGTATTTAAGGTCAAAACGTCACATTCAATACTTTGGTTTATGAGTGTATACCTTTATGCAAATGATTTCCATCAGCCAAAGCTGTGCTTTATGTTTAGTGCCAAGTACAAACGTTAGCATAATATATAAAACAATAAACTAAGATGGTGCATGATAACATTGTTGCTGTGGGCATACTACTGAGCTGGTCTTAGCTCAGAGTCACACTACATTGTTTAAAAGTTGTTGTGTTTTTTAAATGACAGAGTTAAGATATAGCCATTTCACACTATTCTGGACATTCTGTGTCTTTTGCTCTATTCTCAACAGGGATAGTATATCGGAGGATGCAGTTTACTGATGTTTACTGACAGCTAAAGGGGCTCTGCAGGTCCTGCTGTACATTGTATTCCTCTTGGGCAGATGAGTTTCAACATACATATGTATTAGTGGAAGTCAATGGTGTTTCTCTAGGTTTGAGTAAGAAAACACTACCACGTTTGTAGAAGCTGTTGTTACTCTTTTTAAATACATCTAGAAATATGGTGAAGTGTGTGTGTGTGTGTGTGTGTGTGTGTGTGTGTGTGTGTGTGACATCTTGTATCTGTCATTCTTCAAAGTAAATAAATATATAAATAAAAAAGTTTAAATGCTACAAAAGTGTAATTAAGAGTCAAAAGCTGATTAGACTTTTTATGAATCTTCTGCTGCATTACATTCACTTTTTAATCCTCTGCAGTGTAGATTTTAAGGGATATAAATCAAAACAAAATCCGTTTTAGTTTGTGCCAGACTTTAATTTTCCAAGAAGCACTTAATTAAGAGAACACTGGATACCACTTTCAGAGCTTATTACAGCACACTCCATTGTTGCACAACCTACAAAACCTCCATGTTGCCAAGTGAATTTAAAAGTAATTTGTATGTGTATATGGACAAATGTCATATTATATTAGACCAAATCATACGTTTGTTTATTCAGAAAGCATAAAACAACCAAGGCATGTGTTCCATGTGTATTCTATGTGTTTTGTGCACAATCAGGAAGTTGTTCAGTGTCTTATTACAGTGTGTGAATTAAGGGTGTGGTTAGGTTTTTGGGTTTAATACTTAAGACCAGAACACATGTCAAACAAAGCTCCACATCATCAGTCATATATTACACATAATGACAAACCAACACAAATGCACTGACCATCTACTTAGTGGGTTTTATAGGAGTCAGACCTTGTTGTGACGTTGAACATCATTGTTTATGTCAAACAAATCAGCAATACCTCAGGATTTTGATTTAGAGGTTTGCTGATACCTCGGCCCCACTACAATGACAAAACAACTGCCACTACTCCTAGTTAGTTGATGGCCCAGAGGCACACCCCAAATATAAAATGTATACTGTAATGAGATGGCTTCTGCTACTGTTTCTGTCTTGTGAATCAAATCATGGCAAAATAATGGTTTGCCTGAAGGTTTTTTCAGTCTTTTTTTTTTATACATTTTTAGAGAGGCAAAGATGCAAATGAAAAATTGGAGAATATCTCCCCAGAGTGCTAACTAAAGCTGTGCACTGTGATGTACCCATGGCAAAGAATGTATTGCATAGTTTTTTTTCTGTGAATCTCTAATGTGTCAAACTCTTAATGATCCAAGTTGATTTGTTCTTTACATTTCAGTTGATCCGCATAAGAGTGGATTTTAAAAATTGGACCTCTGAACACAGAACCCTGTTTCCTCAGGGGGTTTTCCCAGAGTAAGTGATCCACAAAATCCCAGTGCATGGAGAGATAAAGGGAGGGAGAGAAAAAAGCAACAGAGAGAGAGAGAGAGTGGCATGGAGGAAAGGGGAGGAGGGCAGAGTGACATAGGAGTGCATTTCAGCTCCACTGCCTCCCTTCCTGTGCGTGTGACCATGGACGATCTGAAAACCTCAGCTTCGCCCCACAGCAATGGCAAGGAGAGGAATGTTCTTGGGGAGACTAAATTTAGACCCAATGTGCTGTACCATCAATCCCGATTAAGATAACCGCGAAGCCGCACTTGTTGTGGGAAGAATATGGCTAAATGTTAAATCTGGGTTACATAAGAGTTACTTTGTGTTCGGCTCTGCACGACTTGAAATGAAGGAACTTTAATGTCTCTGAGGACACTGCGTTATGCCTCTCTTCTTTAATACGCCTGGTCTTAGTCTTGATCAGTGCTTCACGTATCGCCTAACTTAATATCTGCAGGCGGCCATGAGGGCACTTCAGACTTTGACTCCAGGTGCTGAATCAATGAAAATAATAAAGTATCTCAACTCTGTCATCAAAATCTGAGGTATGTATGTAAAATGCTGATCAATATCTAATTTCACTTCTTTTAAAATGGTTTTTGATTGCAATTCTGCCAATATATAAAATCTATCTAATAAAATCTATCTAAGGATTTTAAAGTCTCAAAGTCCAAACTTCTCTTAGGTTAGTAAAGACATTGTACAAACAGTATCACTAATCTATTATTTGCTATGTTCAAATCACTACATGGCAACATTCACTCAAGGCTTTCACTTGTATTTACCCTTATATTGTATAGTCTTGTATGTTATGACTGCTCGTTCTTCTCCTAGATAAAGGTTTATGTCAGTGTTGTGACATGTGCACACATGCGTATTCACATGCACACAATCATATTCATACAAACGACTGCGTGTTTCACTTAGTGCTGCGTTACACAGAGCCTTGTGTCCTAGTGACATTTTCATTTTCATCACCTCATACATTATGAATGAATCAACACAAATGTCTGACAGGCATTTAAACACTGACTTTTTCCTCATTTTTATCATGAATCTGAAACTTACTCTGTGAGCTCACTAAAGATTTTATTTGTGTAGTTTGTTTAGTCGATCACACATTTCCATACAACGTCCCCACGCTGGATCTGAATAATTTTTCATTGTAGCCCCTGTTCTTGAAGCTTTGTTTCACGACACATTCTTTCTCAACACTCCTAAGTTGTCGCTCTCACATTTTCATGTGAACAGGCGTGTCACACAAATCACAACGTGTTGTTGTGTTGTTGCTCTACTGCCGCTGCAGAAAGCAACGCCTCCCTCATTAATAGCAGAATAAATGCCATTTGCATTAACCAAAAATTGTGATGGATTTTTCCTGTCAAACATGCATGTATTCTGTTCTAGCATAATCAAATATTTATTCAAATGTCGTGTTCCTGAAATAGTGCAATAGTTAACGCTTCACTTAGTGGGGGGAAATACAGTATTGATTAATACTCCTCCTTTCATTTGCATTCAGCCTTCTGCATCTTGACTTGTGCAGATGTAATTTTACTGAACCTTCTGAGCTGATGGTGGCATGATTCATCATGTAAAATAAATGCATCAACATTACAAAGTTGTTTTCAGAGAAGACATTTATAACATGAATATATCAACTGAACTCACGGTGTCACTTTTGTTTGCACTGTGCTTGTCAAATTGCCTATCTCTGTCATCCTTTATGCAAGGTGTGCTCTGTTGTGAGGACATCCTTCATCCACAGCCACTTGAAAATCTCAAATTAGAATCCAGCAGGGACACCTATTCTCCCGGCCCAGCAGGACCATCTTTTCTCCCCCCTGCAGTATAGAGATGTGAATGTCTGATGAGGCTGGTGGTGGAGAGGATACAGTAACTCCCTCCTTCCAGGTCAGGGCTGTCCCTCTGAGGAAACGGCTCCTGCCTTGACATATTTTGACTGATGGATGGGCAGGTCACAACAATCAGTCAAACTGAGTCCTGCCCCTGTCAGAGACCTCAGACCTGCCATATCACTATCCATTAGTCACATCAACCTCTTGGTCCTAACCTGTTTGGGTCAGCATTTTAGCCCACATAAGGCTACCTGAAGACATGCTGAAGGCCCATTAATACTGCATGTTGTTAGAGCATCCTTACATTTCTGCCAACTGTAAAATATAGCCTCCACATTTTTATTTGATTTTAAGGATTGTGCAAGGTTTGCCTTCACTTGGGTCTCAGCGGCCCTGAAAGTCAAAGCAAAGTGAGGCAACCCAGTGTTTTTCTGTCAACAACAGTTGTCATCTTTTGCAGCACATTCTACTGACATTCAGTGTAGTGGGCTGAATAGCACAGGTGGAGCGACCTGATGTCAGTTTGACAGAATCATAAATAATGGAAGCAAGCAGAGAACTGCACTGCTCACACCGCCCAGGGACTGCCAGCCACCTAAGAGTGATGAGAGAAGCCCAGGAGCCCAAGGACACTCATCTAATGGTCCATTGTAACCAGTGCTTCTGTCGCATATCTCAATCAAACCACAAAGCCACCACACACACAAACAGACTGGGGGAAAATATGCATCGGTGCTCATTTGAAGATCAAATGCTAAAACTCCTGAGAAATGTAACTTAAGCATCACTTGCCTACACAGTAGAAGATTATACAGTTCTGTATTAATGAAGAAAGAATCCCGATTAAAGGCATAGCAAATTAGACACTGGTCAGTCTTCAGTAAAGGAGCACTCAGAGGGAGAGGGAAACCTGCTCTGTGATCATCCGAAGCTCTGTGTGGTGTGTCCAGATGGGGCTGTCATAGCGAACCCTGCCTACACTTGTCCTCTGTGTCTGTGGGATCCATTGCTGTGGGCTAAATCAAGGCGAAGGAAAACCAACATAACCTTGTGTCAAAGGATTTGCTTGTATTGAAAGAATGATGTGCCAGTGCAGGAAACGGCGTCCTTGAAGAGGAGAGTCTTGGGCAAATGTGTAAATGCTTATGCATATACAGCACTAGTCAAGGGCCAGCCCTTATCAATGGGACATCTGTGCAGCCCTAGTTAAATTTGGCTGTACAGTGCTAGCCTCTCAAGTCAAGTTGATCACAGCGTGGGACTTGTTCCTGCTTGTAAGCTGTGGTCAAACAAGCAACAGCAGTATCACATTTTTGGTGTTTATATCTTTAATCTAACACTTTCATAACATATATCACTGGCATAATACAAAATAGAAGTTTCTGTAAAACTACATACTGCATTATAATGCTCATATATATTAGGAGCATAATTCTGTAATTCACATATCATAGAAAGTGTACATGGTGTTTTAATCTTATTAGTTATCTAAATATGATGATTGTATGATTAAAACCACAAGATCACCTAATTTTAAATGATATAAAACAAAGAAGCAAAACATCAGAGAAGCTGGAGGTGCTGTATAAACAGGTCTGTAATTCTCTGATACTGACGCCTCTCGCAAATGGATGTGGTCCTGCCAGCCCACAGACACCACATCCACTCAATTAATGAGAGGTGTCCGTTCAACAGCAGCGGTGGTTCTGTTTCCTCTGCACAGCTACATTACCACTTTGAACGTCTGTCATGGTCTCTCAGGGTTTTGAACCTGGACTCCGGTGTCAGGATGTGTCAGCTTTGACAAACAGTGTGATGTTCATGTCCTGCCTCTGTCAGAGCTTCACACTACCTGCTCAACATCAATACAGCCTTGGTTTACCTGAAGCTGACAATGGGCTGACTGTAACTACATTTTGCTGATTGTAGTTCCCTGACCTTTTCAAACATACTGTACATTATAGAAATGTTAAACTGTACTGTATGTCATAACGTATTACTGTTATCATAAGATGTATAAAATGCATTAGAAAGGTTTATCATGTGACCAAACTACAGTTGAGTTATAAGGCATTATCAAAAAGACTAGTCACTATGTCTGGTGTTAAGTGTTAAGCAACAAGTAAACAAAGTTAAATCTGCAAGTAAAAAAGGATTACCGTACTCTGCTAAACAACTTAAGTCGTTTTGGTGAGGCGTTAGCAAATTACTACTTACTTAGATACCCATTCAGCAGGCACAAAGAAACATGATTTCATTTGAAGTCACCGTCACAAATGTCAAGTAGCAGTGAGAGATTTGAAAGTCTAATATTGTGCTATTCCTATTGAGCTAAAGCAAAGAAGTCTGCTGCCTATTTGTTGCTACACAGACTATGTTCAATCGATTTATCACTTTCTTTGTTTTTTTTGTTTTTTGTTTTTATTATTATTATTATTATTATTATTATTATAAAAGTTTTTGTAATGCGGCTTCATTTTAAAAATGGCACTAATGATATTATGTTTAAAACAAAAACAAAACATCACCGTTTGACTGGAGAAATGTAGCCGGAAAGAATCAGAGGTAATAAAGTCCCATTTCTAAGTGTGATCTTTTCCTGGCATTTGGAAAGTTTTGCTTACTCCGAGACGCAGTCTAGACAAGATGTCCAAACTATAGGTCAGTATATCAAAGTGATACCACTATCTCTGGCCTTTTGAAGAAAGCACTTTGATACATAGTTCAGTAAGCATGCATGAATACCTCTAATATGTATCGAATATGTTCAGACTTCTTCCACTCCTTTCATTTCCTAAAGTAAGTTATGTGACAGTGTTTTCCAAGGAATAAAATAGGATTCTATTATCTCCACCCAGCCGGCTCCCCTGTACTTCAATATCTTAAGTGATTCATTGCATGAATGTTTTATGGGTAAAAAACTGCAATCTGTCAGATCTGCCTTTCTCCAGTGGAGTTAGCATATTCTTCTTACTCTCCTCTGACTTAGAGGTATAGTATGATAACATGGGACCTTGACACGCTAACTGGCTTCAGCAGACAGCTTTTGCTATTATAATGTGAAGTTTTACAAAACAGTAAGGTTAAGTAACTCAAAAATAAATGTGGCATATATTCTTCTCTGGTCTACAAGTGTGAGTGGTGTTAATCAGCAGCATGACGCACAGAGATGTTCAGAGCAGAGATTCACACAGGGATCCTTTCTGGTAGATGCAGTAATGAAACCATAAATCACAGCATCATTGGACATCTTCCCAGCCCCGATATTTCCCCAGACACTTTCACTCCAACCATTGCAGTCTGCTTACAGTGTTAAATAGATTGACCATGGAAGATAAAGTTAAATGTGACTTTCTTCCAGCGCCTCTGACTCGACAAGAAATGAGGAGGAAAAAGAGCAGTTATATACTCCGTGTACGCCGCTTAATACTGATGTCCTGGTATTGTTGAAAACCAGAAGTACCACAAGGGGTGGTATTGAAGAAACACATTTTCACTGCATTGTGCTCAATGATGAGGATGGGATGATGTTTAAATGTCAATGAAAGACCTCTTTATAGTGGAACATATTATCTGTCTACGTGGCGGCACATTCAGCCCCTTTGAAGATTTCAAAGCAACCTTGGCTCTGTGAGGCATAAACTGATGATAGCTTACAGGTTGGACATGTATGATATCTAACTTTCCCTTGGGTGCTAACAAGTGAGAGATAAAGAGAAACTGGCTGCATTCATCGTGGCAGGACTTTGTGGCATGTTTCCACTGTTACAGGGAAAACATCGTACTACATTATTCCTCTTTCACCTGACTCTGATGGCTTTGTGGTAATGGCCATTTTGTGAATGAGGAGCAGATAGAAAACTGGGCATGTGCGGAGCTGCGAGGCCCACAATAACTACAGGACCTGCCAGTCTAGTAATTAGTTTAGGCTGTGGCTGGCTGTGGATGTGATGGAGGTCGTTTATCACCCCCGAGATGATGACTGCATCAGAACTGCCAAAACAAGGCTGTGTGATCACTTACTTTTGCTGCAGCTTTGGACTTTAAAATGGCTCTCCGAGGTGCTGTGGGAGTTAAATGTCATGTTCTTTGGTGTTTTTGCTGCTGTGTGTCTCCTTAGTCCATGACAGATGAACAAAATTATGGAAAAGGCAGAGGATCAGTGGAACTGTAGTGGTTGTTGCTTCATTTGCAACAAAAAGGTTTAATTGTTAATGTCCTGTAGTGTGTGTGTGTGTGTGTGTGTGTTTTATTCACAAAGCATATCACAGATCTTCTCTCTGTTTTTGCATTCTGTTCATTTCTGTTGCATTATATTTTTGTACTTTCCTATTATTCCTGTTTTGGAACAGTTTCCGCTATCTGATTTGAGCGTCTAATGACAGCAGGTGACGTCTGCAGGTTGTAAGGACCATTGAGACAAATTTATGATGGTGGGTTATTCAAATACAATTTCAGTTTACTTGACATTGTGAATCAATGTCAAGTAAACTGAAATTTAATCCTAGATTAGCGTCCACTACTGAATCTAAGTGGTTCGGAGTTTACACTGCAAACTCTTTTGTATGATCCGGAAATTGAATATCGGGCCAGTGGTAGAAATGGTGCTGCAAAACCAACCACGGATTAGAACTTTAAAGGACCCACTGCATTATAAATCATGAAATGAGATTTAAAGCAGACTCCACTTTTGCTCCCAAGCTATTCAAAGCCTCAAGCCTCAGGGAAGCTGTGGTGGAGAGCCTGATACAGCGAGAGAGAGAGGGAGAGAGAGAGAGAGAGAGAGGGAGAGAGAGAACATATGGCACCACGGACTGATGTGGAGGAAATAAGTCAAGGTTGTGTGACTGCTCAGCAAGAACAGTTGAAGAATGAGCAGTTTGGATCTACAGTATATGTGGATTTGAGGTTGTGTGGGAAGGCACTCCTGTTTGCACATTTTTGTCTGTGTTAGAAATATTACCTTTTGAAGAATACAGATGGAAGATGCTTTTTCACCTGTCAGTGAAAATGGAATGTGAAGTGACCTGATGCTGCACTTTGATCACAGTTTATTGGTGTGTGATTTATGGCTGTCATCCTCTGACCCACACGATCAAGGCCAAATGGTTTGAAGCCCTTCCGGACAGGACAGTTAACCTTTCACCTTGGCTAGAGAGCATGCACGTTATATCTTGGCAGTCCGCCACAGCTGTCTCTTTAGGTTCCTTACCAATCAAGAGATTTAATGCAGTTGCAGAGGATAGAATAGTTTTGGCCCCTCAGACTCTAATCCAAGGAAATCCATGGTCTTTTCCAAAGCCTGAGCATCAAGTGTTGTCAATTACAGCCTGAAAAAGCTTAAAGTAGGGGGGGAGCTTTTTGAGTCAGTCTCAGCCCACGCCCAAAAGAGCAAAAATAGGGTCTTGTTTATCCATGACTGAGATTCAAAAAGAACATTGACTGCCATTGTGCTACAACAACAATTTAATTACACGAGTTCACCAGCTGCTACTAATCTCCCAGTGTTTACCTATGTAGAAGACCTCTTTTAATAGAGTCTCACTCACTGCAAATTCCAACTAGGATGGAGTTAGCCATGTTAAAGCCTTTGTGCAGGGCCTCCAGCTGTGCCCATGCAAGTAGAATTACAGCTCATCAGAGAATAGTGTGTAATGCAGTTAATGATGAATGTGGAGTGGGTTATTCAGTCCAATCACTGTGTCTGGCCTTGGTTTAATGAAAGATAAAAGAGCTCAGTACACTGCAAACACACCATTATCATCCTTTTTCTGGGATTAATAAAGTATCTATGCAATCTAATCTAATCTGTGTTGTTATAAAATGCTATATGTGCTATCAGATTGCAATGCACATTGTGTTTGTATTTTTAGAAGTGGGTTAACTCTCCAATCACACACGTTCCACGTGGTTTAAATAATGCATGTCGAACTTGATCTTAATCTAGGCCACTTAGGTCTTTTGGGTGTATGACTCAACATTTTAAGTGACAATACCTCGTTGGTGCACAAAAGTAAATGAGGAAATAGCAAATGTGTCAAATTCGCTTTAATTTAGATGACTGCAGCTGAAATCCAGTTGTTGTTTTCTTTTTTGTCAAGAAACCTAAATCAGTTCCACTGCTGCCAATTTACAGAAATGCAGTCAGCAATGAGCGCCCTACTATGTAATGGTAAATCTAATTATTGAAAACCTCTGTTGCGTATTTCATATTTATTGACGAAATGACAGCCTATTCATCCTGACAGCAGGTAGTGAGTTTGTGCCACACAGCAACAGAGTGCTGATTATCTATAGGCAAAAGCATATTTGTTTGAAGTCAAACCAGCGCCTCTCTTTCGCCCTGTCGGAACCGGATGCAAATGAACCCTGTTTCTGGCTCACTGCACCTCACAAATTAATAACTGCGCACACCCTGCATTACAGTACAGTTAGATTGTCCATTATTTTGTAAACGCCAGCAGAATCATTCCATCCGCTCAGGCATATTGTCATGTGGCTGCATTTGCCTAACAAACGTGAGATCAAAGGCGTATTTCTGAATCCTAATCAAATCTATTTCGAGTCCCATGCTGGTGCCGGATGGCAGGCTGCAGTCTGTGGCTGGCACGGTTTGAGGCCCTGTCTGAATACCTGCAACAGTAAATAGATGGGCGGGTAGGTTGATTTGCATATAAAAAGGAGCAGTGATAAAAGAAAGTACTTAACCTGGAGTTTCTCACCATCCAACATTCTGGCACCTCCAACAGAATGACAGAAGACTGCCTTTTATCAAAGGGGATCCCATTATGAGATAATTGTATTTATTCTTGATGGAGAATGAAAAGGAAAAGAGAAACAAAGAACATGGTTGCTGTCGACCAGGACATGCACCTGTTAGAGAGCAACTCACATTAAATGTAGAGGAATAGGAGAGCAGCGATGTTTGTAGTGTCAACGTGCATTTGTAACGAGGCCTGTTTTTGTACCAAGATGGGTGCTTTGAACTTGTAGGAATCCTGTAAGGTATAATTCATGTTGTGTCAATTACTAAGCAGTAGATGTACCAAGCTTGAACAGAGGGAATCCCAAACCATAACTCTTCAAACAGCGAGCGCCTACTTCTCCACCCTGTTAACACTCGTCTTGTCAGTCATACAGCTGGATCAAACCAGCAACACTCAGCATTTTTGAAGCTTTCTCTCCCAGTTTGTGAGATTTGTTAGTGGATTTTTAGGAGTGGGTGGCAACTAGAAATCCATATTAGATGCACACTGTCTTTTTTTTCTTTCTCGCTGCCTGAGAAGAGAAAAGAAGAGAACAGAGAACAATGCTGCATTTCATTTACCTTGGAAGTCTGAACTGGGCACATCAGCTCTGCATTCCTGATTGCAGTCAGTTTAAAAGCTGCTAGCTCTATCCAGGTGGGTATTTGCTAGAAATACCACTTTATGAACAGTGCATTATGCAGTACTTTGCTCAAACAAACACCATAGCAAATTGTTCACAGGTAGAGGTTTGACTATTTTAGAGAGACCCACAAACAGTATAGTACTAATGTGCAGAGAATCCTTCTTGGGTTTTGAGGTTGGGAAAGGTGAAGTTAGTCCAACTTTCCAAAGATGTGTGACTTTAGGAAGCATCCAAGATGTAATTTCTGCCTCTGTTTAATACTAACTCTGAAATTCTGCTTTTCCAGTTCAAACAAAATGCACCATATGAGTCTACATCCATACCAACAGCTCTATTAAGTCCAGCTTAATGTTTTTGGAGCTACATGATAATGTAGCATGCCAGCATGCTCCCATTCAGGATGATAATATGCTGATGTTTGCATTTACCTGCAGGTGGCCCTACTGTAGAAGAAAAGTCAGGCGAGAACCAACTTTGTTAGGATTCATTTTTTGGGTTGCAAAATATGTGGCAAGCCATCTAGTAGCTAAACAGTAAAAACAAGGCCAATGTCTTCATACGTGTACAGTATGCTACACTTAAATACTATTTATTGACTTTGCTTGGCTGTGAGTAGTTCACTGTGACCTCTCAGTTGCAGTTCAACAGATGACCAGCCTCATCAGTGTGCCATCTAAACATCTTCAGGCTGAATTCAATGTCAAAGTCTCCACGTATCTACTGCCTGCCCAGAACGAGGGACAGCTGGCTGCTACTGCTGCTGCTGCTGCTGCTGCTGGAGGGGATCACAATGAGCAATCTGCCCCTTAAGGCTTTCAGTGGGTCTTCAGGAAACCATCAGGGCATTTTTGTCTTTTGTCTCTCTTGATGAACCAGCCATTGTGCATCGTAATGCCTCACATACTTCTACTGTACACACATGCAAAACCAACATTTGCAAAAAGGAAAACTGAAACACAGGAGTTTGTTTTGCTTTGCATACCGTTCACAATATGTTGCTGTATGATCCTCCAGTTGGTCTGATGCATTGCGTTGTCACTGTGGCCGTGAGTTGACCTTGACAATCAGCACTGTTGCATCCTCCTGTCTCTGTAACAGCGGTTAGGCAGAGCAAGCATCCCTCGAGGGAGCTGTTCATCTAGATAGGAGACCCATCAGTCAAGGCGGCCATTGATCGGCACGTCAGACTGCTTGATTTCCTTGTGTAATAATCGGCTCAGTTTTGACACCCTCCCCTATGTGTAAATGGGAAGAGTGGAATGCGGTAAATGGTTTGTGAAGGGCAGCTCTATCAAATGCCTATGGTGTTAAATGCACAAACATGGAGAATCTTATATAATGCATATGGAGTGTTTTGATGTGTGTCCTCACTAATGTTACATGCATGATTAATTTTCCAGTGTAGTCGAGTGTGGTTCATAATGAAATGTTGAAGAGGACCATCAAATGGATTCACCCTGCATTCTGAAAAGGACACATTCATTGTCCCCACTGTTATTGCCTAGCACAGAATAAGACATACTCTCAGCAACCTCGTGTGAGTGTTGCAAATGCCAAGCAATTGTTTAGGATTCATTCTGAGACTGCGATGGATTAGTGTGTTTGGTTCCCTGTTGTGGTCAGTGTGCTACTAGGACAGTTAGAGACAGGCCGACATGTGTTGGGCATTGATAATGACTGTTGAATCACAACGGACCCACTGGAGTGCCGAGTAAAATAAAAGCGCACAACCGTATCAGTCCCAAGCATAGCAGCAATCGCCTACAACAAAGAACACTGTCTTACATGCCGAGCTAAGCTGATGGGTTTTATATTCAAATAATAAAGACGGGGAGGAAAACCAGCAGCATGGGGTTTTTCCTACATTAGACTATCTGAAGCTACCATGCGCTTGGTTACAGTGATATTATAGGTTGCGAAATTTGTAATTTTTCCATCATCCTCAGTGAAAAGAAAGTCAACTTAAAGATGCATTCAGCCACAACAAGCAATTCAAGTTATTCCTTTAAATCCACTGTTTTGTAACAAGTAGCATGTTGCCTTCAATAGGCTGCCGATTTTCAATAGACTTTCAGTATTTAATAGGGAGGAAGTATACAACGTCTTGTTTTGTTTACCAGTACTTCTCTATCTGCCTGGTCAATAGGTTCAATTTGATTCAGACTGTGGGTGAGAAAATAAATTGGAATTGTAATGGGGGTCATGTTGGACAAGATTCAGTTTATTTTGGTGCTTATCACTTTCAACTAGCTAATGTGGCTCCACCGCTGACCGAATCCCTGTGCGACACAAAAATCGGAATCCCGGATTAAAGTTGTTTAATTACATTTAAGGAAAAAAAAGTACAGTATGTGTCTGAAAGCCATTAACACACATTAATGAGTGTTACTCAGTCATGTAGTCTTGGATTTCACTGAGGGTCAGTAACATGTATCACAATTTGAAGAACACATTAGCTGAAAAGATTAATTTGGCTAATTTGCACAAGCCTAGTTCCTCTAAAAAAAAAAAAAAATCACTACCTTGTCGTGGTTTAGGGGCTTGAGCGTAGAAATGACCCTGAGAGTTGTGCTGGCTGGAGCCTTGAGCTTCTGGTAGGGCCACCCATGCCCACCCAGGTCAAAGGGCGGGAACCAGACTAAGAGTGATCCCTGGTCCTCCTGATTTGGGGTTGGACACTGAACTAACCGCCCAGTTCTGTAGAAACATAGATTGTCATGGAAACAGAAGAAACAAAGGTCTTTTGTCGCTGTCCTACATGCAGCTGCATAATGTGCAATAACTAACTAGCACAAGCCTAGTTGGTGATTTACTGTAATTTAAAACAGCACCACCGTGCACATGCTGGTGTTGCACATAGGGCGTAAAACTTCTGGTATGAGCTTTAATTTAAAAAGCTGAGTGTGTTACAGAGTCACACACAAGATAATTGCAAATAATATTTGGATTGCACTGTGGTGAAAGCATGCTTTATTCCCCTCACCACGTGTAGTACAGTAACGTTGTAGCACCAAGCTGAGTCATAGGTGAAATTTGTACTGTACTTTGGATCATTCCTCGCTGTGAGGTTGAGTTTCGTGTGAGTCTGTTTCAAATAAAAGTGATAGTTGGATGATTGAAGAGTGTCTGAGAGAGTCCCACACGCTTCTGGTGTCAGGACTGGAGAGTCTACAGTTCAGTGTATCTGACCGTTTCCGTGACTTTCTAAAACTGGAAATCCAACAATCATCCTCTAAGTGTATGGAGACTATAAACATTTTTAGAACTAGTTAGTTTCAGGCATATTGCTACCTCTATTTTAAAGGTTTTAATGGTTTAAGGGTCCAACTAAAACACAAATATGCATGTTTAAAGATCAACAAAGTTTATTTCACCTTCATGTAAAAGTCCAGATAGACTAACATATACACTGCCCAAACTATTAGATTAATTTAAGATGGTATTTATGAGAAAAAAGAGCCCGTCACAGCCGAGCTCGGCTTGCCATCTTATGGAATGAGCACGTGTTGTTTCCTGGAAAAAAGCTTGGCGCCCTGACCTCTCATTCCTTTCTGTTTCCATTGTTCACTATGATTTCTCTAGTTTAGCTCTGACAGGCTGATACAATGAATTGGAGACTCCACAAAAGAGACTTTTACGCTACATTAGGCAAGGCTCCTACGTGTTTCTTCGACACAAAAATACAATTTATTGAGACGGAGACGTTCATCTTGGCAGAATCTCTGCTGATGTGATGGGCTCTCTGCTCTGTTGAAGATGACATTAACGATAACATTTATTCTTTGAGCAACCATATGGTCTTATTAAAGGCATTCAAATAGTGTATGACGATTCAAAGCAGGCAGTTATGCAGAATTAAAGGCTTCTTACGAATTACCTGTGACATTGTGTCATAGAGGCGTAAGAATAATTTGAACTACAGAGGAGGACTTAACTCGTGCTAGTTGCAGTAACACTCATTTATTCTTGTGAAAAATGTCGTTGTTTGTTGGGAAAACAGTTGCTCTTCCTATGGGATCTCTTAGTGTGAAGTCTGTCAAACTATGCGAGGCAGCTGATTAATCACAGTTGTAGAAGTGACCCGAACACCACTGGTGAGCTTCCAGGTCATCACATCAATGAATCAATTCAGTGTGTGCTCACACATGAAATAAGACCTAATGAGAAGTGCCTCAACCTCGGTTACAGGACAGCAAAGGAAATCACTACTGTCATCCTGGTGTAATTTTCTCCTGAATGCTGTGCGGTCAGGGGAACAGTTCTTCTGTTCCCCTATGAACCCCCCCACCCCTCTTCTGCTAACCTACTGGTTATCTGTGCTGGGCCTATTTTCAAATTGACTTCTGTTACACAAATTTGATGAATTGAGCATGAAGTTGCCTGCTTTATATACTTCTCATGTTCCCTCGCTGACTTCTTCTACTGTGCAATCAGCAGATCTCGATCAAACATCATGTCCACCCATATGTGCGGGAACACTCTCACACACACACACGAGCACAAACACAATCTGTACATAAAATTGCAGGTCTCATTTTTCGCTGGCAGTAGGAATGTACTGTATTGTATATTGACTTGTTTTGATTGAAGCTGTTTGAGAGACATTTCAGGAAGTTTACTGGTGTATTTCTGTTCACCAGTGAAGTCTCTGATATTGATGGGCAGGTGTGTAGAGGGTAATAAGTAGCTGGAGAGAGAATGCGCTGACAGAACCCATTACCTCCACTAGAGAATATTTCACATATCCACTCAAATCAGAAAACAGGAGGGCATAAATAGGAAAATGCTCATTTTCAGTATAGCTGCTGGAAAATTGAACATTATCATGGTGCTATATGTCTTTCAAATGGGTCTGTGACATTCTTATGTTTATGCTATTTGCAGGAGAAAGCTGTCAATCACCAGAGAACAAGAAGGTGCTTTCTAACTTCAGGCTGTTTTTTCTAGAATCACCGAGACCATGATTCAAAATTGATGATCCATGTGTCATAAGTAAATTAAAGACTAGTGAGTCACATTCAGGAGGACTGTAGGCAGAGCCTGGTTCATTACAATCATTTGACTTATGACTTTCTCTGTAACAATTGTGCTGGATCACATTGAGACAGACCTAAAAATATACGGAAGTGAGAAATGAAAGAAAGGTAGATTCCTTCTTTTCAGGCTGACACGGTTTGGACTCTCTTTTCTCGGTTGCATATCGAATAAACATACATAATAACTCCAACATATTTGTGTGGGTGTTTCTTTTATAATTACAGATTTTAACTGTCTTTCTCTGTGCGCTCTGCAACACTGTTATCAAAATACCAAATGAAGAATTACTGTATGTTGTGGAAAAACGGTGTTTCATCTGTTTCTCATCTGTCTAGTAGAAGGTTCAGGGATGAACAGGTCTGTATTTCCTATCTATTAAAAGTCAATCAGACTTTGCTATTCTTTACCCTAAACAATCATGGTGGTGATGACACATAATCATCTTCATTTTTTTTAATCCCTGACAATTAAAAAATGAAACCCACGTTATCAGTGGTCAGCATCTTTGAATTAAAAAAGCTCTAACTCATCAGCACGGCACTTTGTAGACTGGCTGAGACAGCTAGGTCAGCCAATTAATTATGATCAAAAGCAAGTTGCCACGATTTTAAAAAAACATTTTCATCCATGAACGTGATAGAAGCATAGTGTGCAGACCACACACACACACATTTGTAGACAAACTCTTGTCTCTGCATAATTGATTCTCCACCACTGTGCCTGTCTCACCCTGTCTTTTTATTCCGCTTTTAGTTGGACATGAATAGTACATGCCTTCCTTGTTAATGTAACTTTGTCAAGTAGCATTGATTTCTCTGGGCAAATTGTTAATGTTGTACAATGCGTGGGGTGGGAGGAATGATTAAACAGACAGAAGTGTTGTCTTTAATGAGTGGAAAACCTAGACTGGCTTTGTTCACCTGAATACTGTACATGTGAAGTTGTTTACCCTGTCTCCAAAAAATGATGTTAGCCTACAAATCTACTGCAAGAGCACATTTATGATTGTAGTTTATTTGTGTAGAAACATCATTTTTAGGAGACAGGGTTGTAAACAATTGTAATTTTATTCAGCAGTGCACGTCTCATCACTAGGACTGTGGCATTTTTTATGTTGTGTGTAACTTGTTATGCGTGCAACTAGCTGGTAAACAGCTGTTTAATGTAGTCCTGATCACGGACTCCTTGACTTCTGAGATATTCAGCTGTAATTTGGGAAAAGTTTGGTAATTTCCCGAAAACAAAGGCGTGGTTTTAAATCTGTTGTCCATAAGCCCCAGGGTCAGTGTTTCTTCCTGGTATGTCATTATTATTATTATAATCATTATAAATAATCCATTGAAAAGTACAGGAAACAATACAACAACATGTGGATTCTGTTTTTGGTGGATTTACGGTTTAAGTCTGTTTACTGGAACTGAAAAGGGACATTTTTTGAGGTTAGAAAACACACGGCCGAATAAATACAGCACAAAACACAGTTCTTTTGATGAAATGTAACCCACTATCTAAACCAGAGCTTAAAGTAAAAATAGGAACTCCTGAAATTGTATTTCAGTCCCCAGATTGATAATGGTTCACAGGGTAATTCTGGGCCCTCTTCTTTGTATTTCAGTGAAATTTGGTGAGTTCTGATGTGGTTTCTGATCAGTACTGTTTTGAGGAGGAAACTCCCTTGGTGGTTCCTGGCCTCCTCTGAGACCTGGAATGAAGCTCTTAAAATTCCTCCAACCACAATTACAAGGCGGACATAGAGCAGGTCAAAAAAAGGACAAAAGTGACTGTAATATCCACAAACAACAACAACACACATACAATAAAAGAGCTCACTTCAGTAGAGAGTGGCTGTTGCCATGTAAGACTAGGCTACAATAGAAGCTTGTCTAAGAGGCTTAAAACATGGACCCCCGTTCACTGAAAAGGCTTTATGTAGTCTAAAGATTAATTTTTGCTATTTCCCTTCACAGGAAAAAGCCAAGGGGTACGAGCATCTCACAAAGTCTGTTGCCAGCTGTTAAACATGGTAGAAAATCTGCAGCGATATAAGTAGCCATGGGAAACATTACATGTGATGACTGTTATATAACAGCCAAGGAATATGATGCCATTTAAGTAAAGCACCCCATGGTGCAAAAACTGCTCACTTATTACATTCCTGTATTTCAAGGACATGACGCCTTAGTAAACATAATAAAATGATTTCAAAGGTGCTTTCATAAACACCAGGATGACGTCACATGCAGTCCGGTGCTTCAATAATACATAAGCTGCCGTACAATAGAAGATACTGATATCACTATCAAAAAAGCAGCTAATGTGTTGTGCAGAACGTAAACCTAGAGACTAGAAGAACAAGGAGTCCTGCAACAGATGGTGGAGCCCCCACAGAGCCCTGTTTGCAAAATCATGGAGTCAGTCTGGGATTATGAGGAGAGATGTTGAGACTGTCTAAATCCACAGAACTGTAACAAACTCCCCAAGATACTTGGAAGAACCTACCTGCCGAGGCCTTTGTAAACTCTTTGTGAGAGAATCTTTAGCTTTTTACACAGGCAATCTATTTCAACCATAGCTTTTTCCTGACTCGTTTAAGCCTTTTATACTATATGGTGTTTTTTGTTTTTTTGTTAGTTTTTTTTGTGTGTGTCTCGCTTGAGAAAAAGGTTGTTAACATCCACAAAATCAGACAAACAAATACTTGCGGTGTTATATTTGAAAGCATCCATACTTTAGTTTTTTCAGTGATGTGTAAAAGTTTTATCTCAGAGGAAAAGTAATGTTTCTCATGAATGTATCCATAGATACTGACAATAATCAAATAACCAGTGACTTTTATTATGAAACATTTCACACAGAGAAAGTGTCAAGCATCATAATTAAAAACAATAATTTAGTTGAGCAGAAACTTGGACCAACATACCAACTGTAAATTTAGATCTCAGTGTGGGTTTATTGATTCTTCCTTTAACTTCCACGACTCTAAGTGTAATAAGTAGTTTGTTATTTGTTATTTTCTTTTGTGTTTTTGAGTCTCTAAATTGCTTAAACTCATTTTTTCCTAGTACATTAAGCCAGATTACCTCATCTCAAATGCAAAATTAGTGCATGTATTTCCCTCCTAAATTGCTGCTAGTGCATCATATTCATCATCATCAGAAGTGGAGAATCATGAATTTAGGTGTCTAATCAGCAGGAACAACAAACAGGAAAATACTGAATGTTGCTCCAATCAGACAGTTAACAGACCTCCTAATATGCTTTGCATGCTCGTCACATCTTGATGATCTAGATTCTGCTTCTAGTGCTCTCATAATATGAAGTGTATGGACTGCACTTTATTGTTTGGGTCTAATTTGTGGGTGAAGTGTGGTGTAGAGTGGGGCGGGGTGATAAAAGTGGAGTTGGCCTGACTGCAAACAAAACTCTTCAAACCGAGATAGAAATGACACAAGCGAGGGGTGGACAGGTGGAGGGACACAGGGCCACATTCGCACAGTATTGATTTTTCCTTTGGGTTCTGATGAACAGGAGCTTGTCACTGTGGCCGATGAATAGAGCCCCTTTGTATTGCATTCTTACATGCTTTCTGTGACAATGAAGAAACTATGAGGTCTTTTTTTTTCTTTTCATCTTCAATCTCTTGCCTTTTGTCAATAATGCAATCGCTCATCAGCTTAGAAAGAAAAGGCCAATGTGATTGCATCTAGGAGCAATATTTGACCTCGACAGAACACTTTGCATCAGTAGTCAGACACCGAACCGTCTAAATACAACTTAACTTTTTAAAAGTGTTGGGTTAGAGTCTGGCAACAGAGCTTTTAATAGGTCCCTCAAAGAGTCTTAGACAACATCTGTGGATTAGAGAAACACTTCTCATTGAACAGTCTGTCTGCTTAAGACAGCGAAACAGATAAAGAGGTTCCTGTGAAAGTGGACACTGAGGACCAGTGTGGAAACTGTTGTCAACGCTTATGGCGCTCTGTTACACACAGCCATCATCCGTAGGGTCAACAGCTGGTAAATGTTTAGCAGGCCAAACCCCAAGCGAGCACCGTTGGCTTGCAGATGCTGTTGAGGAAACTTAAAATTCACACCTCGTAAAGCGAGGACGCAGATGTTTGCATATTAATAGAGATGGGATATGGAGGGTGTCTGGTACGGGGGGCGGGGGGCGCATTACAGCTGCTCCATTACAGTGTACAGTGTACAGTGTATGCCACAGATGGATGTACTCTCGTTTCATCTCGGGAGCATTTTGATCTGGATGCTTTTACATGCCAGATGTAAAGACATATTCAAAAGTCTGCACTGCAGTCAGAAGGTGTTGGGTAACATTACAGCAACTACTGTACAGTCTTAAAGTACTAGTGCTGTTCTTCTTCTTTCATGTCTTAGACTTTATGCTGCTAAACCATGGCATTAAAAAAAAAAAGACTCTACTCTCTCTGCTTCCCTACATTTTTCAGTTACCTGTTGTAAATTGAAATTTAAGCAGTACCAGCAATGAAGGCTGACGGTAAGGCAGCCTGAAGATGACAGTGTAGTCTCAGATGGATTCATTTCATAAAACATTAATTCCTCAAATTGTGAGAAATGAGAACTTCAACCAGCGTACATGGTACACCAGCTTCAGAGATTTAGCACATGGCACCACAGCTCAGTATGGAGTTTTTTTTTTTTTTCTAGCGTAACTTTTATAAGGACAATAAATGTATTTTGTTGCACCATCCAATAAATAAATAATAGTTCATATGTTAGTCACTCAGTACACGTCTAATGAAACATTAATATAAAAACCTCTTCTCCTTACATCTATGTATTTACAGCAGAATCTTCAGTGCAAAGTTTTTAGTTTTAATTAACCATAATTTCATTGTTCCAATGACACATTTGACAAAGAGCAGGATTTGATAGGTCGTTCTTTCACTGCATAATTAAATAACTCTATACTGTAAGTACTCAGATGAATGGCCGTTTATATCTACGTCAAAATCAGCTGCCCCAACATATTTTCAGACATTTACACAAAAGCACAAAGGCTTTTTGTTTGAGGTGTTCTGTGAATGACGTGTCTCACAAATCGACAACGAGGAATCGTGCGTTAGAGGTGGACACACTGGCACATGTAGGTGTTCCTGAATAGAACCCACTATATCAGACACAAATCTATTGATTTGTTCATTTAACAGCTTCAGTTGGCCATAAATCTCACTTCAGACATACAAATCACAAGGGCATTCAGTTGCCAGAGACCGAGTTTGATTGCTTAAAAACCATAAATGGGATATGCACTATAATGTCATTCAATGAATTTTTCAAAAATGAATCTGAATAGTAACGAGATTTTGCAATGATAGCGTGTAGTGGTAATTTGAACTGCAATCAGCATCCTCTAAGTGCTGCAGTTTAGAACAAAATCTGTGAAAATCTGACCAAATCAGACTTTTGTGTGCTTCTATCCTGAATGCAAATTGCCACATATGTATGAAGACACAGTGGGGAAACTGAAAGGCATTGTGCTCAGACTGGTTTCCATTACTCTTGAGTTAGCTCTCTGCTGTTTACCCACTGACTGACAGACGCACAGAGGAAAAATATCACTGAACAAACGTGGACTGATGGCAGTGGGGCCACCCATCCCTAGAAGTTGAAGGTATTAAAAAAATCTGAGGTTAGAAGCTAATAACCATGCATCTTCTTTGCATGTAAATTGTCAACAAGTCAACCAATCAGCAGGATTAGAAGAGATGAGATATTGGTGTTTGATGTTTGAATGTTGCCAATACATTGAGTCTAATGGATTTACTCATAATACAAGATTTGCATAGGAATTACCAATTTGAATTGGTAGTTGTACAGCATGTGGTCCAGTAATTGCCTCATGATTGCTTGTGTAATGTAGAGAGTACGGATTACGAATAAAAAGGAAACTTAGAATTAGATAAAGAGGACATAAATGAATCAGCATGTGCAAGATAAACAAATGGATAATATAACAGATATAAACATAGATATAAATATCATTAGGCCCGTCCTAGGGGGTGGGGGGCTTCTCCGCAGTCTATTTTTTCCTGGAAGTAGTGGAGAATGATGAGAGGAGCTGTCATTGTGCCAGACTGGGAATGTAATGCAGTGTGTACTTAATCTCTGATTAAACATCATGACTGGTAGTCCGGGCACGTCTGCGGTGTCAGAGCTACCATTTCAAACTCTGCTCTCTTTGGCTTGCTTAAAAAAAGATTCATTCGCCACATTTTGCAGAGATTGGATAGATTGGGGAGCAGCCACATCCCGCGGGGTCGCAGCTACTCTTGAGGGAGGGGTGGTGGCTCGATTGCTGCCGCCCCCCTCCCATCGCCACCCTCCATCCCCTCTATTCCTGGGGCAAAGAAAGAGAGAGGGCTTGGGAAAAGACCCTCTTTTTTTTTTCCTTTTTTCAGAGCAGCGAGGGAGAAAGCGTGAGAACAGTCACTGCAGGGCTTCAGGAACATTGTATCTGTCTGTAGGATGAAAAGCCTGGCAGTAGAATAAGAGAATCAGAGGCCTTTTTACCCGAGCTTGGCTCAGTGTGAAGGGGGATGGGATAAAGTGAAAGAGTTCACTACTTCCCACTAAATTAGATTAAGGTGAGTATTGATTGGGTAATAAATGCCAGTCGGGCTGTACTACAGTACCATCCACAACAGAAGCTGTTTCAGCATTCTTGGAGGTAATGAAAGTGGTAAGACAACTATCTTATTACAGCACATTTACACCAATGTATCACACACCAGTAAAACAAGTCGACGCCACAAATGGACCAAATGGAATTGGAGTTACCTTACAGCAAACACCCGTGGGCACTCAATTCAAGGTGTTGCTGCTGGAAAGCACAATGCTGAGATAACTCAAAGCTGTGATGTTGCCGAACTTGCTGTCTCAGCAGCCCGAGAGATATGTTGCTGATAGTGGCATCTGAGTGAATGCACATCCTGATTCCAAAATTCGTGCCAAGATCTCTGTTTTGTGCCCTCATGGCAAGACTTCTAGGAGTGTCCATTAATCTGGGCTTAAGCTGCCTGGCTTCAAAAACAGATGCTTGAGGAGGATAAGGCAACTCGGTGGGAGAGAAGGTACCTAAGCCTTGGTTGGATAAGGGGAGAACAGCAACAGCTTTACCGTGCACCATATCTGCAAGATGGGACCTCACAGAAAATAGTTTTTTGTTATCATCTCACCCTTGTTTGTATGGGAACAGCATGTGCTATTCCACCACCACTTCTCTGTGCAGGTGTTGTGACATGTTGTTGATGTTTCATAATTAGCAGTGCAAAAAAAAAAAAAAACAAGGATGTGTTTGGTAGTTTGTTTATTCCTGTGTAACAGAACTATCCTGTCTGGACATTGAGTTGTCCTTTCACACATGCAGCATACAACAGGACATTGTCCATGTTACAGGGCATTCACACTACTTCTGCGGGGGTGTTATGTTGAGCATGTTAATTTCCATGCTATGCTGAGGCTGGATAGGTGTTTCTACCACTGCTAGACACACCAACAGAGTTTGACATTTTTTACTGTCCTTTCTTTACATAACGTGATAAATACACGTACCTGCACCTTATACTTACGGTTCATCTTAAATATTTTAGTAACTCTTGCACCTATCTTCACTGCTTCTTCTTCAGTCAGTGCAATACTATCCACTACTATCCAGTGCAATATTTGCAATTCTCAGATCATGTTTATTCTTCTATTTTATTTTATTTTTTGATCCACTGTATGGAACAAAAATAATTATGTTGTATGTATACATGTCAGTCTGTGTGCAGTTTCATCCAGCTTTGTACATCTGTCAGCTTCATTGTTGTCACAAGTTGACTTTTAATCAGGAAGCTAGGACCACGTGATCAGCTTTTCCTTTCATGTTCGGTTATAAAACGACTCTCTTCTTCAGTTTTCCTATTTGCTCTCATTCTGCCGTTGCCGGACTCGCAGCATATTTGCATAAAGCTGAGCTTTTCTCCACTGTTCCCTTTCACATCGTCTGGGTCTATTTGTCTCTACCTCAGACACTGGGGTGTACCGAGTGGCTATGCCAGGTTTCCACTGACAATGAATGGCTGATGCCGTTGGCCCAGCGATTTGTTGTTGTGAACTCCTGTCAGACTTTGAAGCAGCAGTAATTGCATGATAGAAATGGCACCAGCACGCCCACTCGCTATGCATTCTCCAGGCAGTGACCTGCTGTATTTACACGTGCTCAGTCAGACAGTAGACAGACTTTGTATTAGGGAGCTGGCGTGGTAAAGTCCTTTTAATGTATGGTCCAAGTGCTTTGGACATTTGCATTTGCACATACAGTAAAGCTCCTCCAGGTGATGTGTAGATAGAAGTTAGGGTTGTAGTGCATGCGATAAAAACAACTTGTACTTACTTATAAATCCTCATGTATTTATTCTATGTGCTCTAGGCTCTAGGCTTCAAAGAAGCACATTGTGACAACACAGTAACATTTAATCTGGAAACCACTGCTCCCGAATTGGCTTTTACTTGTAGCTCCACACTGGCTGTATTGTTGTTGTTCCTGATAATGGCTTATGCTTCTTTACAAGCTGCATATTGCCTTGTATGTGGTCAAGGTCAAGGGAACTTGATAAACGGTAAGGATTACCTCATCACTGGATGCGCATACTTATTTGGTGGAACACAGGCCCCTTTGCTCTGTTGTGTTGCCAGTGGAGCACAGAGAGAAAGGCAATCTGTGCAGATCGTGTGATAATCTATGGTTCGTATGACAGATGTGAGATACGTAATCAATAGATGCCTTATGTTTTCACCTTAAGTGCTTCATTTATTATTCACTAGCTTTATATATGTATATTGTATTAAATATCCAGTGAGTGGGATTCATCCTATTGTGCATATCCTGATAATGAAATGATCCATCTCTTCACTTTTTTCTCTTGCTCTGTCATCAAGTGTTACGTCAGTGTTTTCCCTGATTGATTGGAGTGTGCTTCATGGCCTTGCATCCCATTCATTGTAAGCGTTTGCATTTTATGTCTTTGTCGCCCTTAGTAATCAGCATCTCAGGGATCTGTTTAACGGTGTGAGACAGTTTAGTCAACACATCCCGTGATAAACAGCCTATTTCTGCCTAGTCTCTAGATTATGTTTTCAGGGAGCAGTGCATCAGCATTTAACAATATGTTATTTCTTCCTGTGAGATGTTACGCTGGCAACTCGGAGCATTTAATAAAAACCCGATAAAAAATGATGCTGGTCACAGTGCCCAAGGCAGGGCCGCTAAACCTCAGTTCACAGCATATTCAAATACACCCCTGTGCTTGCCTGTCTTATTATGTTTACTCATTGAATTTTATGATTATGCATAACAACCAAATAAGAAAATATAACAGACAGTCAACTCAATTATTGTAGCCTGACATCTAAGTTTGTTTGCTTTAATTTATAGTCTGACTGGACTGATGGCTTGCTGTGACAGTAGACCATGAAAGGCCGAGAGCTGATTTATGCAGTAATATGTGTAGTCAAATTACAAGGTGTGGTTCATTTTTTATTCATGTCTTACTACCCTCTTTTGTTTCTATGCTAATATATAGATGTATTTCTGGCCTCACGGCTTAGATAGTGGAGCCTAGGATACACCTGTGAAGCTGCTTTCCTTCTATTAAAGCCAATAGCTCAGGGCTTTAACCTCCACATGAAAATAATTGTACCTTTTTCACTTTTAGATAAGCGCTCAAATTAGTTGATTTTACTGAGAGAAGTTTGGTCTTTAGTACAGCTGCTTAATCTTGTCTCTTGTCAGGGAAAGCAGAAGTTGAGCCCTGGGGATAGCAGAGCTTTAACCTCAAGGGCAACAAACCTTTTTTGGCTTTGGGTTGCATATCACGGTGGATTAAATTGTGCCCGATATCATTTCAGAATTTTGTCTCATACTTAAATTAGACACTTGTAATCACAGCTCCGACACATTCTCGACACTTGCCTGTGGCTCCCAGCAAACCATTTGCACTCCTAAAACAGGTCATGGACTGATGTACTTGCAGGTCAAGGGTGTGCGATACGTGATGAGCCAAGGGAAAAAGTGCTGTGGAATTCAGCACTTCCCTCAATACTCCAGCTGTCATACAAAGGACATGCTGCACATTGAGTTGAGACACTCACACATGCACACACAGGCTCCCAATGGAATGTGTGACCTTTAACCCTGATACTTTCAGACAGTAATTAAAGGCAGACAGTGTATTATGTGACAGTGTGCAGTTGGTCAGATGGCGATGGAGAGCCATGGGGCAAAGGGGCCTTGGGGACCAATGTGATGTCCAAAATAGACCTTGGAGATTAGGGGCACTGCTGAAAAGCACCCAAGCTTGTGCAGGAATGTCACAGCTTGCCATGATTTTGAATTAAGGCTGCCAGCATCCTTATCCATAATGACTAAATTCCTGTGAAGGTCAACAGGCGACTCTCACTAGCCAGCCCCTCCCAAAGAACGCATCACATTCCTATGGATTCATCTCATTTGGCTTTGAAGGTTTGCTGTGACTGTGTGTAGGTAGAGCTGCTTATTATATTTTCACTTGTCCAAGAGAAGTACTGCAGGTCTTTCTTGTCCTAGTTACACAACACAGGTAGGTACTACAAATGAGCTCACTGTGTAAAGCAGACCATTTCTGTATCAGGTCACCCACTGTTGTGTAAGACAATGAGTTTCATTATAACACAGTGTGTCGTTATATCTTCCACTGCTCCTTTACCTTGTGTTTGCCAGCACGCATTATTAAAACTCACAGCTGGGCATTTTATCATCAGTTTGGCAGAGAAGGAGTCATTTTGGTTGCATTGTTTCAGAGGAAAAAATGACATGTAGCTCCTGTTGGAGGATAATACAGAACAGAATTGCATTGGCACAAGAGAGTGTGGTTAACTTCTGAGTCATGCTGCAGATTTGGAGGATTAGTGGAAGAACAATGAGAATCTTTCAGGGACTGAGATAAGCATATTGTGAAAATAGATGGGCAGCGATGGTGCCAGAAACTTTTTTTTGGACTGACAGATAAGAGACTAAGATACTGTGTTAGAATTTGTGTGATGTGAAAAATTAATTAAACGCAGAATGTATAAAATCCCTGCGAAGAAGAAAACATCTTATTCAAGCTACCAATCTGATACAACATCAAAGTCCTAGCATCTGTTGTTAAAGAAGGAGCCATTAACATGTTCTATCTTTGTAGCACTCTACACATGCAGTAACAGTATGTACACTGCAGCATCCAGGTTCGTATAAAATGACACGCGGAGCGGTCTGCCTGTCTTACAAAGCACCGCGCACTGTATGCAGTAAAATACATCATCTGCAAGCTGCTACCTGGGAAATGATATTCATTATGTGTGAGCTCTTTCTGGCACCAAATACATCTCTGGGTCTCACAAATTAACTGCGCGCCCAGCCTACAGACTTGTTTTGACGCAATTTGTCATGCCAGCTTCATTTGCCCTGTTTAAAGCGACAATTAGAAACTGGGTCCATTGGCAAAGCCCTGGGGTAAGTCACACGGATACAGTTCCTGACCTTCGCACCCACCAACACTCACTTGCCAGTGGCCCTTCTTGATGATCAAGAGCATTACATTTTTACACCCCGAAGGACGCTCAACATGTTAGTCCCTTAGGTGTTATCCAGTGATGCATTGTGCTTCATTACCATTTCAAAATGCAGAATTACCTGTCAGGGCTCTATTGGGAGCCAGTGTTGCCAGAACTCCCACATCCACAGTAACAAAGGGTACTGCCTCTTAACACATAGATTGTCATTAAATGAAACTGGAGCTATTTGTAGGTTCATTAATTACACCCTTTCACACACCACTTCCCTTTCCCTAGAACAAAGGGAAGGTGAACGAGGACTTCCATTTTTGCTGTACATCAGTGTCAGATTACAGCCGTCCTGGCTTCCACTTGCTTCTCATGCTCGCTCTCTGTCTCTCTCTCTCTCTCTCTGCACCCTAGAGATATGCGATTAATTATAATGAAGTGGAAAAAAAGTGACATTGATGTCAGTGTGTATATACTGTCACCTCAAGAGGCATGGCCGTGAAATTGGAAGAACTAGCTGAGAATTTTTATGATCATAACATGTCTTATACTGAGTTCATGATTTCATGTCTCATTCTGTACAGAGGCAGTTTGAGATGTCATTCAACGTGTCGTCTGTTTTGTCCAGAGGGTTGAATGTTCCACTGCAATTAGTTCAGGGAGTAATATTAGTCTTTAGTCATCTTCCCAGTATTGTTTGTCTCTAATGAGTAACTGGAAAATATCTGGTTGTTTCCCACGGGATGTGATACTTTACTGTACATTACGCTCCCTGCAAAAGAACACCGTACATTAAGGCTAAAGGAAAGTGAGAGAGGAAAGTGCTTCCCACTTTTCATAAACAGAAGTGAATAAGTCACTGAGCGGCGACCAGCAAACGTCAACCTCTCCGCTTTATTTTTGTGTGAGAACGAGCAGGAAATGTTTCCGTGTCTAGTTCTTAATAATGCCACACGCTGTGCACACAGGATCGTGCATCTACTGAATAATCTCCCATCTTGACATATGTTCGGCATGTAATTGCGATGACTAATCTGTCACGTTTAACGTCTTAATTAAAAGAATAAATCATAATACCACCACGTGTCGCACTCTCTACTGCCATTCGAATCCGCCCCCTTGTGTAATAAATCACAAACTCAACAAAGCTAAATGAAGAAATATATAAAAGCTCCAGTCCCTTCTTGAATGAGACAGATTTGACGTGTCTCAACACTTAAAATGTCCGCTGTCTCTGTCTCTGTCTACTTCTCTGAAAGGTCATGGCCTCTTCACAGAAACTGCAAAAAGGGGAATGAAAATTGTTCCAGATCTGTCTAGAAAATAGGTCCTTTTACTTGAAAATAAACAAACTGTGTGTCAGAGGTCATCATCTTAACGCACTATGGGCGAAACACTTGAGCACACTGGAGTAATGAACTTCACTGTGTCTGAATCTGATAAGAAGTGTTGTTTTACGCTCGATTTATGGGTGTATTTAATCTGTGAGTCTTATATGTTTTCAACCTTGTCATTATCTTCCATGTGCAGATGTGTATTTAAAATATTCTTTATCAAACTTCATTCAAATTAAAGAACAAAAACATACTTTTTCTTCTTATTTAACTTAAGTTAATTCCAACATATTTGCAGACTCTGGCTGTTGTAGGTGATAAATGGCCATAACCAGACAGTACACATATTGTGTCTGGTGTAATTAAGTGATATTTCATCAGTAGTGGGGTTCGACCCTGGGGTGTGAAAACCGAAACAAAAAATCCACCATGCAATTTCCTCTCTCACCACCGTGACTCCTCAGTAAGTGATTCCCAACTGCAAACTGCAGTAATACTGTGAGCACCAGTCCACCATCATTCAGATCGTATACTCTAAGGAAGTGATTCACAACAGATATCGAGATATTCTGACATTATTAAAGCAAAAAAGAAGCCGTGGCACCAAAAATGAAATAAAACAGATCCACCATAAGGCTTCAGCGTTTAATCCTCTGATCTCCCAGCGCAGGTTTCAAAGTCTGGCTGCTCTGGTAGCAAAAGCAGGGTCACGTTTGTTCTTTAAACCAAGATGTCTGAATGGCCGGAAGGGTCCCATCTGAGGATCTGTGTGTGAGGAGCTGTGGACTGGATCATTTCAAGTTCAAATTTCAGTTTTATAGCTTGAGGATAAAGCAAGCTGTTCTTCTATTAAACTAATCAGTAAAATCTAAAAAAAAAAAAACAAACACCACCCAACTCTGTGATCAGTGTAGTGATTTAAGGATTATAGAAAGGATATGATCCCATTACCTAATGGCTAATACTACACATCCTCAGCTCTGACCAGTTCTACAGAACAGAGTTTCCATAGCAATATGTGAAAAAGAGTTTTCAAGAAAATAGTTGCAAATTAAAATATGCATGAATAATTATCACTGCACATTACAAGATTAAGACATTTTATATAAGTATGATATTATCCTGAGCCCCTCACATGCATTTATATTCAAATCACTAATCTATATTATATTTAATACAATTAAACAGTTTTCATGTTGAACTTGCTCATAGATCATAGCTAGACTTGAAGCTGGACACTGCACACTGTAATTAAACTGTGTGCTTTTCTTTCACCACACTTTATTACACTTACACCCTCCAAGATCTTTAAAAAATTAAGTATTAAAACTACTTTGCAGAATTCTAACCACATTTTACAGCAACTCTGAAATTTCTGATTACAAGCTCTAGATTATTGCTTAAAAACATGGAATTTTCTGACATTTATTTCAGATGATGAAGTCGTACCTGGCGACATTCACATCAAGGTCATCGCATAATCATTAATTTAGCAAAAATGTGTTTGACTTTTCCAAGGAACTCCTAGAGAATCAGAGCATGGAACGTGGATTCTGCCAGAACAAGAGGCGGGGCTCACCCTGGACAGGTCACCAGTCCATCAGAGAGCTGACATACAGAGGCAGACAACCATCCACACTCACATGCATGTCTTTGGACGGTGGGAGGAAGCCCACGCACACATGAGGAGAACATGCAAACTCCACACAGAAAGACACCCGGCTGACCTGTGGATTTGAATCCCCGTCCTCACAGTGCTAACCATTACGCCACAATACCGCCCACCAATAAGCTTCATTAATATTTCATTAGAAAGTCAAAAGTAGAAGTAAAAATGTTTCACTGTAGATTATAAATTAACCTTAATCCTCACTTCCTAGTCACACTATGTTTTATACCTAACGTAAACCAGACTATATTACTATATATCACCTACTATCTCCAACTCCAACACACCCTTTCATTCTCTATTTCTTGGAGCTTTGTGACACTGAATGTTTGAATTAAATGGGATCTGGACATTACTGCACAGCTTGGTTTTGAGTCACACATGCAGGATTGACAGACTAACTGTCTCGTGTCATTCCTGAGCTGGACCTGGACACTCTTTTTTCTTTTTTCTTTTTTCTGGCTCACCTAAATGTCTTCTGCCAACAATTTTCAACTTTGATCTGTGCTATCTGGCTCTCATCTAACAAGGTTTGTCTGGGGTGGTGATTGAAGGTGATGGGGTGAGTATTAGAGACTGACATTTCTCTGTCATCTGACACCACAGGGAGCATATTTCTGTGTTGCTGGTACTAGTGGCATGTCCTCTGCAGTTTTCCAATCCTTTTCATAGACCTTCAGAGAATTTTCTAAACATGTTTTTTCCACTTTTCATTCATTATTGATTAATTGATTGAGCATGTAGTGTGTGAAATCTCAAAAATTGCAAAAAATATCTAAAAATCTAGAACCCGTGAAGGTTGTTTGGCACTTTTGCCTAATAACAAGATATTTGTTTAATTTTCCATTTGACTGACTAATTGATTCATTGACTAATCAAGTCTGCGCTAAAGATGATTACTTTACATTTCTAATCTAGAAGGTCAGCTGCACCTCTTATTAGCTCATCAATGTTATAAGTTGGATTGATGTGATGACAGAGCAATAATTATTTGTAGTCATCTCTGGCTTGTATCTTATATAGTGCATAACTGAATGTTTTATGGTAATTTGGAATAAGTGACTGTAATTAAATTTGTCTCCTTACGCTGTAGATCAGTTAATTTGTGTTTTGTCACTTCATGTTGGAAGGTTGCAGAAATTAAACTGGTTTAAGGCGTCGGATTGGCAGACTTTGACAGGGGAAATAAACAAGCACCCCTCTCAGAAATAAGACTGGATTTTAGGCAGCCTTTAGGCTGGTTTAATGAGGCCTAAACCAGAGCCATTCCTCTTGTCACCTTTATCTAGTAAAACGTACACCTTACATCTTTGCTGATCATGGCTCCCTGTTTTGTGCCCCTCCTTTTAATCTCACACTAAACCACAACTGACCCTCGCAGGCTTTCTTCTGCTTGAGGATTCAGATTTGTGTCTTGTCATCTAAAATGGAGATGTATGGGCTTGTGCCGCGAGCCTCGATTGAGTCTTGATGTGTTGCAGGGTCTCAGGTGTCAGGAGCCATTTCCCGGCCAGGGTCCCAACCAGAACGAGATTAGGTCCATTTATCTGATTCCAGATTGCTCTAAACCTATTTCAACTGTCATTTACTTGGTGAGTGGGTCATTAGTTCTACATCTGTTTTGTTTTGTGCTGTGCCTGTGGTTGTGTCTGTGTGCGCAGCAGCATGTGTGTGTTAGTGTTAGGGTTGTAGCAACATATAAAATAAAGTAATTTACCTGTCATGTTCTCATCAAGATGAAGCCAAAAAAGACATTCATTAGAGCAGCAGTGACGTGCCGTGTATTTGATGGAATTAGAGAGAGGAACATGCCAGAGCTCTGAGAAGGTCTCGGTTTAATTAACGTTCACACGGAAAAAAGCTGTTTTGTTTGTACATGGGAAATTAGTGACTGTGCGCTACCAAATAAAAGGTTAGTCATCATGAGATTTCACCTCTCCTTGCTCCTCGTGTCATCTGTTGAAGGACAAAAAACACCCAGAAGTCAAGTGAAAAATTGATGACAACACCAGTGACTAAACCAGAATGAACAGTTTGTGTTTTGACCCAGCAATTGAAACACATTGCATCTTTTCTACTTCACTGATTCTTTTGGAAGCAGAGCAAATTGAACTGAAAGCCCTTAAGAAATGCTACATATTGCCTCACTTGGTATCCAAAATACTATAGAATACATTGGAAATTGCATTGATTTCTTCAGCTGCACTAGACTGTTCACCAGTGAAATTCAATTTTGTATAAAATGAGACCTACTTACTGTTATGTTAGATTTACTTTTAAAAGATTACAATGACTGAGGCTTTTACAAATGACTCTGGATGGGTTTCCTCTCAGTAAAGTGGCATTGAACTTCTTTGTTTATTCTGTCAAATCCCGTCAGCCCGAATTAGTCTCACACTTGATGATGGGTTTCAATCCACATCTAGCTCAAATGCAAACGATAAACAGCTTTTGTTTTTGGGCTGCTTGCCTCCCATACAGTCAACGCTGATGGGTAACGTTTTGATTAATCTGACAGGACTTTCCCAGTGGGAAAACGGCAAGTTACCTCTCAGAAGATTAAAGAATTATCTATTTCAACTGGCAATTACCTTTCCTTGTGGATGACGTAACACGGCAAGCCTGCCAGAAAATCATGCTTTATTCTAAACCAGGTTGGACGTGTTGCAGGCAAACAGCCTGATAATGTGCTAGTGTGAGCAAGAAAACAAACAAACACACCTCATGGGAGCGAGCACAACAAATCTCAAAGAAGCATGTAGATGAGTTGATGAATATGGGTCATAGGGATCAAACTTGTTGAAATGAGGGAGACGGGGAAAGAGGAGGTGGTGGGGTTGCATGTGGAGGACGAGGGAATAGAAAGTGCAATGGGTTACTATAGCTGCAAAATAAAATGGATGCAAAACGAAGAGGGTCATTGTTTCTAACTTCCAGCTAGATATGATAAGTGCTTTTTTTTCTCGTGTGTCTGCAGAGCATTGAAATGAGAAACCTTGTCTACATCAAATATTGTCAAAGGTGAATGAAGCCAGAGCCGATCACACACAGTATAACCTATTAGGAAGGATGGATTATATCAGTGACTATGTTTTAGATATTATCATTAGCCTCATTGTTTGATCTGAGATACTCATAGGTCCAGATCTAAAACATACCAACAGAAAACCAGCTAAAAAAAACACTCTACACACACCACCAGAGATGTTAACACCCTGTAGTAGTTGTACGTTTGTACTTTAAAGCAACAGTTTGCAACCTTTAGGGAACCACACACCCATCGTCAAAACTCACTGCACCTCATAGATAGAAGTGGTACCTCTAAGCACTTAACTCTGCACGCTATGTTTTCTTGCAGGTTACTACTAGTCTGTAGTATTTGAAGAGTTTTAGTGGTAGTTAAATGAAAATACAAATGCAACTAACAAACGAACCTTTTAATTTAAAATGAATATAAGTTAATTATTTGTTTAAATAGTAAAAATAGTGGGTCTATGCTCAGTTTTATTATTTCTCACCAGGTGGCGTCTTTAAATATTTCTTTTACCAAAGCAGTAGTCCTCACCTCTTTACTATGATGAAAGACAGGGAACAGTAAAACCCTGACATAGTGTATGAGTAGCCGGAACCAGCGTTTGCCACTTTTACTTAATAAATAATTCAATTTTTGAAACGGTTGCTGATTAATTTTCAGTCGCTCGACTAATCATCTAATCAAATTACAGCTCTAAGTGAATTGTGCAGAATTAATATAAATACTGTATGTTGTTGTTCTGTCGTAAAGTTTAACTATAGCAAGGAACTTCTTGTGGCTACATGGGTAGAGTTTTGTGTTGGTGCTTATTTTAACATGACTGGCTGACAACCAGGTCATAGTATTGTATTTTATTTATTTATTTAATTTTTAGGTGTAGCAGTTTGTTCTCTTCTGTTGAATTAGGTGTTAATTGTCAGAGAGAAGCTGTTTACTGATAGGATATGTCCATCTGTTTCTATTTATGTTTATTCTGATTTAGAATAATTCACAGTTGCACTTGTTTAAAACTTGATATTTTAAACCAGTACTGTCTTTGGAAGCTGTTCATCTGCTATTGAATGTCCAAGATCAGGCCACAGCCTATAAAGACATTTTCATGAATGTCGTTCAAATACTCCTGACTTCTAATTAGATAATGACAGTGAAGCTCCAAGAACCACGAGCCTCAAATCTACTGTAAGCATGAGGTACACATTCCCATTCATGTCCTCTTCCTTGTTTCAGTGTCCAGTTCTTGCTGTCACTTCCTCCTGCAACCCCAAGAAGGCCCCAGTCCTTCCGTGTAATGAGGACATTCTTCCTGTTGGAAGGTTAATGGCAGACAGAGAGGGGTACGTACAAATCCAAAACCTCCTGACTCCTCAGGCAATTTCACACAGAATTTCTTTTTTTTTTTTTTTTTTACTGGAGGGAGAGTCCATTCACCGTGTGAATGACTCAGGTAAATCCAATTCCAAAAGGCAATGGGATTTGAGATGGGGAGCAAATTGCACCAAGGTGATGCTGGACTGGTCAAGAGACCCTTGAGGGAAAAAAAAGTTAGCTTGTTCCAACACAATAGAGGACACCGCTGTTATCTTTGCTGTTAGTCGTGTTTTTATAATTGATTTCCCCCTCCGGCACAATGGCTGGGCAATAATGAAAAGCCTGTCATTCCTGTTCCTTTGTGTTGTACGTTGATGAGGTCATTGGCTCAAGGTGGCCAGCACTACAGACGGCATGGTCAACCCAGAAAGTCATCAAGGGGTTGAGGACATATAGGCATGGACAAATCTGCCGAAGGTAGAAATACTGTAAAGTCAAAACAATCTGTAGATGAAAGATTGATCACTTCGTGGTCACTGGACTAATATTGGAGCACCTATGGTCCTGACGTTTGCACTGTTTCATACTGCAGAAGTCATGTTGTGGTTGAGAAAGGTTGACTAGTGGGGAGCTGCATCCATGAAATAATAAAAGCATCAGCTAAATGCTGTGAAGCTGTTGTAAGAGACAACTGTGGCTGGTGGTTAAATGAGACATGAGGACTGCAGTGGCAGCACTCACCTGAGTGAAGGTAGCAATAATGAGCTACTCCTTGATTGAAGTAGCAATGGTCATTAAAGATTTAATTTTTAATATCGGCTCAATTTGTCTCTAAAGGAATATATTGTAAACTGGGCCTTTCTGACAGACTAATGCATTTCATCAGAAAAAAATAATTAAACCAGCAATTCTATGGATGGCAATTAGTAAATAGTCCTTCATCTCCAGCTCTCTGTAAAAGGTTTTGTGATGTACTTTTGTTCCATAATTGCCTCAAGGCAAGTCCAAAAATTGTGATTTAAGCCGTCATTGTAAGAACCTATGAGAATCTATATCAAATTAATACACTCTAGCTTGTCACATACCAAATCACTTAAAGCCATTTGATGCATTCACAGGCTGAAGGTAATGAGGATTTGAAGGAGCCCGTGCAATAATTTATGTTATATAAAAGTCTTCTCAAAGTTCTTTTATGAAGCATTTTACTAAAGAGGAACAGAAAAACAGGGGCGACGTGTTTCAGACAACCGACAACAGGGCTTTTATTTTGCCACCTTTTAGTCTCTACACATCAAAGACAGGTCACTAACGTCACACATGTGATGATGCTCAACATCAATGACAGGACCACTTGTTGACAGACAGCAGCGTTATCAGTAACAGATGGAGGAGGTGGAGCTAGTTAAAAACAATGAGCTTCACATCACCATTATCCCACTTGGTATTATTTCAGATTAATTAGTCGTTGACAATGTCAGCCTTTGCCAAACTATAAATCATGTAACATAAGTAGCTGGAAGGACTGTGACTTGTTTAACCATCAATTTCCTAAAAAGTCATTTTAACCACGTTGGTAACCTATAGCCTTATCAGCTGACTGTCATGTGAGTAAAACATATAATTTTGCCACCCTGGATATTTTAATAATATTTGTTAAACAGTTGATAATGTTTCTCTGTCAGTCACGACTTGGCAGCTTCTCAATATCTAGTAACAGTGTGTTTTCTGATGGTACAATATACTTGTATGAACAGTTTGAGCTGAATAGCGAATCCCGCTGATTCTTGTCAATTGTAGTTTTACTTTGGCAGCACAGTTCAGTCCTGCAGCCAGTGTGTGTGTGTGTGTGTGTGAGAGAGAGAGAGAGAGAGAGAAAGCTATCAACACTGCAATGGTAGAAAAACACGGTGGCTGTTCTTGCACCTGTGAGTTCACCCCCTGTTCACCTCTAGAGCCACGGATCTGAGACATGTTGTTGAGATTAACAGCGGAGTGAAATGACTGCAGCACAACTCAGAAGTACAACAAAACAAAGTGAGGATAAAGTTTCGCAGTGAAATGAATGGAGCCTGTCAGTGGAAGTCTGGACACCTAATTGTTGACAGATGAGTGGATGTGGTTCAGTCTCTCCATAGAAACACTGTATAGGACTGTGTCTCCTAGCTCCACTCACAAAGTCACAACACCTGGATGAAGAAGTCTGGTTTAGTGAGAATTTCCGTAGCCGGGAGGTTTTTATCCACAGTCTGACGCGCCAGACGATGGAGAGATTTAGGAAATGATGGCTTTTCCCTGAGAGAAGGAAAGGAGGTTTTCCTTCCTTATATCTCCCTCTCCCTCTATCTAATCTTTGCACGCAGTCGCTCTCCCCTGCCGAGCAGCAGCACATTCAACAGTACTGTACATGAAAAACAAGAAGGTGAAATCATCATGGCAGCTTGCAGCTCACTTGTGTGCATGGAGGGATTCCACACCCCAGCAAGCATGCAGGCTCATATATTCATCACTTTCCCCACTGCGACTCACATCTTTCTTTCAAACCTGCACATGTAGCCCTCTGAGCAGGCGTTTCCTGGGCTGAAGTCTGCTAACTCATCCCCCCGTATCTGTGGTTTGACCCACGCAGCACTTCCCTCCATTCAGATTTAAATCCCGTTCTTGAAGGAGGTTGGTTCTCAGACTGGGTGAGAAGAGGGGCGGGTCGGTGTTCTTGTGTATGTCCTGGTTTATGAGTGCCTTGATTAATTGTGGGAGAACATAAGTCTTGTTGAAACAGAGCTTGTGTAATTAACTATCCACTCAGGGTCTGCTTTGAAATTAATAACTGTGATGTTTAATCAAGAATTACATCAAACAGCGGGAATACTGTACGAATATTTGCTCATACTGTGCCCTATCAGTTTGACGAAAAGCTATACTCTTAATTATTTTTCTTCCGTATTCCCAGTGGTGATATTACTCAAAATTATGGAAAGAAGCTAAACTTGATTAGCTATATGTGGTATCAGCACCTGCCTTTGAGGTACAAGTTCTTTAATTGATTGAACAGTAATTAACACTTAAAGTCGGGATCCTGAGCGAAAGTGAACTTGAAAGGCAAATCTAAACTAATGAGGTTCTACTTTGAAGTAATGAACTCTCTGGGTTTAGGGTAATCATAGGCTTCTGGGCGTTTGCCCATCTATCTACAATCTAGTCCGCTATGTCCTGTATGTGGGGATGTACAGTACTGTTCACTTCTTTAACAGTTTTTTGACTACTTTAATGTGTAAGTTTACAGTTATTAGAACGAGGAACTATTCAGTTTGACTCGAATGTTTCTGAATGAACTGAATAATGTGAATCATCATTTCTGTTTCTCTGACAACCTCCATGCGCTTCAGTAAAGCATATTTGCTTTATGTAAAACGATCATTTACAGTGTGGGTACTCGTGTAGGTTTTTGACTACCAACAACAAAACATGTTACTCAGTGACTTGCCAGGTTATTACATGTAGAAGTCGTCAGACAACGAGCTGAGACACTGTGCAGATGTGCAGGACGAACTGAAAAGATGTTGCACATCAACGAAATAGCAGCAACATCATCACATTAAATGTGCAAATCGATCTGTCTGTGCAGATAGAAAAAGACTGATTCAATGTGTCAATACTGAGTTTAAGAGTTGTTTTATTTAAGAGTGGCTGTAGGGTTGGTGGTTTAGTATTTCTGGGTTGCTTCTGGCATGTGGATGTTTACTTTTAAGTTGCTTTGGATAAAGCTTTTGTCAATTCACAAACTGTATATGTATCTCTGACTCTAAGCTGAACATCTCCTGATCCAAGCTCCATCTTTAGTGTCCAGACATGAGAGAAGCATTGATGTGTTGTAAAGGTTTCTTAAGCTTCGTGATCTGTTCGCGGGGACAAACTGGATCTCGTTTTTACGTGATGATGACGATGATGGATTGTAATGTAGCTGAAAATGAAAAGCTCTGCCTGGAGGTGTGGTGCCATTGTGCTGGTGAGATGCCTGAAAATCAGATACTAGATTTCGCCACCCAGCATTGTTCAAGATTACTTTCAGGGACTTTGTTGTTGGAAAATGTAAACCTGCAAACAGCAGCTGCTGATATGTTTTTGAGGTATCATGCTCTGTGACTAATCTATCATATGAGACACATCAACAGAGGCATCAGTTTGTATCTGAATAAGAATAAATAAAACTTTTCTGTCTCAACAGAATAAATATAGATAAAAAAAAAAAAGGAAGACTACTCACAAACATGGAGGATATATGTGCGTGGGTGGCATGTCCACACACACACACACACACACACACACACACACACACACACACACACACACACACACACACACACTTGGCACTCACACCAGCCGCCTGTCCACCTGACTTTTTCACCAACACAAAAGAAAGTGAGGTGGCAGTTATTATAGCTCTGCTGTCATTAATATCAGGTGTACTTTCTCAGGCATGCAGAGGCAGTGGTGGGGCTTAGTCATTGATGGTGGGGGTCATTACATCTCGCTGGCTCGTGTCTACCTGTCTCTGCCTCCACAGGACACTAACAAACCCTGCTGCCTCCAGTGAACCATCCGGCACAGGAGCACCCAGATAGAAAATAGGTATTGTGCCAGTCACCTCTGTTACTGACACTTTTGGGCTCCAGAGAGACAGAATAAACAGCCCTCTCACGACTTCAACACATGAATAATGGTTATTACACCTGCTATCACCGTGGGACTTAAAATTTCTGGTCATTACTTCTGATGACTTGACCATAAACAACAGCAGCATGTCACCAGGATAACTATAGCCAATAAATTTTAATGTACAACGGCGTTTGTACTGGTCTGTCGTAGCTGCAGCTGCAGTAAGGGGGCAGAGCCGTGCACTTACATTGAGGTATCAAAGCTCAATTTAGTGTAGAATAATTTAGCTGGCCAGGGACTGTTGAGACTGTTCGAGGTTACCAGTCACCCACAGATCAACAGATTAGTTAAACTACACCCATCAATCCTGAAGCAAATAGTGACCATATTTATTTAAGTGTTACATATTTGTCCCATAACTCCAGTGACTATAGTTCTATGATATGGTTAATGTTTATCTTGTTAGCATTAAATCGAACGTGCAAAACAATAACTTTAAACTTCATTTCTCCCTGGGGTAGATCTGCTGTAGTCAAATTTCTTCTAGTGTGAAGTAATTGGTGGTTAGCAGAGCTGTGCTTTTTGCCAGGACTGGATATAATCACACCATCTAAACTTTAGATGATTATAGTTACACTAAAAATTGATGGAGGATAACATTAAATTATTGCTTTGCACAGAAACTAACCAGGGAATGTCGTGTTTAAAGATAATTTAAGTTGTAGAGGAATAGAAAGGTTCGTCCCCTGGAATTAACCACAGACGTGCAAACACACACACATTTACAGAAACATCCTGTTCATCTGCTTTCATGTGGATGTGAATGTCACGATCGTGTTCACATCCTGCTTCACTCTGACCCCGCACATAATCACATACAGTAGAGCCATGTGGTGCAGCCCCTACAGTAGCTCATTGCAGGTATACCATTTTTATAGCCTGCCGACAGATTGCGTTGACTTGTGGTTTGCTGAGGAAGGCAGGGAACAGTATTAGTCTCCATCCCCTTACGTCAGTGGTCATAACATTTGCCATTACTTCCCCTGCAAGATTCAATCACCAGCACACAAAGCCATGCTTCACGCACAATGAAAGGCGAGTGCTTTTTGTCAGGCATTCGGCAGAGTGAATTGCATATAGAGTGACTCCAAGATAGCATTGTTTCTGGCTGCCATAAAAAATCTATTTAAGGCAAATCTAATCTTCATAATCTTCTCCCTCAGAGGTGGTGAACGGTGATGGGAAAGATTTCCATCCAAGTCCTGGGTGTCTGGTTGGCAGTGCACAGGGCTCAAGGATGTAGGAAATTGCTGGGAGCAGAGGATATTAAACTTCAATTTGAGAACACTGATAAGCACCGAATTGGTGATTTATTTAGGCATATTGTCAACTAAATCATCCTTAACCACTGGACACAAATATATTCACAAACACAAACCCTCCCGCTTGCTTTACTATTCTATTTTTTCTTATCTTCAATCTCAACTGCAGGGTAAATACTGTACGTCCTCACACGAGTTGGAGATATGGTTTTGAACGAACATAATTTTCCCGGTGATTAGTTGTGGTGTAGCCTAGCAACCGTGCGTGCATGTGCATGAAGGGAGATGGAGGCAGAAAGCAAGAGGGAGAGTTTTCTGTCTCTTCTTTTTCCTTTCTTTCTCCCAGCTTAAATGCTTTGGCCACTAAAGCGGCTCAGCACATTACTGCACCGTGCGTCATTCTGGAGCGTGTAAATGGACCGGTGTGGTGCAGTAAGGAAAAGGGGGCCCCTCTAAGTCCTCAGCAGTGAATGAATTATTAATGGGTATATATCCCAAACAGAGGGATGGGGCCGAGACTAATGTCCACTGGCATGAGTTTTGTAGGGATGGGCAGTGTCTCAAGGATAGCCAGGCAGCCTGGCAGCTTCACACTGCTGTCAGCTGAGGACACTAGATCACTGCAGTGGCACTGACAGGCAGGGGCACTCAAAAAAGATCATCCTCAGCTCCATGCTGCATTGTAAACTAAACAGCTGTATGTGTGTGTGCGTGTGTGTGTGTGTGCATGCATGTGCATGGGTGGGTGAGAGTGAGTGAGTGAGTGATCTTTTATTTTCCTTCTTGTGAGCTTAAAGTGTCCTCTCAGGGATTCTGAAAGGGATTAATTTGTGCTCAGGATTTAGGTTTGAGGTTAACTTTGGAAGAAGGATTAAGTTGAGTTTAGGAGGTGGTTAAAAGGTCAAGGAGTGAATCTAACCAATTTTGCTGTACAGTATAAGTAATGAAATGCAAACAGCTACTTCTTTTAGATGTGGTTGACTGTAAGTTTGCAGTTATACATATATTCCTGCTTCTCCCTGTGTGCCCTGCTCTGTGTTAGTGTAAGAAACACAGTGGTGGTGGAGAGGAGGGAGGGAAGGGCAACTCTTTTTTTTTTTTTTTTTTTTTGAGAAATCTGCTAAAATGAAGGGAAAAGGAATTTTGCTACACCCGCTGTTTCTGTTAGCAGAAAAAGCACTGCTATATCCTCATGAATTGTCTCGGCACCTTAGGCTGCCAGAAGCAACCATTTACAGCCCATCCTCATGACTCATCATAATGAAAAATCTTCACACCTAAAAGTGTGTAGTATTGAAAAGAGGAAAGTTTCATTACAGAGTGAAATACCATTTGGAGCAGTGACACTAACTTTTACAAAAATGATTACTGGAGTAAGAGTAAAATGTACTATGAATTATAATAAAGCAATTAGCCATCGTGCAACCTTTGGTTGGAAGATAACATTTGCACGAATGGGATCATTTGTTATAATCAATTTCAGAAAAGTCTTAAAATGAATAAATGCAATTGTTGGGATTAAACGCTCCAACTTTCTTTATTGCAGTTTGTGCCTGCTGATGAATTACATAACCATTAATGATATCAGACTGACATACGTTTTAATAAAGGTTTTAGTAGGATGAACAAATGCAGGGTGGCATTCATTTACAGTACCATCTCGATCAGAACTGTTTGTCAGATGTGTTAGTTGAGTTACGGCTCATGTGAGACCTTTTGGCTTAGCCTCCAAATATTGTTGCCACACTATTTCTCTTGGCCACTGGAAAGACAGCTCCTGTCTGATCCATTGCTGCAGTAAAGATATCAGGAAAAGCCTGCTACTGGCCAAAAAAAGAAGTAAATCTATCTGTGGCACTAGAGCTAGAGGTTGGGTGCAGGTAGATGTCTAGTTCTTGAAAATAAGCCAGGATTTATGTCAGTGGATATCGGTCGATTGACAACTAGCCAATCACTTGGTCTCAATAACTATTGGATGAACTACCAAATTCATGGTCTCCAGAGGAGGCATTCTAGTGACTTCGATGATCTGCTGAGATCTTATCCGCTGTTATCTGGTAATAATTTCCATCCCATAAGCCTCAGCCTTCTTTAATGCTACTTAGCAAACATTAGGGTGCCGATGTTTACACATAACATAAGCATATTTACGTTACAGTCACTGTGATCGCTGTGGCTTAAAGTTAAAAAAAAACTATTGCTGCAGATTTTGCGTCCTGGCAGCTCCACTAAATTTAGTCTAGGACAGGACTTGGTAACAAGGCAGACAGAGAAGCCAGCTGTGCCTTTGGGGAGGTTTGCTTATTAACAGGTGGGGAGTCAGAACACACACTGAGACACTGAGACAGGGATCACTATTGAGCTGTCTGTCACCAGGGAAATTACTCCTGTCCATACACTGCAAAAAAAAAACAAAAAAAAAACATTCATCTCAATGAATGATTTATTCATTTCATCCAGTTTGAAAAATTGCTGCTCAACAAGAGCGGTTCATGTTATACTTTCTTTCTTTTGTCCATCTGTCCATCACAATGTACGTGGAAGCTGAGGTGCAGCTGACCACACTTGGACTGACTCGAATTGTGAAGTCAACTGAATTACTCATCACACCTCTGCTTATTAATTTGAGTAATTTTGCATGAAAGCATCTGCCAAACTATTCATTTTCTAAATTTCATGTTTACTCTTGCCTCGTTTATTCGTGCACGGAGTATTTGAATGCAACTTTTCTTTATTTACTCTCCCTTTAAACGACCACTGATATTTTTAAAGCTCTCTCTCGTGCCAATTAATTTTCTCTTATTTAAAATTAATGTGATCAATTTAATATGAATTTGTCTTTTGTATCTCAGCCGTTGTTTGCACCTTTCTACTTATTAGCAGTATTTACAGCGTGGGGATCCTTATGTGTTTGATTTGTTGACTCCATATGACAAAGTTCATGTAGCCTTGTACATCCTTCACTTTTTAGCAGCCACATCCTACTGGACCAGCAGCGTCACTGTAGGGAGAGAATAATGAAGCACATTGTTTGCTCTGAGAGGCCTGAGAAGATCTGTCACAGCAGGTAAAGCTCTCCCTTTCCAGCTGGTGCTAATGAAGCCTGCTAGGACTCTCTGTGGTTTCTCGTCTCCACTGTCAGAACAGGCTTTGGAGATTGAGTCACATAGAGATCTGGTTCTCTTTTTGAAGTGAAGTTACATAACAACATGAGGGCCAAACCACGCATCATCAACCCACTCCTGCTCACAGTCGGTAGGATTTCCACATGATTTCTCACCTGAGAATGACCAATGGACTGAAACAAGTGCACAGTAATGTCATCTTTAGCGAATATTAATCAGCAGAGTCTGTGTTGTGGATAAATTATTGGAAACTTTATTTCCAATTTTCATATCTGTTTAACATTGTTTCAGTTAAATATGTGCGTAACTTTTTGAAATGACTTAATGCACAACACAACTTGAACGCTGTCTCTGTTTTTTTCTTTAATTAGCACTAAATTACACATTTATTTCCAGAACACTTCATAGTAAAATAGGAGTGAATTATTTGCAAAATTACTGTCAAGTAAAATGTTTTAATTATCTGAAATTATCTTTTTTTTATCTGCTAATTGTTTCAGAAACTTACACAGAATAATAAATACGTTTGGTCCTTTACATCTTTGCATCTTGTACAAACTCGGGGGATCTGGCTCTAACTATGAATATTGGCTAATTGAGGTCTTGCTACGTTAAAATGTGATGTTCTGAATATAGAATGACTTTCATACGCTAGAGGTTCAGATTAGTGAGGTTTCGGTGTCTGTGAAAGTGGGATAGTGTCTCTTAAGGTTAACTTCTTTCTGTTGGTCTAGGTTTCATCATCCTTAAAGCCCGAACAATGTGAGGCCCAGTTTTGTCACTCTCGTGGTTTTGTCTGCTCCCAGTGAGGCCCTGGGTGCAGAGTGAAATGAATCTTGGGTAAAGGCTCAATTAAAAGGCGGGATCCCTCGGCATGCCGGAGGCGCGCTGCAGCCTCCCTGGTCTGAATAGAAAGTGTCAGGAGGTGCTAAAGCATTGAGAGGTGACCGTCAACTCAGACTGACAGAATGTCATTTCTCCTCTTTCAGCTTCACCAAGCAGTGCCCCCCTTCCCAACCCCCAATTATACAAACGCACACTAATACTAATGCCACATCTATATCCTCATTGGTCCATACGTTACATACCGAACACACACAAGCAGAGCCTCCCACGCTTTAGCTGTGAGGCTTTTAGTAACTGTGGTGAGTAACTCGTTGACTCACACTAATATTATCATATTCCCTCTCTTGCTCACTCCTCTCTCCTGTTCACACACACTTGTCCATGTCGCCCAGTGCACATAAAAGCATGCACACACACGTACACTTGCTCAGGAATGCACATTCACACACATGGATGTGTACACACCCTCACAAAGTAATTAGTGGATAGGAGTTCACAGTCCCGGTGGTTTGTGTTCTGGTCGCAATAAAAAAAAGAAACATTTTAGCTAGCCTCATTAATCTTGGTATCTGTACAGGGAATTGAAACCACCGTCCTTTTTTTCTCACCTGCAACTCTGTGCAACACAGCATCCAAAGCACAAACTATCAGATATTCACACAGCCAACCATGTCGTCATCATATGATGATCACAACATCATGCCCTGATGGAAAACTGGCCTGAATTTGAAGAGGTTTTATCTTCAAACATTATTATCTCTTTCTCGATTTGGTTGTTGGAGGAAACAGAAGTGCTTTGTTAAAACTCTCATTCAAATAGGTGAAAGTGTTTAAACGGTTGACCCAAATGTGCCCAACTAAAACACCATTAGGAAGAAAGCATCTTGTGGATTGAATAGCACAATAGTTTCCAATACATGGATGTTGGGTGCAGTGGCATGCTGCCGAGCTGGGGCCATTTCTATTCAAATGGCTGCAGTCACATGTTTCAAGCAGTCTGCGCTTGGCTGAGCACAGCTCCCTGGACTGGATCACCAATCTGAGGCCCCTGATTAGAATGCTGAAGTGGATCAGCAGATGATTCACCTTCGCTCGGATTCAGCATCAAGCTGTTTGTGTCTGCGTGCCTTTTAGCACCGGGCAGCGCACGAAAGAGTTTATGTGGTGACATGTTTGGTGCTAAGCCTTCATCACTGGTGTTTATGCACTGCACTTCTATGAAATCCCTTGGCAAACCAAGTCCATGTGACATCATTTTCCTGGTATAGCTTTGTAAAGCAATTTCGAGCATCTCTATACAGTTTTTTTGTTTGTTTCTGGCACCAGTCGATCACACTAATCAACAGGATTTGATTTTCTAACAATTGTATCACTTTAAACACATATTTCATTTGTAATAACATGAAAATGGATTTAAAACATCATGTAGACATTTATTCTGGAAAACAGAATGTAAGGCTTTTATTTCATAAGATTGTAATTTCCTAGGATGTTCCAGCAATGTAATGTAGTACTAATTATAGGAAAAGTACACATGGATATTTTGAGACAGCTCTTCTAGTTTGACAGAGTCTAGTTGGTTGCATTGGTTTTATAAGCAGTTGTTTATTTCCAGTGGAAATCACATGAAAGAACATATTCGAGGATATGTGACAATTTGAACAAAAGAGAAGGAAGCGTCTCACTGGTTTCGGGTGTGTGAACCCCGGTTTAAGAGTTTCTGAATCTGTGAAATAAAAAAAATATTCCAACAACTCCAGCTCCATATCTATCCAAGAAAAAGTATGCAAATGCATGGTTCTGCATGGATTTGTTATAAATATATGACCTAATTTAATCTAATTCATAGATACGGATAAACACAATGTGCTGCAGCTAATAACATACAGATAATTATAATCTTCAGCGTAATTATTGGACATTCCCATTAAATGTTCAGAGCACTGTCGGAAACTGTAAAGTGAACTCTTGGATTTAATGAACCACCTTTGGCAGCAGTAACCTCTTGTAGCTGTGAATCAGGCTTCAGGAGGAATCTTGTTCCTCACAGAACTGTTCTTAGGATGTCTGATGCTTTTGAGGTCTGAGCTCTGATTTCATGCAAACACTAGTGTTTTCCTCATTTGAAGTTTGAGGCCATTGCCCTGCTGCATCACGCAATTTCTACTGAGCTTCCGCTGAGAGCTACCCTGACGTCAGTCTGTCCTTGATAGACTTGGGAATTTATTTTCCACTCAGTAATGGTAAGCTGTCCAGACCCAGAGGTTGTAAAGCAGCCGCAAATTATCATTCTCCCTCAACTGTACTTCACAGTTGGGGTGAAGATTTCATGTTGTTAAGCAGTGACCTTCTTACACCACATATAGTGCTGTGTGTTCTTCTAAACAGTTTCCTATTAACATTATGGAGGGTGCAGTTACTTATACTTGTAGGAAAGACACAGCGTCCATGCTCAATGCAACCATGCACAATAATTTATTTATCCTAATGCATGTGTGTAATTTACTTCTGTATCTAAAACAGATTCTCAGAAAAGCAGCATTTATAATATCATATTGATCAGATCCCTATTTGGAAACAGGTGTTTTTTTAATGGAAAAATGGAAAAATGTACATAGGCATGCAGAGGCCCTTCATCAGCAAACATGAGTGCTGTTTTCCAATGGCATGCTGTGTTTGCTAATGCAGGTTTATGAATTTAAAAGGCTAAATGATGCTTAGAAAACCTTTTCACAATGAATCTACCCCAGGAAAACATGTATGTTCTCATAGAAAATAATAATGTTGTGTAAATGGGGTCAATTAACTGATTCCTAAAGAAACTGCCTACATGGCTGAATCTCTAGTGTAATATTTCTAGTGTATTATATCAATAAGTATGAGGAAAAAAGGAAACTGTGCATTTATTCATACAAAATGTTTGCAGAGCATCACTTAAATAAAAGTAGACCAACTTGATTACATAGTCCAGTGAACTGGGAGAAGTGACAGGAATGTATTCTGTCAGGGCTCAGAGCTGTGAAATGTATTTTATAAAAGGAGAGAATACATTCTCTCATGATTTGTCAGTCATGTCCAATTCAGCCCTGTAATTGTAGATGTGCATTGTGAATGCTAGAATTATTCAGCTGATACTGACCTGACCAGTAGGAATGCTTTGTCAATAATTGATGCCTTCAGACATAACTAGTATCAATATACTCACTGGCACCGCGTTCTATTTTACACAAAGGTATTTAAGACTAATAATTTTTCGTCTCACATTCTGAAACAGCCTCAGCATGTGTTAAACAGTGCGCCGATGGACGACTGCCAAAGTAGACTCACATCCTCACTGAATAGAGGTGATTGGTTCAGTGGTGTTTTGCTGCTGTTTATAAACCTAACAACAGCACATAATTACTGGAAATAATTAAAGCTTAGAAGTGACCAGAGACTTCTGCTAAGGTCTTTTTTTTATGAGGTGTTGCATAAAATCATTCATCTTAACACATACAGCCTAATCATGGACTCTTGTTTTAGTCAGCTTTGCGTAACATCTTGTGGCCGTTTATTTTTTCTAAAAATGAGACCACAAAGATCTCTGCCACGAAAACTGCTACGTCAGGTGAAACCATGTTTTATCCAGATTAAGGTTTGATATCATTATTCACACTGAGGTCTGAGGAGTTGTTGTTGGTATTCAACTGATAATTTCTCTGACCCGCAGTCCTCTTCGGTTACCCAGCAACAGGCTGCCTGACGACATACCCCAGGAGGGAGATTTGGTTTAGGAAGAAGGGGAAACAGGACGAGGCTGGCACATAGCAGGGGCATGAGTGAAATGGAGAGATGCTATCTTTTTATCAAGTATGACGGTACAGTATGAGCTGCCCGGCACCAAGCCTTGTTTCGACTCTATCTAATAGAGGTGCCGCAGGATGCCTCCTGGTCAGTTGCTGTATGAGCAAAAAAGAGGCATAGCAAGAAAAAATGTGCGGTGTAGCTAACAGGAGAAAAAATATAGCACGGGCAGCCTGGCAAGAGGCTGTCGGTGGCCTTCAGCAGTGCCATAAACATCCCACAGCTCAATATTCTTTAGGTATGAATTTCATGTTGTTCTGAAAAAGTTTTTCATGAAGTACGGGTGTCATTTTTCTTTTTCTCCCAAGGTAATTCTGGCAGTATGAATGCATCACCTGCTTAAGGGTAATGTGTCACATCCCCACATGAAAACAAACTCCAGACTCTGACTTGGTGGCAGGTCTGCCGTCTGTGTGCCGTTCGCCTTTACCTGCGAACGTGCCACTGCTCCGCATTGATCTGTTGTATGGAAATAGTACAATGTCTGATTGATCGTCTGAACTTGTCGGGACTGCGTTCGTCATGTGCATCTGCGCGGAACGGGGAAGCAAGAGGTGTCGTGGCTCTGTGAGTCAGCAGAGGCTGACTTTGATCACGTCGTCCTTGACTGAGACGAGGCTGTGTGTGACGGTGGGAGACAAATTGAGATTATAGAATAAAAGTAGCAATACTATCCTTTCCTACAAAATAAATATATTACAAATCAAAGCTGTTTATTAAATCAAACCTCATTTGTGATACTTACTGATTCATAGGTGCCATTTTTCAGCCATTCATACTTTTCCATTCTGCACTTATCTCTCTATGTGACTACATGTTATTGTTAATGATGGAATGAGTTGGATTCAAATAGAATCACATACACAAGGGATTAACAAGAAATGGTGTGTACAGTATGTAATCCAACTTGGCCTCTTTATATTTTCTCTGTCATTAGAGCCAATGTTTACTGCCCACTCCTAACTTCATACTGTCTGTATTAAGTTACTGCTAATGCAAACTGAACATTTCCGATTCTTGCAGCTTCATTGAACTGGTGAAAGTGCTCATTACAGAGCAGAATGACTCCTGTCAGTGTTATATTACCATATATTATATTATTGGATTGGTATTGTCAAAGCATTAGTGTGTTAGCAGATTTGTACTGTTGCAGCTGGGAGAGTGGGGTTCGGTTTAACTACATCGTGTGCTGTTATGTAGTTCAGCTGCACTTTATTTCCTTGTAAGCCAGTACTATGGTTTGAACATGAAATCTTTCTCAAAGAATTCTCAAGTAAAATGCTTCGAGTTTGTATTTACATACAGTATTTGAAAAAAAATACTCGGTTACATTCCAACTACAGCTTTATATACACTGAAAACTGTTCTTTTCTGTAATCACTGTTGATCTCAAGACGTTTACACATGTGAAGAAAACCTAAACGTACTCCATGATGAGCGTGTCCACAGGAATTCACAAGCAGACATCTTTATTGATGTGCGCACCTTTTCCATTGTTGCAGCTGCCACAGAACAGACATTGATTCCAAATTCACCCGGCAGACGACTGAGAATCGATCCCTTTTTGTGTCGCCTAGATCTTCTGCCAAGTACAAACCTGGCAAATGTCTTCCCCTTTTCAGCCGAGAGAAAACGACTTTGTGTTTCTCAGGATGAAAAAACACACACCAACACTGAAGGCAATGTTTTTTTGTCTATGGTTCAGCACCCTAATTGGATTTTTTAATAACGCTCACCAAAGGAAGAGAAGGTAGTCTGCTCCCTCTCAACTCAGCCTCACTTCTGGATTTACAAGGCATTAACATTCTGGAGAGAATGGGCTCCTCTCCTTTGAGAGCAAGGGAAAAGAAGCATTGTCAGGAAGCAATTGTCTGTAAATGAATGGCAGGGTCACCCACAACAGTAAAATGTTAATGAGGAACAGTACACTGGTTGAGAATGCAGGAGGGCTTGAAAGACACAGGCTTTAATGCAACACGCCACAGTAATTGAGGCGTACTCTCCCTGTCAGTACTGCTGAAAACAACCAATATCAAAACATTAGGCAATGTGGTCACAGTTTGAAATTGTTTTCCTTTAGGAGACACTTCCATAATAAGGTTCAAGTGTCAACAAATCTTTCATTATATTCTAAACTTTTACTCTCATCTGAAGTAGCCTGCAACAGAAAAGCCTTAAATCTCAGATTAGTGACACCGCAGTTAATAGAGAGGAGGGCAAAAGCCACAACACTCCAACCACACATATAAACAGATATTTTGTCTCCCCGTAGCCACAAAAGAACAGAACCCAGATGGGATGTTTTTCTGGAAATGAGGTTCAGATTTGATCATTTGAGTCTCCAGGGGGTTCTCCATCACACGGCACATGGAACGGCTATATGGTGTAAACATCTCGTGACTGTAATGTCACACTTTACCTAGCGCACGCTGCAGTAGGTAACGTTAAGTGTCACTGCCTGTCATTTGATCAGCACTTGACAGACACGTTACATAGAAACAACGTGGCCTTTCTGGAGCTTCTGTGGTTATCAGCAGGTTTGTGGAGGTGAAGCGCAACTCAGCTGCATGCATCCACTCTTCTGTCCTTAAGTTTGAGTTTCATGGTAGTTATTGTCGTTTGTTGTGGTTCACAAAAAGGTTTTGGCGTCATACTGTAGTGAATTGCTACAAGGAATCCATCAATTATCATCATTGCAGCTGCATGAGTTAGTTTAGCTGGTTGATGAGGGGGTTTTGGCCTGAACAGGGGGTTCGTCGGGGCAGAAACAGTGAAAACAGCTAATCTGTTGTTGTAATCACATGCATTCATACCTCCGTGCTGAACATTTTCCTTCAAGGTAAACTAAAGCTCTTATTCTTCCTTCGGCAATATGCTAATTAGGATGAGGCAATCGTAGCCTTGTAGGCTGTTCGTTTACCTGACTCATGACTGCCTGAGTAGCGGCACGTAGAGCAACTCACAAAATCAGACACGTGGAGTGCACGGAAAGTTCCCTCTCTTACAGGATCTGGCAGAAAAAAAAGTCTGCTTGTGGTTATATTTTTTATGATTTTATCATGATGGTGTAAAAACCCAGTTAATTGCCGACTGTCTCTGTGGCCTTAGGGCTACAATTCTTTCCACTAACCACATTTTGCATATGGCAGATGAACTTCAAACTAAACGCCTTCAACCATATGCAGCACTTAGCTCACAGGTGGTTGCCTTGGTTACATAAGGTTCGGCCACTGTGCTTGCAAAAAGCCCATGTATGAATGCAACACACGGCGCACATTAGTGGTGAAAAACAGCCAAAGTAGCACGACTGGCTCGATCCCATAACATCCTTCTGATCTTTTTGTTTTTGTTGGAGAATCAGTGAAATAATAAATGTTTCTGATATATATGTATGACGTGAATCTCTGTAGCAAACACAAGAACATTGTGCTGCATTGACTTTTCATGGCAGTTTCCTAAAAATATGTCTCCACTGAGGCTTGAAAACTAAGGTTCATCAAATCCCTTTGCCTGCTACACTCCTACTAGGGTTTATAACCTAATCTTTTCTCTAGCAGTAGGCTTCTCCGGTGTGCTCAACCAATAACTGTAAAATGTTCTCCAAGGTGCAGTATATAGCATGTTAATTGGAAAACCCTCAGGTGGAGGTTTTCTAAGCGAAATCAATCATTTTCCAAAAAACGAGTTATTCAAATGTGCTTGCTCTTAATGAACATGATATCTATCATCTGTGGCTCATTAGGTTCCACATAAGCACAGTCCATCATAGACTCATATTTAGATGATTCATGTCCTCGTGAAACAGGTAGGTGCATCGTTATCTTTTGTGCTTTGCAGTACAAATGATGATATAATGCTAAATTAGATCAAATGGAGCCTGTGGCGGACCTACTTTATATTTTGATAATTACCACAGTCAAAACATTTTTCAAAAAGTAGCTCAGCAGTCATTTGCAGGCTTAGTAAGTTTCAACATTCTCAGTGGAGCAAATTAATGAAGGTATCCTTTTAAAATAACATCACTTGCCTTTGATTGAAATTTTTTTATGTCCATGTTAAACGCTTAGATAGTCTATTAATTATTTAGATATAAATTATTGAGAGTTTTATTAGAGCTCAACTACATGGTAAACTGAATTGACATTACATTTTTAAACCCTTTTTCTGCAGGTGCTTTGATTGTTTTCTTGTACAGCCTCAGTGGGCCTATACTGGTATATATGATCTGCATATTTCCTCTTAAAGATGCTCACTAAACAGCGGACAGACAACATTAGTGGCTATGACCAGAGTAGAGGAGTATTTAGAACATAAAGAGAGTCTAAAACAGAGCTAAAGAGGGAGGAAAACATTGACCTGAAACACGCCTCCATATGAATTCTGATGCTGCTCAAACTCTGAATGTGTAAATGAGAAAATGTTAGCTAACGTGTTCACAATGTGAATTTTGAAAGATGATAAAATGTCAGTGTTGTGTTTCTAGCTTTCCCCAAAGCCACCAAAAAATCAATTAGTGCAGCTTTAAGAAATAGTGAGAGTGCAAATTCCCCCCTGTACCCAATAATGATCTTTTTAACTCCACTCATTGTGTAAGATTCAAAAGCAGAACGTGCTTCACTGGTGTCATTAAGCTCCAAGTTTCCAAATGTTATAATATGAAATTAAACATATAGTAGTTTCACTGCATGTACTGAATCTGAACTCATAGAGGTTTATTAACCCAAAGAGCTGAGAAAACGTTGTTGTATGCAGAAAAGGTGCAGCTCCACAAATGTGATGTGTGTACCAAACACCAGGTACACACACACACACTGGAGAAGGTTGTGAGTGCTTTGGTCTGTAGCGTGTGCCATGACCCCTGGCAGGGCCTATTAGAGGAAGTGTCTCTCTGGTCTACATGCCTCCAACCTCTCTGGCATCCACCGAGCAACATCAATTACACCCACAGCAGCTCCACTGTATAGCTACAGTAGTATATTGCCATCACCACAGGGGTAATTGGTCCACTATATACTTCCAATTCCGAGCAAGTCGCAACCTATTTTTCCAGTCAGTCAACATTGCTCCATGTTAAAATTGCTATTATAGCCTGCAGCCTCACTATGGGGTCCAGAGATTGAACAAGAAGGGGGGAGGAGCAAAACACAGTAGTGATCACAGTGATGATGAAGTTTCTATTTTGGCATGAGAAACTTTTTAGCAGCAGTGAATCACCACAACTACAGTACAGTGGTGTAATGAGTGTTTATTGTGCTGAAATAGCCGTACACGCATTACGCATTTCATCCCCTGTACAGCTTAAATGCCTTCTTCTGTAGTGATGCACGCATAAACTGTTGTTGGCAGTTGGACCTGTGACCTTTTCATTCACAGCACAGTTTCTCTCCCCACCAGGCCAACACTGCTGCTCTAAATGACTGGACAGTACTGTAACTGACAGGACGACAGCAATAATTAACTCCATTTATTACAGAGTCCAGGATAATGTAAATGTCCCATGTCATTTCTGTTTATAATCCTTAATTTGACTGATATTAGTCATGACAGCAAGACTGCACACACACGCTCTCCAACACCACAGCCACACACTTGAATGCTTCATGCCATACCCGCCGCCATGAAATTATGTAAACATGTATACACTCTCCATGTAATTCTGTTTAATTCAATGAGGCTTTGTTGGCATGATGTTTTGATCAAAAATATGCTGCCACAGCTTTTACATACTATAACCACAGTGACAGCACAGCAAGAGCATAAATATGCAGATAAACCATAACTTGCATGTGCACATACATTAACAATGGAGCTTCCATGCATGTACACATAATTAAAAAGAACGGCACGTATCCTCTGTGGGTGTGTGGGTGTGCGCTCCATGTGGATTTTGCTGCAGATGAAAGGTCAGAGAGAGTACATCCCAGCCCAAAGCGCTCTGTGTGGTGTACATTCAAAAAGACAGGGCGAGCAGGACACACACACACACACACACACACCTGGACACAAACATTTTCACACATTCTAAAACCAACCCCAGAATACAGATGTGCAGCACACGCAACCAGATGCACACAGGAAGTGAATATGAATCCAGGGCTGTATACTCCACATCACAGAAAGACAAAGACACATGCAGAAACACACATGGGTGCACACATTCAGAAACACCAGGCCCCCTGGCTGAGGCACTGGGGCCAATTAGGATGCCAGGGCCGATGCATCATCTGAGGGAGCCAGCTGTCTGTGGGCTGCCCTGAGCTGGCTGTCCTCACTGTGCTCTGCAAGCCCTCTGCTCCTGGGGGCCTGGACCAGATCTGACTCACACAGGCAATCTTTCCCTTGCTCTGTCTCTCAAGAAACAGGACACAGACATGTAACAAGCAACAGGTTAACTGGTTGCCTCATGAAATCATTTCAATTCAATTTCCCAGTCTGAATGATTAATGCTGCTCCATGTTACATATTTAAACATTAAACAGGAGCACGGTCAGGGTGATCAGTATCTCCTTCCTCACTGAAGTGGTGTTGTTAGCAGTGGTGTTTTCCCAAAGTAAGACCTCATTCCTTATGAATAATGTTGCCGCTGCTTCGACTATGCTTTCCTTCTTTGGATTAGCATGTTCTTGTTTTCCTCCCCGTTTTCTCCGGCTTTCCTTCTCCCTCATTCCACCATCTGCTGTTGAATCTTGAAATCTTTAGCTGTGTTTGTGCTGGATGAACAGCCCCGACCAAGTGGCATGTAAAGTTAAAATGCACTACAGAGGCTGAAGAATGTGCCAGTCCAACAGTTTCCTTTCCTTTGGTAAGTATACTAATGGCTCAAAATATGTTTGCCACCCCAGCGCACACAGTCGATTTAAGAAAGCAGTGATAAAATAATGCTAATTTATCATCTTTACAGTCTATGGGCCCATTATAAAAAGTTCCAGCACCATCAGGACACTGAAATGTTTTCTAATTGATCTAATACTAAGTTTAGATCCTGAACAATATCTGTGCAAAGCCTTCCTCACATTTATTGATACTCTTGGTTAACACCCAGTTAGTGCATGAACCTATGCATTGCAGTGGTTAACACCCTTGACTTTGGATCCTCTTGATCCTCTTGACTTTTTTACCGAGCATGCATTTGTGATCTGTAATATTGGGCTATATAAATAAAATTTGACCTGACTTGAATGAACAAAAAGGTTTTCCCATGAAATCATTCGGAAATTATACGAATCACAGAAAGGCTGTGACACATTTTACGGTGACTTAATTTCCAAGACGCTGACACAGTTTGATGTGCAGCGGAGTCCAGTTACAGTAAGTGCTCGACCTTGACCATCTGCTGTGTTGGAGAAGGGTTGAAGTCTCCCCGAGGACAGACAGAGGTGCTGGTGGAGGTGAAGGAGAAAGAGAAACTGAACTGACAGGAAGGAAGGGTAGCCGCAAGTTGGTATGAGGCCAGTTCAGCACAGAAGATTAGTATTGATTTAATTCATCAAAACTGTAGATGTAGCCCTTCTCCATACCAAAGATTAATATGCATCATGAAGTGCAAAATTCAAGAGGTGGCTATGAGAGCCGCCACAAGATTAAATCCACCTGGTTGTTTTAATGCTGGAGGTCAGGGGTCAGCTTGATCAGCAACTGAATGCTGGTCATGATCAACAGGTGTCATGTAATACAATACAAGGCAGTGAAACCACAGACAAAACAAGTGATTTTGCAAATGTTCATAAGGAGGAAAATATTTCAGCACAACTGTTGTTAACCTCCCTGAAAATAAATTTGTTATTGAGTTGTAGTTGCTCAAATGTCTTTTTTCTCTCTCTCTTTCTCTCTCTGAACACTTTAAGCATCACCATTCATGCTATGAAAGTTTACTCGTGACCTTGAGAAGTTTTTAAAGTTGTTATTTAAGCTTTTTCATTATATATGGAAAAAAAAAAACTCCATCTGCTAAGGAGGATTGTGTAATTGTGTGTTACAATAAAAAGCTCCAAAACAGTGGGAAAAAAAGTGTCGGTGTCAAACAGCAGCAGTGAAAGAAATTTGAAAACAACTCGATATAACTTATATCTTCATCTTAATTCTCCCTGAATGGAAATTATATCGTGGGGGCAGGTGAAAATAAACACCAAGAATTAATTCTTAATTATTCACCAGGATCTGCATTTCATGTGAATACTACAATTAGGATCCTGCTGGAAATGAAAGCACCAATCTGCTTACAAAATCCACTCCTGAAATAATTCTGGCCTTGGACAATCAGTCCACAGTTACTCCCAGAAACAAACAAAAGATTCTTTTCATTATGTGACAACAAGAGCACAATTCTTGGACATCTGACAATGAATGTGAAAGCAACGTAGCAGGCGCATTGGTGCCACAGAGGGTAGCTATGAGTAGATATGATTTTTTTTGTCTTGTTAACAACTGTTAGCACAACAGTAAAATTGTTTTGGTACAAAAATTCAGAGAGGAGCTGAGTGCAGGCACCGATTCCTTGACAGTGGAATAGCTCCAGGAGACATTTGTTCATTTAAGCAATTAGTCGTTTAAATTCCCACAGCATACAACTAATAGATGCAAATTTTCTTTGTCTTATATTGTTTAACAAGCAAGGTTCAAGCAATCTGTTTGAATATCCATTGTTTAGCGATCCAGCCCCTAAGTGGGTTCGCTTGGATTACAGTTAGCATATTTGAATGTTAGGATTTGAATCTCCGAAATGGATTTTTAGTCAAGGTACAGCAAGAGAGCAGCCAAGACAAAACATGCTGCCAACTGTGGGTGCGACACAAGTTCCTCTTGAGGGCAAACAACACAGAGGCCTGTTGCAGGGGATGATAATTGAATGAAATAGAGATTGGATTGGAAGCTCCTGTCACTGCCAGACACATCGGCAGGTTGATGACTCGTCGCCCCAGGCCCCCAGGGTCTGGCTGGTGAGAAAGAAACAGCCTGTTTGGATGGCTCTGTGCTTTGCGTTTGCCTTTAAACCAACCTGCACAGAGCAGGTGGGTTATAGCTTCACATGGACAATGTTTTTATTCAGCACCAACTCTCGCGTGCAATCTTGCCTTTTTCTTTGCAAATATGCAGATTCTCACGCAAATTGAGGCTTTCAGTTAAATATGGGCATATAGTCACACACACTGAGGAAAAACAAAAGAGGGAATGGGAACCCTTTCAGTTTTAATTAGTCGCTGCTGCTGTGTTTTGGAGGCGGTGCAAGGGTCAACAGTAATTGGGTTGTTTTTATATTGAGGCATTCAGAGCAGAACGAAGGGATGTGGGTCACAGCAAAGTGATCCCAGAATCCCACTGCCTGCTTTCCACCCTCTCTTCCTGCCCTCCTCCTCTCCTGCTACCCCCATCCGTCCTGGCACCAGTGCATTCACTGGAAAGACTTGTGGATCCTGGCAGCCTTGGTAAACTGGAGAGGGGCCACGGCACCACCCTCCTAGCACAGCTCCAAGTCAGTTCTCACCAAGACCAAATGGAGGAATCTGGAGAGTTCGGCCGTGCCATGAATGAACAGGCTTCTGGGAACATGTCGGGGAAAATAGGAGGCGAGGACTCAGAATGAGGCGGAGGAATCACAGTCCCTGGAAATAATGCCAGGATTTTCTTCACCAGCAGAACCAGGAGCGCCAAGGTGCAGCGTGCCAAGCCAAACTGAGAGAAGCCAGCTTACGAACATAGAGAGGGAGATGATAGAAGTGGTGAGACGACGGAAATGATTCAGAAGAGCACTGGAAGATAGACACCATCCAGATGGTCAGCTCAGTGGCTTTCAATAAATTATTTATCGAGTTCTTTCATTTCACGATGGCGGTGTGTGTATCAAACTTTATTAGTAGTCCTAGTCCAAACGTGTAGATTGAGCATTAATATATAAATTGTTGTGACAATTGCACAACTATATAATGAGTATGTGAAGTACCTGTAGTCAAGACAATTATAGTATAGTTTTCCAAAATGACTAATGATGAATGATGTTGGAAGATCTCCCTTCTGACTGACGAGCATTAGAATGAGCTGACCTTGAAGGGCTGATCAAGATAAATTATAAAATCAAGAAGCTGTGAGCTCTCTGCAGGGGTGTTCATCACATACTATAGGTTATTGCAATGGTTCTTAATTCTATTCTATAAATATATATTCTTCTTTGGTTTGCAGTTTTGGGTTTTTACAGTTCTTCAATGAAAAATACTCCAAAATTTAAAGGGGAGCAGATTAATTAAAACTGACATAACAAACATGACGGCTCAGGCGACCTACAGTACGACTGCACACCATGTCTCCTGCTCGGACTCTGCTGCTGACTCTATGCATTCTGTGTAGACACGCTGTTAACAGTGTTTCATATATATAGTCATCATATTCGCTTTTAAAACCCTTTTGCACATTTCTTATTTTTATAGTAGTCAAATGGAAATAAAATAAAAGAATCAGGTGAGGTATTCAGCCAACCCACAGAGTGCATGCTAATAGGCTCGCCAGGTCAGTTGCTGACTAAAAAATGAGAAGTCTGCATCTGCCTACAGTGAAAAACCTGTTATTTAAAAAATGATCAAAAACTTTGTGTCACCATAAGCACTGTAAAGTGCATATGTGCAATGTGACCATGAAAAGCTTGACAAATGCAGCTACACCAACTGAGAGGTTTGCGCTGCACAAGGGATCAAAGCACCAATTAGCATCTTGAATCCTGCAAAGCAAGTGTGAAAAAGCTATGGTTAAACCAAGACTGGTCTTTTCTTTTTATCAGGATTATTACAGCTATTTATTGGTCATTTACTCTCTCAAAATATTTAAAACATGCAGTTGAAAACTAAAATGTATAAAATACCGCCCCTTTCCTGATATTTCCTTGTATATAACACATGCTGCATCTCATTCCAAGACAGAAAACAAGATTTGCCAGAGCACAGCAGTCCTCCTTGCCGTCTTGCAGCTGGAAAACACGCATCAGACCATGCCAGGGTTTTAACATCTTTCTGTTTACTGGTTCTCCTCTCTAATTTGAAGCCAGACAACCATCGCAATATCTTCACATCTCTCAACAGCATTGGCATCCCCACTCCTGTCTGCTTTATTTCCCTTCCAGCGTCCACATCAAATTATTTGGAATATTATGTTTGCAGAAAGCTACCCAAAGAAAACCTTGTTGCTGCCCGCCAGATTCCAGGTTCAGAGGAAACTGAAAAACTAGAGTGGAAGAAGTCGTTTTCACATTCTGCCGCAGCTCATGCTTTGAATCATCATTAGTGTGATTAATTTTCCCTCCAGTCCAATAGCCCTCATTGGTGATTCCCCTCCAACACTTTGGCCGTGCTCCACACAAGTGACAAATGTGTTCCCATGGAAACAGACCTGTCATGCCATTGTCACCGCTGGCCTGTCAAATGAAACCCAGCTCTGCCAGAGAGGAACCAGCTGGTGACCCGACTGATCTCACATCAGTACAACAGTGTGACTTTTGACAACGAAGTTGCTTTTAAACTGCGTACCAGCTCTCGCTGTCATTGTCAGACACATGCTCATAAGAGTTTCTTTTGGTCTCTTTGTCTCTCAGTCTCCCTTCTCCCTCTTTGTCTATGTCTATCTCCCACCGTGCACTCTTCTTCTTTCCTCTGGTTTGTCTTCTACAGAAACTCAGCACAGCTTGGTTTGATGACACCAGCGTGTTGAAATCGAGCTGTCGTTAGGGGAATAAAAGTCTTGTTTGGGCAGAATGACCAGGAAATGGTTTTGCTCACATGGCTCAAAAAACCAAAAATCCCCAATTATTAGAAAAAAGAAAGGTTGTGACACACAGAAATCTTTAAGTTTGCTTAAAGAGAGAAAAAGAAAGCATTTCTTTTAAAAGCAAGTCACTGTGCCAGCCATAGGTATCAATTATAGAGTAGGTATAATTCACCCAATATATACGGTAATTCACATCTATTCCCCTTTAGAAGGTGACTGAATAATGTAACTTCAGAGTAGAAAACAAATTGGTGCACTTAAGAGAAAAAGTAAAGCTCTGTTGCAAATTTGACACAACACTAAAATGACTGGCTTTGTGAAGGCAACATTAACTAGAGGTGGTGCCTTTAAATGAATAATCAGTCCTTTGAAGTGAACACCTTTAACAGTAATCATACGTAGATTGGGCTCTCAGTAAGGGTGAAATATCTCTGCAAATAAACATGAACTGCACAGTTTCGTGGTTAAAATCAATGCAAAACTTTGCATTCACTTGATACCCCTGCCCTGGGCATTCTTCTTTTATTTAACACAACTGTTTTTATGTTTTATTTGCTTATCAGACATTACTGAATTTTGCAGCCCAGCCCTTGTGTGCACAAAATAGGCAGAGAGTTGTTTAAACAGTGTGTACAGTGCAAGCCTCCGTTTGACTTCAAGTCAGTTTTACTGAACAGGTACTGTACAGCTTGTTGATTAGCTTCAGGTTCTTGTATTTTCCTATCCTTCACAGCAGTGGAAGCACTACAGAATGCCTGTCATGATACAGAATAAACACCTTCTACAGTCTCATTGTGCAGTGTCTGTGGGTTGTTTATCTGTGCCTGAGTCTACCCACAACTTAGCTCAGCTCTGTGCACCCAGCATGTCGACCTCACTCCCCTCTCATCTTAATCCAACCCTCAGTGAACGTTCCCCTTATTAGACGTGGCTTTCAACATGCGTGTCTTTGCTTTCACAAGGTGGGAGGATGTGAATCAATAGTCTCACTAAACCTGTCTCTGGAATTTGGAAACAAAGGCTCCAGTGAGTTACGTGTCTATGCCCGGGTCAGGTGCCCTTTTTTTGTGATAATTCTTTTCATAAAAATTGAGAAGAGCTCGAGAATGCAAAATCCAGCTTCACTTTCCACGTTAGCATCTTTCAAAGAGACAAATATTGATGAAACAGTTACATAATGCGTTTCTTCCTCTCGCTAGCTCTCTGTTATCTTTTCCCAAAGCAGTTCATTAAAAAAGTACAAAAGAGGAAGGCAGCAATTTCTTCAATTAAACCAAGGACTACTGACATTGTTGAAATTCCACATTTTATTTTAATGTGTGATGTATGCATCAGCTTACATCTGCCAGACTTCTATGCGATGAATTGATTAGGAATATCTACATGCATTATTAATGGGATCATAAAGCTCTGAGAGTGTGATAATTTAAATGTGATCAATTTAAATATGTGCCTTAAACGTTAGCTCAGTATGCTGAGGAAGTCCAGTGGGCGCGGAGCTAACCAGTTTAGTTTGATGCAAATTTCTGTGAGATGCATGAAATGAAAGGATGTAAGTTACATAACTAATGCTTTTCCAGTCTGTATTGCTTGATGGTGACAACTGGCTGGAGGTCAAAGTTCACACACCATTTTATTGTCCCTGCACAAGATGGAAAACATAGATGCATGATGAGAGTGGCTCGACAGTGGCTATTGGGGCCCTGTCTGTGCAGTGCTGTGGTATTGGATACAGAGAGAGGACTCTGGACATATTGCTTTGGTTAATGACTGGTGACACTTGCAAGATTAGTGATCTTTGAAGGTCGTGCCCCCGCTGAAGTCACATAAGGAGGGGAATAGGTTGTGGGCTGAAAGCTGCAGGAACGGATATCGTTGTGATTCATCTCTGTCTCATCGTTCCTGCTGCGAGGAGCTTCTATGGACGGCCGCTCTCTGTGACACTTTCTTCTCTGGCCAGCTCTCAGGCAGTGACAGGAGCCATGTGTTAAAATGGAGGCAAGTGTGGTAAAAATGGAGGCACTCAGTCCTCTCCTGTACAGCTCAGACAAGTGTTTTCTAGTATAAGGCAAGCCTTAGACATATTGTTCCTGTTCATTGCAATTGGGTAATATTTTGTAGTTTTGGTCAGATACAGCTTTCTTTTCTTTTTGTGTGTTTCTCATACTGTTTCACACCTTCAAACAACATCTGTCATAAAGCAAAGGTAAGCTGAGCAAATACAGAATGCCAGTTTTTAAAAGGTAATTTTTTTTTTTTTTTAAGAAAAACGTGTAGTATTACTGTTGTGATACATGTGAAAAAGGTAGTTGCTCTCTGACTTTCATACCTGGTTCTGGTCCAGTGTTACTAGGCCACTCCAAAACTGTAATTTTACTCTTTCTGGGCCATTCAGAAGATAAATTACTCTTGGACTTGGGATCATTGTCTTGCTTCATAGTATAGTTTAGCTTGAGCATCCACTCAAAAAGAAATGACCTGATGTTCTTTAGCTTCCCTCAATTATCACAAGATGCCCAGTAAAGCATCCTCACAACATTACACTGCCACCTCCATGCTTGACGATACATATGATGTTCTTTTTGTGGAATTCTGTGTTTGGTTTACACCAGATGTAACTGTCTTCCAAACTGTTCAACCTTTGATTCATCAGTCCATAGTAAATACTCTAATTATAATCTATCATATTCTATCCAGTGTCTATCAGATACTGGAGTCATGATAACTTCCCGGACAAATTGTCACCCTGCTTGGACAAATTTTGGAAGCTTGGGAACATTTGTCTAAAGTGCTTTTCAATGTAGATCTGTCCCAGAGTCTAAGAGACTTAGAAATATTAGAAATAGCTTTATAACCCTTCCCAGAGAGATGCAGATGCAGATGCAGACAGATTGATGCAGTTTGCTAAATTTCTGAATGCAGTTACTAAGGGCGCAAATACTTTGTCCCAGACCTAGTTGATATTCATCATCTTTTTTCTTGCCATGTTAATAACATTTCACACACTGTGTGACACACTGCCATGAACATATATAACATCTACATTACCAGATGCATACTTATACTCTGTTGTTTTGCTAAAAAATTACTGTGCCATGTTTTTTAACATTACTGAGCCTCTTTTTATAAAAAATGAAAGTATTCACTCATGACCTATTTTTTAAAGATTTATGTCGTTAGTTGGCAACAGTGGGTTTATTCCTGAGTGCCAGAGCAGAGAAGGAAAACTGCATAGACGTATACATTTTACATACAGGTCAATAAAATGAATTTTTACCAGATAAAAAAAAATACCTCTCCAGCTGTAATGCACATTGTATACACAGTGAAAGAGTAAAGATTCATGGTAGGACTTAACCATGTTGGAGTTGAACACTGTGTCTCTTGTGCACTACGTCTTCATTAACCCAACAATCAATATGTCATTGGCTCAATTACCGCAGACATTGATGACAGTGAGCCCGCCATCCTATTTGTTTGTAGTTACTTCATTTCACCCTTAACCCCATGGTAAGACATTAATATACCACCTCAACGCTCTGCATCTCCATCCATCTCAGGGTTTTGCCTCCTGCAGGACAGTTTTCATAATAGTGTTTGTGGAGTAAACAGAGCTTGTTATGATTGTGTGTGCAAAGCCCATGCACATGCCCTGTGGGACAGAGGTTAGCTAATAGAGATTAGAATATGGCAAAAGGAAGACTAAAACGTCAAAGAGAAAAACGGTTACTCCACGGGAAATTACTAAGCAAATGCAGACCGGCACTGCTACAGCTGGACAGATGAGGTTTTACTGTAACTAATATTAAGCTGATAAATCAGAGCAGTTAATGTTTCCTCGGCCCAACAAGTAGTTTGATGTAATGATAATTCCCAAGTTCAAATGTGCACAGAAAAGGGAAATTCAAAATGCTTCTAGCACCTTGATGTGAAAAATCATCATTTTCATGCAAGTCATTTTCAAATACACTCACATGAAAAGGAGAGTCCTTCAAATTTTTAAGTAAAAAAGGTGAACTTGATAGAACTGGTAGAAGAAATAGGACTCAGGGTTGTCCTTATAGATTTATGTCACTGCCTGCATTCAAAGTTGTTTATTTATTTATTTATTTTTACTCTTTTTTCAGTGTGGAGCCATTTCAGCCAGTCCCATAAAGAACCATTTCAAAAGGGCTTTACATTACCCCAATACATTTTTTTCAATTACATCAAACAGAGGCAGAGACAGAAAAGCTCTGGTGTGGGATCACAAAATAGCACACCTCCTCCTTCCTCCTGCTGAAACGCTGGATTTAGCTCTTCTGTTCTTGTCCGGTATGTTCTTCAAGCTGCTCTTCATCTGTGGTACGATGACACAAAAAGAAACAGTGCCTTGTGTGACGAGGATACAGGTCAGCCGAGCCAGTCGTTTCCTGGTGGGAGCTGAGAGGAGCAGGTGTCATGAAGCCATGTTTAATAGGATCTCCCCAAGCCTCTTAGATATATTCCATGACTCCAGAACTGTGTCCCACTTTCTGGATTATATTACTCCACATATCTTTGCCCTCTGGTTTTGTTGCTATGTAGTGAACTAGCTAGTCATTTGTGGTAAACTGTCATATCTGCTACCTCTTATTTGCTCGAATGGCAGTGCAATTTTATTCTTCAGGAGGCGCACACACATCAAAACATTTTTGCGATTGCTTGGTAAAAAAAAAAAAGTTGCACAAAATACATTTCGACACCAAATGGCCTTTAGCGAGTTTATGTGAAGACCACACTGATGTCAATGTAGAAATTAAAGAATACACAACTGGGACTAAAATATTCTATTAATATTTTACTGCAGTTTGGGATAAGAGTAAGTGTTGAGAGATATTCAACCATGATATTTTATGTTGAAAGCTGTTTAACAGGAATATTTTTCCCTCTATGCTTTAAATATATTTAAATAATCAACGAACATTCATGCGTTCATTTTAAAATAACAGCAGCATGAGAAACCATACCTGACCGCCGTGTATAAACAAAAACAAAAGGCAGACATTCCATTCCCAGGCCAGAACCTTAAGAGACACACAAAAATACACAAAGACACACATGCCGGCCCAGATCATGACCTGCTCAGACAGCCTGGCACACCGAACTGTCTGTTGATTGTATGGTCAGCTGCTCATCACAAAGCCTCTTGACAGCTTTTGTCTTTATTTAGTCCTGTCGCCTAGCTGGCTGTGGGTCAGCTCTGGCTTGCAAAAGGGCTTATTTCCTTACTTAGGTTGCCACAGCATACATCCCTGGAGAGACAAAGGCCATCATAGACTTTCTGTCTTCATCACTCAGCACAGACTGTCTGCTTTGGCTGCTTTGTTGGTGGCTGTGGTGGTGGTGGAGACAATAATCAAGGTTTGGAGTGTGGTTGAATTTAGATTTGAAAAGTCATTCTGTTTTTTGGTTGTTTTTTTGTTGTTGTTTTTTTTTTTTCCTGAGTGCTTCACAAGAACAAAGTGAAGACTGCAAAGCAATGAAATGTCTTGAGTATGTTCCAGAAATTATGAGCTGTAGTTAGCTGAGCTTGGTACTGTACAGTGTAAGCAGAAACAATACCTAACCTGTTTCTGTCTACCAACATCTCATGCTCATCCTTCCAATTCCAGTTATGATGCTAAGATAATAGCTTCCTGACTTTAAGTCTATGTCTAACACTGAGACGTGAGAGTGGTGTCGCTTCTCATGTAATTCTCAGCAGGAAGGAGAACAGCTGTGTTTGCCAAAATGTCAAATTGTGGATTTTATTTTAATGTATTTAAAAATTTCAATATTTATAGGACTGATAATAAAATAATTAATGAATTAATTAGGCAATGATTACATTAAAATTAATCTTAGCCTAAAACTACTCCAAAACTTGAGATGAACATGTGTTGAGAATTAGTGCCACACCCAGGTTTGAGTCTAGACAATTAGTTTGTTCTCAAGAGTTTTTTTTTTTTTATATTGCTGTTCTAACTCGAAATAGTTTGGCCCATGAGGAGCTGGCCAAACAGAAAAGGAGCCTCAAACGAGCCTTTTTAGTCTAAGGTGCCAGAGGAGCGGTTGCATAAAGAGACATTACAACACAAGTATTTCCACTGTTTAATTTGAAAATAATATAATCTTGTATTGGTAAACTTGTAAATATATAAATATATAAGCCCTAAATTAGGCAGAATATGGCGGCTTTAATAGCCCATACAGCACTTACTGTATAGGCGCCTGACCCCTGCATTAACCCCTGCTCAGCCGCCACTGAGGCGAGCTAGGAAATAGATATTTTCAAGACAAACACAATTAAACCTGTGGGTTGAAATACATCACTAGAGGCAATGTGACGGAGATGCAAGCATCTGTATCCTGACATGTTGTGCAGCTTCCTGCCTCCTCTCACATAATGCTGTGCATTTGTCACCCCTGCTACCTCCTACACGCTCTGCTGCTGATGTGCAGGAGAGTTCACGCCATTTGGAGCTGCAGCCTCACTTTTATAGCAACAAGGTGGTGTGGGGTGGACACGCTCACTGCCAAATGTGTTCATTATTCAATAAACATTTCACATATTCCCAGTTATGAAAGCACAGTTCTGTCTTAGTGTGATTATCCATTGTGGTTGTGCGCTCCAGGCTATCAGAAAAGATAAACTCAGCATACCAATGATCAATGGCTCCCGGGAAGGGCAATAATGATGTATTGAGAAGGATTTACTAGATGAGGGTTTTCAATTTTCTGTCAGTTCTTTAAAGGTACAAACATTTCAGCTGCATGTGAATAATGCTGATGTAATATATGTATACTGATGTGTGTGGAATTTATTTTTGCTGACACAGACCGATCAGCCGCAATGTTAAATCCACTGGGCGGTCTTAATGTTGTGGTTGCCAGTGGTCAGCATGGCTCTGACATGCTGAAGGTCTACCATTGTTAACCATTGTTAAGTGTAATAGACTAAAAACAAGTTGCATGCCAGTACAAAGATTACTTACTATACAGTGTTGGAGCTGGGAAGTAGGAGGAAGGCCTATACTATGTACTAAGTATCCCTATACAAGCTGGATGTGTATATGTGGGTGCTTGTTTTTTAATATGTGCAACTGAGTCTGTTCCTGCAATGCTCGGCTATATTAAAAAGATAATCTGTGTTTTTGTGCCACTGCTGCCAAAAACAGTAGACTGATAACCTGATTTGTCAGTAACCTTACACTTGGGGGACACTGATGACAAATATCTTCCTGGGAGGCCTTGGCAGCAGCAGCCCATATATTACTAAAGGGTCACCTTGGCCCAGGCCCCATCTCATCACAAAATAGCATTTAGCACCTTCTCACTGTGGACAAGGCCATACTTCTTGCTGCCATATATCTCACCAAGCAGATCATCTTAGGGTGTATCAATATAAATAGTAGAAAACTGATAAACTCAGTGCGGTTGCTTGCAGTGTTCGGCAACAACGATAATATTTTCTACAGTGTTTCCAGAGATAAAAACTGTCTAGTCCCTGTTTCACATGAGCGATTGGACTGCCTGCACCAAGCATACATACAGACACATATATATGCAAGGAGCCAGGCATACAAACAGACATAAAACAGTCATGTAGAGTATCATCTAAGACAAGTAAAATGTAAAATTTAAGTATTGATGTGTGGCAGCACCGTAGCCTGGGGTATGAATCTGTATCTGGCTTGTGATACAGTAACTACAAAAGACAGTATTCAAAATGTGAAACAGGCCTGAAAGCAATTCTACCATGCAGCAACTTTAGACATGCAATAAAAGTAAAAAGTACAATAAAAAAATAGTAGAAGGAGTTGATGAATGCTGGTTACCTAGCAACAAGCCGCTTAGAGACAACTCAAACAATAGCTATGGCCCATGTTCTGCAGGCAAGTGTCATATCATTTGTCACGACTAAGCATAGGGAGACAAGTCAAATTCAGAGACAAACAATCATGTCAGTGTTAATGGCTCGGCTCTTTCTGCCAAACCATTAATGGAAGCTCAAAGTGAGAGCTATTATTCTGTGGGAACGTTTCCAGATAGACAATAATCAAAAATTGTTCCAAATGGTCACTGATCTGTAGTGTTAGGTGTGTTTGTAAAAATGAAGCCCGTGGCACAAGATGTTCATTTCAGAGTGTGGCTCTAATGAAGAGATATTTTGTCTGATTAGTTTAACACTGATGAATGTCGGTGTCTAGCACTTGTACGTGTTTGTGTGAATGTGGTGTTGAGTAGGAGGAAAAGTTTGTGCGCATGAATGCCAATAAGAGTGTGTGTTAAAGAGGTTTTTAATGAGTGAACTTGTGTGAGATTCCGGGTGGGAGGTGGGATGTAAAATCTGATCGTTACTCCCTTTTTCTTCTGCGTTTCACCCCCGATCAATGCCCTCCCACAGGAGACCCCATGACTTCACTCACAAAGCGATTCTGTTACCATCTCTTCCCTTGTCTAGGAAACAAGACCCTCTGCAAACCAAAGAGCCTCTTTTTCAACCATTTTCCTTCTGGGGAGCCTCCATTTCATTATCCAGTGCTTTGTCTTACCTGCTAATCTGATTGGAAGTCCCTGCTGATATGTACATACACACGAAACACAGGAAATAACAGCTGATGAAAGGTGCACTTGTCTTCTTTCTTGTTTCCTTCCCAAACTGTCTGCTGTTATGCATTATGAGCAATGCTAAATGTGATAATGTGACTGTTTCCACTTTGTTTTTCTATTTTAAAGAAGTGCAGCTAACCAAAGAGTTGTTTAAATCTATGTGATCTGTGCTCTAACTGTCCAAACTTTTTTTGCTTTTTTGTGTCAGTACGTTTTCAAACCTCAGTAACAAATCGATTAATGGCCAAAATTACAAAATAAGACTAAAATAGGAAGTATTTGCCCTTTACAGGTGATATCACATCATTAGCACCTGGCTTAAATATATTCCACACTTGAAACGATCTTGATAGATTAGAGAACTTAGGTTTGTTAATGTTAAATAAAACATATAATACAAGCATAATTACAGTAGGCGTAACTTTAGTGCTCAACTAACAATATGAAATCAGTGTAGTTGAGACGTATAGTTATAGACATTGTTTTTGAGACAGAATGGAATCGCAGGCCTTTGTTTCACCCCTTCAGTGAAGTATTCAAGCTGACTCTAAAAACTATGGTTCAACAAGTTTGTGCTTACAGTAGCATTTTTTGGGACGTGCGAAAGTGGCTGCCGACTCATGCAGAAGTAGCAGGTTGACAGAATGATGATTCCCAGCCTCTCAGTGCTTAGCATATACAGATGGTACAGTGTGTAAATGGAGGCTTAAAGATGGCAACACAGAGAGAGGGGGAGAGATGCAATGAGACGTGTTCATCCAAATTGAGACAGTGAGCAGAGCCGAATGAAAACAGAGTGTGTCCGAATTAGAAGGGAAGATAATGGGACAGAAAGAGATGAAGAGCAGCAGCCGAGGTGGAGTGAGAGAACACATGGAAGATACAGTGAATGGGCAGAGAGTGGGCTGATCTGAGAGAAAGAACTGTTTACCAGAGAGAGGAAGGCAGCCAGCGAGAAGGAGAGACTGCAATAGAAGAGAGATAGATAATCGACGTGGGTGAGAGGGAATGAGGGAGGGGGGCGGTCGAGAGTGAAACAGACAGTGACTGAGTGCACAATGGCTACAGAATAAGATAACAGTTAGAAGGGGCGGAGGTTGTGAAGGAGAGATTTCCAACAAATGGTTGACAGCTGTAAAGAAAAAAGAAGAAGGGAAAGAGAGTTCCCTGTTATTCCTCCTGGGCCCAGTCCTTGAGTCCAAGCAGAGGGCAGCCAGCACGGATGCAACCCTGGTTGGGGCTGCGGAGGGCATCAGGCCGGACGAGCACTTGCAATGGGGACATTAACAAAGCGTGAAATTAAAGCTGCCACGCTGCAGGGACCCTGGGTCCGGCGTTAACCCACCATCATCATCATCATCATCACCCCTCTGCGGCCTGCCCCTGGAGGATGGAGGAAGGCAGTGGCAGTGGGGTATTGACAGGGCGCTGAGGGGTAATAGAGCCTGCTGTATTACTGTAATGATGTGTGGAAAAAGGACAGAGGAGGGATATTAAACAAGGAGGCTCTAATCACTCCTGCGTGACAGCATGGCTTTATCTGGTACCACAGGCGGTAACACTGCAACACACAGGTGGGGTGCTCATGGACTGACAGCACTTCTGAGTTGTGTGTGAATTAAGAAATGCTAACAAGGCGTGTATTTGTGCATGCATGTTTTCCAGTCGAAAAAAAAACCATGCACCTTGTCATTTACTGCATTACTGTTTTCTCAAGCAGAGCTCAGCTGACAGGTTTGGGTTGACATCCTGGTAAACACACTAGTCAGCATTTCGATTCACAGCTGACACCTTGATGTGAAATAGCAGTGGACATAACCATTGGTTTCCGCTGCAGTTGTCATTTAAGTTTCTAGGATTTTTCAGTTCATTTTCCTGGATGACACTGAACCAAATGAGTGTCACCATTCTGAGGTTGGCTTGCAGCTAACAGCTTTTCTTTATGTTCCATTGGACACACATGAGCATTAATTAGCATTAGCATTAGTTAGCAGATGTCTGAATATGAAATCTGCCAACATGTTTGAGAGGTACACTAATGGTATGAGGTAATGCAGAGCACATAATCAGAAACACGATTTTCTTTGAAAAAGAATGCAAACTGATGGTGAACACGATTTGTCAATTTACGCAGACTCCCCATGAACACATGTTTCTTGTTTATGTAAGAATGTGCTGCTGTCTTCTATTTCTTTGATTTACTTGAATGTTTGGAATCTATTCTGGATTTTATTTATAATTGTCTAAATTAAAAATGTGTTGATTCATTTTGGAACCATGACCACATAAAAAAGAGGAGCACTGTAAAATTACAAAATTGCTAAAATCTTTTTCCCTTTCAAAAGCTCATATCAAATTTTAACATTATTTCTGTGCAAACCAAATAATACATAAAATACATTGTCTAGACTTTGTGTTTGTGCACATTTGCTCAGATTGCCACAAATTTCCTTCTCTAAAACCCATTAGAATCTCTGCTCTCGCCCATTCTCTGTTAGAAGAAGGAATGGACTGGAGGACAGCATTATATTTTGTCCATGTACACATCACTGTCAGGGCAGCGCTGGCACTCTGTAGCCAGTTAATAACCCCGGTGTGAGGTCTAGTGACGGGGCATCATCAGCAGGCTCTGTGCTGCTGTCAGGAGCCATTTACCCCAAGCAGCTTCTCGCCTAATGGAACATCTGAGTCAATAAAAACAATCATCACTGCCAGTCCTACTGAAAGCAAGGAAATTATTTTAGGTGGTCAAGGAAAACATAGATGAGGTGTTTGAATCTATCTGTCCAGGGAGCGACTTGATGTGCACTTAGCCAGACAGCCTGTTACATTCTCGATCTTCTGTATTTGTCTTGTGTGAATACATTGATGATTGCAGCACAATTTTCTTCAGCACTATGAGGACAACTCCTTTCAGTGAACCAGTCATTATTTGAGTATGCAAATCCTGCATTTAGATCACTCTTAGAGGGCTTTGGCAGTTGTTTGGCAGAACACTGAAATCTATGTCTGGCTGTGTTGGATCAGGTACAGACCTTATCTCCAATCATGTTTTTACTCCGACTATGGCTTAATGAACCACCCTCCACATCCACTCAATATCTCTTCAGTGAGCACATCCATTGTGCCTTCCAAAGGTCAATAGCTGGACAGTGTGTCTTTGAGAGCCTTTCTGCCTTACTCCAAGACTCCTAATGGTGTTCAATGGAGAGACCCACACTGCATTCCCAAGGGGCCGTTCCCAGATATCCGCCCGTGATACCTAATCCGAGCCCATTAGCTCTCCTTCCAGCCATGAAAGAGCGCGGCTCCCTTGCATCTCAGGAATTAAAAATTAACTAGCTAATATCCATTTGTCTGATGGGATGCTCTGCGCGGTTGAAACAGCAGATTCCCCCAGCGATGGTCTGTGAGGGTTGACTGGTGGAACCCAATCTGCTGGAGGGGAAAACGCTGACAGCGATGGCAGGAAGAAACAGAGGCATAATGCCTGCCCATCACATCCATCAGAACTGACTTGCATCTGTAACAGCTGGCCACCAAGAGATGACCTCCTCCATAAAACTAGAGTGTATTCCAAAGCTGTCATGTAGCACACATTACTCCGTGCTGTATCCTGTGGAACGCTGCATCACGACCTTGCTGTAAAAGACCTTACATGGGTAATATCTGCAGAGTGGGAGCCATGCAACATAATGTATGCTCTATCATTTCCTTAAGTATATATTTAACATGGCATGAATTAGTAATTAGTGTGTCATTAGACAAGATGCAACACTGGAAAAGGGAACTACTTCATATAGTGTCACTGCTTTTCTTTCCTTGCAAAAGAAAACATTCAACACTCAGCACAATTCTCAACACTGCAGAATGTAAAACAATTTGTGCTGTGTCGTCTCCTGTTCCTTCTCAGATCCTTATGCTCAGGGGCCTCGCCAACCTGCTGGCTACCATGCATCTTTCCTCTATTGCTGAGTGGCTAACTACTCTAACCACAGTGAAAGAAACAAACAAACAAAACAAAGAAGAGGAGGCCAGGCTTGTTTCTTTGCCCCCTCCCTCTGCAGGAATTTTCTCTTTGATTTCTTCTTTTTCAATAACCAAGGGCTTTTTTTTTTTTTTACTGTTGCCAACTCACTGAGACTTTATGTGTCCTTCATCCAATTCCAACCCACCACTCAGTTGCTCCCTCTCTCTATCTCTCGCCGCTTCTGTCGCATCCTCTTTGTTTCTCTGCATTTCCCCTTTTAAATATAGCTTCTGTGAGAATGCTTCTGTGCGTTTCTTGTGGCTCTATCCTTTGAAGGGGGAAGTACTTCAGATCATTCATGTCTCTCTCTAGTGGCTTAAGAGGTGCGTTTGTGTTGCAGTAAAATGCTGTGTAGGTAATCATGTCATATTATCTACAATAAGATTGCTAAGGGGAATACATATTTTCCTAAACCTTTGAGTTATAAATCAGTTTTATAGATTTTAGACATGGATAGCTTTTTAAGATAGAGACAAGAAGTCTCTTCAGAAAGTAAGAAAACCAAATTTCCAAACATATTGTATTTCATAATCAAAGACATCTTATCATTGATATTATTTACTATATTTTTGACTTTGTGGATCTGAAGAATACAAATGTCTCCATAAAACAACCACATCACTGTCTCTGGATTATTGGTAATGAAGAGGCTCTGGGATTTCATCATCAACAGCTTTTTTATGCAAAACTATTTGTGGCCTGAACTAGCCAAAGATTAGAAATGAGTGACAACATAGACTAAATTAAACCCTTTAATCTGTTGAGCAACATCAAATTTTAAAAGTATTTCTATTAATGTTTTATATGTTGATGTTCATTTCAGTAAGTACTAGCAGGAGTTCCTTCCTAATTATGTGGCATCACTGCCACTGAGTTTCACCATGTATTTTATGACTGACATTGACACAGGAACCATGTTTTCATTGGGACAGATCTCGTGCCTTGAAAAACTGGATGTGGCGAATTCCAGACAGGCCCCCAGTTTATGACCACATAGCAGGCCACAACACAAGCTGGACACCCAGTTTATCCATAGTAAAGTACTTAATAAAATCAAAAGAAGAAAATAGGAAACATAAAGCATGATATAAATGGAAGCATCAAAGAAGAGGGCACTGAGGCCATCAAAATGATTACCAGTTATCAGACAATTTAAATGCTGCAGAGAGTGTGACTTTCTTCCTCCAACCATTGAGTCCTCATTCGGTCTGACTGCTGAGATAGTAACCGCAATCATTAACATGTTTGACTGCATGTTGGTTAATGATACAAAGAGCTCTGTGTGTTCTCATCATTAACTTCCATTAACTGTTTTCTTGCCTCATTGAGTCCTGCGTTAATTGTGCAACAGTTATAAGATGAAAGTATCCTGCTCTGTATTATACGTGAGGTCCCCTCATCATAATGTGTCAACTCTATTTTTTAAGTTTTGGACTTGGCCCAAACAGATATTTTGCCTTGTACCTCACTTGTTAGTCGCTTTGGGTAGAAGTGTAAATGTAACATGGTAAATAATACATGTATGTTAAAGATTAAAACATCAATGTGTAAGTGTGACGCTGTGGCAGAGCCACAGTAAATGCAAGTGTCCATAAATAATTTAGAGGAAATCTTTGGACAAAAGGAAGAACAACTGAGAACAGCTATCGTAGCCTCTCCAATTTCTTTGTGGACTCTATGTGGCAAGACGAAATTACAACAATGGATCTAAAAATAACATCCGTTTCTCATATCAGTCTGCTCTTTCTCGATCAGAATGACGTCTTTCCAAAGACTCAAAAGCAATGATGCATGCACTTTTAGTTCCTCCCATTATACAGAAGGACACATTTCCTCTTACATGGAAAGTAGTGGTTGCCATTCCTGTTATTAAATGTGGCAAACACCATAATTTATGGGTCAGCAAGTGTTTCAAAGGAAAGACTTATTGAGTTGATAGAATTTCCCCTGACCAAATGACAAAACATTTAAATATTAGTAATCCTCTTCTATATTACATTAGAAGATTAGTCATTTGGCATCATGTCAAACCACTGACACAGCAGTTTGGTATCTTGTAGCCAACAGCAAAGGTTAATGAAGTCCACAAAGACCTGGATAAGTTCTTTCTCAACTGAGACTTCAAATATAACTGATGATCAAATGTGTAATTAACCTGGCTAAGGTTTTCTGGGTCTAGTTTACTGTATGTTTTAGAGATAGACTATTTATGCTTAGTGTAGTGGATATAGTTTTTCAATCAATGACAAAGAGCCCAGTCACTAAACTCGAGAGATGATATCAGTTCCCTGCAACCAAAGTTTCTTTTTCACTTGTTTTGGTTTAAACTAGACGATGTTCTATTTTAATACCTCTTTGTAATATGGGACACGGACAAAGTAACTGCACCAACGTTAAATCAGCCTTCAAACCACCAACTAGGGGACCTCTAGATAGAAATGAATCACTTTACAAGTAATTTCTCTCAACTAATTTCCCCACAGAGTTCAATAAAAAAATTAATAAGGAGGAACAGCTGATAAAGGGATCTATGTGTGAAGCTTCATTCCAAAAGTGTTATGGTTAGAGGCTGATATGGTACCTCAGACCCTTTTTGATTCGCACTAATTTAGCCTACTATTAATTTCAAATTACAGCAATAATTAAGAGCAGAATGTAGCTTAAAGTAGGAGTTTGGTCCAATACTGGATAGACAGTTTAGACTGAAAAGGGGGTTTACGATTGTATATACAATATAAGTCATTCCTTAATTAATGTAAGGCTCAGCTGGAAAATGTCTAAGTTCCTCTTATCTAGGTTTAGTTGTTTTAAACGTGACTGGGTGGAAGTGATTTGATCTTAATTTATTCCACACCAAAAGCTGAGAGGCTCCAGTGCACTGGATCAAAATGAGTTTCTCTGCAAACCTGTGTTGATCAGGTGAGAAAATCTCTCATTTGGGGCCAAAGCATTGGTTGTCCCCATACGACTCTTTAGCACTGTAGCTGCAAAGCCAGCAACAGACCTTCGCAAGCAAAGGTTACAGTAATGTGGGACTCCTCTATTGTCCACATGAGCTGTCTGTAACTCAAAAACCAGCCTGGTGTTGGCCAACAAAGATACATCATTGGGAAGATGCACCAATCCCCTATCTGGCACCTACATATTGATAGGTGTATCAAAACAATGGTCTTCCTCTGAGTGTAATAGCGCTGGCTGGGCTTGTTATTTGTCTGACAAGATCCTATTGCTGGAGCATTGTGCACTGACCAAGGTTATCATTTGTAAGCTAAAAGGAACAGAATTCCCTTTCAGTCATTGTGAGGTCGCATAGCAACTCATTTTGTTGCATGAAGTAGAGGTGGATGGTGGATCCGTATGTGTCCTGGTGTGTGTGTGTGTGTGTCAGGTGCAAGGTGGACCAACCTGACTGCCCAATTGCAAGAGACATTTATGGAAAAGTAAAACCTTGTGTAAACGTCATTTGCACCAGTTGATAGCAAGGTGCGGTGGGTGGCAGTTCTGCAGTTCAGCAGGGGTTTTGTCAAACTAACGATCGATCATGGTAAGGTTAGGAGGCAGAGTAGACGGCTTGTCACAATCCTAAACATATTCAGGTCCTCATTACTGAGGGTCACAGCGTCCATGCCCCGGACGTTCAGCCGAGTCGCTTGAGTGCTCATGCACTAACAGCCAAGCTGCAGTGTAAGCAGAGCTCTCTCTTTGTCCCCATTGCATTGTGTGTGACTTCTGCAGTTCCCAAAATCTGGCCCTGATTGTCAGTGGGCTGTAATGAAATCAAGGTGAATCTATGCTCAGATGAGAAACGCAGTTTGGCTGCAAAGATTGTTTAGCAATTAGTTGGTTTCTTCTTAATATCTTTCTTAATTTAAACGTGCACAAGTTTCAAATTCAGTAGAGAATGAATTGTCAGAGGTGGCTTGTTAACATCCTGTGTGTCACTGAACAACAGTGAATATTTCCTGCTGTCAAACCAGGCTGTCGTTAAAAAAAGAGAAGAATTTCAAGTAATGGAAAATAAAAATCAGCTTACACGTATTTCATATTACAGATGAATGTCTCGCCTTGAGTTTTCATAAGGTGAGAGCGAGTATGAAGAGTGCAGAGTGTGGATAATAGGGCAGTATTTATATATGTTCTATTCTCAGTGATGATTCATTACTTTGCTTATTGCAGAAACTCCCAGAGTGGGGCCTGGGGACCACCTGAATTAGCTGCAGGGGCTCCCCAGGAAAATAAGGAATTGTGATGTTATAATGAGAGAGTGTATGAAATAGTGTGCATTCACCCAGGGCTGTGTCTCCTACCTCCTATCATCTATCCTACATCATCAATGACCTAAAATCATTTCAAGCACAGACTCCTTGTGTGTGTGTGTGTGTGTGTGTGTGTGTGTGAAGTCGTCCTGAATATTGGGTTGATTGTCTCTGCAGCAGGTGCTTATATGTAAACAGAGAAAACACTAATGACAGGTTGGAGCTCCTCTTGTGTCTGGTGTGTGCTCGGGCGCTGCGGGACCTGAGGAGCAGGAATGAATGGACACAGCAGCGAGTGCAGCCGAGTGAATCCGAAAAATCCTGCTGACCGACCTCTTGTTTTCTCCACAGCGGCAGAAAGAAGCGTGACTTGCGAGGGGAGAGACGGAACAACTCCCTGCTGTCCGCGGCGGCTCCGTCTGTGGGGGGACTGTGTCCAGACCCGAGCTCCTGAGTTGCAACTTGCGAGAGGAGAAACGAGACTTGAGGGGAACGAAATAACATTTGTCGTCGCTTTCTGACGCGCAGGCAGCGACACCGAACACTTGAGCGAGTCTGCAGCGAGACTCCGGAGCTGCCACGAATAGATCCGGTCTCCACCAACCGGGACAGGACCTCGTGTTTCTCTGGCGGCGCACTCGGATCTTTTTTGTCGCCTCTTCTTTTACTCTGTGGCTCGGTGCTAACTCCTCTGGTTTTTGTGGCTGTTCGTTACGCGAAGTGGATTTTGGAAGTCGGGACTTAACGTGGTTCAGAGGAGGAGAGAAATGCCAACGGCGGTGACAAAGACGAGATTCAGTAAGTGCGCCGTTATCTTTGGTGAATGTCCCCCATTGAACTTGAGACGCAGCTTCTGGCGTCGCCGTTTGTGAACTTTGTGCAGCGGTGGCTGCAGCATTTGGCTTGTTTGTTTACTGGACGGTGTTTTAGGAGGCGAAACCACTTTGAAAATGCTTTTAAAGGGGTCAGAGCAGCGGCTACAGGCTGTAAGTCGGCTCCGTCTCCGCCACGCACACACAGTTAAGTCGGTGCTTTTATTTACACCAACTCCACGCAGCGCAGCCAACAAGTTAGAGTTGACTGCAAATGATAATTCACTGTAACAAAGCGTCCACACGTATTAAAGGGGTTAAGGTGAAGTGGGGAGGAAGCGGAATGTCGGTCACTTCTTTCACAAGTGTCCGTCGACGCACGGTCCTGCGCAGGAGTTGACAGTAAACTGAGCGCAGGGACTTTTCGCGGAGCTCATTGTCACAGCTGAAGCCTGCGCGTCGATGAACGCGTAAATGTGACACACACACTGGAGTCCAGAGGCTCTGGTGGTGGTGGTGGAGGTGGAGGTGGAGGTGGGGGTAAGAAACAGGAGCAGCGGTGGTCTGTGGGGCGTGAGCCTGTCGTCACCCTGTTCTCTGTCTAATTGCAATGCGGGGACGCGCTCCCGTTTTTGACCTTACATCCACCGTGACTTTGCCATAAGGTGACACAGCTCCCACATGTGTGCACGTGTGCGCGTGCGTGAGGGCGTGAGCACGTCGTGCAAGCTTCAACCCTTCCTCTGTTTGTCATCATCACAGCCATGCGTTTGACTTCTTCTGTGGCCATCGGTTGCATCCAGCTCCTGTCGTGTGTGTGTGTGTGTGTGTGTGTGTGTCATTCACCTGTCCTTAACAATCACCAGTGCTGCTGCAGCGCTGGTTTCATGTCATGATTTTGCTCCCTGCAGCTGAGGCAAAAGCATAAATCTCAACAGTCCCCACATTAGAGAATCCAAATGTAAAGGTGTGCCACTTCATGTTCTAACCTAGAGCCCTCTTCAGGTCTCTTTAGAACATATCTGCTTTTACAGGAATCATTGCATTGCATCAAACCCACAGCTCCTTTTGGTTTATTAGGGGAAAAAAGGGACTGGAAGCTATTGTGCAGGGAGAGTGACATGCTCACAGAGCCTCTTGGTCTTCCTATATCAAAACACGAGTCCGCTTATAGCCGGCACAAACGCAGCGAGGAGACCTATGCATGAGCCATAGAGTGACGGGAGGATGCAGGGTGGGTTGGTTTCTTAGAATTGCATCATAGACTTTCTGCAGTTGAATCCTAGGCCCTGCTGCCTGTTTGGGTTTCTAACCTTTAGCTCTTGCCAGTTGAAAGGAAAGAGACATGCTGTATTTTAATTGTAGATTTCAGGAAATATGATATTAAACTGTCTTCCAGTCTTAACCCACACACTACTACTGTATGTGACCTCAGAGGGTTGGCCTGCTGGAAAACATTATGGCTTTTGCATGTAGGTTATATCATCTGAACTCAGGAATTTGTGCAGATTAGTGAATTTCTTTCAACAGGTAACGCTCTGGTACTGTTTGGATCTAGGATTCACAGTTATCTGTGGCTTTCTGTTGGGTGGATATTTTGTCAGTGAAACCTGTGCTGACAGGCCTGTTAGGTGCCATGCTGCTAAAACATTAAGGTTTTCTTCAATCACATTGACTCGTGTTGTGGGGAAGCTGCAGGGCTACTTCACTGTGTTTTTTCTTGCTGATCTCCACTTTTATTTTCTCGTTTTGCAAGCTGTGAAAGCCATTATACACCGAATCTTTGGCTTTTCTCATTTTCTGTGAAACCACTTCAGAATAAAAAATATTCAATGGAAGACTTATGATTTATTTGACATCATCCCCATGACTCCTGAGGGATTACAGGGTAGCCCACAATGGATCACTACAGTGCTTTCTTGTTTTGTTTCTTGCCAGAAAAGTGTACAGTTGATTTGGAGTTTTTGTTGGCATAGTTTAATATTCTGCGAAGGCATGTGCTGTTGGCTCTAGCTGGTGACATCATCTGGAAAAAGTGGGCAGACATTGTGGTGTAACAGGTATAATTTAACTTTTCTAACCATATAGTTTATTATAGTTTGTTAACATAATGCGTAAGTAAACACATCAAAAACACAATTAGCATTTAGTTTGTTTCTCTGCTGATGATAAATCAAAATACAGACATGTCCTACTACACTTTATAGCAGATACTGATGTACAGATGTCAATCAATTCTTAAAAAGTACCATAAAGCATCATAGTTTTAGTTGTTTTTGGCTGTTATAACTTTTATGGAAAGTCAAAGAGATATTTTAGTGACATTTGGATGACACCAGTATTTAGTGTTCCACTTTAAATATTGGTGTAACAGCTATCATTTGTTCTTACATTTGATTCACAGATTCTGTCTTTGAATGGAATTACTCCTGTTTTTATGCTGTATCTCTCTTGTATTTGTTGACCTGGATACATTCCTGGTTTGTGTGAGCATTTGCATGTAGTTGTAGATGGTATTTCCTAGCAGGCCTGGTCTGGGGCTGGTGGCCAGAGCATCTGCCTCAGCTTCCTCATATGCTGGTGCTCCTTGGCAGGAGACGGGCTGAATGGCACTGTTAAAGAGCTCCAGCTCCTCTGTGGCCACATGCTGAAAAACCACTCGGCACAACCCTCTCCCAGCTGACGCTTTCTCATGCTTTCCATATGGGTAAAATCTTGGTAATTTCAGGGCCCTAGGTTTCTAATGAGAGGTTTTACCATAGTGTGTTGGTCTGTGGTGGGCGGGATCAGCGTTTCTTGGGTTTATAGGGGATTATAACTGTTCTGAAATGCCTCACTGGCCCACTGTCAGGGCGTTGGCACTGGGAAACCAAGAACTGTTTTTAAGGCAGACTGGTTCAGACTGGTTGTGATGGAGCTCTTTGGCATGGGGTTTACAGGAACAAGGCTATAAGCTAAAGTTTATATCCAGGGCTACAAATCAGGTCAGTTACTGAAGGTTTCAAGATTCAGATATAAATATGAAATGTGTTGATTTTGTGCTTAGACATGGCAATATTTTACTCCTGGGACGCCTCAAGCAACTGTTATTTTACTGTTTAGCATCCCATCCTCACATAGAGACAGGGCGCTCTTAGTACCACGCTTGGTGGATTTTTAACAATGCTTGTTCCTTAACGTCAGCAGCATAAAGGCAAAGAGTGATTTACTGCTCTGTCTGCGAGGGTAATGTAGGAGCAATTTGACTGCTGATTGAAACCAGGTCTCCCATTTCAGAGTCCACTGGTGGCATTATAAACCATTTACACTGATGTTTTACAGGGCACCCCTGCAATGGGGAAAAGTGGAAACAGACACATGGCCTAAAAATGGCCTGCGCTATCGTAGGAGGCTTATTTTTATCCATTCCTTGTGTGTTAAGTTGTTTTTATTTCAAAGTATGTTAGAGCTGCTGTGTGAGGTAGTGAATATGGATGACATTGAAAGGTCAGATATTAGGTTAATCAGTTCTGCCTGTTTTTCATTAAGCAGAAGGACCCCCTAGTTATATTGGGTCCATCTGCTTTGGATTATGCAGCCTTTTCTGTCAGTGGTACAGTTTTCTTTCTCTAGCCATTATGTGTGAGACAGAAATGTAGTCCAAGTTCTGTGAAAATTGGCTCTTACAGTGTGCAGAGAGTTTAGGACATTTTGTAATTTCTTTCCTGTATCAAAATATGTTACAAGTACGAACACTGACTGAGTACACCCCTGCTCAATATCAATAGGTCTTCATATAACATAGTATGATTCATACCTGTATCATCTTATAGTAATTGCATTATTTGTAATCTGATGTGTAGGGTATATAATTAAAGCAAACATGTTAGATAGACTGCATTGGACTATATCTGTAACCACTGCACCAAAATTGATTACACCTGTGATTTCCAATTAAGAATAATTGCATCAACAGGGTAATGAAATAACCTGTGAGTGCACAACTTTATCAGTTTTGGCTTGAGTTTGTGTCTAATGCAGCAGTTGTTAGGAGTCAGCAGTGGGTGGTGGAGTTGTATGGGAGTGCGTTATATTAAGACGTTTCTTATAAATATGACCTTTTCAACAAAAAAAGAGAAATTACAACATTGTAAAAGTAGGATTCAAGGCAGTGGCCAGTGGGTGAGCTATCACTAACAGAAGGCTCAATGGCTGTCCTTGAAAAATACGTTATGGACAATTTGCAATTTACTCCACCTTGCATGGAAAACAGACGAGTATGTGCTTCTGATTTGGAGCAAGGATTATCTGTGCTAACTGTTTTTTCATTGACTGATGAGACAGTGTGAAGAACATTGTGTGAAGTCAACTATACAGACAGCTTCCAAGAACAATTGCTCACAAACAAAACTGCAAGATTAAACTTTGCAGAAAAAGCTTGATAGATACTGGCAGTACAATATCTGATTCGATTAAACCAAAATAATTTAGTTTGGATCAGATGGTGTCCATCTTGTTTCGCACAGTCCTGGCCACCACTAGTGCACAGTGACTGCATACACTAGGAGACATGAAGATGGGAGAGTGCTGAAATGAGGCTGCATTGGTGAAAAAGTGCAGTGGACTATGAATGCAGTGTTGAATACCCAAACACTGAAAGCAAAGATCACTGCAGGTCTCAAGGAGCTTGCCAGAAGAGAAATTTTCCAACAGACAATGATCCCAAACCCACTGCAAAAATCTTGGAAGAATAAAAAAAGAGATGAGAAAAAGTGTAATCTACGAACTGGCCAAGTCTGTCTCTCGACTTCACTCCAATAGAACACCTTTGGAGTTTTTTAAATCAGGAGGTAGAGCGACAAAACCCATCCAGCAAAGAGCAGCTGACAAGAATCATCTGTGAATAATGGCAGAACATCTCTCCACAGATCTGTGCGAGACTTGTATCCATGCCCAGGCGGATTTGATCTGTCATCAAAAATAAAGGCGGTCATGAAAAGTGTATAAATATAAACAAACAAATTAAAAAATTCAAAAGGGACTCACACTGATTTAGGCTGTAGTGACTTTTGTTGTAGTTGATTCTTTAATATAGACCTTTCATTAAAGCTGTCAAACATTTCTTCACACATGGCTTCATTCTTCTTAAGCTTTGGCTGAATTGTATTACATGGACATAATTTGTAATAATTTAACATTCTAGTGATATTGATGTTGGGTGTTGTTATTCACTGTAAATGGACTAAGCAGCCTTATTAAATTTCTGCCACCCACACCTCAAAAACAGACAACTCGTTAAAGAGTCAAAGTGCTGCTAAAAAGCAAACAGGCTTATTTAAAGGAAGGAAATGAGCAAAGATGAACAAGGAAAGAACGTTGGAATTTAATGACTGAACCTTTCGGATGTCAGGATTCTGTCAATGCCACTATTTATGAGTAAAACCTGACACGTTGTTACAGCTGCATCAGAGTAAAAACAATCCAGCAAAGATAATTGACTATAGGTGTGTGAAGCACAGTGTGCTGTAATTTTATTTTATCAAACGTAGAAGAGGGATAAAGATGGTCTAAATGAATTTGGATATTTTGACTTTAAGACATTTTGTAAGTGATTAAATGAATATACTACAAACAGCATATGTAGATTAGACATGTAGAGACATTTTTATTTGTTTTTAGAAATCAAAGACAAGAAGTGGGTCAAGATTTCCAATCCTCGGTTTATTGCTTCCCGACAGCTCAGAATTACCACTGCTCTTTTTGCCGTTGAGAGATTTTCTGACGGCAGAAACAGAACTTCGAGACAACTGTGGAATGTCATACACACATTGTGCAGTTAGCTGCCCATTGGTATGCATAACAAAGTCTGTTGTGAGATCTAGAAACTGTTGCTATTCATCTGCCGTCCCTGTGATCTCAGATGGTCCCAGATGGCTTCGCATTCTCACCACACAAACCATATAATTAAAACTTTTAACCACCTAACACATAAAAGTGGATTGTTTTCAGGTGTTGTACTGTATTTATTTTATTATTTATCTGATATCTACTGATGTCACTGTGCTGACAACATGTCTTTCTCTGTTTATCTTTATACTTCTACTATAGCCCTTTTAAATGGTTAAATATCAATAACAGTCTGTTTAGCAAACTGGTTTTAACATCAACGGCGTTGCTACCTCAAGCTCAAACTAAATTATTGTTTTTGTCTAAACATAGTAATTACAGGTGTGCAGGTGCTTGATGAGTTGGGTGCTTACTCATGACACGCATGCAGTTACTGTGGGAAAATAAAGGATTTTCATTGAGGTAATTCAGTCCAGTGTGGCCCTATCTGCACAACTTACTGTTTCTGTGATTAAATATATTTAGTAAACTACAGAGCTAAAATAATTAGTTCATTTTTGAAAGTTTATCAACACATACTTGATTGATTAATTCATCATTAAGTCTTTGTCGTTGTCAAACTAATTCAGTGGTGTGATTGTTCAGCTCATTGTACAGCATTATATTGTTCTGATGAGAAATTACTTGAAATTGACAAAAGAACTAATTTTGAACTCTAATTTTCTTCATACTTTAATAAACTCGAGTGTTATAGTAAATTAAAAATTGAAATATAAGCCTCATTGTGAGCAGTCCTTACTCATAAAACGTTTACAATATATGCAGTTGTGATGCCATGGTAATGCATCAAATCCAATTGTGATTCTTATGAATGATTATAGCTTTATATGGTCGACACTCATCATTTGTGGGTTATTAAATCTTCTCTTAGAGATCCTAACATAGATTCTGTATGACTGCTCGTCCTGAGTTATGGCATAGTGGACAGTTTTATCACATATTGTGTATTGGCAAACGTAGAAGGGAGTTGACATGAACATGTGACACGTGTAAGACCTCACTGCCTGTTCTGTGTATTCGCCCAGTCAGCAGAATTGCACAGATTATGCACTTCATCATTTCACCAAATGCCAAATTGGAACAAATGGAGCACTGGCTCGCTGGCTGGTGTCATTCGTATGCTTGTTGATGTCAGCCTGTTATTTCCACGTTCACATCTAATTAAACACACAGACGCGCACACACAGGTGCACACTCTGCACCAGAACTGATGCGGAACATCAGATGAAGGTCAAACAGTTAGCACGTCTTATCGGGGTGGGCTTAAATGTCACGGAGTGCATGCTTCAAAATGGAAGAAATGTGACAAATTCGCATATGTTATGTAGATTAAATGTTGACTGCAGTGAACAATGAGCCAATTTTCATGTGGAACATGGCCTGGATTTTCAATGATCTTCAGCTGTACGTAATACTTCCAGGGCTGGCATGCAAACCTGTGCTTTAAGAGGTGGAAGATATTGTGCAACACGGTTGCATAATTAATGATGGGACAGAAAGATTTGCATTTTGACAGTCATAAATCCATTTTTTATTTATGTGAGAGACGGAGTCATGAGTTTGCGTGTTTTTGCTTGCATGCTTTCCTTCACTGGAAGCATGTCAGCATAGCTTTTCCCAGATTTCTTTTCTCTAAAAGGTCCTTTCCTCAAGGGAGTCTCTGTTGAAGCCATTACCAGTTTTTGCAGTATGGTTATACAAGCACATTGACACAGAATCTTTGTGCACTTTCAGGTGCAAAAATCCTGCTGACCAAAAACAGCTTAGAAATCAGCAACAACACATTTTGTCAGGATTCTCAACCAGGTTGCTTTTAGCTTATGGAAGCAGTAAAGGTAGTTTATAACTGACGGTTGGAACCACAACACCTTTAAAAAGCTCCCTTTTATTGAAATATGTTAACACAAGCCAAATTTGTGCCTAGAGAAACAAAAAAATAGTAACTGACCATGTGTTGTGGAAAATGCAGCCTCTTGACACAGGAACCCTCATTGCCACTGGCTGGGTGTGCTGAAGCACAACAGTGAATGGCAGAAAAGTGCGTCGCTTGCACTCCGTCTGCCCTGCTGAAATGGCAGATGGGCAGGATTTTAGGGAGTGGGGGTGGGGCTCTTTGGCAGTGAGGGACAGACATGACAGCTCTTCGTCCGTGGAGGACTACCAAGGGCCTTGGCTCTGAGCATCTACTGTGTCCTCCTGACAGAGCCTTGATGCCATCAGAGACCATTAGCGTTGACAGCATGTCATCATGTCACAGTAGAGCTCATGGTCAAGCAATGAATAAGTAAGAACAGTAAATAAAGATGACACACTTGGAAATAAACAGGATTTTGTTAATGCCAGTCTGAAGATTTATTCCCTCTGGCCTACACAACTTTTACATTAAAGCTCAACTGAGCTTACATATAAACTGTACAGATGATGCTTCATTTACAATTTTTCTCCCACTGTCCAAGTACTGTCTTGGCCCCTGGCCTTAGCTTAGACCATAGACTATCTATGGAGCCCCCATAGCTAGTGTTGTAGAGGTTTTTTACGATGGCATGATTTGATTAAACTCGAATATGTGACACAGGGGAAGACAAGTGACTGTAATAAAGCCAAGTAATGCAATAAATCTGAAAAGACTGAATTAAGGGCTAAGCAATGCTTAAAAGATTGCCATCCTCACAGCTTGGCTGAAAGTGCACAAACATTTTAAAGACTTAAGTGTGAATGTACTTACTGTAAATAATTTACCCTAATTCACCCTCTGAGCTATAGCTTGTGCTTGTCAAAAGCTGCATGTGTGAAAAATGTGTCTTATGGTCACTGTATACCGCTGTATATATTTAAGGTCTGTGCTATTGTGCTTTGGATTGTAAAGCTATGAGATAGGAGATGGACAGATTTCACAGACATACATGTGAGTTACACTAAAATACTAAAACATTCCTCCTAAAAGGATATGCATGTAAAATGTTATCATGAGACTCTTTTCCTCATTTAGCCCATCAGGACTAGGTAGACATGCATGCTTAGTTTATAGAAAACAGGGTTTTACTATTACATAAGCAAATGAAGTTACAGGAAACAAAGAAGCACCAGAGCTTTTGAACTTGCTTTTAATGGACTGTCTGCACAGTGGCCGAAATGATGAGTTGTTTCCTGTATCCTGTTTATATATAAATATGGGTTGTGATAAAAACAAAAAAAGACCCAGTGCGTTGTTGCACATTACCAGCATTAATCAGACTTACAATAAGTACATTTCAAGGTCACACAATAAGGTTTAAATGTAAAATCATGTCAAAATGTCCAGAATTTAGTCAAGAAGTAATGGAGTATCACATTATGAGATAATAGAGTGGCTTGGGTGGTGGAGGGAGGACTCATTTAACTCAATCTGTACTAAATGGAATTTGTTGTTTGTATATTAATGTTTATGGGCACTAGATAAATTAAAAAGACTATTTTCCATTTTAACAAGGTCTACAGGTTATTTTTCATTTCACCATATGTCTGGCTGTGGGAGATTGTCCTTTTACATACATACATATTTAGTTGTTTGCATTTTATGTTGTTCATGTTTTATGATAGATAAGCAAGTAAATAATGGGCAGTAAAAAGGGGAATACTACATATATACATACATAAATATATACATAAAGTAAAGTAAAGACATTAAACACTAGGGAATGACGTGACCATGACTACATGTATTTATTTCAAATGATCCCACTTCTGACCTGCTGCAAGTTAAACAGATAAAAGATTAATAGGTAAATCTGTGTTTGTAAATTTGCTCATGTGAATAATTTTGGTTTTATATGATTTCTTTCTGTGGCAATAGTGTGATATTTTCTAAAATGTATGTAAAATTGTTATTGCATGGGCATAACATTCATACCTAGAGGCTGTTCTCTATAACCACAGGCTGACCTGCAGCCACTGAGCAGCACCTGGGGGTTAAGGTCCTTGCTTAAGGGCAAGATAGTGATGTTAATAATAAAGAGGACAATTGCTGCTTTTTCACTTCACTCAGATTTATCCTACTGGATTTAAAAGCCTACATATTTAAGATGGAATATTTATTTATTTTCAACATTATAGTCTCTTAGACCTTTCCATATGTATCTAGGGAAGGATACCTAAAAATATCGTCCCACCTAAAGTATATCACAGGAAGCACTCACAGAGTAATCATGCTGGTGACCAACAAACATCCAATATTCATGTTACACGGATGTAACTGAAAAAACATCAAGTATATTGATTAAAATACAAATATCCAATAGATCCTACAAGGTTCAAATACATTATACCTCACATAAAAGTCAATGTATTTACATGAATTTCAAATACAGTGTTTTCATGTTTCTTTGCTAATACATTATAAACAGCCATTTTTGGCATTTTTAGTGAGCATATATAATAAATAGAACAAGAACAGCATATAGATTTGTACATTAGTTCCCTACTACTGAGCAAGATGGTGAATAGTACATAACAAAGAAGCAGCTCAGCAAAACTAGATGCATCCCATTATTCATAATTCTCACAAACCTGCGTTCTTTCTCTGTGTAACACAAGCGTGCTATACTTGTCTGAAATGAATGATCTGGTAATGTCACTCATTCATCAAATGAAGGGACGATATCTCTTTGTACTCACTGAGTAAAATTATCTTATTCCCTGGCACCAACACAGATATAAAGTATTTAGACTTGTCATTTAGTGAGCTGGTGCAAAATCTTTACTTAATGTGAATGGAGTTCTTCTGAGCTTTGAAAGAAAGTACGTATTTGTTAGTTATTCAGTAATACTGTATTCTTACCCAGCAGACTAACAATAGTGTACTGTTGAGGTGGCACTACCGCCTTCCACTTCTAAAGCTGGTTATTGTCAGCACTGAGTCATTATGGTTCATAACTTGATTTTTGGGACTGCTTGGCTATAGTTCAGACATTTTCTTTTTCTGTCATCCTTTGATTCTGCCTACCAGGGAGAGGACCCTATGGACACAGCAAGGTGAGATCCATGCTGCAGCTCCTCTAAAAGGGCAATGATTCATGAGACTGGCTCTTCTGTCCCTGGGGCTGGGAGGAATAGCTGGCATTATCTTCTGCAAATGGGTCTGAAAATGCTCTTGGCCAGGTTGACCAAGGCACTGATTTATAGCTCAAGATACCCTGAATGGTTGGACTCTCTTTCCCAGCATAGGTATAAGCTGCCATCGCCACTGCATGCCCAAACATGCATATACATACCACATGTACCTTCATTCCTCTCCACTTCATTGCTCACAATATGGGTATAATCACTTTTAAGTTTACTGTAGTATTTAAAGGAAAAAGAACTAGAGGGCTAAATTTATGACACTTTGGTTGTGCTGTGAAAAAATATCCTATTGTTTTAAAATGTCAAGTACTAGGATAAGCATTTTTTTCCCGCCTTTATCTTTGTTTGTGAAGGCCTATATATAGATACGGACCTTATCCGTGACTTAAAGTACGAACTACTGTCAGAAAAATAGGAATTGCTTCCTGAAAATTGTTCCTTTTAATCTTGAATCTGAAGAGAAAACTCTTCTTTCTCAAATAGTGCAAAATAGTGTGGTTAAGCTTTTCTGATAGTACAGTCTTAAGAAAGGCTGCTGATTGCTTTGTGTCTTCTCTCTAATAAGCTTTCTATCCATGTCTGAGCTTTGAAGCCTCCCAGCTGCTTTGAATTTCTACTTCCAGACAGGTAATATTGCATACAATATTTGAGATAATTAAGTGACAGAGTAAACTGAAAATGTTTGAAAAAGCTTAAGTCACTTGAAATGGTGCAGCTTTATTTAAAGCCTTCCATTCTCACAAAGCAATTAACATGGCAAACAACATCAGAAGAATATTCTATTCCTTTTTAAGTCGGAGAAACTCTGATTCCCATGCTGATTCTTCTGCATTACACAGAGACGGTCGTATTCTTTACATGCACACAGTCATCAGTCTGTTATTAAGTCAACAAGGATTACTAATAGAGAGAGTATAAGTGATAGTCATGACACACTAACCAGTATGTTTTCACATCAAGCGTGTTTTTCCAGTAATTGTGTTTAGCTTGTTCCCGTCAGAATTGCAGGTCCTGGCAGAACCAGGGGGGCGTAATAGTCAGACTGCAAACAAGGGCTGCACAAACCAGTTTTGACTGACTTTGTGAAGCGTTTAAAATGCGAACTGACAGAGAATGTTTTAGCCAACATCACCTGCTTCTAGTGTTGCAGTCCACCCCGTTTGAAAATTCCCAGTTCCATCTCACCATCGTTATGTAAGATCTACATAAAGGCAGAGAGCGAGCTCACGTCTCCAGAGCATCAGTACCAGTAACTGTAGATTTTAATGAGTGACATCTAAAGTGTGTATGTCCTCAACCTCAATCTGAAAAATCATCTTATTTAAGCTGGAAGTTAATGTCTCTAAATAGTGTACCTAGAAGTGGATTATTTGAAAGGCTATGTGTCAGACAGATCTTTATCTGGCGGCTTGGCACTTTGACTCGGACTCACTCGATTTCCTGTCTCTGCATGTTGATTAGCTTGTTTTTCCTCTTTTCTTGCTTTGCCGTAGTCTTATGTGCTAACTTATCTCCTGCGATTTTTCCAAGTTGGAATAACTCCAAGGAATTGGGTAACCTTTTTTGATCCATTATGGACTTGAATTAAATTGACGTGAACAACTAGACATATGTGTGATACGCCATATTTTCACCCAGTTGTGTATGTCGCTACGGAAGAGTGCTTAAGTGTTCCTCCAGCTGAAAATGTGTTTTTGTGATATCAGGTACATTTTTTTCTTATGATTGATGGTAAAAAATGTTTTTCCAGTTTTTTCTTTAAACATACTACTGATTACCCACACCCACCACTGAGCTGCTGAAGTTATGTTGAGGCATGAACTGAAGGAAGACAATCTTTCTTAATGGAAACCAGACAAGTAGACATTTGTTTTATCCCTTTAAGATATTTTTTGATATTGTCACATTTTCGGTTAAGTCCTCAGGCTGTCTTCCATTTCACTGACATATGGCTTTTGATCATTTTCAACATTTTGATCAGCTTACTCTTGCTTCGCAAAGACATTGCTGGCAACCTCACCCCTGAGTATGGTGCTTTGCAGATAAGGCAAAGGAAGGTAGTATTTGGCAGAACAAGTGAAGGGATATTCAGGTATTAAAATTTGGCAAGAATGGATAAATATAGGATATAAGGTTAGATAGCTCCAAATAAACCCCTGTGTTACTCTTTGCTGTTTTCCGTAAATGCATTTTAGAGCGAATGGCAGAAGTGCATCAATATTAATATTCATAATTGTTTTGATTACATGAAACTCTGAAGTGACATAGTGAAAAACCAAGACTTGCCCACTCATACAAAGCTTACAAGATGGGGTTTAAAGTGAAAAGCAAGAGACCTGCTGAGAGTCTGACCCGAGGCAAATGGGGAAAAAAAGCATTTTTTGTTATCTTCTCCTTTTTGGAGGTTGAAAAATATCATCAGTCTTTGAGTTAAAAGCCCAAATGCAATATTTAAGCAGCCTTTACAACTGTTGTCTAACATTTTATTCTTGTTTTTTCACACAGTGTTGTGACCGCATGACACCATGCTTTGTTTTATATTCAGCTCTTTGTTCAGCTGATAAAAATAAGTCTAAGGAAAAGTAATCACTTAATAACAAGACATACACTAAAGTTCAACTGTGTGGCTAAGAATGGCATTTTTTACTTTTAGTACCTGCACAAAGCCAAGAGACGTTGATGTGATCTGAAAGTAATGTGCAGGCGTACTTTATCTGCCAAAAGAAACACCACGAACAAACAAACAAATATTAAAGTAAACCAAGATTATTTTAATTGAAAAATTAATTGGAGTTCTCATTGATTCTTTCTGAGGTAAACCTTTGGATGTTATCTGATCGAAAGTAGGGAATACGGTAAGACACAACAATCACACTAAATGTAGGGTAATTATATTGTTAATTACTGTAGGCACTTATTTTTAATAGCGTATCAAACTGTAGCCATGTCAAATCCTAGATTACTAATTTTATTGTCTTGGTCCCTTGTAACAACTTGATTGGTGTGTAAACCCAAAAGAATTGAAACTTTAATTGATCCTTCGATTTTAAGCAAGTGGTTGCAAAAAAATAACTTTCAAATGGGGTTGGTTTTGTTTAAGTTTTGTTGGCAGTCGATAATAGACTATTCTCCAACGTGGCACCGTTTTATTTATTTTATCAGTCCCTACTAATCCTTGAATCCATTTTGTTATACAATTCAAAGCTGCACCATACACATAACTTAAAGTGGATGTAATTTAGAATCGCTATAGTTTTGTAAACATCATAGCTCTGGGTACAGTAGCTCTGGATTCCATCTGGTTGTTATATCCAAAGAGGAGCGGACCAACAACAGACACATCAACACACCAGGGGTTTTATGCCCCTTTAATTACTGTGGTAGTTTTAGGACTTATTTTAGGACCACTCCTTATTGCTAGGACAGTATACTGTAATATAACAGTAATTAAGTTTATATAACAACAAGTAAAAGGTTAAAGTAGATCAAATCACTTATTTCAACCCCACAACACCACTGGCTTTGCTCACCAATGAATGCCAATAATCATTAGTAATTAGTAGTAACTGCTGGCTTCTTGCTTTCATTGTGCATTGGGTAATGAGTACTGTGTGTTAATAGAACAATTGGACATTTTGACAGTTTTGTATTAGTCTATACCTAATGGTTTTACAACTGGTTGTATTTGTCATAAATGGGAATTAAGGTTGTAGCAGCAATACTTCGCATATGTTGAGGTTAAGTCAATTAAAGTCCCAGGGTTTGGTTGAGAATCAAATCCTCCAAAACACCAACAAACACAAAATGATTTATAAGAGAAGCAAAAATAATTTGTCTTCGTCTGCATCCTCATTGCTTACTTGTCCCATTATTCAGAGGCCCATTTACATTTTAAGCAGGATATCATGGTCAAGGACTGTGTGTACTTATGCCTGTGAGCCTGGAGAGCATTTCAGTGAGTTTACTTTTTTAGGGAAGGGATAGACAGATTGCTTAAAGACAGATTGCCTGTGGTACTACTAAAATACCAATCACATAGTTCTAAAGCTTTAAAGATAACCATGGCAGTATTAATCTTGTTTAGACAAAATGAACACAGCAATTTTTGCCTTTATTTTATAAAATATGCATTCTTATCTTAAACAGGTTTGTTACATCAGTGCATTTATATTACTTAACATTTTAACTTCTGATTTGTCTATTGTCAATAATCTTGCTCTGTCAGGCTTTCATTAGAAATATAAATAAATATAAATAAAAATGTTTGTCACAGATGTTAAGTGCAAGTAAATATCTATCAATACTATCAGTCCATCTGGGTTGATAAATATACAGCATGTGCTGCTCTGGATGTGTGACAACTTAAATATCAGCAACAAGTGTGACCTTCTTCAGTTGTGAGATGTCTTAATGATTAGTAGCAGGAAGAGATCACACCATTCTTGGTTTTTAGCCAAGGGACAAATGTGTGGATTCTGTAACATTCTGCACAGTGACTAGCTAAATCCTTTTCATCCTTGTATCTCCAGAGAGGAACTCAAACCTATCCATTTTAGCAATGGGGGCAGAAGAGTGATAAAATATCCATAAATTGGAAAAAGTAATTACCAACCTGTTATTTTTCCAGTAATGGAATTCAGCAGGTCATTACAGCCAATATTAGATGATATTGGACTACGGAGCAATTTCCGTGACTGGTGAAATACACTATGTTATTGTATTTTTCATAGTCGGTGTGCAGTAGTGAATATGATACCTCTTTATACCTCCTCTGTTGTAAATTTTTATAATGCTGTTGGAAACAACAGTAGCACTTTTGCATGTTCCAGCGCGTTTTAAAGCAGGCTCAACTTGCAAACTCTTTGGAAACTCCAACACTTTGCACTTTTGTTGCTGTAGAAAGTAGCCATGAATAACATGTTATGAAATAATTCATTTGTACAATCTTATACTATCTTTTACAATCTCTTTGCTCATGAAGTGTGCATTATTGTCACAGCTAGTGTTAGGGCAACAGTTAAGGTGGGTTTATTTTAAGAAGCCTTAGCTCCCAGTTATAGTGTATTTTCTGTGCAACAGAGAGAAATTAGAGTGGATTAAATGTTTCAGCAGTAGACCATTATCGTAACCTACTTTTCCTACAATCATAAAGCACAGGTGCAAAAATAAGTTGCAATATTTATTAATCAAATTAGACTATACAGAACAATAATTGAATCTGTGAGATGTGATTCAGAAAGCAAAATAATTAAGAAGCATTTTGTCTAGTGTAGACTGCAGTTCATCTAAATGCAGTACATTCAAATTTGAACTAAATACAAATCTTGTAGAGGCTGAGTACCAGACAAATTGCCCATATCCAAATTGAAAAAAGGAACGCAGTGTAATTAAACAGTTTCTTGTCAGTGTGATACATTTCAAGGTTATTTCCTTCATTAAACGACAGGAGAGACTGACACTTTAGGATCCATGCTGGATCTTAAAGAGCACTGCAGCAGCTAAAGGACTACAGCTCAGTAGGTGCCTGTCCTGAGGCTTTTCTCCCCTCTGGTGCACTACTCTAATGTGAGCATGTTCTTCTTCACATTAGCAAGAGCAGCAGTGCAGCTGCCATTCGAGAAAGTGTTTGTGTGTGATGCTCACACAGGAGGAGCAGTGATAGCTTGTGCACAAGCTTGGATCATGTAGTACATGTCAACAAAACATCCAGGAATGAAGATGAGGATTATAGGCTTCTGTCAATCTAGAAAGTTGGGCAAAGCAAATAATAGTTTTGCCTCAGGATGCCTCCATATAATGCAGTGGCTTGGCTGCTGTTTGTGTTATTAATCTTCATAATAGGGATTAGAATCACCAGCAGGACTGACAATAAGAGCTGTCCTGTCGCTTGGGGCCAGTTTCTCTTAAAAAGTTTTTGGTTTTTGCCAAGTAACATAAATCTGTTATGTTTGCCTCTCTGTTCAGTCATGATCCCACTCGTCTTCTTTTAAACAGCAACATTGCACACTATTGTCTTAATACTCTGTTTAGGTAATTTAACCAAATTAAATGTTCCACCAGCTTAAGTCAGAAGAGATATATTATTTCTAACCTTAATTATATTTTTTCAGCTGGAAAAATACAGTCAGTGGCCAATTTTTTCATTTTTTTCAAGTTTAGTGTTTTAACTCTAAAAAGTTCAGTATTTTTTAGAATAATTCTGAGAAGACCAGGGACATAATTTACCATCTTGCTTCGAGAATGCCATTTTCAGGGTGTGCGCACAACGGGAGTTTGATTTTTGAGACTGATTCAGATAATAATGTTCAGTTTTAGCTGACTTTGAAAATGTGTCGTAGTTATAAATGGTGCTGGGCTTTCCATTTACATGTGCATTAAAGGACCAGATATTAGAATCATTCCTTAGCTCAAAGGTTGTGTCAGGTACTGTATTCATTACTATTTGTAGAGTTTGTTTATGCATTAGTAAAAGAAATATCTATACAGGTATTTATATAGAGAACACATAGTTAATTTACTCAGTTTGATTAAAAGCTATGACTAAAGTGAAGAGAAATAAATAGGAAAGAATAAAAGAATCTTATTGCAGAATATATTTTATCTAGCTACAGATATTGTGTAAAATTGCATATTTAAAAAAGCTTATCCTAGCCTTAGGATCAGTCCAAACTCTGTGCTTGCTAGCTCCTAATGATCCCATCTGTCCATGGTCATCTTCAAAAATAATGCCTGTATTCCTTTTGGGTTTAATTATGCATATCCATTATTGAATACATATAAAATATATTTCTGTTGGGGGTTTTAAAATGAAGGCTTCCTGTATAGACTGTATACATCAGCTAAAGCTTAATTATTCCCTAGGTTAAATAAATAATTATTATGCAATTTCATGTAATGTATGAACTGAACAGCTGAGTTGTTGCATGGTAAGATCATTTGCAGGCAAGTTTGATTTGTCAATAGGATGATAATATATCCAGGTACAAACCCTGCATGAAATAGAATTAAAGATGTTTTTTTCATTTTGTGGATGAACTCACGCAAGCAGCTCTGGACTTTGTGCCCCGTAACTAGTGATGCATTAAAACAAGACACAGTGAATGTTTAACATGTTATAAATAGAGTTGACTCCGTATGCTTGGCCTTTCAGTGCTCATTTTCATGAAGGGTTTGAGTTAATATTATGCTTAACTTTGCCTTTCACACAAGGGAATGATATCTTATTACTTGTAAGAACAGACTGTGTGATTACAAGAGAATTGGGAACCAGGTGCGCAGGAAAGAAACAAAGTAGTTCTAATGTATTTTGTGAGCTGGTTTAATTTGGTATTTGTTTTCACATAATTCTAAAATTTGAATATTGAAATTTGTTCTAACAGCCTTAGTGGATGCCACGTCAGAGTTAGTCAGAATAGCATTTGGAGCAGATATGACATCATGTCATTAAAACAATTTGACACAAAGAAATGCATTTATTTGTGTGTGTGTGTGTGTGTGTGTGTGTCAGGTTGGAAATGATGAATATAATATCATGTGTAGGCGATTACAGTGCTCAGCAGATGTATCTGGCTGACTTTTTAGTGAAATTACTGCAAACACAAAGCAAATGGCCATACTGTAACCAGAGCCAGCAGCACATAGTCTGTACAGTATGTTGGCATTGCAGCTTTCTCACACCCCCATATCAGGTCCCATTAATGTATTGGCAAGACGAATGTGGAGAGTAACTAGCCTCATGAATAGCAATTTTCTGATTTTCCACATTAGTGCTGAAAGACTTCTGTTAGGTCAGAGGGCTTACTTGTGAGGACAAAAATTCCAGCAAGGGATAATTATTATTATGAGTTGTTAAAACTAATATATTTTAAATTATTCAGTCAGTTAAAGGAATACTGAGGAGTTTTCTCGTGGATTTTTCCTAAATGCTCTGCCTTAGCCATTACCACGCAGCACATTAATTGATTAAACAATCTACTGTCAAAAATTATTATTCAGCAAATGTTTTTCTTTGTTTATGTTTATGTTTATGTTTGTGCTAGTCTCAAAGTTATTTTCTTTTACAGCTTGTTTGTCTTTTTGGCCTAACTTTCACTTGCTCATCTATTGTGTCAACACAGTAAAGCCACACCATTTAATTCCTCAACTGACCTTCAAAAAGTTAATACTGTTTTTGAAATTCAAGTCCTTGTACAGCTTAGTTTGCCGACCATTGGTGTTCCCTTCTGTACTCATCAAAAGTTGTTTTTGCTTTGCTATAAGAGAAAAAAGACTGTTTTGCAGCATTAAGCACAAGAAAATGAGTGTTATCCACTGGGGACAAATAAAACTGAAACTCATGACACATCCTAATGGGCTTCTTATGGTTGAGTGGCAACAATACCTTCTTAGTAAAAGCACACGCTTTTGGCTACAAAAACACAGGACAGCTGAAACTCTATACTCAGAGTAAGGTGAAGTAGTTCTATGGTATGTTCATCTTGATATGGAATGCCTTATGAACCGCCCCAAGATTTGTCTCATCAATCTGCTATGAGAGAGTAGGCTTCTTCACAGGCTGTCTGCCATTCTTTCATTTTGGCCCAGTTGGGAATGGTGATTGGATCCCAGTCAACCAGCAATAGATGGATTGGCCGTCGACCAGGATGATTGAGTGGTGCAGCTATCTATGCACGTGTATATAGCTTTGTGTGTGGTTGTGCATGTCTGCCCTGCATGCATGCTGCTTTCTACGAACAACAGCACATCTGTTTCACTCCATATCCTCTCTCTCATTTGAATTTTGAAATCTCTCAATCATTGCCAATAATGCTGTGCTCTGCCTCTGGCTTCTGGGGCTGCAGAGAAGGACATATTCCTGTGGACAAGTATTCTTGACTTGGCCATTAAATTATTATCAAGACACAGCTGAATGTAATCCCAGTGGAAATGAGCATTCAAGCTGACACTACTAGAGCATCTGTAGTGTGAAATGAAGAATTGTACGGGATGTAACAGGCAAACTTTGTGTCACATTTATGAAGCAAAGGCTTATTTCAGTGCAAATGTTTGTATGTTGATATAATCCAAGAATGTATCTAAACTGAATTCATGCTTGATTGCCCAAAAATGCAATTCCGAGAGTTCCATAGAAACCCAAAACATTCTTTATCAAAACACTTTCACACAGGCAGCTCTCAATGCATGTCACTCTTACAGGGGTGCACCATGGCGTATTAATCTGTTCCTTTTTTTAATGACTTGCTAATTACCTTGTCCCTGGTTATTGAGATGACTGCCATGCATTATTACCCCAGTTTAATGGTGTGTAACCATTTCTCTTAACAAAGCCATCAATCATGTTACTATGGAAACAGCTTTAGCCATAATGCAAATGTTGTAATCAAATATATGTCAAATTTAGAGAGTTAACACAAGTACCCCATACAACTTTCATGACCTGAGGATGGAGTTTTACAATGAAGAAAAAAAAAAAAAAGAACAACCTTACAAATTGTGTGAATGCTCTCTTTCTATGGATGCTATTTATAGTTTAATTGAAATGTGGCCTCAAACTTGCTGCCCTTTTTTCAAACTCCACGCTTGAGCTTGCTTTATGAAAATTTCCACGGCCTGCGAAGCAATCACCAGAAATTTAATCATCTGTTTTTGTGTAGAAGAGTTATTACAATCAGAACTGCTTGAACCCTTGACTATTTCTTTTTGCTCGAGTTGTTTAACAGTTTTTTCATCTAACACTGTGTTGCCTATTTTGGACTTGAAGCTGCAGCACATTAGAGGAAACATGTCAAAGCAAAAGACATTGTGTATCTGTTCTTTGGGCAAGCTAATGAGTGTTGGAAATGAGTTGGATGTTTAGATGTGGATGGCCATGGTTTAAGTGCAGTGTGTTGTTGACCCTCTGGTACTAACAGCGACGACAATGGTCTGTTTGAGTGTTTCTGCAGCAAGAAGGTTATTTAAAAGGTTTTCATTCAGAGCCACCACCATCAACAGAGTAATGCTATGTGTATTCAGTTCTCACCTGGAAAGCTTTGGCACTGGAACAGGTCTCTTTTAGCTGTACCATGTTACTTGGTCAGCCTCTGAATGTACAGTATCATACATATAGTTTTTGAATTAATTTGTCATGAAATGTGATCTGATCTTCATCTAAACCTAAGAGTATTAACAAATCTGATGAACGTGACTGGCTGTCCACTTCTTGGTAGAGTAGCCACAGTCCCAAAGTGTCTCCATTTGTAGATTGTTTGTCTAACTGTAGACTGGTGAAGTCTCTTCACTTTTCCAGCTTTATGTAAATCAGTAAGCACATACACACACATAAGCATATTCTTCTTGTGCGGAATAGTTTTTGTCAGTCGAAGTAGCTCTAGTCCACACCTTGATACTATTTTGGACACATCATATTTGCTAATACTCTTGACTTAGATGAAGATCACGTCACATTTAATGACAAATTAATGCTGCAAAAAATTTTCACAAAATTCCAAAGGGTTCACATACTTTTTTTTACCACTGTAGAATGATTTTATTCAGGCTTTCGACAGTGTGACAGTCTTGGCTATGATTTACCCCTTGACCTTGACCTTCAATAGCGCCTATTCTATAGCTTTCTCTTGTGATGGACAGCATCTGTCTTTTATTTACACCCACCATAATTAAATTGGAAACAAAAGCTTCCCTCTCCTTCTCTTTCTCACAGTTTCCTAACTTTTCTTTGCTCCCTTGTTTGCGGGTATGAAGAATTGAGCATTGTATGATATCATGTCTTTGAATGGGCTGCAGATTTAACAGATGCTGATTTTCCCCACTCAACGTGTTGTTTTTCCAGGAGGAAGTGAAATTGATTGGTCACACTTTGCACCAGGATGGGGGTCATAAGTCCTCTTAGGCAACATTGCAGCACTGAATGTCATTTTTCTCAGACATATCTTCATGCATTCCTGTGTGGCTTTAGACACAGTAAGGGAATCGTTTGGCTTGTCAAGTCAATGCACTAATACCACATCCTCATCTGGTGTACTCTACATCCTGTTCTCTTCTTTTTCGTGTGCCTTGTCTTCAGTTTTGTTTTAAATATCACTGAAAGGACAACTGCTTACTGAGATGGATGACAAATTGTAAGACTGTGGAAAGAACTTTAAACAAGGACGAACTATACTGCATGTTGCATCATCCACCATGTTCGGAAGGCAAGTCATTTATGCTTTTTCAACATTTCTGCACTTAAATTTGTGGTGACATGTTGTCTGTTATATAGAAAGGGGATAGTTTAAAGCTGGAAGCAGAAAGTGTCTTATTCTGGGATTTCTGTTTATGATGTTATGCACACGAATCCAGCTTATGATTCATTTCACTGTTTGTTCACCGTCTGTTGGTCATTTCCTCACTCCTAGGAGGCTAGAACTAGGGCTGTATGAGTGTGACCAAAATCCTAAATCCCACCCCCTTCTGTGGTTCTGTACTATGTCATATTCAAATGAAGAAAATATTAGCTGTAAACGATGATTTGTGAGAAAATGGAAATAAACAATAGATCACAATATGAAAGAATTCACATTTTTGTTGTCATGATATATATTGTTATATAACATAGTCCTGGTTTAACCCAAATGAATGACGTCTCATTGATCATCAAAATCTGTTGGGCTAAAAAAGTGGAGAGCTTTCCAAAACAATGACATTCTACTTGCAGAAAAGTCATTTCTACTGCATTTGGCCTGTCAGGCTAACACGAGTATATTCTAGACAGACAAGAAGAAAAATAAATCCAGTCAAGCCTAAATAATTTAGAAAAGTTTGAACCTGCGTTAGAAAAAACACCAAATTGATACTGTTGAGTTTCTGAAATGTCATGGAAACTGACAACCTAGGGCTGTATGTTATGATGTGCCTGAAAGCTAAGCAAAAAACATTTTATCAGCACTTCTGTCTCTTTACTGCATGTGCACCAGTACAGGCCGGCAGACAATCCATCAGTAAGCAAATATAGTATGTGTCACCGAGAGAAGTACTCCAACAGAAAAGTGAGTGCCACACACATCCATATTTTTAATGTCCATATGTAATGTCTGGTCTCCCTGGCTTGAAATTCAAAACCTTTGGTCTCCTCCCAAGCATAGCATTTCATTTGATGAAAGATTTCTATGCTACAAAGCATTTTTCTCTAACTGCTTACATTTTCATGTTTATTTATTTATTTATTTGTTCATAGAAATGCTTTATGGAAATAAAAATCTAAGCATACCTATTATAGTACATGAACCATAATTGCTAATTGCTTCCAGCGTTCTTTTTTCCTCTGAAGCTTGTCACATATTTCACAGTAGGATGAGAATTTACAGAGGGTGGTATCTGAAAAGCCTGAATTGATTTTTACATATTCAACCAGCTTACTAAGATGGTGCTTCGCCAAATGAGCCTTATGCTCATTGTTGGATTAGAAGTGCTTTCTGAAAGAATGTTTGCACCCTTCTCCTTTGTAGCTCATTTGGTGCAGGGCAGTCTGACAGTTCTGAGAGAACAGGCCTGAGGGAATGCAGTGCACACGTCTGATGTCGTATCTCCTTGGTCCAGCACTTGTTCTTTTGGAGCTCTGCTGAACCAATCCTGCTCTCCGCACTTACCAGACCCTCAGGCCCCACTTTGATCTCCTTTAACAACCAGGACAGCAGTTCAAGCATCTTGTTATATTTGACTGTTTAATCCATCAAATGTGTTTGTCTCAGCAATAGGCTAATGAACATATCTATTTAGGACTTGGTGCTGTTGAATAACTCCTGTGAAAACAAGTTGCGTGAAATTTTTAAAGGGTAATTCCTTGTTTTTGCTATTCATCAGAGTCCTTATATCATTAAATGTCAAGCTTATTTACCACATGTTCACTAAAATACCATGACTTTGCATGAAGGATAGAAATTTCACTTTTAGCATGGAATTCTAATGCTGCGCTCTCTGGTCTTGATTTTTTTGGCATTGTTTTAAACAATTTTAGTAGAGCAAAGGACTTGGAGTGCTGAATCAGCCTATTAGGTAGTGTCCTTCTGTGAGCATGTCCAATACAATCTACTGTATCAGCCCCCCTGTGGCTAAAATGCCAAGCCACTAAGCAAAATGTCTCAACTAATTAGGAGCTTTAGAGCAAATCTGTAGAAATGCATCATAACATTTTCTTTCCTTTTCTTTTGTTTTGCAGACCTAATGTATTGGTCTGATATTTTGACTTCACGTTGATGACATTTTCACATAAAAAACAAAGCCAGTTAGAGACCAGAGTGGCTGACAGTTGACCTGTGGTAAGCTTGTGATTCTTGAAACTTAATTGAACTACAGTTCTACAGTAAAGCTTTGCATAGGACGTCTATTTGATATGCAAACAGTTTTTAATTGGAATCACATAGTTTTCCAAAGTGTATAGTATTCTTGCCTCTTGAAAATTATGAAAGCACTTAAAACGAGAGAAATGTCTCCTGTCTGTTGAGAAATACAAAGCATACACTGTATTTGTTACATGTGTATTTAGATATTAAAAACAAACAAGCCATGTACTGTATTTGGATAGGCCATAATTTCACAAGTCTTTGCCTGAGTGTTGTCACTGTGCTTCCAGAATGATTGATGTCTCTGTAGAGTAGACGAGACTTCAATCTTGAATGCTGCTGAGTTATATAAGGAAAATGCTGGAATATCAGTGGGAGGAGACAAATCTTGAATTAATGTGTTTAAACTCAAGGGAACCTATATCCCACATTTTGCAAAGATTAAGAATTAGTTAAGACTTGTGCTATTATTTAATTTTGTATACTTAAAATCAACTGCACAAATGTCTGTTTTTTATACACTTGACCTTGGCAGTTCTACCAAAAGAACATGTTAATAATAAAAAAGGCTTGTAAAATAATTGCAATTTTAATGTTCATTTTACGTTTTTTCAAAGTTACATCACACAGATTAACCCAATCAAGCAAATCTTTTAGCAGTCATTCTTCACTCTTTCTAAATGTATTTAATAAAAAATAGGACGTACTGACATCAATTTTGTCCTGCTGTTGTGGTGATTTATGTATACTGTATGTCAGGATTAATATATAGTATTTTGAAGCACTTTAAACTTCATTTCATACAAATCACATAAAAATTTAATTATTGCTACAGCTAGATGGGTTCTTTCCCATGCTTCTGGTATGAAATCCCACTGGGATCTAAAAACTGTTGCAACTGATACAATTTCTATGAGCTTTCAGGTCTGTTTCAACTCCTGATAAACGTTTTACTAGTTCAGTCTCAGTGCTGCTTTCCCCAAACGCTCGGGACTTATTATCTATATTTCATAACAGTTTACCCAGAACACTCACTGTCACTTTATGGTATTTTTATGTTTTCAATTACCACAGAACAATTTTTTTATATCTTTGGGGAGGTGCTTCTTTTAGCTCTATAATGTCTTTTGTTGGAGAAAACAAAGTCACCTGAATTCTGTGTAAAATCCATACGTGTGGGCAGGGATGTATCCTGTTCACAAGAATGTATGGACTATCGCAAGGATTGTCAGATCTCATTTGTTTATTTCACGGCAAGCACTGCGGCGACGCAAACTGACTGGCTCTCCTTGAGAGTATCTTGTGCATGTCAGTCTGTATTATTGATGCAGAGAACCATGTAGAAAGGACAGGCCTCAGGGATGTCTGTCTGTGTAAGTAGGAAACCTCTGTTACCTCTATTTTCTAACCTTACTGAACCCGAAAGTGATTTACAAGGTACTTTTTCAGCAAATCCCTGCTTGTATAAAAGTGCTACAAACCTTTACACCTGGACATAGGGATTCTATGGAAATCAGGTTAAAGCTACTAAGCCAATAACAATTCTTAAAAAAAGTATTACTTTAAATTTTTGATAATGTTATAATTTTATAACCACAATGACTGGGAAAAATATTAATTGAGGACTGAATTATTGGAGGTTGAATGTCTTCCTTTTTGCCACAGGCTTCCCAAGCCGGCACACAAACCAGGCTTGGCTAATGCTGTCTTCAGATATACAGTATATATTACCTCTTAGCAGCTTTCACTGTGTGTCAAGTGCCTGTTAAATTTTTTAAAAGTTTGACACTATGCTTGGTTTGCATGCATACAATGCTGCTAATTATAATTTGAATGCAGAGGCTTGTATGTTAGGCTTCACACTGTCTTGAAATCATAGTATGTTACAAAATTTAATGTGGAAAGTAAGAATAGTGCCTGGTGAGCCTTTATACATTGATGCAGTGAATTTGCTGCACCTTAATTGAAGACATCTCTGTCCACCATAGGCTTCTCGCATGACTGTGATCCCTCTCCCCGTATTCCACCTTTGCAGTTTGCATAGCAGTTTGATAAACCTGACCAGGAGATGGATTTCCTAGCCAATCTAGCTCTGTAGTAATGAGAATCCAGAGCGTAACAAATGGTGGTGCCAGTACAGAACTGGCTCTGCTGGGTGTGCAGGTGGTCCTCCGTTCCCCTTGTCAAACCCCCCACTGCTCCCCAAAAGTGGCCACGGAGACTTGGGCAAGATTATTTTGGAGCTCAGGTTACAGACCAGCTCTTTCACCACCCATTAGTCACACTCCAATTTCTGTGATGGGAATTTTTTTTACTGTCCCCTCACATTTTGTAAATGTATACACAGCCTTTCCCCCTCAGACTTGAAAGGTCACAGCATGTTTTTGTAATTTCTTGTCTGCTCTGATTATTTTCATCTTAACTGGAGTGCTGCGCCTGTAGAAAGCTGAATACATTTGGAAATTTTAGTGTGGTCTCCATTTCACAGAAATGATGAATAAAACGTTTGCAGTAGATTGAACATGAAATATTTTTTTAGAGCTAAAGCTAAGTTCAAGGGATTTCCCCTTAGACTGGGTTTTTGTTTTCTTACAAATCCTGGCCTTTACTGAGGCAATAATGTGTATTGATTGGAATTACTGGCAAATAAACACCTGTGTGCTATTTTATTCTGAAAGTGCCACAGAATTTTGTGTCTGTCAGCATATTAGGAATGGAAAATGTGGAATTTGTGATGCCTCTAAACTGTTTTTCAAGAGATTTTCAGAAATGAACAGAAAGATGCATAGCTTATTTTGCTTAACAGCTGATCATATGTTATCAAATAGTAGGTCCACTGGGATAAGATAGTAGTTAACACTTAAAAATATTAACCTAACCTTATACCCTTGTCAGTTTCAGTTGTCACGATTTGATGTAGCCGACCAACTTGCTGCTTAAAATTTGAGTCATATTCTGCCCCAGAGACTATTCTCATTTCCCCACTTGTATTATTTAGTTACTGTTTAGCTACTTGATTTAAATTGGCAATTTAGTTTAGGGTATTTGACATGTAGACTAATTTGCAAAGTCACTTTAGGGACATAGGGTTAGTTTAATTCAGCAGTGAACATATTTTGCTGCCATGGTGGCTTGTCCAAATTGAATCTGATACACTATCCCTGCCAATAAATGGCGTCTGAGCGAAGGTTGATTTTAGTTTTGTCTGCGCTGTGTTTTGTACATTATACTGATGGATATTCATGTAATTTTATCCCACTATGTTTATGGTGGGAGGACAAAGTAGCACTATTTTTTTGTCAACTTGAACCCTGAAGCATGAACCTAGTCTAGATGTACATATAATTTAATTATATCCTCTGAAGGCTATAAATTGCAATAATCATCTGTCTGACCAATTAGAACGAAATAAGAACATTAATTTATTTTATAGTCCTCACATCCAACCTTTTTGAATTTGAAAATTCAACTTTGGCCACAGTCCAGCTTTGGCAAGTATTTGCGTGTCATATCTGAAAGCGTCAGCATGGATGGACACACAAAGGTTGAAAAGACAACTGTAATACTGACCATAGACACACATTGATAGAGAAGTGCATTTGTCCACTGCAGTGGTTTTCTTAATATTGTCAGAGATATAACCGGAATAGCAAAACTCATTACAGAGATCAGAAGTGACCTGAACATCCTCCTAGCGGGAAACGTCTTCACAGGTGAACACCAGGCAAAACGCATCAGGAGATGCTGGAGGAAATAACATCACGGTTCACCTACCATTTCAGTTTGCTGCTGTCCGATGGGATCAGCTGCATGTTTTGGAGTAGAGAGATCAACTTGTGGAACGGGCAGGGGCCGTACCTTTTTCAACAGTCGAACTTCAAACCTCGCAGCACCTCTTAAAGCCTGATCTGCGATCATGATGGCATGCTGTGTTTACTGGGTAGGAGTACCCACAGTGTGACCTACAGCACGGCTTTGACCTTAGCCTGAAATATTTGATTACTGTGGAAAGGGGGTGGTATTAGAGTGCTTTAGTGTCACCAATATGGTCCTGCTGTTAATGCCATGCTAGTGGGTCAGACAGTAGGGAGCCTAAATGGAATTTAGTAACTCTAGGAATGCAGATCCCTTTGCCGCTCCCATTGTAAACACTTAAAATCCACAATAAGGCCAAATCCATTTAGTTTAAGGTGTAGTTTCTTTCTGTTTTTCCTTAGTTTATTTCCATTAAGTTTTTGTTATTTGTTTGTCATGGGTTTGATCCCATTTCTGTCCTCACTGGCCAGAATTAGTTAGTAAAATCTCAATGGATTTAGTGGATTCAAATAGTTTTCTTGAGATCCAGTCGTTACTTGATCATTTCCTCACATAATCCACTTTTGTCTAGAGCGACCGTACACTCTGCCTCGCTTGACTATTAATGTCCCACAGGTCTCGGAAAGCTTAGACTTTGTACTGAAGGTACTGAAGTGTAGAGCTTGGTGGTTAGAGTCTTTATATCTGTGTGAGGGTTGGGAGTTGCAGGTATTTCCCTTAGTCTAGCTTTCTACAGACCTAGCTGTCCCTGAGGTACAGTAGGCTACAGTGTGTTTTTTTTTTAAATTCAATTTCAAACAGCAGTGCACTTTAGCACTTATACATTAAGCAAAACTTCCCCACCATGAGAAAAAAACAGCACAAAGGACTTATTTAGCCCCTGAAGCACTCAAGCTCAAATTTTGTCATTATTAGCTTGCTTCTTTAGCCACAGATTTCTCTTTTATAATGGCAGAGATCAATGTCCTGAATACAGTTTGCTTGATCTGTCATGCACCAGAACCCCCAGACAAAAGTAATAGAAGGTGTAACTCTTTAGAGGGTAAATGAAGTTGAATGAGGGAAAGGGGAAATTACTGGCTTTCTTCTCCATTAGCACTCAGATTAATCCACTCATTTCGTCTTTATAAATTTATGAGGCACTGATTCTATAAAAAGAAGTTCTATGTTGAATATTTCATTTCCTTAATTATTTTGGGCTAACTTTCTATTCAGCTGATTGAAGTCCATTTGTTACTCCTTGCTATGAATGGTTAATAAAGAGAAACATGCATAGATTTCCTGTAAAGCTGGTAGGCTCAGGTTACTCTTTACCTATGGTCAGTTATTTAGTTATTTGTTGAGTGTATTACTATACACTGCATACAGATCAGGTGAAATCATTAAAAACAACAGTAGGAAAATTACAATTCCTTGTTTTAACCAGTGTTTTTCTACAAGTAGTTCACATACTATTTCCCTCTAGCACTATAAGGTTTTTATGGCTGTTATCAATAAAGAAATAAAGACATGAAAGATCTGATTTCTTTCATGTTATTATTTGAGGCACATCATATTTGGTAATAATCTTGACTTAGATGAAGATCAGATCACATTTTATGACAAATTGCAGCAAACCATGAAATTCTAAAAGGTTCCCATACCTTTTCTTGCCACTCTATATACATATCCATTGATAGAATAACCTGGTCATTCAGAATATTCAGGTAATCAGCTGACCTCATTCTTTGGACACATGATGCTGTTGAAGCTAGACCTTTCCAACTGCAGCAACCCCAGATCATAGCACTGCCCCCCCAGGCTTGTAGGGTAGGCACTAGGCTTAGACAGCTCTTCTAACCCTGATATTGGACATATTGGACATTAGACAGTTCTTAACCCAGTTTTAGTATTTTCATAAGTCTACTGAGATGTTTTTTTGATGTATATATATATATATATATATATATATATATATATAATTTTATTTTGTTTCTTTCTTCTTTCTGCTACAAAATGAGGACATTGCCATTGTTTTTGTCAGTAGGGGGCCCTTATCATTCCCTGTCAGTCAAGCCATTGTTGAGGAGCGGAACCCTGCAAATGTAAAATGGCACAAGTGATGGATTACTCTTTTATTTGGCAGGCTTTTCATCTGCTTAAATTGTGTGTGTGTGTGTGTGTGTGTGTGTGTGTGTGTGCGCGCGCGCGCTTGCGTGCATGTGTATGTGAAAGGTTTTTTTTTTTGTTTTGTTTTATTTTTATTTTTTTACTTTCCTATTTTCCAACACAACTGATGTTGATGTTGCAAGAAGTACTTTAATTTCCTAATGCGAACGTCCAAACAATGCGGTACAACTGTAGTTAAATTCATACCAAAATATCCATGTCTTAAATATAACCAGGTCTGGTTATATTTAATTTGAGACAGACACTGATGCACATTGAAGGTAGAGTCTTATAGTCGTTATTTAGTTTTACTGTACCATTCTTAATAGACATTATGAAAGGACAATGAATGATATATTTTGAGCCGTCAAGCTATTTATTTATAAGTTATTCATGCAAGAGGCTAGCACATCATTTTGTGGTTCATTTCCTTTTAGCAGTGAAGGCAGCCTTTTCCAACAGAGGGAATAATTTAATGTCCCCCTCCTTTTGATTCCTGCAAAGTGGTGCACTCTGGTGCAAAGCTTGGGGAGATTTTCTAATGAGAGCTATTAACAATGCTGACGTTGATTTGTGTTTTTGAATGCATCCCTTTGTGTCCAAGTTGTTTTTCCTGCATGCCAATGGGAAATTATTATAATAATAAAGTGCTTTAATAGAACACCGCTAGTTTGTTTTGTGGAAAACTCATTTGTACAATTTTGGGAAGCACTACACAATTATATGTTGTTGTTTTTGTGAGGTTGAAGTCAAATGCATATTGACATTGAGCATCCACAAAGCTAAGAGTGTATTTGAAAAGCTGTTGACACTTTTCAGTGTAGCCAGTAAGGCTACTTATCTTCTTGAGCGCTAGCACCTTATCCTCTGTGTGAGACAGAAATTTATTGAGGGAAAGCATCTGGAAGGCTGTCTTGTCAGAGACAAAGTGCAGCCTCCTCCAGTTGGGAGAGGCTGCACTGTGGGGCTTTTATTAGGAAGCTCTTCCTGAAAGTTTTTCAGATTTATCAAAGTCTCCTCAGTACACAACATACTTACTCTTATACCTTATTCTAGGTGCTGCAAAAGTAGTCCCGTCTGGACTGCCTTCTAGCTCTGTTCCTTTCCACATTGTACGATCGTCAGCACATTTCTACTTGTTTTCTCGCTGGTATCTAAGCTACATCTCCCCTGATCTTTTCTTTTTAATAGGAATATCGGCTTTAGAGTCAGCGTACACCATAAAACACTTAAACAGACTACATTTGGCTTGTTAATCACACACTTTTGGTTGTGATTTTCCACATTGTCTTAAGATAACAGGCCACATCTAAATGATCACGAGTTAATTTCAAAAACTGCTTTGCAGGAATAACAGTTGTACATAACAGTAGCTAGTAACAGACAATTTCAAACATGAGATAGAGACATAGTTTACAAACATTTAAGGAGAAATACATCATAAAAGGAAGAGATATCAACTTCCCCACTGACAATAGCGTCACAAAACAGGATTCATTGTGGAAACAGCTTGCATCTTTGCAGATCTGTTGGCGGTAGGCTGTGAAATGTAACACTACTGAACAGCTGGTCACAGCACACCACAGCATTGCTCTTTCTCCACGCTGACTTTTGCTTGATTAGGATACAAACCAGGCTGCTTTTACACTCTCTCTCTACACATTCTCCATACATTCTCATAGCCTTTTTGAAAACTTGAGAGAAGCAGACTTTTTTTTATTCAGTGTCAGTGCTGAGAAAAGTGCTGTATCTGTTCTAAAAGGCTGCTCATAGTAATCTCACTGGAATCATCATTGACTAATTACAAATAGAGGTCTGAAAATTAGACCAGAAGGACCTTGTTAGATGTTGTACCTCTTTGGGGATGTCTTAATGCGGGAGTAGTGGCTAGTAGTGGCCGGATTAAAAAAAGTCTGCTACTAGTGCTTGCCTTTCACAAACATTACCACCTCCCGTCTTGCAGATTTCACCTCAAAGCGATTTCTCACATTTACCCGCTTCTGTGTTTTCATTGCCACCCCCATACCCCTCACTGTGCAGTATGCAAGGAAGTCACTGTCTGGAGAGGTTGAGGGAGCACAAGAGGCCAGAGGGTAGAGAGGGGGCACAATGCTGTAAAGTGCCTCAATGTCGCTTCATTTCCCCAATTTAATTGGGCTATCTAAATGCATCCCTGGCTTGTCAATACCCGCCGGGGTCCCAGATAAAAATGATTTGTCTCATGCATTCTGCAGCATGCTCTGCTGTTCCCTCCGAGAGCAAGCCCCGCCAGTTGTCAGCAGCAGAGTGTAATGGAGAGTGCTTGTTGTTTCTTCAGGAAAATAGTGGCTTCCTTTATCATTTCTGCCTCTCTCATCTTTGACTTATTTCTTTTTTCTGTACTCTCATTCTGTCTGTAACTAAAAGATCAGTATAGGCAAGCAGGTATGCCCACCTCTGTGGACACACATACAGCGGCACAGGGACACATGCACAAATTCACATGAGCTATACGCACATATCTGTACAGGCACGTACACACGCTGGCACTCACTGAAGGTCAGCACTGTGAAGCAAATCTTATCTGTGTTTTTATATGCTCTGTTTCCCACTGTCCTTGTCTTTTTCACACCTCCTGTCACCCTGTGCCATCACCTTCCCTCTCAGCGCTGGAGCCAGTCTTATCTGCAGACGGCTCTGAGAAAAATTCAGGGCCAAAAATTTGCCCTTGGTGCTTGGACTGTTGAGCAGAAATATAATGCCCACACTGTGCATGTCATTTTTATTATTATATTATATTGTGTTTTGTGTAGCCTAGTTAGACATCTGCATATTAAACATAAGCAGGTACTGCAAGGGCTGCTCTTTTTATTCTCCGAACTGACGGACAATTTATTGGCTTGTGTCAAGGAAATGATTTACAGCATATTTAAATATAATTATGTAACTGTTGTCACAAACTGAATTTAAATGCTACAATGGTAATTTGCAAATATATTTAACTCGCGTTTATAAGTTATGATATTATCCATGTGCAATATAAATATCAGCATGATTTCAATCGGGAGGTAAATGAGTTCATAAATGGACAAAAGCAGTAGCCATGCCTCAGTAAATTGCAAATTGGGCTGTGGATTTTAAGCTAACAGTTGTTGCCCAGCTGTGGGTTTGGACATGATGACATAGTGCAAGACATAACAGCCTATCAGCAACAGCACACTGACTTTCACAGCTCAGTGTTTACAACACAGGTCAGCATTTTTTCACTGGCTCGTAGCCAGAAATGTTTGTCAGTGATCCCCCTGAATGGGAAGTTAAAGCACATCTATTTGGATGCATTTTGAAGGATTTGGATCATAATTTTGTTATTTTAGCTGATATGTAATATGTTTACGTGTGAGTTTCAGATTACCATATTTTGCATTGTGTCAAAATGCAGCACATATCATTTCATACTGTTATTTCGTCAGTATGTGCTTTTCTGACCTTAGACCAAGACACTTACTTTCTTACCTATAGGCTGAATTTTATTAAAATGTTTTGGCAGACTTGTTAGATGGTGCAGACAGTTATATTGATAAAGCCCAGGGCCAGTGTGATTCATCCTATCCTTCAGCAGCCAGTGCAGTTTCCAAATCAGATGATGACTGTTGCTCCCACAGAGGAGCTGAGGTGTCTGGCTCTATCCAGGTGTTCTTCACAAGCACACAGCCCTGAAGCCGCCCAACTGACTTTGTATATTCAACAACTCACAGAGTGGTGACTGAGAATCCAGAAATACATTGATCTCACAAAATTAAGGTTTAACTAGAATCCATTAACTGGGTATTGTTAGCGGACTGGCTTAAGTCATGGAGATGCTGGCCCCTTCAGATTGAAGAGGTTGTCAGCCTTTTTCAGTCAAATGAAATGAGTGGGGGATGGTTGGTTGTCACAATGTTCTCAGACTAGGTAGGGGGTGTTTCCATCTCTATTCAAGCTTTGGGGGGTGGGGCAAAAGATAAGTCTTAAAACCGCTTGAGCTACAAATACTCACTTGAGGCAACAGCTTTAATCTTGCATAGGGTGTTACCGTTCAGTTCCATCTGTGTATTGAGTTTTACATTGCACTAAAATTAGATTACATGAGAGATGAAATGGCTCATGTTGTGCAACTGACACACTACACTATATTGCAGTAGCTTACAATTCATTTTCTCTCCCACACTGCAGATAAGACCACAAACGATAATCTTTGCTTCTGCTTTTTTTTACTACTTCATGATTTGTTCTGCAAGTCGATCTCAGGTGAATGTAATAGATGAGTTGGCACAGATTATTTACATCCCCAAAAATACTTCTGCTCCTCTCCACAGGTGTAATAATTATTCTCAATAATCAAATTCCTACGAGTATGTTAAGAATAAGATGTTTCCAGACTGGTTGTTTTCCTTTTGGAGATAGTTGTGATGTAAATTTGATGACATTTTTTAGCCATTGTGCATGCTTGAGATCCTTTTTTATTTTTCAAATGAAATTAATTTTTAATCAAATGACCCACATCCCATTTTTTCTAAACTAGAAGTAAAGTTAAAGATAAAACAATCCTTTTGCTGAAAAGTCTGTTGTGTGCACAGATCAGCAGCCTCCAGTCAAATCAGACTGTCTCCTAGTGTTAACAACAAATAGAAATGTAGAACACATCGCAGTTCCCTGTTTTCCTCAGCACAGTTTAAGCCTAGAAGGTATTCAGCTTTGCTTCTTTTCGTAGAACCCTCATGTACGTTTTTTATAACATCAATCTAAATGTATTTCTTATGTTAGTTACAGTACAGTATCAGCAGTACTGCCCAGGTTTACACCAGCCAGTGGTCTTCGCAATTCTTAGTTTATTTTCCTTTATTATAGGAAAGTAGTAACATATCATGATACAGTTATGTGCAATTTATAATATTATATATGTCCTCGTCTAAAAACATTTATCTTGGTCTAGGTTACGGTTTGCAATGTCAGCAATGCCACTGTTACAAACAAAAACAAAACAAAAACAAAAAAACATCATTACATGGTGGGCCAAAAACTGTTAAAGCATTGCTGGATGAGTCAAGTTACAGTCCACATAGTAGGATTGGGATAAATGAGCAAACCTCTGCCCAAGGTCCCAGGGCTCTGTGATCTATTAAGGCGCTGTCGTCTCGGATGGTGAATTTCAGTGAGCGAGGGAATTTTTGGGGAAGAGAATGGTTGTGCTGACATCCTCCTCTCAGTGCAATCCCTTGTCCTTGTAGGAAGGAAGAGAAAAACAGCACCAGAGGCTGACTTGGCTGTTCCTCTGAGCTCCATCATAAATCCGACTGAACATTTCTGAACATCTGTTGTGGATGATTAGCTCTATGGCTAGCAGAGTTTGACCGGAGGGAGAGAGAACCAGTGTGTTGGGGAGTGGTGTGTGTGTGTATACTCCATGCTTTGCTGATTTAAGAAGGAGGATTTTTGCATATTTATTTTATCCCTCCTGCCCTTTTTAGAAGAAGAGAGGAGGCCAAATTATTTTTTTAAACAAATTTATTATCTACAACATGTTACTGGACATGTGTTATATTGGCGCAGTCTCCTGGGAAAGCTTGTATGTTTCAAGGTCGCACTTTGTTAACCCCTTAGTTCCAGTTGTAATGACTTGGAAAATTGATTTTTAAATGCAAGCACGAGTTTCATTTGGAAGTTGAATTGGCGAAGGTGGACATGTCAGCCTACCATCAGGTCTGTGATGAGACAACATAGGAGCTTACATTAGGTCACATTCCCTCATTTGACATTGGTCAATAAATAAGCCACACGTGATGTTATGAACACATAACATCACGTGTCCTTGTTCCTCAAACCTTTATTTTTCTGCATGCAGGTGCACACCAAAATTGTCTCTCATTGGTTGAGGTTCAAAAAGGTAAGGGCCTGCAGCCTCCTCCCTCTTCACACTGAAATTTGACACCAATGACATCACATGGTGGGTTTGGCTTCTCCCAGGCAGTCCCTGAACACCCACTCAGTGTGTGAACAAGCTCTGCCTCTGAAGGATCTCTCCCCAAGCCACATTTCTTTAAAGCCACAGCTGGAAACGTATTGCTGGCGAGGCAAAAGACAGTTCTTCTGGTTCCACTAAACTCTGTGAATGGAATAACTGAGCAGGAACTGGAGACTACTTTCTTTTCCTTAGACATCATTCAGGGATAATCTTTTGTGGATACTGCTGGGTTTTCTTTTCTAGGATTTGGATACTCTCTCTCACTCTCTCTCTGGAATACGGACTTCACAATAGAAAGGATTTATTTATAAGTGGACCTAATTAACATGCATGGGTAAGTGTGAATTTTGCACTACAGAAAGAAAAGAAAACAGAGAATAAAAGTTAAGACATAAAAGGGAAGACACGAGGCACAGGTGTATTTAGCTGAAACTGAACCGAGCTTTCTTAGACACTGCACTCTGTGTGTATGTCACTGTACCAGTGTGTTTTTTAACTGGCCACATAACTTTTACAATTTACTTCTTACAATAAAAGTAACTAAATAAGTTGATGTGTTACACTTCAATGATCAGGTATTTTCTTACTATTCTTTTGTCCGCTTTTCTTTTGTCCTTGCTCACTCTTGCTTGTTAAGCCAAAACAATGGTTTAACCTTGTCTTGGCTTAGCTCTATTGGCGAGCTCTCTGGCAAATTGCCCTGTCTGGTGCGAACCCTCCCCTACGTATTCAGAGGACTTTGAATAGAAGGGCCATAGAAGGTCCCTTAGCTACCGCTGCTAAGGTGAGGCACCCTGCCGTTCTACTGCATTAGGCCTACACTGAGTCCAAACAACCTGTTTTTCCAGTTGTCCTTATCTCCCTGGGCAATCTGGAGGGTAAAGTTTCAGCGACAAGAATTTCAGTTAGGAGACACTGAAAGGCTTTGAAATCCCAGATAATTGTAGAGGAGAGCTTCTGGAAGTCACAAATTATGATTTAGAAAAATGTTTGGGCCTCGATTTTAGCAAGTATAATTTGTAATTCATGTTTCTTAGTGTGATTTAAATGTGTAAAGCGATTTTTTGTGTACTGTGATTATCAGCTTTATTATAATTAAAGGTTTTTAGGAAAGACATGTCTGAAGACACATTCAACAAAAACTAACCATCTCTAATTGCCCCTTATGCTGTAATTACATCTTTAACCTTTTGTATGATTGTTTTTATTACAACATAAAACTTTTATACACTTGTATGAGAAACTTTTGAACCAAGTTCATCTTGCTCACAATAAATGTGGTAGTTGTTGCAAAGCCAGTTTGTTGCTCAATACAAGAAGCTGGTGTCAATGGGAAAAATATCGCTTCTCGCAATTTGTTCTGTTGTTCACTTGTCCAGTTTTGTTTTCCATCAAAACTGCCTTGAGATTTCAAATAATGTACTGCATACACGATGTCTGACATTTTATTTGGCCTTTGAAATGACTAGACTTCTCCAAGGACCTGTCTCTCTACAGTGGGAACATTGTGTTTTCGCTCTTAGTTGTACTCATCGATTATTAGTAGGTTTACATAGTTTATATTTTTCCTTATTAGTTAATTATTCAAGAGTACAACCCTCACCATAAAAATCATCCTGTTAGTTTTGACCTGGTGTGGTAAGCCATACTTTATTAAAAACTACATTCAGGAGAAACTCGAGATGGACACTGCTGTTATGATATCTGTTGAGCTGCTGAACAGCGTAAACAAACATGCTGAAAAGTGTCAGCCATGTTCATTTGTTCAAACAAAGCCAGTCCCTGCCCACACTGTGTGACCTGTATGTTGTCCTCTTCACCTCTGCCATGCAGGCCACTGACCCTTCATTCCACTTTTACGACTTGGTCTCAGTCGCTTCGTCACCAGTAATGTTACAGAGACATTAAGTGATGTCTTGGGTGTTACTAAAATAACTACAGTTATTTATTTTATTCCCTGACCAAACATACAATGCATTGACTTCCTTTTAAATGAAAGACTTCCACCTGTGTGGAACAGTCAATCACTGTCTTTTCCCATTGGATTTCTCAAAGGTAAATATGGGCTGAACATATGGATTTTTCCATAGAACTTGATTTCTCATCATTGTTGAATTGGTTGATGTGTAATGGCCCGTCGACACATGATGGACCTGCTTAATCACTCTTGTCCCAGTTGGGGCGTAAAAGAGGTTGCTTACAATCACAGATCAATGCCTGAAGGGGATTGTGTCAGTGGAGCCAGACATTTATATATGACGTAAACAGTAAGTAGACAGAAACTGTACTAACCTTTGTTGGGTAATTCATTATAAGTTCAAATCATAGTTTTCTTATCAGGTTTCAGACTTTAAAATGTCAGCAGAGAATGGATTTTTCATTTTTTGTCAGGAATTGTTCATCCCATATCCCATAGTGACAAGGTCATGAGTAGTTTTATGATGACTAGACCTAATTGTCAGTTGCCGGTTTTGTTCTAAATAACATGTTTATGCAGTGAGGGATGACTGTACCAAATACATCCTGCATAATATGCGATGTAAATCAGTGGCCTCTGTGATGTGTTAGCTGTGCTCACTTTTTGGTCTCTGTTGTGACACGTCTTTGTTGCTGACGGTAGCTCATTCATCGTGACAGGCGCTGATGAGAAGGTTTAGAGAAAAATATCTTCTTTACTGCTAAAATCACCAGTGTTTTGACAAGAATGTTGTTCTTCAGTGCCCTAAGCAGAGATCTCATCGCATTGAACTAAGTTTGTGCCAGTTCTTTAACATCTGCACAGGGTATGATTTTGACATGAGATAATATACAAATCATCAGAGAGGTTTATTTTAAGTAAGGTAATGGTATTTTTGTCGCCAATTAGGGATGAATTGAAATAGTCAACAGTCCACTACATCCGTGGTGGTGCAGCTATTGTTCATTGTGTCTTTAAAGCGAATTGAAAAGTGGATCAAAGTGCTCAGGCTTACATTATACTCGGCTCTTTCCTTCACAGAAGCTTTTTTTCTTCCCTTCCTTTTGACATTATATATTCCATTCTGCATTTTAGATGGATCTATGCACTTTTTATCCACAGTTATATCTAGCCATCAGTGGTCTGTTCTGTGCTCATAGCCTTGCACCTTCCATTTAAATCTTAGCTCAATGCATTACAGCCACAGGTCTCTCAATGGGAACACAAATTCACTTTGTCAGAGAGGACATTTCCCTCCTTGCACAAAACTCATTCCAATTCCACATCATCCCATTACAGCTCCACATTGATTGAAACAGCCTCCATTTTCAGGGGCAACTGCATTTTTTGTGCATATGACAAGGCCAAAGCTTATGCTTGTGTATGTGAAATGTTTAGTGATGCGGGTTGCAGACACATAGTGGCAACGGCACATATAAATTCCTCCACGCTTTAACCTATTTGTAAAGATGGTAGAAGACTTGGGTCACTGATGCAGTTACGTGATGTTGTTTGTTTCCTTAAAATCATGTCAGTGTCAGTTAATTACGGCAATGCTAATATCTTACATCCAACATAGCCTTTCTTCTGCAGGAAGGCAAGGTCAGACTGGTTGCTTTTGGATTGCCTTTAAAGAAAATTAAAGTTCACAGCTTTGCCTTGCTCTTGCGTATGAGAAGATCTGTGATACTAAACTGCAGTAAAGCAAGCAAAATTCAACGTAGGATAGATTCTGGGAGTGTAGTTGTGTGACTGATTTACCCCTCTGCCTCCACCAATGATGTCTTTAGTCCACTGCTGCTGATTCCACAAACTTCAGCACCTCTCACTATCAGTAAATGTCATATAGTGGAATAATATTGTAAGTCTACAATCTTGGCTATGTATACACAGACCTGTGAGTACAGCATGTGTTGCTTGCATTACAATGAGACTCTGTATAAGTGTCTGTATAATGTTTGACTTTTGTTCATGTTGCAGTTCAAGCTCAAACGCAGGCAATGACTCTCCTGCTGAACTCTGAGGTCCCTGGCTTGTTTTGGGAAGATGGATGGAGATTCATTTGGTTTCATTATAATGCCTGACTTATTTATAGCCTCTCTGTTCAGCGCCTGTTGGCCCACTGTGGCCCTGTAAGGATGCTGGGGGCTAAGGCGTTGATGAAACATTCCTGTGTCCAGGGGGTATTCTCTGAGGAGAGCACTGCTTGTTTAAGGGAGGATGGCGGTGTGACAATGTAAGGACCACAGGCAAGGCGACTGAAATCTAATTCCACCAGCCCTGCCTAGCTACAGCATTCCTGTTTGAGAGCTCTCCCCTATCAAAAGTCTTGCACTGTGGGGATGTTGGGTGTGTAATGATACCACATAGCCCAACATGGGCGTAAGTTTATAATGTGATCCTGCCCTACAAAAATAGTTACCACAAAAAAGGGGAAGGGGAACTTGGCAGAGGAAAATAACTACCCTGAAACATGCATAAGTAAAACATGTTTTACTTATGCAGAGTTTAAAGTTTGTAGTTCCACAGCACCAATCCCAAACCTTTATCTGGATCTCCCCCGTCAGCCTCAGAGATTACTGCTTCACAACCCTGGAGCAGGGATGCTGTCTGCCTGGTAATTTGATGGCTAATCCCCTGCCTCTTCTCTACAAATCTCTTCACTGATAAAGGGGTTGCTTCTACATTAGTAAACATGGGAGACTTGGCTGCCTTGGCTAAGAGACAAGAGGACTGGTTGAGGAAAGGGGAAGTAGAGGGATAGCCAGTCCCCCCTTCATTGTTTATAGGAAAGTGCCTTTGTATCTCCTGCTTGCAAACCTAGCATACATGCCAAGATAAACATTTAAACCAAAGTCTTTGCTGGTAAGGCGGTATGTTTATGTATGAGGCCAATAATGTATAGTTAATACATTTGTGCACATCTTGGTCAAAGTATGACAACCCCTCCTAGTCCAGTACTTCATGATTATAATACTTTAATGGTTTGATGATGAGCTGCTAATGTACCAAAGTGTGCTTTATAAAGATTTTCAATGCAGTTCTTTGTTAATGCACATTCATTAGCTTTTTGACCCAAATTTGTTATCATAATGATCACTGCACTGCTGCCACAGCCAGACCCAATTGCTCACTTAAAAAGGATTGACTTTCTCAGATCTTCCTTTACAGGATTATACTGGTGTGAATGTACTGCCTACATGACCATGAATTGCTAGATTGCCAGCTGTAGTCTTAAAAAGAGCTGTATTAGTAATTGTTAGTCTATGCCTGTTTCCTGGATGTTTGTCCACCTCAGGTGATGGTGCATCAACAAAACATGAAGCCTTGGCATCACAACTGACGCCTTGAGCCCAAACATGCTTAAACAAGTTTAACAGGACTTGGCAAGATAGCATTTTACCAGTCTGTGGAATTACTTCAACTTGATGACTGCAAAATTGGCCGTGATGGCTTTTCATTTGTTGACCTGACAGAGGCACTTTAGGCGTCAGGGTGAATCTGGTGGGTTGAGTGACAGGTTCTGTCCCTGCGTGTCTTGCTGTATGTGTAATGGCTTGGTGTTCAGTCTAATCGTTGCCAGTGAGTGTGATGACATGTCAGGAAGAATTTGATGAGATCACTGTTTTCAGTACATCACCAACCAGTCAAACATCACAACTATACAAGTGGACTGCAGCGAGAGCTGTTTTGACTGTTTGTGCTTTTCTTTTGCTTTTATAAAAAAGTAAATGCAGGCACTAGTTCTGCTATTGTGTTCGACCCTTCATTTACTTTTTTCTTTACTCTTTGCTTGAAGCTAAATGTTACTGATCTGATTTGATTGGTAAGAAATGTGTTTAAATGTTCTACTGGAACAAATATACGTAATTGACATTGCCCAGCCCTACATAAATTGTACAAGTATATTTTATGAAGATTACATCTCTGGTAATTCCTTCATAGACAATCTAAACACCAGTTTTCTTGATTGGATTTACACTGTATTTGCACTGAATCACTGGAGAAGCTCTTGTCAAAATTTATTTATGAACTGGATTTTTATTTAACTATTTCATTGAAAATCTGTGGTTTACAGTTGTCCCCGAATTTCTCTAACTGAAAGCATCCAAGAGATGTGTGTGTGTGTGTGTGTGTGTTCACTCTAAGTTTATGTGTTGTGTGTATGTCTTGTTAGCCCGGCTACAGAACAGTGACTCTACACTGGCGGTAATTGATAGTCTGGAGGTTGTCTCCGCTGCAGGTAACTCCTATCTGCAGCTGTACTGTGAGAGAGAGGGGGTTGGGGTAGGGGAGAGCTTATAAATAAGTCTTCCAAGGACTAAGGATTTCAGCATAACTGGGAGGGTAATCAAGAAGAACAGATAGTATAGCTGGAAGACAGTGTGATGGTAGGAGAATGTTTAATATGGCAGAGGATTTCCCTCACGGACACTTCAGGATGGTGCAGGCTTAAATGTACATTTAGGCTGAGCTTTTTCAACATTGCTCTGAATAACAGAGTATTTCTCTGTGCCTTCTTTATGTTGCATCTGTTGCTTGTCTTGTGCAATAAGCTAAAAAGTTCAGAGGCTTCGATATGACTTTTGCCTCTTTTAAAACACTTCCATCAGATTGACAGAGTGAAATTCAATTCTTTGCTTTTCCAGAGATGTGTACTATACAGAGAACGCAAGAGAGAGCAAAAGGGGGAGAGGACGATGGAGAGAGATTGGTCCCGGTGAGAGATTCATAGGTAGTAATGAGGGTGTTTGTGGAGTGCAAGTCGTCGTGTTGTGGCTCTGGCCTGTCAGTATAATGGACCTTGCTAGTCAGCTGGCAATCACTTGTACTGCTCACAACCTTGTCCGCCCATTGTTCTTCACTCTTCCTGTCTGTCAACCTGCCAGCAATAGATGGAGGATGAAGCAGAATCTTATCCCAGATGACAGATACAGTGTCCAGATACTTTCTCATTACCTAAAGGTGTCCGGAGCTGAGGTGTGGAGGAAGGCCAATCTAACTCCATGTTTCCAACCAGCTAACTTTTGGAGACAACTGTGGGAGCAGCACCTCGATTAATACATGTTTGTTTTGCCTATGGATGGTAACTGTCAGCATTCAGTCAGCTTAGTCAATAGTAAACTTGTGTATGATTTGTATTTCAGAGCCAAGGGACACCTTGAAATTATTTCCTCCTCTGCTTGAATCATTTTCTATCAACAGCACAGGATAAATTATGGCCATCTGCCACCATTACCAATAGAATCATTTTGTTCTGTGGTCGTAGCATCTAGAACAAAAATGTTGGATTAGGCACTGGACAGGACAGGACAGACCTGCCAGGTTAGTGGTGCACTAAGATATATAGCACAATCGTAGTTTTTAGGAGTACTGGACTAGTTTGATGAACACAGTTGGAGTTGAGAGTCCCTTCTTCTTTTGCCCTCTATCGACTAGCCCCTTCCCATTTCGCACTCATCTCTTTTACATTTTAAATCCTCGGGTCTCCGGAGAGCGATGGGGATATATGGTTCCATCTGCTCCAACAGACTGGCTCGTGGCTCAGACAGAGGGAAAGAGACAGAGAAGGAGACATAACTAGGGGGAGAGAGAGAGAGGAGGAAACAGTGGATGGAGAGAAACACAGACTGACAGAAAGACAGAATGGCTTATTAGAATCTGCCTTTTTTCACTAGTTAGACAAAGACTGAGGGGATAGCCGTCTGAAGGAGAGGCAAGGAAAGGAGTTAGATTAGTACCGTAGGGAGCCTGCTTTTCGACATTTGCAATGGCAACTAACCCATGTTAAATCTGTCAGGATTTAGCTGTTGCAGATACACCAGTCTTCAGTTTTGTTTGTGTAACACATAGTTTTATTTTTTTTTATGTTTCAAGGTGGGTCTGAGAATAGCATATGCTTGTGTGCATTTTAAATTCCCCTTTACACATTTCTCATCAAGGGGTCCTACTTTCTAAATAAAACCTTATGCTTTGCCTCAGACACCATCAGATCCAGTGTTTCTGTTTCCCACCACAAAAGCTTGATTATATAGGAGAAGGTTTTTCCCAGCCCTCCTTGAGTTAGTCTAACCATTCCTTGTGTCAACACTGGGTTTGTTACTCTGTAACTTGGACCACAGGTGATTTTTCTTTCCCTGTACTGTTCACGTGCTCATTTTAAGGTAACATAATAAAACTATTGTAGTCACATAGTCAATCTAGTCAATTCGTTCTGCGTCATTTATTGAATGTAGGTTACAGTTGCATCTGTGTTTAGTAGTCGCAGGTTCTAAGGGAATGTCGTAGCTGATATAACAGTTCCTCCGAAGCAGATTTGCATGAAAGAGTGTAACGAGATAATGAGCTGCTTTCAAGATTACGTCTGGGGATGTACCGATCGTCCATCCAGTGCTTATGAAAGATCTTCTTTTTTTTTTTTTTTACTAATAGCCCCCAGCCGCACTCTGGCTAATCCATTCACGGCCAGTTTAAAATTTGCAAGTATGACCAGGCAAATTGTAATTTCTGTTAAGGGAATGTCAAGGGTATAGCATATTCTCTGTCAGTGTCACAGTATACAGCCTCTTATAACCCAACTGTGGTACAAACTATTGTGTGAAACAGTTACAAGTGTAGCTTCTCTGTCACTGAGCACTCAGCCACATCTTCTTTCACATGTCAGCCTATAGAGGGTCCTTACTGGCCAAAGAGCCTTGCTCCTAGGCTGTTACAGTTACTAATCTGGCCTGACACCAAGCTGATTTACAATGCCCCCCTACCCTAAGCACAGACTGGCTTGATGTGATTCATTTAGAACAGTGTAAGCACCTGCTGAATAGTATGAAGCCTCTAAAGCCACCACTTGTGTGTGTTTACAGAGTTGGGTCCAATATTCTTACCTTAGTGCATCCTGTATAAAAGAAATACACTTTAGGAAAAAACAATCCCGTCTGTTCAAGGCAGTGCTATTCAGAAAACCTGCTTATAGAGTGTCTTTTCAATTTCTATTGTATTCCACATCTTTTTACACTGTATTGCAGTTCTCCAATATTTAATTTTTCTAATATTTCAGCTTTTTCCAATGCAAAAATCCACCCATGATAGATCCTTGGATTGAGCTGAGCCCAAACAACTGCCTCTGTTTGGCCAGCTATTGATCTATGAGCTCTGTATTTGCCAGTCTTTCTGCTCACATGCCTTCACTCTGTTTGTCTTTTACTGGCGGAGACGAGGCTTTCTGCACAGGGGGTGGAACGGGGGGTTGAAGTCCTCTGCATGGTGTGAGGGGGGAGTCCATGCCTTCTGTGCTGCCTGCTTAGTCATTTTATCGCGCCATCTGTCCACAAGCAAACTGTCAAGTAGTGACGTCTTAGCTCATCTTTCTTGCTTGACAGTGTGAATTCTCTTTTGATATATATGCGCATCTGCTGTTGAGAATGTGTCTCAGTTTATACTGCTAATTTAATGTTTGGCCATAGCACAGAATCATTCTTAATTACATAGTAATTCATTTGTAGAACTCTCTAAAATGTAAACAAACGCATATTAAACCCTTTTCCAATCTTTAAACTAGGGCAAGGCTATTGGATGTGTATATTTTTAGAAGCCCTGAGCTGAATACTCTTTGTTGCTTTATCATTCTTCATTAGTTTTATGTTGTTCCCAGCTATGCAGAGTTACAGGATGCCTTAAAAATTAAGATTCTTTTTTATTTGTATACCTCTGAAAGATGCCTCAGTGTCTGTTGGAACAGATCTTAAAGCAAAGTCACCACAATGTTAATAGTAATTAAATAAGTAATTAAAGTAGTTTCCAATTAAAACAGACAGTTAAATGAAATGAATCCAAAAAGCTGATCAAAGTGTGTTGAAGAAAGAAAACGTGTCTTGCATGTGTGGAACGTTCTGGAAAGTCCTCTGTAGTTTTCAAACTAAGCTGGCATTCTGCACGTACGACTCCAAAGATTGGTGCTACTTCACAGAAAGCTGTTTCATGCACTTGACTGGTCCAGGTATACACAACATCGCTTTCATTTGATGAATGTCTATTTTACATTGAGCCTGCTTTTTGATTTATTGCAGGCCCTTTGCCCACTACTTTGTAGTACATGCCATTTTCTCCTTGCTCTGCAGCTCGACAACACCAATAATCACTCTTCAGTAAATTCAAATGGAAGTGGCACTCTGGTATGGTCTCTTCTACTTTGTGTAATACATATCAATGTAATACATATCACTTTTCATTCTCAGATTGATCTGTGGCTGAAAGGATTGGCAGGCCCCCAGAGGTGATTGGAAATCCGCACTTCAGTGGCAATTTACGGAGGTGCTTGAGTTTTGTTAAATGTTCACTCAACCAGATTAAATGCCAAAAGACATTGTATCATATGGGTGAAGCCAGTATCCGAGGTGCTTTGCATTTGCAAGTCCAACCCTCATGCGTCACAGATTGCATCATGCGTCATTGTGACTCTGTGTCATATGTTGTAAATGTCAGCATACATTTCAAATGGCTGTAGTATTGTCATATTTAATTATTGAAGTGTCCTAAATGAACTAGTTGATGGATTTCTTTTAGTCATACAACAGGCAGACACTTAATTCATGTGATTTATTACCTGAGTACTTGTATTGTAGGTCAGCATAATCATCACTCCCTACGTTGTATTGCTCAACCGAAGTAAGTGCACTCGTCTGTTGTGAGTGTTCTTCAGTCTCTCAATCTTCTTCTTCACAGTAAAGCGTTAACAATTAACTCGGTGGAATCAGCTTGTAAACAGAAGTGCTGTAAAACTCGATAGGTCACAGGACATTACCCTTTGTTAGGTGTATGTCAGTGCTCTGTCTTGTCACAGCCCTGTAAAAAAGACATGCACCATCAAATCTGTGGATATAGCGAGGCTTTCAGAGCTAGAGCTAAAACCTAATTTGGTTACTTTACACTTTCTTTTTACAATATGGGTCTGACTTGCTTGAAGTACGTCTCCTGGGGTCTTTTGGTGTGTGTTTGTGCGTGTGTTCACCAGTTAGGCAGAAAGGGAACACAGACTTGAGGGTGAGACTTCTAGGACATGGAAAACTAATCAGGGCCAAAACACTGCTGTCGAAAATCAGCTTGTAACTGTGTTTATGGAGCTGTTGCAAGCTGCGCCAACACAAACCTCTCTGGTCTGAGTTTATCACCTCTAGAGATGGCCATGATTAGCGCCCCACACTGCCAGCCATATATCTCAACTGCCTCTCCGTGCTCAGGATGACCCATTAAGCAGAGATGGAGAAAGAGAGAGAAAATGAGTTGGAGGAATGGAAACGACAGGCAGAGATGTTACCAGTAGTTAGTCTGATAGCAGTATTTACTCAGCCCCTATGCTCTCCCTGCGTAGCTGTATCTTTCATTGTCTGTTTGTATACTAGCGTTTCTGTAAGGGTGGCCACTCCCTTGCTACACACACATTCACAGGAGGTAATAAGTCAAATGACGGGCACCTGATGTGGGTGGCAAGCAAATAAGATGTGTTAAAGATTCTCTTCTAAAAGCCCCTTTGTCCTCTCAGTTTACGGCATGAGATGTTCACATTCCATTGTCCTCTTGTTAATTACTTCAGTAAACACTTAACTTGTCCATTGTGTGACCTGTACGCCACATAACACAGCTTCGATCAGCCTCTGTTGTTTGGCCTGAACGCAATAAAATCATATGAAAATGTAAATAACATTTGTCTATGATATGACATACACCTCTTGCTCTGATTTTGGTTCACTGTGCACTACTTTCATGTTGGTACCATGTCTCATGAGCACTACACCACAACACCAATGCACATAGCGGCAAGTGTTGTCCCAAAGTGTTTGTGTGCAGCTGGGAGACACCCAGCTGCACTGGAATAAATAAGGAGATAAATAAATAATGAATAACCCTCGCTCTAGGAATTTGTCTCATTGAAGATGAAAAGCATCTGCCTCTCTCTGGCATCTGCTGTGAAAGATATCCCTCCACCACCAAAGGTTTGGAGCACGGCGAGTAGCCAACTCTATCAGCCCCACTCACTCTCTCTACCCGCTGACACGAACCAACGCAACGCTGGCGTACATAAAAATGAGTGTCAAAACAAATTTGTCAGCCAACAAACTTGATGTGAGTTGCACTCATTTTGCATGGCTAACTTGTGGTATTAACTTGAAATAAAAACGGGGCCTAATGTGTTTAATTCTGGAGTGGGGGTGTGATCCAGTACTTTGGCACACTGAGCACTGTGGTTTTTTACAGACTGCTACAGCTTAACACATCAACAATAGGCTGATTTCTTTAGCAGTGAGAGTGGAGACACAGAAGAAAACTTTTTTCCTCCAGAGATTCTTAAATTGTTTTAGCTACACTTGTGTGTCTTTCTCATAAATCGCCATGAAAGGAGGAGTATAATACAGATTGATACAATCACAGCTCGTGCTTTCACTGATGATAGAGGAAGTTGGATGCACACAGTGTTTGGAAATTCCTCAGATGAAAGGTGTGTTGCATTCGAAATTGGTTTAGTAGACATTAAAGCCTAGAGGCACATTCATGTAAGTGACAAACGGAGATGAAGAGCTAGCCATCAATGATACCTGTCTGCAACTGTGCCCAGGTGAGGCGCCAGCACACACAACATTCCTTCTCATCATTTTACTCCGCCGTGCCCGTCTTTTCCTCTGCCAAGTAACTTGTCAAGAAAGGTTAAAGCAGAACGCAGATGAAGAAAGAAACTCTTGCAATTTTGCTTTGCTAACATCTCTGCCCAACGAAATGTGTTTTCCTTGGTCCTGTTTCACAAAGAGGGTGGTCGAAGGCGTGCCCAGTGTGTGTGCTGTTTTTTTTTTTTGCAGTTTCCACATACATTGAATTAGCCACATGAGTAATGGGCTGCTTAACACCTCCACAGGCTTAAGAATGGAAAGGGTTTTTTTCTGTAAGATACTGGGGGCATTGTGTTCCTGACACTCGAACTTATTTAGCTGAACTGAATAGACTAAAGCTGACCGGCCACCCAGCAAGTCTAAAGATATTCCACATAGCAAGTGAAGCTCTTTCTCTTTTTACAAATATCAGCAATCAGTATTGTTCAGTCAACAATCTCAACCGAACAGAGGAGCTAAGAAAGTTTTCAGTTCAATTCCAATAGGCCAGAATCGGAGAGCCCTTGATGACAAAAGTAGGCTTACTTTAAAACTTTTCAAATTTTTTCCTCTTGAGATACTGTTTTAATTCTATCAAAAAAGAGATAGCTATCCTTACCATATTGTGGTCTGCTTTACAGCGTACCGATTACTCATCACAGATGGCCATGGGCAAGAGAGTAGGGATAAGAAATTTAGTTAGCTCAATTTGTGGGGATACACAGTTACTTTGTGTGTAATAGCATTAGACTTTGAAACTGCACGCTATAATAAATTTAAGGTCATACATTATCTAAATCTTATCAGCTGGCTTAGTCATTTCCCATAGTAAATCTAATTCCTAAAAGGACAAAGAATCAGTGCATGTGCAGTTTAATTTCGGGGTCCGCCTTTGTTTTTGTGTCCCCACCTACTACTTAAGCTGATTGAGGAGTGCTTTCTGTTTTATAGCTTGGTTAATTATGGTTAATTTGTGCTACACCTGCTGCTGCTCTGTTAACCAACAGTGTCCCTCTTGGGGTGTGTTGTATGTTAAATGTTTATCCATACATACATGTTGTCATTCTATGAGGTCATGGCACTTTGTTGATTTGAACCCATCTGGAAGTTTCAATTTCTTAATGGTGAACATTAAGTGGGCGGTAGTCCTTAGGGAGTGCTGTTTAGGAGGTCCTCTGGGTTTTGAACTGATCCCCTTTGTGAGAGAATGGCTGAGGAGATTAATCCTGCGTCCTGACCTCCCCTTTCTTCTTGTTATTTCTTCCCATGATTTCACTCTGCAGCACTGTACTGCATTTGTTTCTTCCCAAGTCTGCTGTTTGCTGATGTAGTTTGCGTGTTACATTCGCTTCACTTGTATTTTCCTTTGCCCCAAGCAGGATTTTGTTGTGGTTATTTGGTGCCTTGTTGATCGCGACCAAAGATCCTCAGTGTTGTGTGCTGTTTTTTCCTTTTTCTTTTTTACAAGTATACATTTCCATCTCCTTTGGTTCTGCTCTGCGACTTGCTTTTGATATTTCTTCTTTACTCTGTTATTATGCTCATTCAAATGTATGCAAATATATGGTGAGTCTGAATACTAATGTTTCTTTACTCCTGTTCTGCATGTGTTTGCTCTTCCAGGTGTTAGTCTTTGATCCTGTCAGAGTGGGACGTGTCTAGCAGGGGACTGAGGAGGGAGCAGTGCCAACTTGGAACATGGTTCCTAATATTCACCTGGCAGCGCCCCTCCTGCCCAGAGGGGTGTTGCTGTTCCTACTTCTAATCAGCTGCATGATGTTCTCCTCTCACGCAGACAGTAAGTAACCTCATTCACCTGTCCTGCCTTTCTCTCCTCACATTAAGCCTTGTAAGTATTTTGACAGTAAGAGCATTTTAGTTCCTGAGTCACATATAGTGAATAATTAGACACAGTGGGAGGTTAAAAGCCAGTTCTTGGAGAATAATTTCATATGTATTGCCTTATCTAGTTATCACCTGAACAAATGCAGCCCTTTTGACTTGTTCTCCTAGTTGTTGAATTTAATGCACCTACATTGTTGCACATAAATTGATTGTGTGGATATTCAAAGAGAGCAAGCTTTCATGCCATGCTGCTTTGGGCTTCATTTAGAATAGAGTATTGATTTGATTTAAATTTGGTGTCTTTGGTGGATTTCAGCACACAGAAATAGCACCTTGTGTAATGCAAGGCCTCGAGAATAGAGAGCTTTAGCATCTGCCCCCAAAATAAGCATACAGTGCTCAGAAAGATGTGTCATCATTGCCACGCTTTTGGGTTTCAGGGGCAGCCAAGAGGTACTGGCCTGCGAAGACGGGGTCAGGGACAAATTAATTCAATACATGACCTCACCTATAGTGATGTCATAGGGTCACTGTAATTCAATTATAGCCAACCTCTCCCCTTCCCCCACCCGACCATGCCAGCAGCCTTGTCCTTTCATACATGGGTCCAAACGGATTTGTTTTTCTGTACCCTTTGCCTTGTCTCACTCAGCTCTGTGTTATCATCTCTGTCTCTTGTGGTGCACTAAGAGTTTTGTACCATTTCGGTATAAACTTGACTTTGTGGGAAAGTTTTCTTTCTCGTTTGGTAAGACTGTCTTTGCTCTGTCTGTAATGGGATTGGACCAAATCAGATGTTGACTGGAGCGGTGCTTAAGCAAGACTTAAAAGATGACTCAATTTGTTCGCAGACTTCAAAAACATGTATTTGTGCACTAATACTACTTCTCCTGTGCACCTGCACTGTGTTGCAATATGTCTAACCCTCATCACTTTCTGTGGTTTGATATAAAATAACAGTCTCTGAAAGTTAACAGCCACTTAAAAATTACATGGGTGTGTTACTGTGTTGCTTATAATTAAAAATAAAGTGTTGTTCCGAAGTAACAGGAGTAATTAAATTCCATCTTTTGGTCTATTTTTAAGTGGCTTACTGCTCTTCTAGAGTCAGTAATTTAGTTATTAGTTGTGAACCACATTTTTTGCTATGTTATGTTTTGTAGCTGTGCTCTTCTTTTATCCCTGCAGTTTCACTGTCATCAAGGGGATCAACAAATTTTATTAAATTCTATATGCTTTTAAGGGAACATCAGGAAAGAAGGTAATATCTTGGATACCGAAGGTGCCAACGTATTATTTAATTGTGCTAAGTCTGAGTCCAGCAAGGTCTAGACTTTGGATGGGCCCTTTTTTTTATCTGTATTGTGCAGACAACTGCATATAGCGATGTTGTTGTATGTTTTGTATACAGTCTCCACTTTCCAGATTGAACGATGACAGCCAAACACAGGCTGCTGGACAAAATGTGTTTATTCTTTATTACGTACTGTCTATGAATAGTAGACATTAATGTAGACACTGTTGAAAACATGAATGATGAAAAACAAAATTGCCCTGTTCTCTAATTTCAGTAATCATATCATTTACGGATAAAAACATAGACTCAAGCATTTTAATTATCATACAAAGATACTCTGCTGTGACAAGCTGGCACAAGCCTTTTTACTCATAGATACGCCCCAAACACTGATACATGAACAAGGGACATGAGAAAAAATTTAATTTTAGCTTCAAATGGAGATAAACCAAATAATAATTTACAGAGCAGCCTCGGTTTTGCCCAAAGTCAGCCTATGGTTGTAGCCTATGTTAACTACACATGGGAAACATCCTAGACCTGGTATTACCCAGACTGTAAAGCAAACAGACATAGAATTAAAATAAGACTGTTGGGTGCAGAAATAACACCTACCACTAATGGCAGGTTTGTGTGCATTTGTTGCCTGTAATTTGTATGCAACTTAGTTATGTGAAGTTGATAGTTCTGGTTTGGATTTCCTGTATTATAGGGCAGACACCAGACAGATATTATGGGCAGAGTGCCTGGCAAGTTTTATATTACATGGGTTTGGTCTGGTGTCCCTGACTCTTGAAAAAGCCACCACAAACACTTATGAGCTGCGTTGGGCCATCTTATATGTGTTGTAGATGGAACTGTAGATAATTCCATGTACAGCCATTTGTTTAGTGTTTAGGAGAGCTGCATTTCAAAGGCTTCCATATCGTTTGTTTGGAGTAATATTTAAGATGGTTCAATTCATCATGATTTAGCAGCACAAATAAGTATAAGAAATCCACCACAAGCACTATCAGTGCTGTAACTCTGTGACATCATTCATCTTATATTGTCATTGAGTAGGCGGCTCACAATACAGTGTGATTACTCTGAGTGCTGATTGCAGACGTTGCATCGATCCCAGGGGAGCAGCCTAATCAACCAGTTCTCTGTACAGCCCTCATGTACACAATAGGCCACTGGCCCACAAGGTCAGCCTCAAAGTCATACATAACCAGCACTTAAATGTAATGGTTATCTTTTTGTAGTGCTGTCATTGTGAGTTATTTCATTGGCTTTAATAAGCTTGTGATATATGTGTGTCTTCTTGTGCCTCTCATGTTATAATCTTGGCTGGCTTTTCATGTGAGGTGCGGCAATACCACAGAGGCCTCCTTTGTGCCCGACTGTGCTCTTTTCATTCCTAGTGGCAGGAGGATTACAATGACATAATAATTAACTTCATAAGGTTAAAAGGACTTTTTATATAAAGCCACTGGCTCATTCCACGACCATTTAGTATCTTGTTTGTGTTCCTCTTGCGCTAATACATGAATGACAGTTTGTTAGATATGTCCACAATTCTTAGCCATTGTGTTTTTTTATTGTCAATTGGCTAGACCACTAATAGGTTCCCATTGGAGCAGGTATGTTAAATATGCATGTACTCTTGGCTTTAGACAGAAATCTACCTAAACTGCCATGTATTACACAAACATATCCTCTATAGACTGATCTTACTACTTCTAAAGCTCCTCGTGGACTGATTTGATGGAAATACCAAAGTGCAAAGTGATTTGGAGCAGGGTGGCCAGACAGGGGGCTGGGTGGCTGGAAATTGAATTGTATTTTTAAGTGCCCATATGGTCACCCAGTTCAAAAACTGACAGGGATATAAATTGATTCTTTTTTAATTAAAAGTAACCATATCCACCTTAGAGAGCCACTTGGAGAGTAATGCAGTTAGCGCACAGCTGTGGTCCACACATATCATACAGACATGCACACTGAGGGACAGGCTGAGCTGGAGAGAGAGCTAAATAACAGAAAATGTGCCACGTGAAAGCTTTGCCAGAAAACAATATACAGTATAGTGAAAAACCCTGCAAGATAAAGAGTTTGAGGAATGCAGTTTAGAGGTTGGAGAGATTCAATGGGATGTTGTTTTCACAAGACAGTTCAGCAATGTCAGAATAAAGGGAGGAAAGTGTCATCGGAGGTTAATGATGTGAGATTAATTGTTTAATTAGGGAGCTCAATGGCAGAGTCCGGGGCAGTCATCCAAACTTGCTGCTCTGTCCTGGATTTAACAAAGCCATAGGATGACAAGAACCAGCAGTGTCCTTCCACAAAAAGTCAGATAAAGAAAGACATATATATTATATCTGTGTTCATAAAGATGGATTTGTTAAAAAAAAATCCTTACACCTCACTTAATCCATTTACTATTTACTATTGAAATAATCCAGTATTAATCCATCTTTGGAAGAGATGATGTGGGTTTAATTTGTGTTGAGAGGTAGAGATATTATTTACAAAGTATTATAAGCATTACCACAGATAATTTGTCACGTCCTGATCATTGATCAGACGGTAAAAATGGAGAGACCCCTAGCTAGAATGAACTAGGACATAAATCAGTAACACACCCATGTATTGTTTACTTTGTCAGCACCCTCTAAGGTGCATTTAAAGCCATTTAACACAACCCCAATAGCCTGTGGACATAGCAGCAAAATAAAACAAGGCTGGATCTCAAATGAGATCTATTTCATGAGTAAATGGTCACCTTAGCTTTTCAAAGATGGGAACTTATAAGGGAAGCAACAAATGTCCTGTTGGTGCCTATAAAGCCAAGAATTTCTTTGTTGTTCATGTCTCTACAGTAACATAATTTAATTTCCTATTCAATTTTGGCTACTGGAGAGTTGAATTACTAAAGACCCCCGGGCTGTGTGCGTGAGAAGATGAGAACAATGGTAGGGGCTCTTTGTGGTCTCATAGGGATGGCTGATCTAGGGGAGGCAAATTAATGAGGTTAGTGGGGTCATTAGAGGGTATGTGGTGATGGATGATGAGCTAACCCCAAAATGGGATCTCTGAAGAAGCTAGGAGCCATCTCAGCAGCTGATTCCCCAAACCACCCCCTCCTGGGATCACTTAACATTTTCCCTACACTTGTTTATTAATGCCAGGGTCCAACCCAAGGTGACCACTGGACTTTACTCAGTAGCATTAACAAATCCCCCCTTTAGTTGCCTGAATCTCCATTCATACTCTCATAGCAACTTTACAGAGAAGTTTGGATTTCCATTACAAAAGTGTCACGCTCTCCACTTTATTACACATTCAAAATGTACGTTTACCTCTTTGTATTGTATTTTGCATGCGAGTGCGCCCAGGTTGAAACTGTGCTGCCACCCACACATGCCTTCAGATGTAGTCAGTTGTCCTTCACAGTTTGGAAATGGAAAAACACTTAGTTTCATGACAGTGCAAATATGAAAATTTTTTAAAGTCAACTAAATGAGCATTGGGGGTGATTTAGCCCCAGGGTTATGCCGATGAGCTGTGCAGGCTTGTCTTGTAGTTTAGGGACACATGGTTCATAAAGAGCCTTTTCACTGGAGACAGGACATAGTTTTGCATTTTACATTTGCATTGTCCACATTATGCTTAGTTCAGTTGTTTTCAGATCATAATATGTTGAATCTCCAAACAGCAAACTGTTGTGGGGTTAACACAGAGAAACCGTAAAAAATATAGTACCTTCCCCTCATTTTCTAAGCATTATTAGAATATAACAGGAAGTTTTAGATTTTCTTTGTGGAATAATACAATGTAGTCGTTTTCTCCTGAGAAAGCAAAACATGTTGTTGTTGATGTTGTTTGTCTAACTTTATTTTTTAAGAATTAATGGTTTGAAAGAAACATGGGTAGTGAGTCATCTTTGTCTACGTCTAGGTTGTGTGTCAGTTTAAATACCACAAGAAATATAAAACCTTAGACTCCCAATTGTGTGATACCAGGAACACCCACATCCTAATCATCAAAAAGTGCACAATAAAGCATTTATCCCTGCATGTTTTTTAAACAGTTGCTTTAAATGGCCACTCCAGACATCGGCCACCGAAGCATGTTGTTTTTCCCCCCCCCTCAAATGTCATATATTGACTGACAGCAAGAAGTGAGAGAGAGCAGACTTGAGAGATGCCTCCTTCGTTCATAATCGGCTTGAGAAGATGAAAGCCATTACATTAATGTTGCTCACACTGGGAAGAGAGGAGTGAAGGGTAATTGCACTTAGAGTTCTTGTTCTTCTCCGCTGTCTTGAATAATTCACCGAAGGCTGGAAGGCCTGATAGACAGCCCATCTTTGTGGTCCATGGGGTATTAAAAGTTTGATGTTTTTCTTTTTTTTCTTCTCTTCTATAGGTTTAGACATTTTGTTTTAAGTACAGTATCTGGGTGATGATAAATCACATTGCTCTTGTGATTTCACTGAAGTTCTGATATAGCTTATAAAGTTCAGTCTTGAAATCAAACACTCAAGATGAGAGATCAGTCTTAGACCACTATATTGTTCTCAAGATAGTTTCTTTGGTTTCATTGTGAACATCTCGTTAACTAGTGACTGAGGATAATGCAAGAAAACTGGACCATCCAGATAATCCCAATATGGGGCGAAATAAGGAAAGTCCACTAGTACAAGTCCTGTCTGTGTCCTTAAAAAACAGGATTTTCTCAATGTGAGTTGACATTGAACCTACTTTTATATTAAACATATATAGGCCAAATTACCACAGCTGAAAAGCATTCATAATGTCTCTAACTCACCTTACTCTGTATGTTAAGTTCAGTGACTAGAACAATATGGTGTAGCCAGCAATGACTAGTGGAGTAGTTGATGGACTCCTGCACTGTAACATGCACAGTTGTATTCATGTTCTTTTATTATGTGTTATATCAGTTTGACAAATTTGAAGGGGATTGTAAAAATAATAGTATTGACCTAGAATATATCAGCCAAGATAAAATGGTTATGGGAAATCCTTCTTTGTGTTGTTCACTCTGAGGGTCCTTGTACAGAAATTGTAAATTGCAATGTACAGCACACGTGTCATTTGAAAACAAATAACACAATGCACCTTGGTGTTCAGCTGCAAAACAGAAATGCAGATAGGAAACATAATGTTTAGTGGTTTAAACAAACAGCCTGAAGTGCAGTTGACTTTATCGGGGTAAATAACTTGCAGGGGAGGCAGCTTTATATGGAATTAATTGCAAATAAGTTGCCTGCTAATGGCCTGAAAAGACCTTAATGGAAGTGTTCCATTAAAACAACCAGTGCTGATGCCATCAGACAAATTTCCACTAAGTGTTGCCTCATGAAAATGATAACTTGCTAATCCATTATTAATAAGAATTAATGGTTTTCTCTCAGCCTCACGTGTATCGATCCCTGATACTCTACACTCCAGAGTAGCTCTCATAGGGCACTCTGGCAGGACTGGGAATACACTAATTGTCAGCCACACAAGTGCCATTTATGCAACTCCCCCTGCTCTCTCTGCATTATTACAAGCCTTACTCTGAGGCCCCTGACAAGGAAAAATGAAACTGTGCATAGTTTCTTAGAAAAGGAGCTATAGAGCTATGCGGAAAGGGGGTATACTCAAATAAGAATTTGCGCACTCTAATATATCTTAGTCCAACACACATTTGCTGGAGCATCATTTCTTGTATGGATAATGGGATCAGACAGCTGTGTAAAGTCTACTCCAGCACATCCCAAAGATCCAAAGATACTCAATGGGGTTAAGGTCTGAACTCTGCATACATACCACTTTCCCTTTTATCTAAAATCTAAAATATGACCCATATTGGTTAATTCTTAAGAGCCATTGTCTTGTATTGTCCTTGACAAAGTCATTTAATGTTTACCGCATTCGACAAGTGTTCTTAATCACCTGTCCCTTGAGATCAGATCTGTAGCAATGCTGAAGTTTAGGACCTTTCATTTTTCCAATGACCGCAGACCCCACAGACAGTTCTACAGGTATTAGATTAACTGACGGAAGCTGTTTAATCCTCCACACAAAAAGCAATCTGCAGGCTTTAGGCACCCTTGGATCTTTCTAAACCAGGGCTCTATGCAATGATAGTCCACTTGAAAATTAAAATTTCAAGTCAATGGGGCGCAAATATGCATCTTCTTGATTTCAAGAGACAATACAACTGCTTCATGCAGCATAAATGCTAAATTCTTTGAATCAATAATTACTAATATGTACTGTTTAACATAACACTTTAGCAAACAATTATGATTTTGCACATCAGGTATTAAAAGGGCTTGCATTTATTTGCCTAATAACCCTATGATGTGTTTGATAATGAAGTTAATGTCTACCATACAAAAACACCTTTCGAAATAATAGAAGGAAATTGAAGGGTTTCACTTGTGTGCATTTATTTTTTGTATTTGATTAATTAATTTATTCTGTTCATTGGTTGTACCATGAAGCCTATTTGCTCTAGTAGCAAAAAATGTGTTGGATTTTTCCTCCACCAGTTATGCTGTCATTTGTGTGCAGTGACACTGTTTTGCATTTGGATCATTTTTAGATGTTTGTGGTGAATTAATTTTGTAATTAAAAAAAGTTGTTTGAAGGATTGACTTGTAATCCAGACATGTTTATCTGCTTTGATTTTAACCTAGTTTAAGTGTTTGCAGGATAGTTGCTGTAGTTAAAACTCTGATCTGGTTAGTGTGAATAAATTAATACAGTAAGGACAGTTAGGCCCAGACATTAACCATTCAGGAATTACAGTCATTTTCATACACACACCCTTATTTTGTGGCGTTCATAAATAATACAGTTATGATTTACATGGCCAAATGTGGCCTGTTACCTTGTTACTTGGCACATAAAAGGTCTAAAGGTGGCTCTGGGTATTACATTTGCATTTGGTAGATGTTCAGTGGAACTCAACATAAAGTCCACAGAGGTGTCAATGTAAGTGAAAGAGGCCATCATTACGCTAAAAAAATAAATATAAAATAGAGCTGCTTTTCATTTGCTGAAGACAAGACTGAAGGCAAAAATACCCACAGACAAGCAGCTAAAGGCAGCTGCAGTAAAAGGCCTGGCAAAGCATATTGAGGGAAGAAACTCAGCATAAGGTAATGCCCATAGGTTCCACTGCAAAGGACCTTCATCCACATATTGAATGAAATCCTTGTGTTTGTAATTATATCAGTTTCTTCCATTATTTATGAGCCCCCCCAAAATGAGGTTGTGTATATGAACATGGGTATAATTCCCGTTTTGTCCAACCCATTGCATTAAAGCTAAAATTTTTGACTTCTCTTTCATCTCGAGTGTTTGATTTTTAAATTCGACGTGGGGTGTACTGAAGATTTCCAATTTCCAAAAATACTTTTCTTTGTTCCATTATTTATGGACCTGAATGTATGAGATTCATGAGTCAATAACCTCAACTCTGAAATCCTGAAACCTTGTAACCAATGCTGGGCCTGACAGTTATGGCAGCACTTTCTCCACGCTGCCAGTGAGGAGAGGGCATGCGTTAAAGCGTTGCTTGTCAAGATAGGAGTTTTTTGTCAAAGCTTAGAAAGAATGTAGCTCAAAGCTCGCAGTCAGTGGCTGAGTGAAGGATTTGCATAGGTAGGCTTATGTGTTTTCCTCCTCGTCCCTGCCATTGTTTTCATGTGACAACTGCCTGACAGCCAAGAAAGTGGGACACAGGCAGAGAAAAAGGGTCGAGCTTGGATTTTGTCTCTCTAAGAAAAGAACTGACAAACTCAACAGTTCAGTGTCCTCAGCTGCCAGTAGTGGCTCGGAGAAGGGAGAGCTCTGCAAAGTCTCGGTCCAAAAACGCTGTAAATATTTCTGCCCTGTTGTCGGGTGTTAGAACCACTGTTAGCTCCGTCTGTAAATGAGGGGTTTCAGGCCAACACAGTCCTTTTTGATGCACAATTTCTTAAATGCTTGTTGATGATTGCCAGGCAAATATATGCCACATAGCCTTAAAGTCATAGATTTAAGCATCATAAAACAGGGGAAGTTTGTTTAAGAGGATTAATATAGGGAAAACACAGCAAGGGCCAGTTCACCCTTTTTCTCCACTTATCCCTCAAAATACTCACGATTTCTAAGATCAAGTGTTTAAATGTTCGTGGCGGTACATGAGCTTACGTCCTTTAATTTGAAGCATGTGCCGGGAACTGTTTAATGCTGCCTGATCCTCCTCCTTAGCAACAAAGTGAAAAGCCCTCACATCAACTTAAATGCAACTGCTATGGACAGATGTTAGCAGGAAACACTTGGAAGTCAGGATGGTGATAATCAGGTCTTGAAGATTCCAACTCAGCCACCCATGCACGCACTCACGCATGCTTAGGCACACACTCTTAAGAGCTTATCAGGTTTGAATCATTAGCAGCGCTCTCCTGCTGCTGTCTGCGTGTGTGCCACAGTCACATTCTGATCTATTAGAAAAAGGATTTATTAGTGTCTAAATCTTGTCCTTGGGAGAACCAGGATGAAAATATCTTTCAAATGTCAGGTGGGTTTAGGTACTATGAAGGGGTCACAAGGCACAGATGGATGGATGGACGTGTTGGATTACTGTGCATCATTAAGCACGCATACCCGCCCACTCGCACACTACACTGCACTACAGTTCACTTCACTGTTACGTAAAATGCTGTTGATTTGATAGTGTTTTGTTAGCTTATCATGATTGGTTTTTAAAGGATCATATTACCTTTCATTTGTTTTGCTAATGTAACTAAGGCGTTTTTTTCGGCAGTTACTCACTGTCAGATAGACTTGTTATAAAACTGAGTATTAAAAATACATAATAACAAATGTATGCCTTGAGGTGATGATGGTTCTCACTGTTCATTGCGTGGAGCTGTATTAGCATCTCTACCTAGTTGCATCTAAATGTGTGTAAGCTTCTAACATCACAGTGTATGTACACACCTCGCTTCCTGTTTGCATGCTGTATTTATTTTATTGAACACTGCTGTATTGGTTGAAGAAAGCTCCTCTGGGGAGATGTCCTCGAGCAAGGACAGCCAGCACCATCTCTCTCTCTCTCTCTGGCCAAGTGAGGGCACAGGGTGACGATATAACAGGTGGACCTGGACAATGTGCTCACTCAAGGTCTCATCTATATCAGACACGGCTATAATGTTATGCTAACTAGATAATGCATATTCCACCTTCCCCCATCAGTATTGTATTACATCGAACAATTGCTGGGTTTTCCCTAGTGCACGCTCAGTGAGGGAAAGCTGGCATCTCCTCTGTGTACACAGCATAACGACTCTTTGTGCACGTGTCCACGGGGCAGTCTGCTGATCGTCATCACTGTGGTTTAGGTGTTCCCCACTTCACTCTTTAATCACTCTGGAGATGAAATCCTAGCTGATGGAGCTGGTAATAGGGACATTGTGTGTGTGCTGTTGAAGCCAGACGTGTATTGTGCGCGTCTGAGGCTGAAAATAGAGCATGAGGCTTTGTGGCCATAGCACAGAGCGAAGGTGTGCTCGATGCAGCATCATGTCAACTTAGACAAACTGTCACTAAACCACACACCCCATTGTCCTCTACACAATAATGCTGGGTGTGGTGCTCAGTAAAAACACCCTCATAGCAAACAGGAGCACACCAGTTAGAGGTGATCTCCATGGTAGTCCACTGTGTTGTTGTAAACATGTATTACCAGGAAGGTCACAAAGAAGCTACAGAATTAAAACATAGTAGATGGATTTTAGGACATGCCCATCAATTTTAATGCCTCATAAGCCAAAAAATGTTGTTTAAACAAGATGATTAACTCCTAAAACGTGTAATTTGCCGCCCTCTTTCTCTCCGATTTGTCAGTTTGTGGATGAGTGTGAGTTTATTTGATTAACTATTGGGTTTAATGCAGTCTTTCATTCACAATAGACATAAGTGCAACTCCACTGTATGTGTGTAACAACAATAAAACCAGTTGCAAATGATGTGTCAAAGCAAAGGTGAGACATTTAACATAATTTGGTGACAGGCAACTACACATTACCTGTGTTAGGTTTTCTATTTTTGCCTTTCTATGCAGAACGAGACACCCATAGATAATGACATTTACATTCCAGTGTGAAAAGCACAGGCACTAACTTCACCTTCACTTTTTCCCCTCCCTTCTGCTCTCTTTCTCTCTCGTCTCGCTCCCTCTGTCTCTGTAACTGATTTCTTTCCCTCCGTGTTCTTATCACTCTCAATTTACCTCTACTGCCTTTGCTCCATCCTTCTCAGGCTTGCCAAGTTTTGTCAAATCCCCAGAGGACCAGACGGGCATCTCGGGCGGAGTTGCATCGTTTGTGTGCCAGGCCACTGGGGAGCCCAAACCCAGAATCACCTGGATGAAGAAAGGCAAGAAAGTCAGCTCCCAGCGCTTTGAGGTGAGCGCTCATGCGTGACTTTCAGATCTCTGAACACTCGCATACACACTGACATCTGAACGTAAGAAGACAGGTAGACACAAACACAGCATGTGACATTACATTACAAGCCTCTCTGATTAAGACAGACACATCCCCACGTGTGTGTACGTTTGCAGCATTTACACAAAGCGTATGCTCACACAGTACACACAATCAATTGCCCTGTTACTGAGCATCACACCAATTCTTCTTCAAGCAAGACCAGACAGACTTCCCTTCTCTTTAATCTCCTTCTATCTTGATTTATATAGTCCCCTTCATCTCTTCCAGTCTTTTCACGCTCTCACCCTTCCCCTTTAGTTCTTGAGCTCCACCATCTCTGGCCACACACTCCCTTGATGTATTACTTGATGTGCTTTCTCTCTCTCTTTTGAACCTATATGAACAGAAGGAAGGCCTTAGGTGGGAAGTCTGTCTATGACCAGTGAATTCCATGTAATATAATATCTTATCCCCACCCAACATAGCTGGGGGGCAATCTTTGTTGTGGTTTTGCTGTGAATCAGTGTTACTGGATATTTTTATATTTTCATTGTAAATATCAAAATTGTTTCTCACTTGTATGTAACTATTTTGCTAAACTATAATTTAACAAACTGGTAAAGCTGCAAAACCGGCACATGTTCAGTTTTCTCTTCTCTCACATAAGAACTAGATATTGTTTGTGTCTCACAATAAGCTGATATACTTGAAAAAGAAAAGTGACCCCTAAAAATATTCCAGCCCTTTCACTTTTCTTTGCTCTCCTAGGTGATTGAGTTTGATGACGGCTCGGGTTCTGTACTGCGGATCCAGCCGCTGCGCACTCACAGAGATGAAGCCATTTACGAGTGCACAGCCACTAACAGTGCTGGCGAGATCAACACCAGTGCCAAGCTTACAGTGCTTGAAGGTAAGATAAGTCTTTTTTTTTTTGGTTTGTCTCCACGTAGCATTCAGCCTCACTCTTTTCTTCGATCCTTTACCTTTTTTTTTTTGCTGTTGCTGTTTTCCTTTAGCTTTTATTGAAATACAAGCCAATTTAAGTGTTAACTATAGTAGTTCATACATGAACATTTGCAAACTTTGGGGATTCCAGACATGGAGGAGCAGATATATCTTAATGTAAGCTCTCCAAGGTGGATAAAATGCAAGGAATATGTTTTTAAAAGAGTAAAGTGCTGAAATGTATCTAATGTATTATCTGGAATCTAGTTATATTATAAGAAATGCAGGTAGCCATGTCTTGGTTATATGCTATGTTTACTTTTCTCTCAAAGAGATCGTGTTGTCTGAATCCTCTAGCACAACAAATTTATAATCATAATCATTTATGAAAAATCTGAAGCCTTTCTGCCTATGTGGAGAACTTTAGGAAAAATGCTCCACATTGACATATAAACAACTCTTACTCCTCATAGGGCTACTCTCCACATCTTCAGGCTTGTTTGACCTCAGTGAACCTTCATGCTCTTCTCACCCATAGAGTTAATTTATGTGATTTGTTTACAGAGGTTCTGCACCTCTCCCTGCTTAGCCTTTCATATCACTGAGCTATGAGGGTGAATTTCTTCTTTAATTGATTGTAATTTTGTCATGTGGGTGCGAGTCACTGCAGGAGTTGATTTCATTAGAAACTTTCAGAAAGAGCTGCAGAGATAGCCAGTGGGAGGATTAAGGCTGCCTATAGCCATTACACTGGCATTAAAGCAGATTCCCTCTCATTCAAATACAGCTTTCCATCCCCTGTTTGAATCCCATCTTTTCTTACACCCACCCTTCCTTTTTTCTCTGTCCATGCTGATTTGATGATATCATTGGCTGGGCTTGCGTAATCTTCCCGAAGGGACTTCTCCTGCGCAAAAGAGAGGTTTTCTCTCTACCCCTGTTTCGCACTATATCTGGAGGAATGCTGTTGCCTGCACAAACAAACAGCACTAACATGACATGAAGCACACTGAAATAAGATGAGATTAATCACAGCCTTACTTGGGGGGCAAAATAGGCTGCAGAGTTCGGATTCCTTCAGTTAGTAGACTGAAAAGACCAACAACAGTCTTACTCAACAGTGAGCAACTGTTCTTGCCAGCAGACGTGCTTTGCATGAAGTCGTACTCCGTCTGTGATCTTGTGCTTAGTGTTGTATCTGCTAACCCCAGAGTCAAGTACTGTACTATACAGACATTTGGTGATTTTATCTGTAGGGCTTTACTAGTACATATTAACTGAATGCATTTTCAAGGATGGGATGGGAACTAGACCTTTAACCGTGGCAGTATGTGAGATTATTTTATACATGAAATATTGTACACATTATAAAATATTTAAAGTTACAGTGAATTATTATATATTTTTGTGTATTTTAATACTATACCCATACCTGTATTAAAAGCTGCATTAAGCACAATTCTTTATAATATTGAGTGATCATGATACAACATGTGCTGTTATTGGTAATAACACTACACTACATCACCTGACTCTGTGCAGAGGTGACTGAGGCCACTTTAAGCTTGTTGTTTTGGTCCAACCAAAACAAAGAAGAAACATCCTAATGGAATCTGGGTTTGGAAATAGCTATCTGTCTTTCGTTATCTTGCCCAAGGTTTGTCAAAGTCTTACACTTCAACAGCCACTTGTTTTCTTTGGCTGCCTGCCATTCTACTGTGAACTGGTAGCATTTTACTGTGAACTGGCTTGCCTGAGCCTGTAGGCACATGTCCGCAGTTTTGTTTTTTCACCAAGCTGTTGGAAGTAAGCAATCTGATAATGATAACCTTATAACCCTATAGTATAAAGATTTGTTGTCTTTTTATCCGTCAGTGTTCAAAAATATGGTATTACAGACTACGGTGAGTACAAATAATTTTAGGTATTTTATTATGTTAACAGCGTATTTGAAGCAATCTGTTTGGATACTTCATTATAAATAAGCATACATTTATTAGCATTCAATTACAAACCAAGGTTTGTAGCCTGGTATGGAAATATACTGGTGCAATACTGTTTTGTTTTTTTTTCTTGTTTTTTGTTTGTTTTACTTTAAAATAAATGAGAACCTCTTTTTGTAATCAGTGAAAAATGCAGCCCTGGTAGAGAATGGAGCCACACATCATATTTAATCAAAATACCTACTTGAGTCTGCTTGAACAGAACCCTGAGGCTGTGCTGGACAGCTTGGTACATATTCATACATGCCCAAGTGCACAAAATCATACAACTACACACATTCATGAATATTTACATGCACAAATACACTTAGTAAAAACACACACACACCTTTATAGAGCAATGTCATCAGCTTGGCCCTATTCTTAGACTATTGTTTGTAGCCTAGCGATGCATCAAGTTCATATCAGCAGCACCACACAAGAAAACACTGGGGCAGCACCAAAGAGACAGAGACTAATGATCCTCCCCTCCAATGGGCTAGTGATAGCCTGAAGGTCTGAGATGTTGGTGTCACATTAGAATGTGGCTTTTCTTGGACCAAGTGATAAAATTTACAGAAACCTGCTGAGCATCTGTAGACTTTATTAATTTATTCTTGAGCAAGGCACACACAAATATTCTAAGTTATCAATAATAGAGGACTTTACTGTGGCTGTCTTCAGTAGCTCTATAGATATTAATGTGTAAATAAAAAAAAGAAGCTGAGGATAGCTGAAAAACATGTCACATCTCAGTCAACCTTCCCTGAATAAACAAATGTTTAAAAATTACTTCATAAGCAAAAAACATCCTGTTTTTGCATTCCAAAAGAAAACCCTCATGACTTAAAGTATATGTGACTTTGCATTCACATGAAGTTGTCATAATACATTGAGCACCCCCATCCAGGGAGGCAGTAAGAATGGTGAAGTCATTATACCACTAAGTCGATCTGGATTATAGGTTTTAGCAGAGCAAAGAAAGGTTGAGCATTAATTATGATTATTTCATATACTGGCTCTTTATTTTGTTACGGCAATCCTGCAAAATATGGATTATGACAGTCACACCGGTGCAGCTTTACACATGCTTTCATTGTGTTAAAAATGGCTGTAGTGGATAAAGGAAACTGCCAAGGTTCAGGAGTGCATTATAGTCTAATTCTGCAAGTCCAATTTCTCATGTAATTCCAGAGAACTTTTTGCATAGAAAGAGTGTTGGCTCAAAAAAGTGATTTTATACACTGGTTACTTTGCTTTCTAAATCAGTGTGGGCTTAGCAAAAAACTAAGAGGGTGTCAAATAATTATTCAAATGCATGTTTCCCAACTCTGGTTGTATAGAAAATGATGTGCTTGTCATAGGGGCCCTGTTCTTGGAGTTCTGTCCACAGAGGATGTTATGTCTGTTGGGTTGTGACTGTGTAGTTTAGCCTGCTGCTCACCTGCAGCAGCTGCTCAGGCCTGTTTTCACACCAGCTGAGTTGGGCTTTAGCAATTCTGCAGTCATGAGTCTTGAGTCATTCTGTAATTCTGTCACGCTGTAACAGTCCCACTCTTTGTTCATAGTGGTTCTCACGCCCCTGTCTGAGAGGCCACACTACTGTGACTTACATACGGGCCCAAAGTCAGCTTAGCCATTCCTCATTGTGTGTGAGACAAAAGAGAGTGACACACACAGCGGTAATGTTACCTGCTTTCACTGTAACCACAGAGCTAGAAGTCAGCATCTGAAGATATAATCATCTTTTTCTCTCTCGCTGATGTTTTGAACAACAGCCTACTTTACTTGTTTTATTATTTATTATAAAATTGATCACTATTACATGTTTGTGTTACAGAGAGGCATTCAGCCGTGTGGCCTGACCTGTATAGATTATTAATGATGCATATGATGCTGATTTCAGAGGGGGTGGTGTGAATGAGCAATATTGCTACTGTCAGTCTTTCATGTGCATTTCTTTTCCCTTCCATAACATTTATTTTTGTGTATCTATCCCTTTCTCTGTTTTATTTCTCATTTCTCTCTCTGTGTTAAATATAGTAGACAGTGTGGTGGTGATATGATGTTGTATGGTAGTATAGAGAGATGACCAGAGGGAACAATGACTCATTACTTGGGTAACGATGCCGATGTTCTGACCTTGAGCGCCCCTCTTGAATTGAACTGTCTCAGTAAATGTCCAGGTAAATGGTGCTTGTCTAGGTGATGTATGAAATAAACTACTACCAGCCAGAAAACGACATCTCAGCTCACATCAGTCTTAAAAGTAGTATGCTGCCACTTCTGTCACTTCAAAGCAATGTTTCATATTTCGAAACATACATTTGATGAGCATATAAAATGCAATGACTCAGCTCTAGAAATGACTAAGGTGATGTCAAAACCATGTTACAACACTAATGGTGATTATAAAACTGATGAGACTCTGTGGTGCAACTGGTGAAGTGACTGTTTTCACAGTTGGAAGCCGACTGAAGCAAAGTCCTTAAAGGTACATGGTTTTAATTGGCTTCTTTCAGCAACCAGGGAATTGCAACATTGACAAGCCCTGGGAAAGGCCAACAGCGACTAAAAAATGATAAATCATATTTTCCAAGTAAAAACAAAGCAACAAGATTCTTAGCAGAGAGGTTCAACGACAACATCTAATTGGAGGTCACATATAAGAAAAACTGGTCAAGCACAAACGGCCCTTTTTGTTTCTTTTATGGCACAAGAATGAAATGGCTGACAATTTAATTTGATTTATCCTAGTGCTGTCTCTCAAGTGAACCAGTGAACACTTAAAATAACTGCAGCCAAAATAGTTGGAGATAATTTGTAGTAATCAAACCTCCAATCTAGCCCCAGGAAAGTGAAAGTCATAATAACCTGTCTTCTTACACTACCCCACTGAATGGATGTTTCTCTGGCAATGGTTCCAGGAAAATTCCTCCACAGAAGAAAGCTAAAACAAACACAAAATTATCAAACTGATAACTGCAGAACTCCATGCGTCTATTAGGTATATTCTGTGACTTTTTTGCTGTGCTGAGAACATTCTCTTGTCCTTTGGGAGACAGCGGACCTGTCTCTAGAAAGGAGGAATGTTATCTAATGGTACCAGATCAAAAGCCCCATCATTACTGGAATCCTCTGCTGTCAGAGTGTGAATTAGAAAGGTTCTCTCTTAGACCAGCTGCACACCTTTTTGAAGTTTCCTGGCAACTCTTTTCTGAACAAGTAATGTTGAGGAAAAAATGCAATATTTGGAAAGGTCAAGCAAGAAATATGCAGAAGTTTCTGCAGTTGGAAAAATACAGTGCCTTGCTTGATAAAAACATGGAAAACATAAAAATTCTGAGTGACACAGCTCATTTTAATATAAATTAAGAGTTCTTCCCATGAATCAGTTTTATAGTGCTCTAATTTTAAGATACTAAAGAAAAATTATAGAGTTGGGTTGAAATCTAATCAGATTTTTCAAACAGTTTGGATTTTTTTCAAAATGGAATACAATACAATGTCTTTACTTTGTTGACTGTATTTAGTGGTCCTGTGTTTGGTGGCAGTAAACAAATTATGGCCTCGTCGGTTAGAAAAGGCCTTTATTTGCTTGGCATGCATTACAGTCCCTGGTGCAGAGGCAGAAAATGACTGCAACACAATGCCAGTAATAAATATCTCAGGAGCCAGGCAAGTGCAGACAACAAACCTGACTGGATAAACAGCATAGAAATCTCATTGCGCCTCTTCCAGGGCAAGATAAATACATACAGAAGCTATATCGGAATGATTTAATACCGAGCCCTGCTCCTCCGACAACTTAATCCTCTCCTTCGCACTATTCAAATCATCTACAATGACCAAAATAAGGTCTGTTGTGTAACTGCTATTCTCCCACATTACTTTTTCACTTTTTCTTGTTGAAAGCTGCTGGATTTCTGCTGCCATCCTAATAGTTCAGTTGTTTCATTATTTTGTTGAAGATGAATCCCTTTGGGGGAATTTTTTGTGGACAGGCAGTTGTGTTTTAGGTCTCTAGTCCAGGGACACACAGGGGGAAACTCAGAATCGTACCACCAACCCTGGGGTTCTTTCCTTGATGAAAGTAATGCAGAGTATGGAGGTTTGGGCTTGGTTTTGGTAGAGCCGTCCATTTTAGGCAGGGCTGTCATTTTTCTAAACATGCAAAAGGAATAGAGAAGCACAATCGTACTCGCACACTAAATCATTCAGGGACACGCTTCCTCACACACCGATCTACAGGTGCACCCCCCATTACTTTATTTCTGAGCTCCACTGTGGCGGTCTGTGTCACAGATTTAATTTCTCCCACCATCTGCTGGCTGGAGGCCCAGCATCGTAGATCATATCCAGGCTGACAGATACAAACTGCATCTGTCTTTGTATGCTTCTCCCAAGGACTCACACAATATGTCAGGGTGGAATCACTTGCTGGCCACCCAATCTGCATCCTCACATTGTTACTTCCAAGGACTTCAGCATTATAAGCAGAACAGATAGCTTTTTAAATTTGGTCAGGGTTATAGCATTTTTTTTACTTCCTTTATAAGAGAACACACAGGAAATTAAGAAGAAACACAAAGAGAAACCTGAATATAACCATGAAAAACATAATAAACGTGATCCAGAAAATAACACAGGTTCATTTCTTTTTACTTTTATTGAACCCCAGCTATTTTTCCTCTTTGCAGCTCCTTCAATAAAACATTCAAAACACAGGAATGCAGATACAAGCTTTAGTTTAATTTTGAAGTGTGTTCAATTTGTAATTTATAATAAATTATGTAGTTTAATTACTAACTAACTTTAAAATTTCAATTATTAGCCAAATTAACCCTAATTAACTAATCCGTCCTGTGAAATTTGCTCTGCACCTGACAAAATATGTCGTGCTACATGTAATACATCTGGATGAAGTCATTCTCGCTTTGAGGCAACATTTTATCATCTGTACTTGTCCATCAATTACTCCATGCTTTTGGCAAGCTGAATCTGTAAAGACTGCGATGTCTGGTATGTCTGCGCCGTCAGTGCTGATCTTGTCTTTGGCCTCAGGGGATAAAGAAAGAGAAAGAGGAAAAGGGTGAGAGGTCAGTGAGTAAGAAAAATGGTTGATAGGGAATTACTGCAAAATGTCTCGTCTAATTTTATGTTTTTCTTAATGCAGGCAGAAAGTTTAACCAGTTCTTTAAAAGTCCCTTGATCATTATAGCTTTTGGCTGCTTCCTACCACTTTCTACATTGCTAAAAGTAATTTTGCATTGAAATCTCAAACCACATCTGCAGACCGTCCTAATGACTCAAGAGTGGATTCACATTTCTCTAATTTATCAAATAACTTCAACCACATCTGTAATAAAAAAATCCACATCCTGGAAGGTGTAAAGGAAAGGCTAATGCTGGGACATATTCAATTTTAAGTTGGCCAGTGATTTTCAATGGGTTTTAAAAGATGTCATTTTTTCCCATTGGTAAAAACTGATTCATTTGAATGAAGAATCAAAACCATTCCAGTCTGGCCTAATTGTAGATATCATAATTATCTCTTGTGTACACCCTGGAGATCACATGTATCCAATGCAACACTACGAACAGTGACCAAGAAGCTGATCAAAGAGTGAGGTTATTACCTATTTATTACCTAAAACATGATTATCTTCCCAGTCGGAGTACATGTTGCAGAGCAATTGTAATGGATTGCATAGTATTGCACAGGTGTTCCTGTAAATGTGTCCATAGTCTGTACTGCATAGATGATACACTAACGCTGCTGCTTCTGGCTGCTGTCATACATTTTTTGTGAGCAGAGCTGCAGCCTGTCACTGTTTTAAACTTGAAGATATGGCTGATGTTGATTGTCAGGACATATTGAACTACTCATCTGGATTTTGTCTCTGGATTTCTGGAGATATCGGAGATGTGACAAGACATGTACAGCCATAAATATCAGTGCATTGTCAGTAAGAGACAGAAATATCCATGAATTGACATCTGCTATTACATATCTGCCAGAACCAGCTGCAACAGACTTTCATTATTCAGCTACAGATTTTACTGAAGCTTCGTCATGGGTGCATTCGGACTGACACACTGCTTTCTCCATTAGAGTCTTAAGTGAGGTAACAGGTCATCTTTTTTTGACTTTTTCCCTGGAAATAAATTCATTTTGTTAGCCCCGACACTTGTACATCCTCTCTCCTGATTACATGAAACAAGAACCTTTTTACAAAGTTTTTACTGGATTGGCCTGTTTCGCTCTAAATCCCACCAAGAGGCCAACAGGGAGAGCCTCTAAATGTGTAATCATTTTTCCAGAAACATAAGTGGTCTCACTGAATATAAACACAAAGGGTGATGGAAACTGTCACTCACAGACGTGCTCTTGAATCAAATTGATATTTGAAAGGTTAAATGCATGTCAATGCTTACTTATACCTGAGTGCTGTGAGTCCTGCTGTAATTTTACATCAAATCAGTATGTTCATTGTTTCATGCTGATCTTCTTACTTTATTTATGTAAGACAAGGTACAACTTGCCCCCTGGTCTTGGTGCCATTCTGCATTTCTCTCATCCAATAATTGTTAATAAAAAGTTCTTGTGCATTTAGTTTAACCTCCAAGGCACAGGAAAACTAAATATATTCCTGCTGATGTTTTTATATAGGCACTACTTTTGAGTTGGAGCTCCATGTTAAAATGATCATTTAGTAGATTTTTTTAAAGTTGCTTTGTATTTTAGCCCTGATTCATAATTAAACACTGTATTGCTTAGTTTTGTAGAGATGTTTTTGCTCAAATGCTTTGATGTTGCTCGCAGCCATCGCTGTCTCTGTGCATGTATGAGTCATATGAAACCAATAATTTGAACCCTCACAGCAGAAATCCCTGTACAGACAATTAACAATGTTGTATAAACACCCTGCAAATTGATTTACCTCTGTTATCATTGTTAGACTACAGTTGTGTAAAAGCACATTAATTTTTAATCATGTTTGTAGTGTTCCCAATGTTTGTCCTCATTTATATAGTACTAAACACAACTCTTAGATAACCAAGGTACCAATGACGAAAGCTCAACAAAAATATGACAAAGTATTGATTACTGTACTCGTATTGTATTTGTCATATCCCATTGTGCAGAAGGTTTGATTTCTGTAAAAGAATAACACATTGAAAACACAGTGTGACCAAAATACAGATATGGCTTTAATTTGTTAGTAATGATGCCTTATGCCCGTTCACCTGCAGGTAAACTGCAAGGTCCACCTCTAGCTCTGCAAGCCAGTGGGTCAACAGCTCCCCAGGGCCTGACTGGCTATGGATGGATGGATCTGCTGCATGTCAGGGGGGCTCTAATACCTACACTCAATGAGCTGGCTAATGGGAGTCCTTTCAGCCTGACCCCTTTTCCTCACATGTTTATACGCCAAGCCCTCTTGGCTTACCCACTGGGCCATAGAAGGCAGGGGAGAACAACTTGCTTTAGTATCAGCAACATAGCTTGGCCTTAAGCTTGACATTTTTCTAATGTTTATGAGGCATAGTCCCATTTTCTCTAAGCTACTAAGCTTTGTTTTTCAAGGCTGTAGCTGATTGGTCTGCTCGCAGCTGTCAAAGGCACTGTTGATTTTGCATGCATTACATCTGCACTGATATTTTTAACCTGTTTTGCGAGGGAACGTTGAGTAAGCAAGCATGCTCAGTATCACGTCTACCATGCTCAGTACTCACAGTGTCAGGGCATGTTCACACCAAGTATTTAGGAGTGCTTACTTGTTCTTGTATCACTTGGGCGGTAAAAACAACACACGTCTGTGTTCACACAATTTTTAACTGTTGCTGCATCTGTTTTTGTTGTGAGGTTAGATCAGAGTAACAACTACGGAAAACGCCTGCAAACTGGGCAGTGGTATTATTTTTAGGCAGAATAGTCGGATTTATTTTTACTATAAGCATCATAATGTGTTATCCTACTAAGATACATTGACCACTTGCCTGCGGTTGACCAGCATTGACAAAATGATTGCGTTTTGCTTCATTCAAGTTGAGCAGTTAATAGGTCATGCCACAATGTAATATTTTTCAACACCCATCACTTCTGCAAACCTCTACATAATCAAAGTTGAGGTTGTCGACATTGACTCACAGACTCTGTGTATTATTCATTATCTCTGACTGAGAGAATAAGTAAAGGCTGTCACGGGAGCCCAGTCAGTGAGGATTTAATTAATAGAACCTGCCACATTCCACTACATCCGCTGCCTTTCTAAGAACTCATAAAAGCCATCCCTATCTGCCGTAATTACACTAAACATGTCACAATAAAGCTCTGCCGATGATTAATTTGAGTTGTGGAGAGGATCAATTCATTTATTTGCAAGCTGCCTCTGTGCTTCCTTTTGTATTTCATTGTATTTTTTCTTTGTATTTTTGGACCGATTTCATTAACTGTCACACTTCCTGATTTTTGATACTGTCCTTGTTCGTTTTTCCAAGACACCTGAAGGAATAGACTGTCTTATTAGCCACATCACATTACCACTGAAATTTACCATGAGCCCTAAGGTTTTTCCATCTCAGAGGCAGTTACATTAAAATGAGTAGTAAACCACAAACCGTGTACTTCATAATACCAGAATCTCAAGGGTCTTCAATCAAAGTCCTGTTAGTAGGACCGCAAGGCAAGAGGTAGAGCTGTAATCTTAAAGTGAAAGCCTACAGCTGTACTGCTCATATAGCGTAGTTAATGGAGGATGTGATTCTGTTCAGCAGTGCTTGTCCTGCAAGGTGACTCGGTCAGCATAACCATGTGAATTCCGAAGACCACCCTTCGGTTACAGTAATGGGTCGGAGGCCACAGTTATGTACTAACTGGTGTGCCGTGGCATAAATAACAGGCGCAGGGCATCTGGCAGGGCCATAGATCATACTGTCGACAGTGGAAGTATGATATCAGATAGGAGAAAGAGGGAGAAGTAGAGATAAATAGGAAAGCGGAGAGAAGGAGATGATAAAAAGAGGGAGAAAAGGAAGGGAAAGGAAGGAATCGGGGGCGAATTAGATGACTGTTATTGATTATCTGCCTGTAGGCGAGGAAGTAAGGCCAAATGTTCTGCTCAGCCAGACAAAAAAGTGTATTATTTCAAAGGTCGTGGCATGCATTACAGTCTTTTTACTCCAAGTACACTTGGACAAACAGCAGAATAACAGCACACTGATCCGGCCTCTATAACATGTAGGACTGAATGTTACAGCCACATGAGTAGTGCTTGTGTTTTGACTACATTTTGTGATGGTCTGTTGCATGCAGGTGTGGCTGTGCGTGCCATTCATTTGTCCCGAGGACTGTTTGTATGATGCACTATCTACATAGCAACTGCCTTTACACTTTGTCTACATGATAGCGTGCCAGAGACAACAGGTTTGACAAGATACGCGGATGCGATACACTACACGTTTTGAAAGCACGTTGTACATTTGTATTCATTTCCATGTATCAGACAAATCTGTCTGATAAAAAGCTGTTATTTAATTGTCAACTTTGTCCCTGCATGGACTTCAGTCCACCTGTAAAGGTAAATAGTTTGAAACGTCATGCTGTCTGCATCTTGTTGTCTTTGTTTTTAATTTTTCCTTTTCCATTGAGGATTTCAGCATTTTCATGTAATTACAAGAGTATTACATCAATGACCTTCTTGCTGGGTCTTTGATGTTGGGATTTTGTGTCATCTCTTCAGAGGAGACTTCTGTAGTGGGAGTTCTACAGACTAGTATTTCTCTGAAGAGCAGGAGGGTCTTGCTCACATGACCTTCATGGCAGAACATGTGAGAAAACCTCTTGCCCTCCGATATCTTGCAAGTCAAAAGCTGCCGAGACAGTTTCATGAATACCAGTTAGGTTTGTCTTTGTCTGCCTTTCTGCAGGGCGCATTAGTCACTGTCTAAATGTCACATGAAGAAACTCCTATACAAGTTGAGCATTGACAGAAACACAGGAAATGTTATTAGGCAACCGCTGTAATCATGTATTGTTACTGGAAATGGAACAAAATACTATCTATTACCACCAAGTAACCACCGAGTGTAACTCCACCGTTACGTTTGTATTCCTCATAAATCATTTGCAATTTAAGATTTCTTCCAATTGAACCTGATGACTGTTTTTCACACCATCAGCAGTCCAACTATTCATAGTTCAGCTGAACTCATATTAGCTTTGACTTTATGTTTGCTTCTCCTGTTGCTGCCGACATCTCTCACACACTTCCGTGTCTCAGACAGATGCAAATGTCTGTCTCGACGATGTTCTTTGCTAGAAACAGCCGCAGGCAATGGGCTTTGTTTCTGCAGACGGCTTGTCTGCTTTTCTGTGCCATATTGACGCAGGACCAGTTGAGATGTAGATAACAACTAGATTTAGTTTCTCTCTCAGGTTGGACTAGCACAAAAGTAAATAATTAAATTGTTAGTCATCATCATTTGGTTTTCACTATCGAAAGGACATCACCTTTAATTGTTATCATCTATTACTTGGCAATAGACACACATGGAAATCATAAGGCCTTATACTGGTTCTGCAGAATGAGATCAGGTCAGGTGTATAAGCTAAAAAGCTCACTGTTATCACCTTAATTTCTGATGCTACAATACATTAACTATTGACACAAAATGAAGCAAGATGCTGTGGGCAGATTTGTGGCAGATATTTCACCTCTGTGTTCAAGGTTTTTGTCCTTGTCCACCAGTTGTGACTGACCTAGAATGACACAAACTATTAAATAAGGTAACATATGATATACTCAACAACTATTACTATTTTAAGTACTGACTTTTGTCCTATTATAACTAACTATTGACATAATGACGCAAGATGCTCTGGGCAGATTTCAGCCATGCACACAACCCTTGTTCATGTTGTAACAGTGTTTTTCATGAATATTGCATGGACAGACTCATGTGCCCCCTTGTATTTTATGATTCATGATGTATGTTCTATCTAAAGAGGCCTTTATCTGGTGAAACCCTTCCTTTAAACATTCATAACAGCACATTTCATTCGCCACCCTTTGCACATGACAGTATAAGAAGGCGGGGGATACCGGGGCATACTAAAGCGAAAATGAGGCAGACATTCCTTATGCACGAGTGTTGTGTCTTTTGGCACCATGTCAGGGCACCCCTGTTATGAAGAAACTGGGGTGTCTGTAGTGTTTTCCTCCATTGATATGAGTGTGTTTGGGTTGAGGAAGAAAATGCTGGCTGATGCTAGTGTGGGATTGAGCTCCAGCAGCCTCCCAGTGGGACAAGAGGACAGGGATGGGTCTCTTTCAGCAGGACTCTGATTAGACCCATCGCCCTAGCTGCCATGCTCCACTCACACTGGTAATTGGAGCTGGCAGGAGGTTGGCATGCACTCCTCCCCTGCCCCCTCCTCTACTCCTCCCTTTCCCTCTCCTTCTTACTTCTTTTCTCTCACTTCCCTCATCTAAGTCTTACCTCATCTGCCCGTGGCTGTTACCGCAGAGGCACACCTCCTTGACACAATTGTTTATGATTACTGTATCGTGTTTTCTTAATTTCACTAATTGCCATATTACTAGTGCCTCTTCCCCTTTCGGATGATGTTGCCAATGTTTCCTCATGCCTGTTGTATATAGTTAAGGCCCCCATTGCTCTTCTAGTTGAAAAGTACAATCAGAAAACCACATTATGCCTTTCCCCTATGCCTTGTTTTTCTACTGTACTGCTATATGCAGACACGTTCTGCTGAGCTACTCATATTGCAGCTCGTTTCTGTGCGTGATAACAGGCTGTTAGGAGAACAATGGACCTATTTATTTTCGAAATCACTGAGGAACCAGTTCATGCGTACCTAACTTTACCTCTGACGCCTTTCTGGCACTGCCTCTCAAATGTAAATCCAGGGCGTTTCTACTACTTGTTGTTTTGCAAACAAAACAGAACCTCATCAAATATTGCGGGTTCAACGAGTGGACATTGGAATGAGACATCTACTACACTAGATTAGACCAGTATTAGTAAAAGGTTTTACAAGCAGCAGAAATAATTTTTAACTATAGTCTTCATACATGAAAAACAAGTCCCCAGATTGGTGGAAGTGTCACACCTATGTGATATTATCACAGGATATGTTTTGGCTGAGACTAGACAGAGGAGTAGAGCGTTTTTTGATGAATTAAACTCCAGCACAAAAGGGCCTTATTATTAAAAATGCCCTCTATCTTGACAAACATCAGCCTGCACTGCCCGCACTATTTCATTGGATTCTCTCCAAATTTTCCCCATTTCTTCTGCTTTTCCTTCGAATTTAAGAGAACTGAACAAAGGCATGTCTTTGTCAGTCTAGGATGACAGGAGTTGGCAGACAAGGCCAGCTGCAGGAGTTGCAGTAGTAGGAATAGACAGACATGGCTTGAATCTTACCCAATAGCTCGACAAGATCTTTGATAACTGCCTTAAAAGGACTTTCAATTATTCTTTTTTTTTTTTTTTTTTTTTTTACAAAAGCCAAGGACAACTTCAGATAGCAATGTTAAACTGTATGTGAACTACAAGGTTTTACAGTTATGAAACCATATCATGAATATTTTGTTAACAGTTTAACTAAAGGTAAATAATAAACTGTTAACCCTTTGGTAATTCTGTTATATACTTTAAAGGGTACTTCAGTTAATTTATGCGTACTTCACCTCTACACTTCTCCAAGTAAGGCCATATAATATATATATATATAATGCTTTCTATAGGCTTGAAAGAAATCTTAAAAGTGGCAATAGGTATATTTTGCTATAAGCAGATCAAATCTTTAAAAATCCACAGCAAAATGTTGACACACTTCTCAGACCCTGTGTGCAGAGTCCCTAGAGTAGCTTACCTAGGTGTGATTGACAGGACACTGTCACGATTCATACAATTAATTGGTTTTTGCAGTTACAATCTACAGTGTGGAGTTACATTGAGAAGTGGGGGGATGTTAAAGGCTAAATTGATTGTTGCAGGTACAAATAGCATGCAAAGCATGAGTCACAAACACTGGGAATGAGTAGAACATAATGCATTGGACCCAAGTGTTTATTTCGCCTCTGTGTTCAAGTCTTTTGTCCTTGTCCCTCAGTTGTGACTGACCTAGACTGAAACAAGCTATTAAATAAGATAAGTTTGTTAAATATATATATTTTGTATAGAGCAGTACAACTACCAATTCACATGTATTGATTGAATAAATGGACTGTATTCTTGCAAGAAATCTATGAAAAACATCTTGACGTCTCTGTTTTGTTATATAATTATACCTAATTCTTAGGTCTTTAAATATTTTAGCTCTTTAAGAGGATCTCCGAGCGCAGTCTTCTGTCCTTCTTCTGAACATAACTACCTGAACCCACCTGCATTGTGTGCATACAGTATATGAGTATAATTCAGTGGTTTCCCCACATTTCACCTTGAAAGTCTAATAGTAGAGGAATCTTTTTGCGATCCATTTATGCTACCAAACTGTCCACTTTTTATATTTTTCTTCGAAGTAGGCCCGCATTCAATAAATTACGGCAGTCTCAGCATTATGCAGGGTATCTGTTGGCAGACCTTTTTCTGTCATTCTTTGCTTTCTTCATCTGTCTCTCTCTCTGCCTTTCCCTTCTATTTCTCTTTAGAGAGAGCAAACCACAGAAGAGCATGGCACACTGCTGCTGTATGTTTGGTTTAGATGTCTGAAAACTACTGTTACCATTATTCATACAGTGACAAATTGTACCGTGTTATTTCATTGTGCTCTAGTTTAGTACAAGTATTCTGATTTCAGTTGGGATGTCTGAAAATGAATCCTGCATGGCTTGAGAGGAAGTAAGTCTTGCCACAAAGATAAGAGGCCATACAGAGATCTGTCAGCTACATCTGAATATGAGATGATCTAGGCTACATGCCAAACACAAGGGCGAAAAGGAGAACAACTGCTTTGATCGGGGATCAGAACAACACCCATGCCCTTATTCACACTATAACCAAACTGTATAAGTTTACAAATTGATTTTTTAGTCAGACTATGTTTTAATAATTTTATGATATTTTGTATAAAGTTGTTTGTTTTTGGTGAAGTGAGCAAAATTTATATTTCTATTTATTGGGGAGTTTTGCTGAGAATCCTGTCTTTTCTAGTGGGATTATAATTTAAGTACATTGCCTCAAAATAACTTGGTAAAAGTTTCTTTCTTACAGTTCGTACAAATCACCTTGAATATGTCTAAATGTTGTGATGATTGGTTAATTTAAGCAGACTATTGTGTTTTACTTTTGTGACACTTTGGTCACTTCAGATCTAGACTCTGTTTCTTCAACTTTCCCTAATTTCTTTCTTGTACTTGTGTTTTTCAGCCTTGTAGGCATTGTTTTATACTGATCCAAAGGCAGGAGTTGAAAACCATTGGAACTAACACTTTGACCCAAAGGACATATCTCCGTATAAAGAAAGATAAAAGAGATTAAAGGTTTAAGAGCAAGCTGATAATGAGACCTGTCAAGGGCCATTGTGTTTTCTCTTTATTAATTCTGTTCAGAGGTTGAATTGGGATTTATTATGAGGGTGAGGTCGGGGCTCTGATTTGGTTTTGCAGCTCAGTTAGGCCGTGTAAATGATAGTTTTTCTTACAAATGCAACTTTATGATTCATTTACAGTTGAATATCAAATGTGTATTGCAAAGCCATTACAGGGAACATAAATAATTCAGGTAATTTATTTTAAATGGTCTGTTACATTCTCAAAACTCATCACACTGAGATATTGTTAAATCTGAATATCAGACAGTTATAAATTAAACAGTTGCTAGTGTTTTAGTTTGCTCACCTATGTAAGACTGTATACAGGTGATTGATGGTACGCAGTGACACAACTTGTCATTATAGTGAGACAGCACAGAAGTGGGTGTTCGGTGATGATTGACAGTTCCAAACTCTTTTTAGAGCTCTTTACATTTACATTTAGTCATTTGGCAGACGCTTTTATCCAAAGTGACTTACAAGGAGCAGAGCAACTTACAAGGCCAAGGCAGGTTAAGCGTAAGGAGGTGTTGCCTAAGGACCCCTACTGGAGCTAGGCCACAGCCAGGATGGCCACATGGAGGGTGGTGATGTTACCACTACACTATCCAGCCGCTCTTTACTCTCCTGCAGCAGCAATATTATTGTATTATTGTATTATTTTATGCCTTCCTGATAACACTTGGAAACCAGATCTTTGCCTGAGATAGTCTGGGATGAATTTGTCCATATTTTGATAATCTTATGATATGATATCAGCAAATCTTTCTGAGGAAAAACAGTCTTTCACCGTACTATCCAAAACTCTGTTTTAAGAATTATACATTATGTGTTGTCATGGCTAAGCCTTTACCTTCATTATGATGAGTTGGATTATTCAAATAGGTTTATTTATCTTGCTAAGCCTTAGGCAGCTCCTTTATGCATGGATGCTCACAGGCAGATTGCAACTATCCTTTCCTCTGTCTAAACCTGAAACTCCCCATTCTGGGTAATAAGCCGGCTATGATAATCAATCAGAGACTGGGTTTTTTTGTTTTTGTTGTTTTTTTTTTTCAACAAAATGTGAAATCCAAATCGACATCAGATCTACCTTTTCCTTGTACTATTTTTTGCACTTAAACTAATTTGTGTGCACACACACTCACGTGTATATGTGCATGTTGTGATTACATTTTGGCCTGTAGCACCTGAAATGTATTTGCTCTCTTTTATCCTCTTCGCCGTCCTTGCCAGCTCAACAGCTTTCATGCACTCGACGCCTCTCACTGCAATTGAGAGCCTATTCTGTCAGAAATCTTTTTGTAAACACATTTTCCTCCTTTTGTTTATTTTCTCTTGCTCTGTATCTGTGGCTATACTAAAAATCTACTTTGGCAAATTTTCAGAGAACCAGATCCCCCATGGCTTCCCTACTATCGATATGGGTCCCCAGCTGAAAGTGGTTGAGAAGACCAGAACTGCCACCATGCTGTGTGCTGCCAGCGGAAACCCAGACCCAGAGATCTCCTGGTTCAAGGACATGCTTCCTGTGGACATCAGCAGCAGCAACGGGCGCATCAAACAGCTTCGCTCAGGTACAATTTGATTTCATCTGAATAGATTTTTTTTACCACGTTAATCTGCATGACATGACACGTTAGACATGCGGATGATGTTAAAACACAAAAGGCCTTCGTTGAGATGTATGACTTCATGTATTCTATTTCATCACGAAATACATGAAGGGTTTATTCTGCTTGTCATTGTCACTTGGATGAGTTAGCTGAGTTTTGCAGGGTTTTTAATACTTTATTTTATTTATTTATTTAGAAATAAAGTTTTCCCTATGTTTTTACAGTCTTTGATAGTGATGCATGGGCTTGTAGCCTTCTTAAGCACAGAAAAGATATATTTTCACCATATTAAATAATCCTTCAAACATGCAGCTAGGTCACAATGAGAGCAGGCAATGATTGCCTCATCAGCTAGGAGTCAGCCTTGAAAAAATGCTTATAAGAAATCAATGAGGTTCTCTTTGTTCACAGTAGCAATCCACTTGATAAATAAATAGTGAATGTCTGACCTGGATTAGATGGAAGAGGTGCAAGGTGGAAAGATTAGTGGCTTTTGACCAGGTCCGGTCTCGTCACTCCTTACTAAATCTACCTCACTTAGAGAGTGTCAGACCAAGCTGCATGTCTGACACCCCAAAGATTAAAGATGAGAGCTACTCCAGAAAAAGCCTGGTGCTAGAGCTGCCCAGTGGAAGCTGAATACGGGTCAGTGGAGCGTGTTTACTTGGACTGTTCATGTTCTTGCTATATTAAAATATGGCTCTACTACAGGCACAGCCCGAATTAGATGACGATCTCTAATTAATTAGATACTAACATAGCTATGTAATTGTTTGATAATGTTTTTCTAGCAAGGATACATTTCTGCACAAAATTGTGATTTTCTTTAACTTAGTTTTAACTGTGATTTCACTTATGGCAACAAACTTTTAATTAGTTTCCTTTCCCGCATGTAGCGAGTGCCTGAAAATGTGCTGATATGTAATGCCCCCAGACTAACAGTTCTTTTTATCCACCACCCTTTTTGTGACATCTGCTGCCGTATCAGGATTTACATTAGCGCATATGACCTGAAATGAGGCCAATTTTGCAACGGCAGAAAAAAGCGCATTCATTGTGTGCCACAGTTTAACAGAAAAGACAGCCCCAATTTCTCCTATTGCATTTGGTCTATCTTTTTACACCATCCAAATCATTCACTGTGTAACTTCTATTCATTTTAATACTACTGACCTGAATACATTTTGCTGTGTATGACTTTCATTCATTTGTCTTGCTCATTTTACTAACTGTTGTCTGCAAAAATATAGTTCGTGCATAGAGTGGAGGTCATATTAAATCAGAAAGCTCGATGAAAAAAGAGGTTTAAATTGCATACTGGTACAATCTTGCTGTGGAGTAAGACAGATGTGGTTGTAGCTGCTGTCAGCAAGTGCAAAAGCTTTTCATATTCATATTTCCCTCATTCTCAAAGGTGATTTACAGACATCCTCTACTGCCCAAAACTAATACTTGCTTCAGAACATTGATTATGGATGCTGAGCTTTGTATACACTGCATTTAAGTGACCTCTACTCTGCATTAGTTGTTTTTGCTTTTTATCTGTGGCCTGTCACAAGCCATGCTTTTCTCTTCCACTGTTGTGAGTGGATTACTAACTAATCTCTCAACCCTGTTTGCATCGAAATTATTCCCACCTAGGTGGGACACCAATTAGAGGTAAGTATGATGAATAAAATATGTTGGAAAATATCACCACAACCATTGCCACACATCAACATCAGACCTCTGCATTCCCCCCAACGCCACATCACCAGGTTCATCCTCGCTGTTAGCACTAACCCACCCTCTTCCACTTGCCCCTCATCTCTTCTCAAATTGTCAAACTGTCTGTTGTCTGCTCCTTAACAAACAAATGATCACCAACCCTGATGTCAGGAGAATGGAAATGCAAAAAACTAGTCGAAGGTGTTATCTTGTAAATGAGCTTTTTCAAGGATCCTCTGGTACTGTTAAAAATTAGCTGCGTTATGAGCAATAACACACACTCACACACACACACAAACATTTTTCAGCGCCAGACTCTGCTCTGACTTTTCTGTGGAAAAACAGCTAATAGTTTTTATTTTAAACTAAAGGGCACCATTGCCACATGAGGATCTCCCAGCCTCAGTCTCCCAAATTGAAATGCATTTGCATACAGCTTATACAGCGTTGCCCCCAGCCCCCGTCATGGGTAAAGGATGCCTGGTCGAGATTGTTAAGGTGGAAGCTTCAGCCCTTTTTCATGAGATCATCTGCTTTTCCCCTGAGTGAAAGCATGATTTCCTTTCAACAACAGCGAAGTAACCAGGGAATGTCTCGAGCAAACTGAATGCATTTGGAACCACCAGCCGTCTGTTGCACTGTCTGTGCTTCCATCAGGCCTAATATGGCCCATATTCAATTAGATGTTTATCTCTTTAGGAGTGAAGAGAGCTTTATAAAAGCTTATGTGCCACGGTAAACAGTGAAATGACCTTGCAGAGCATTTGCCAGTGTTCGAGTAGTTGGAAGTTTGGTGTCGCAGCTCTGACGACTGTCAATCCAGTAACCTTCTACGTTCCTGTTGTACTCACGCTATTTTTTCCCGTGGGAGAGCGGCCAGATTGACAGATTGGTGACACCAACATTAGTATTCAGGTGCATGTAAGTGCTGAATCAGACGGCGATGAGCTCAGCCAGCAGAGCAAACACCTTGGAGGGATGTGTTGTCATGAGATCTGAAGTGGTGTTATCACATGTCACTGCCACGCCCTGTTTTGCTTCTTCTTTTTTTGGTCTCGTCTTGATTCGACTACCTTATGGTTGGTGTTTAACCTGTTTGTTGCATTCATCCCATACTGCATGATGTAAAAAAAAAGTGTATCCTGACATCGTCTTACGAGTATTTTTGTCATGTTTAAACTGCATGGTGACTAGCTGCCTTTCGTGCTGGTACCATGCTGTTTTTGAGACATAAGTGTTATCACTCATTTGTGACATGAATTTGTATTGCTGAGTGAAGTGCTTTTGTTTTTTAATATGTATTTTTAAATCATGGGATGCAGGTAGGTTTTGTGTTATTGGTCCCTTTTCCATGTGTCAAAGTATGAATCTCCTCATTTGCAATTCAGTAGAAATTATTACACGATGGTTATAGACAGGGAGTGTCAGAATGCCTCCACCAAGACAGATCCCTCTGGGCTTTCATGTTTTGTTAGAAACAACATCTTAGCCTCCTGTCTGATGTCTACAGCTACTTGGGATTATGAATACAAATCTAAGCCATATGGCATCTCCCTTGAGGGCTTTGGTGAGACATGGTCAGATAGTTGGTAATGGAAGAACAGCTCACTGTTAAACATTGGGAGCTGCTTTGCAGGAAAATGTCAGGCCATCAAGTATCTTCAGTTAAGTTCAGTTTAGTAAATTATATTTACATTTCTCTTAATGCTTGTTAAGTAAATTTTCTGTCAACAATTATGACCTCTGAAAATGATTACTCAGGTTTTTAAATTAGGCAACAGTTTGATTGCATCTGTGTTATTACATCAATACCTGTGCTTTTTTTGAGTGCAGTATATCTTCACTGCCTCCGAACAGTGGCCTGAGAGAGATAACGCTCCATGACACAAACACTTCATATTGTGATTTATTTCTAGAAGCAGAACTCCTAATCAAACTGTGATGGTTATGACATGTTATTCAGGTGATGAATTGAAGCTCAGCCACGTCTTTTTTTTCCTCTTAAACACAACTAGGCAAACATTCTGTCAGCAGTATTTTTAAACTTGCCAATTCAGATAAAAACATATGTTTTGAGCATTTTCTTTACAAAACTGCATCTATGTCAGAGGCATCTAATTACACATGAACTGGGTTAAACTAGTTGACTTCAAGCTCTCTGATATCTGCTGTGGTTTTATGCCAAGTTACATCTCATGTTCCACAACTGTCAAGGCAGCTAAATTTGTTAATCCTCCACACAGGAGCTCTGCAAATTGAGAACAGCGAGGAGTCTGACCAGGGGAAATATGAATGTGTTGCCATGAACAGCGCTGGAACTCGTTACTCCGCTCCTGCCAATCTCTACGTGAGAGGTAAAGTCAATTCTCTTTTCAATTCTCGAATTTTTCTGACATTGTCATTTGACATTGTTGCGAGCCCACAAACAATGCAGCTTTTTTTTATCATGCACTGCTTTATCTCTGCTCTCTTTTAAGACCCTGTACGCCCAGGTGATTTAAGCTATTCTGGATGATTGGAGCACTTCCGAGTGCGCAGGAGGGTGCAGACCGTTTTGACTGATGCATTCCTCACTGTTAGCTTTGTTACACCTGGTGGCAAATTGCACAATTATTATTCCTATTGCTTCATGGAGTAATTCCCAGACTAGTTCTGCCCACCTCTAACCTGAGGAAAACACTTTAATTGTTGTGTAATTTCCACATGTGATGACTACTCTTATACCACTATGTCTCTTTCTTTGTCTCCAATCAATCCTCTCACCATTATCCTTGCCATGCCATTCCTCCCATACCAATGAGCTGAACTAACCTCAACCTCCTGTTTGGCTGCAAATTCAACCAGGTGCGGCCTCTGTGAAAACAGCTGCATTGAAACCGTTTCCTCTACTGGCACTGAAAGCCATGCCAGGCCTACTTTCCTTTTTATTTTGACTGTATCGAAGGGCTCCATTATTCCGCCCCTTGCAACAACCTAGAGCTCCTAAAGGCATGAAGGAGTCTGGAGTTTCAGGGTTTGTTTTTGTAGTGGTATCTTCATAAACAGACTAATGCAGAGCAAGGGCAGCATTGTACCCATGCTGGAAAAAGCTGGTATAAGAGAGAGAGTAGTCTAGGTCAGCCCCTGTGGATAACACCACCATGTTTGATGTACATGAAACAGAATAGCTGCTGCAGTTGTTAGTGTGGGTGGACGGGCCTGGAGGGAGTGAAAGTGTCAGGTTAAGAAAGAGACATGCTTGGCTATCTTCGTAATTTTGTTAAAAGTGCATGCAGCAGTGCATCGTACAAGATTTTATGGATAAATGATTCCATTGTCTCTTTTTTCATGCACCAAGATAAAATAAATAAACCAGTGGCTGATTATACTTTTAAAGCAGACTGTATATTAGAAACACCTGCTTAGGAAATGTAAGACTGAATTAGAGTGCTACCTTTTCCTTTCACCTAGATATGTGGTATTAATATTTAGCATTAGTTTTTTTTCCTTAAAGGAAACTATCCAAGAAAAATGTTTTTGCTACAGACAGATTTTTCACCTGGATCAGAGCAACTTGAGGTAAAATCATCTTCAAGGACCATAGCAGCATCAAATTTACAGATTAAACACTGTGGGCTTCAGAAGGTTTAGATCTTAAATCTTGACAGAGGAAAGGTAGTCAGCCAAGCAGCAAAGGCGAGGAAGGGATGTAAGTCTCGTCTATTAATCAGGGCATGTCTGTCACAGGTGCAGACATGGCCTTTTTTTCCCCTCAGAGGTAATTACAGTGGTTGTGTGGCCTGGCGCCAGCCGAGCCCTCCAGCCCAACTAGTCTGTAACACCACCCAGGTAGCTGTCAACCCGCTGGCCCTGAAACCAACTTTTCCGCCTGCCTCACTACAACAGTGGAGAGATAGAAATCAAACCAACCGTAACCTTTTAAAAGTGTACTTGTCTGGAATGGAGAACAAAGCCATGTTTTTACTAAGTCTTTGTTACTGCTGCAAGTATAAGGAGACGAGACCTCGGGCTGTGCTATCACTCGGCTGCTTGATTGAATCTAAAACATCAGGGACTCAAGACAAGTGACCTTTGACGTGGCTCTCTTTCTCTGCTGTTTTATATTCTGAGGTACCAGAGAGGAGTTTTAGGGCCTAAAAACATCTGCACTCCAGTAAACATGACAAGCGTTGGAGTCAAAGAGGTCATTGGGCAACTGCTAAATTTTAGTGTTCATGTGTAGCAGCAGGCTATAAAAATTAGTCTAATAACACATTTATTGTATGTGATGAAAAAAGGTTAGTTTGTCTATGAACAAAAAATACAATACTACTACAAATTTACAATTTAATGCTGAGGCTTACTGTGTTGATATTATTCACAGTACTCACACTATTAGAACTTATCACTTGATTAAATGTAGTGTCTTCAAAACATTTCATCCTCCTTAGCTAGAATAGTCATTTGTAACCTTGCAATGTCAATAATGTTACCACGGCCTGTAGGTGACTTATGAAAAGATGACTATGGGAAAAATAATTGTTGTTTTATTCTCCATCAACACCCTTTTAACAGCACAACCCCACACACACTCCAGCCAGACGTGCGTTAAATGTGCTTCTTATGGGTTAGTGTTTTGTGTCCCCCTTTTTTTTTTCCACTTGCCGTCGTTACCTGATCCAACTCCTGTCTGCAGGTACACAGACATGCTGCCAGCGCCACTGTCACCACCCTTGTCTTGACATTTTAGAGCCACCAGAGAGTGATGTCCTCATATTTCTGTGTGGGAGGGGAGGTTAAGACTGAGTGAGGATTGGGGGGCGGGGGAGAACGGGGTGGACTTCTCTGGATCTGCTCATGGAATGGTTTCCCCTTCCTGTCTGTGAATCTATTTATGTCTTTCCACTTCTCATCCATTAAGAGTGTGTGCGTCTTTGTAGGTGTGCAGGTGCATGTACGCCTTGTTTGCTGCGGGTCGCTATCGGTGACCTCCTCTTAAGGATGAACCCATCAACGTGGGCAGAATCACAAGTGTCCTGTGATTGTGCTTGAGCGCTCATTTGTCAAATGCTTATCCTGCAGCAGAGGAGGGGTGTCAGCTTCTGTCTGCTGGCACTCCTTCATATATCCATGTGACATGTCAATATGTCACTGAGGATAAAGTGCTGCAGGCAGGCTTTTCTTTCACCAAAATATCTTCATGCTGTGTGTGTGTGTGTGTGTGTGTGTGTGTGTGTGTGTGTGTGTGTGTGTGTGTGTGTGTGTGTGTGTGTGTGTGTGTGACAGAGAGGGAAATTTACAAAACGATTTTACAAAATGAACCCTTTTGGTCACATTTAGTGTTCTCCACATGAGCAAGTGCTTCTGTAGCATGACACATAAAAAATTTAAGTTCAGTAAATACATAATTTCATATTTGAACAGTCTATATATATCTTGCTTAAGTTGGTAATTCAATGAAATGTATGTATAAAAGTGTATGTGGTGAACTTAGACAAACTAAGTTATTCTTAATATTCTAATTAGGTAGAATCATATTGCTTTGATAAAAGTAATTTCCCTCTCTAGTGCTGTATGTATGCAGTACTTTGCCTATCTGTGTCATGTCACTAACCTCCACGGCCTCTTTGGAAACATTGTTCTGTTTCACTGTGTTGTCTTCCTCTCCACTTTGTATCTTTTCATTCCATCGCTCACCTCCATCAAATCACTTCATCTGCAAACAGATCAGCGTGAAGGTTGGTCATTTTCGCTTTTAATCCATTCCCTTCAATTTGTTGCAGATTTTAGGTGAGATCAACCCCTCCCTCAGATGAAAACATTCGTGCCTTCCTTGAAAATAGAAATATTAATAATAGCTCTCCCTAATCCTCCGTAGTGTAAATGTGTCATCTTGTCTACTTGTTTGCATGAATCCCTGAATAGTTTATGCATGCCTTACAACGCCACTCCCCCCAAACCGTGTTTCAGTTAGCCTTGCCAAAATACACAAGGACTCCCTGTGCAGTTTCCTTTAGTCATTATTAGATCTGCTGTGTTATGTTGCTGTGCATTCTTCCCACTCACACCCATATTGTCACTGCCAACACCATCTACCAAAAGCTATAGCTTCTTTCACCCTCAGACTTTCCATCTGCCTCTGTAAAGCCCATCAGAGGTGTGTGATAGATTACTCCGGCATTCAGGTGGCAACCGGATTTGTCAGGCATTTAGGCAGCAACACCCCTGTTCTCCCACTGAGGGACATGGGTATCAGAACTGACAAAGCCGTTGTCAGGGGATTATGTCTGTTTTACCACCATGGGTATTCGGAAGGATTTGATAGACACATGTTAGGCTAATAAAAAGACATCTCTATGTGATAGTGCTGCAGGCAGTCCTGGAGGAAAAGGAAGTTTGTATTGTTGTTATGGTTAAAAACCTGTTATCAAATGTATACACTTAAAAATCATCAAAGTCATATTTGCTTTAATTGAAATTACTGTATAGCAACTGAAAATTAGCAAATTTATGCAAGTAATTAATTTCCTGACTTTTGAGCCACACAGACTGAACCTTTGATGTAGAGTTAATGAATAACGGCTTTGACATTGTTCACGAGAGGGGTAATGTTTTGGAAGTTATCTCTTCACTTGTACCATCTGAAAAACACTCCTGCACAAAGAGCTGACCTAAGGAATATTTAAGAATGAGCTGGCAGTGCACTGACAGGAGGATGATCAGCCATCATGGTAGCCCAGTGCTGCTGCCAGGAAGCCTGGGAGCCCACTGACTTTGTGCCAGTTTGCTCAGATATTGATTGACTGAACAGGTTCTGCTATCCTTGGGCACTTTGTCAAGGCAGTTAAATTTATAGGTATCCAGCAGGCAGGCAGGCAGGCAGAGTGGAGACAGGACTTATTTTGTGGTTTTGATAGAGTCCCGGAGCCCGTCTCTCCAAGCCGCTCTCAACAGGAGAGAGGCTTCGGGGGAATCGATAACAATTACCTGCCCTCTAGTCATTTTGTTCCACAGCACCTCTCCAAACTTAACCGCACGCCATGAATTATTCACAACATTAAGTGTTCAATATACACAGACCCCATTGACTGACTGCTCTTAGCACTGTTTAGTCTATGGAATGATGAAAGAATAACAGACACTTTGAACTTAATGGTCTTACATTAGACCTGCTTCTCTCAGGTTTCTCTTTTTCATAAGCATGTGTTGTGAAAAGTAGCTGCACTCAGAGAATGGTACAATTGTTTGAGAAGACACAGGTGGTCACCGACATAAGTGGACTGCTTACACGTTTTTCTCAAAATACTCAAAGGATAATCTGCCGTGTATTAGTCATACTGGAAATCAGATGTTTAGCCATTTTGGACCAATTTCCTCCTTTATCTTCTTCCCCAGTGTACTTGAGCTTGTGATCCCATTCCATATCTTTCTTCGGCTTCTGTGCATGTTTTGCTTGAGAATGTCGTCTCCGTCCTGTTCCCAGGCCGGGAACACTACTCATGGTGTCCAGTTTTTGCATGTAAATATCAGCCAAAAGACCATAAATCTCAGAGAGCAGGTGTCACGGCTGATGCTAATCTTTCTGGACTCATAATGTTTGTCCTGCATGTAACCCTCATTATAATGGTTCCCTTATAAAAGTTGTACCTTCTTGTTCATTGAGTGATTTTGTAAATCTTATTATTATTGTAATGCCAATAACTGTTGCCCCAAAGCCTGTGAAAAGGTTAGTCAGTAAAATGAAACAGTAAAGTTCAGATTTTTGGAGTGAATTGTGCAAAATAAACTCCTAAAACCTCCAAAGACCTAAATGCAAAACATGCCTGATTCAGTGCTATGTGGCTCTATCAATATTAATATTTTGACGACATATTGTGCCAAATAGTTTAAGCCCAAAATATTGTATTAATAAAAAAAAGAGCATCAAGTCTATATATGGCTCTTCAATTATTTTGGGAAAACTCACAAGTGTGAATTTGGTTCCCCTTATTATACTTTGGTCCAGAGAACCAGCCTTTTCCTGACTGGAATCTCAAAAGGTGCTTTTGTGTTTTTCCATTTCACCATATAATGAGGGGAATAACAAGCATGCCTGTAACGACGTTCCGGTTCAAATTAGATCGGGGAGGGAGGGATGAAGGGTGGGGGAAAGGGAAGGTAGAGGGAGACTTGAATTTGAAAATCCATTTTCATGGAGACCAGTGCAAAAGAGCAATTACAGTCAAGGGCTTTTTTTCCAGAGAGACACAGAGATGTTGTAGTGCATTAGGGGAAACAAGCAGTATAAATTCTGCAGGGATAGTTTCATGCTGTAATGTTGTGAATACATACAACCAGCAGTAGTGGGATTGTAATAATGAGTCCTCACTAGAGAGCAAAATGTTTAGCTTGGCTTCACTCTCTCCATAATCAAGGTTAAGGAACACTGAGCTCCTCCTTCTTACATTCAGTGTAAAGTGAATGAGGGATATTCACATAGCTCTGTCAAGTAAGGTTTTCTTTCCGATGTGAAGGGGATAAGTTTGTTGTGGTGGCCAAAAGTTACCAGAAAAACATCTAAAGTGTGTAAATATGGCAGCCGGTTTTTGTGTGTCTTCATTTAGATAAAAAAACAAGTCATATGTAAACACTGGCTGCCTGTTTATTCTGGGCCAGCTTTTCAGTATTGCACGGAGCCACTGCATCGGTGTTTGCCTTGTCCCTGGCGACGTCAACGGGCCCTTCTTGTCTCCATGGGAACCCCTTTTTAATGTCAGCCTATCTGCATATCAGAACGGCACAAAGAAAGAGAGAGGGGGGAGAGTGGGAAAGACAGAGTGAGAAGAAAGAGCAAAAGAGAGGGAGCGGGAGGAGAAATCAAACAATGCCATCTCCACAGGGTCCCTCAATGATGCAACTCTCGCCACCATTTGACACTTTGACAAAAGAGGGCCAGACATAGTCTCCAGCAAAACTGGGCTATTTTTTGATTATATTCCCTTTTGTAGGCAAGAGGATAAAACACCCCCTCAAAGTTTTCTTGTGAATTTCCAGAGCCATTTTGTGACAGTCCTATTATTCCCATTGTGCCTGACTGCACATTCAGACAAAAGAGATCAGCCCTCCATTCTATTAGCTTTTCTGAGTTAGCTTTTGGGCTTGTGGTCTTGTATGGGCTAATACCATTCATGAAATCCCAAAAAAACATCATATTCCCCTTACAGATCATACCTATTTACTCCTTTCACCTGCTCTTCATTCTCACAGTGCGAAGGGTCCCACCCAGATTCTCCATTCCACCCACTAACCAAGAGGTGATGCCAGGCGGCAGCGTCAACCTGACATGTGTGGCAGTGGGCTCCCCAATGCCCTACGTCAAGTGGACAATGGGCCCTGTCGAACTGACCAAGGAGGAAGAGATGCCACTGGGACGCAACGTACTGGAGGTTACTAACATCCGTGAATCGGCCAACTACACCTGCGTTGCCATCTCCTCTCTGGGCATGATCGAAGCCACAGCTCAGGTTACTGTAAAAGGTGAGAACTGTTGTTGTTGTTTTGCCAATTTGTGAGGTTGTTACTGATTTGAGTCCCCCACAGATTCATAAGCAGATAATAAATGTTAAAAAACAAACACGGTTAAACCTCTGAAACGTTTTGCACATAATCATTACGGCCCCTGTGCTGCCGCCCGTCATTTTTGTTGATACCGAGAGGTAAAATTTTAAAGTTGTTTGTCTCTTTGTGAGTGAGCATTGATGTCAGGGCTTTTATGTGTGTCTGTTTGTAAGTTTGTGTTAATGTGGCTCTACCACCTGTGTGTACTTGACTACGAAGCTGTGTTGTCTACCCATTGCAGCTCTTGTCAGTAGTCTTCTGTATTGATTCCACTATCCACTCAACTGATCAATACACAGAATGTCACAGCCATTTAGAAGGACTACAGCAATATATACCCCCTTCTTCAAGGAACCTATAATGAAGACCCTCTGTTTTGTTTGTATTTGCCATTCAGTCACAGTGGGAACCGCTCTTGTAATGTTCTCATTTGTGAGTAATAGCTGGGCCAGTTATAAAAGACAAAATTGGGATTTCAGTCAAGCTGTTCTGTTTATTTGGGGTGACGGCTGCTGACAGCACTATAAGGATTACCTTATGAAACAATCATTTCAAATAGGTCAGATGTCCCATTTATCTCAAAATAGCAACAACTCATTATTGTTTACTCCTGATATTAAAGCTAATACTTTGCTTCTCACTCCTCAGCTCTGCCAAAGCCCCCAACTTCCCTCATTGTGACTGAAACCACTGCCACTAGTGTGACGCTAACTTGGGACTCTGGCAACCCAGAACCTGTATCCTACTACATGATCCAATACAGAGCCAAGTCGTCAGATAATGGCTTCCAGGAAGTGGAAGGTGTAGCCACCACCCGTTACAGCATCGGTGGACTCAGTCCCTACTCGGAGTATGAGTTTCGGGTCATGGCTGTCAACAACATTGGCCGTGGGCCACCCAGCGACCCTGTGGAGACACGCACCGGCGAACAGGCCCCTTCGTCACCACCCCTGCATGTCCAAGCACGCATGCTGAGTGCCAGCACAATGCTGGTCCAGTGGGAACCACCCGAGGAACCCAACGGGCAAATCAGGGGCTACCGGGTCTACTACAGCTCAGACCTGACAGCTCCACTCAGTGCCTGGCAGAAACACAACACAGACGACAGCAGTCTCACTACCATCTCAGGCCTGACTCCTGATATCACCTACAGTCTCAGGGTGCTGGGCTTCACCTCTGTAGGTGATGGACCACCTTCTGACATCCTACAAGTCAAAACTCAACAGGGAGGTGAGCAGCAAACCACGTAGTATGGCGGTGTGTGTAAATAAATGGGCAGGTAAAAACTTAAATTAGGCATGAATAGAAATACTAGGAGTATCTTTGTAGATTGTGTATGTAGCTACAATGTGTGTTGCAAACCATTCCTATATAGTCAGCTCTGGGGAGGTGTTTATTGCTGCTGACACTGGAGAACATTTAGTTTTAGGAATGTGCTCCTTTTGCTCCATTCATTCTTTAACCTCTGTCCTCTTGCTCTTCTGTACCAAGTCCCTGCCCAGCCATCGAGCTTTGAGGCTGAAGCTGAGCTGGACACTCGCATCATGCTAACATGGCTGTGGCCCGTACAAGACCCCATCACTAAGTATGAGCTGCAGTACTGGGAGGCTGGCTCAGACAATAAGGTTAGAATAACAACATGAAGTCATAACTATTTCATGACTCTTCCTATGTCTGTCTTTCTGTCTGTGTTTGTTTGCCTCGTTCTGCTGTGAGATTGCAGACAAATGAATTTTGCTTTTTATGATGCAATTTCTCAGAATGGGAAGCCTCGGCTGAAGCAATGTTTTTGTAGTAATGTAGTCAGCTTCCCAGCTGATGAGAAGGATTTACTGTAGTAACATACAACACAGTTGTTGAGTGTCGTCTCTCATTTCTGTAGTCCTCATTCATCTCTTCTAAACCAGCTATAAACTAAAGCCAGCCAAATTTATGGCTCACAAGTTTGGCTGTATCCTCTACTTTGAACACATGTAAGAAAGATAGACAGGATTTTAAGCTTTATGATTTCAGTTGAAGATTCACTCCTCCATGCTCAGGCAGAACAGAAACTATCTCATTCCTTCAAGATGTGAAGAGACTCAAAGTGATTGTCTTTGACTGTAATTCATTGGCATGTCTGTGTCTATTCTTCTCCCTTTTAGATACATGTGACCTTCAACCCAGCAGGCTCCTATGCTGTAGATGGTTTAAAACCTGACACCTTATACCGCTTTTCACTGGCAGCTCGCTCTGAGATGGGGTTAGGCGTCTATACGCAGCCCATTGAGGCCCGCACTGCCCAGTCAAGTAAGTTGACTTTTTCTTGTGTTTCGTTCTCTTTCTCGTGTGTCTTATCTACTTGTTGTCCACTAACCAGTAGCACAAGCAGGTTTAAGCTATGGTTTACAGAGCAGAATGACTTTTATAGTGCCTAAATTCGAGAGCACGGGCAACTTGAATTTCAAGTTATTTTCAGCACAACATTAAATGCTGACAGTGCAGCCATCCCAGTCAGCTTCCCGCTTCCAACACCACCCCTCTGTCACCAACACTAACCGTCCTGTCTAAAGGCAGGCCCTGTATTCAGTGTCAAAGGTACGTTTAATGTGTCTTGTTCCCACATTTGTGAGCTGTGCTGTTATTTTGCCTCATATCATTAAGTGCTTTTACAGTGCCAGCACTCAAAATGTCACTCTCTGCCAGCTGACTGCTAATTTTTTTGCTGCCGTGGCACCATGCTTGTACCAACTCACCCAGGAGGCTCACATGCAGTGTGTTTTTGCCTTGCACACATATTATACAGAACTACATTTTATTAAAACTAAAAAGATGTGCATGAATAACTGTACCTTTGTGACCTGTGATATTCAGTTGTGGTGTATGAATACCTCACTGTGCACGTGTTATTGTAAAAAGACAACTATTGAAACGTGTTAAACATTTCAAAGCCATGCAGATTGGACAGTAATGTTCCACATTAAATTTCACCTAATTACTGTGGCTGCACCATAAAAAAGACTGCACATAAGGCGTGGATATTACTTCCAGTCAGCTAAAGACACAAGGACACTTTGACACATTGGAGAGGTGAATTTAGATTTCATGTAATTGCAGGATGGTGCACATGACATAAGCAGCAGCCATGACAAACTGAAATGGGAAAGAGTGACATTTTCCAGTGCCGCATTTCAGTCTTTAGTTTTTGTTTTGTTTTTTATTATTATTAAGATTCAGAGCAATGGACATAACTGAGTTCTAGTGCCAGCACCTATCTATATATGTCCAAACACTACAACAGCTTAGGACTAGAGTATGTGTAAAAAAGTGAGTTAGTTTTTTGCTACTTCACCTAAAACTGCAAAACATTATCATCAGAGCCAAAAATCACATTTTATTGACGGATCTTATACAGTTACCTAAAAACATTAAAAAACTAAATGTAATCAATTATATTATTTAAAGACAGTGGTAAATCAGGTCTTTATTATCTATGTATATAGAAACACAAAAAACTATACCCAACTACAGCTCAAACTCTAATTATGTGTCTACATCCTAAATGATGACAAAAATATGTAGATACTTTATCTTCTTCATCTCTAATGTTATCTGTGAAGCCCACTGTTTGTCGCGCTCATTTTTGCCTCCGAGGCGTATCTATTTCCTGTGGTGTTGTCTTCTCCTCACCCAGTTTGACTTTGATCTAGCAGATTTTTAATCAGGACCTCGGCACCACAATCTATTGTGGAAATCATTCCCATTGTTTTGATTCAGTCTGTCACCTTTTTTTAATACATGTGGAGCTGTCAGGTCTTTGTAGTCTTCTGTCCCTGTGTCATGAATCAGAAACCACCAGATGAGACGAGATGAGAGGTTTTGAAAAGGTGGAGTTTCATGTCCTGGTATTAGTTTATTGGATTCACGTTTTGGCTCACTGTTCATTGCTCTGCTTGTTAAAAAATACATTTCAGAAGCATGCTATGTAAGAACACCTCGTTTTGACCCCTCGCCCTCCCAATTCATTTCATTCGATTATTTGAAGAGTTGAACATGTTTGTGATTGAGTTAGATGCATGACATGTATGACTGCTATTGAGTTTATTTACAGTGTTGTTCTTAATAAAGTAGTTTTCTGTTTTTACCTCTGGACTGAAGATTGGACATATATTTTATACTGCACCTGTTGTAAATAATTTAATCTTATTTATTTTAGTAATATTATTATTCCAGGCTCCAGGTGTAGCTAGAAACTACCAGCTCTATATAGAGACTGTATAGTGTATACTGTATCTTATTAGTGTTTCTACATATAATACATATAGGGCATTCCTGAACATAACATAACAAGGTGAGGAAGGCAGACTGTAGCTGAGTCTGGCAGGTCAGTATTATGCCAACATGAAATTTACAAAAATCACATTTTGCAGCTGCAACATGCTGCTTCAGTTCTAGACTGTCCAAAAAAGGATTAATTACAGTGCTGCACGTTGTGTAGTGAATCTGGATCACTTAGCAATTTGTCCCATCTAATAAACATGCTAATATTGTTTTGCATAGCAATGGCTTCAGAAACATTGTTGGCAGTGGCTGGAATGTCCAGTTATTGAGTATGAAATCATGTCTTTATGTATAACTTCAGGGCCAGGCATCAGTTGCAGCTCTAAACAGTGGTCTGACAGTCATCTTTATGAAGCCCAGAGCTTTTGCATCAATGTGCGAACACCAGTCAGCACTGTCAAGCACTTGTTCACACACTTGCACATCTATGACCAGCTTATTTCTCCCTCCGCTTGCTTTGAGAGGGAGTAGAGAGGACAATTAAGGACAAATTATGTTTTTATTAAAAGAAATCTCCACATTTTGCATCTTGCAAAAATGTAGTGCCACGCACAATATCCGATGTAGCCTGGCAATTTGTTTTTGCAACCAATCTCTCAGTCCAGAGGCAGCATCCTGTTTAGTGTGGAAGCTTTTTTGTATGCAGTATAAAAATGGAAAGGTCATATTCAAATTGACAATGTAGTATTATCAAATTTATCACCTCCATTATGTGTGCAGATGATTTGTGAATCTCACCATTTAGCAAAGTGACTCAAAAATACACTTTCTGTGCAAGGACATCTTAAATATGGAATAGATTAAATCCTGATGTACTTTAGTTCATATAAAACAAATCCAGTTAGTAAAGGGTTTTTACAGCACAGTCTAAAGCCAGCAGGGTGTATCTGTAGGGTATTTGTGTCGCAGTAACATGTGTCACGTGTATAATATCATTCTCTATAGTCTATTAATAATATAGGTGGCTTTCTGAATATGACATTTACACTTTTATAATTACTACCAGACAAAAAGCTTCCACTGTGTTTCCTTATGTTTGCTTGTGCTTTAGTCAGTTAGTTAGTTAGTTTTTTTTTTTTTTTTGCTTGATCTGTATCCCTCCTTCGTGTGGTTTTGCTCCCCTCCCCCTGCAGCCCCATCTGCACCCCCTCAGGAGGTACATCTGGTCAGCCTAAGCTCCACCAGCCTCAAGGTGAGTTGGGTGGCACCGCCCGCTGCTAGCCGCCACGGCGCCATTGTGCGCTACACAGTCAGCTACCAAGCCCTGGCTGGAGAGGACACGGAGCGTCACGAGGTGACGGGCATCGGGGCAGATGCCACCAGCTATGTGCTGGAGGGCCTGGAGAAGTGGACTGAGTATCAGGTGTGGGTGAGGGCACACACTGACGTGGGCCCAGGCCCTGAGAGTTCCCCAGTGAAGATGAGAACCAAAGAGGATGGTAGGTTGACACCTCCCCTGAAGCAGAGCTCTCTGAGGCTCTTCTCATCTCTGTCGCTTGGGGCTGCCTGTCACTAATTTTCTTCACCGTCTCCAACTTCTCCTGCACATTTCTCTTATTCCTGTTAATCAGCTATGAGGTAATAAGACAGTAGTGGTCTCTTGTATCCTCTGTCAGACCTGCTTTCTATAGTTTTAACACTTTGAATCTTTGACAGGTTAAGACTTATCACCTCTCAACTTCAGCTCTGCACCACTTTCTTCAGCTCTCACTGTTTAAATGCCTTTTTGTCTTCTTTCTTCTGTTCTGAGGAAAAGAAGAAGAAGAGCAGAACTCTCCGTCTTTGTTCACCACTTCCTTCTGTATCTCTCTTCCCCCTTTTCTGACTCGTTTGTCGTTTTTGTTTGCAGTGTGATAGAGAGTGGCTGCTCCTAAGAGAGTGCCGTCTATAATTAATGTGTTTGAAGTTTGCTGCAACACAGCTAATTTCATACTGGAATTAAGGGCATTACAGACATTATAGACACATGCTGTCCTGCAGCGGGTGTTTTGGGGACATAGTGGTCTGAACTGAGTAGAGATCATTTGATTCATTGCCAATTCTAGTATCATTTTGTTCTACAGAGCTCCCAAGTCTGTAAAAACTCAGGAGTCATTATTTTGATAGTTTCTGGCTTCTCATCACAAAACACAGTGAACTGAGGAAAATCACTCGTTCAGCATATTTTGACTGTTTCCTTGCTGCGTCCTCTTTCACTGTCTCCCTCCCTCTTTCTGTCTTACTTGCATTGTGCCTTCACTCCCTCTCTGCCCCTGTTTTCTGGTTTTTAGTGCCAGGAGCACCCCCAAGGAAACTGGAGGTCGAGGCCGTAAACTCCACAGCCATCCGGGTCACCTGGAAGCCGCCGCTGCAGGGGAAGCAGCACGGCCAAATTCGAGGGTACCAAGTCATCTTCTCCCGACTTGAAAACGGCGAACCTCGAGGCCAGCCTAACATCATGGATGTTGCTTTGCCAGAGGCACAGGTACTGGATGATATCTTACTCTTGTCCCATCTTTCTCTGTCTCTCTTCCACTGTCTATAGCTGGCTTATGTTCATTTCCCATTATTTTCATTCTCCACCGCTCCCCTATTCCCTTCCTTACTCTCAGTTCACACTTCATTTCCCCCATGCCGAGTGACACACATGGAATTTTTCTTTCTGTCGACTGGAGTACCTACACCACCCCCCACCCATTTTTCCATCTTTCTTCACATGTGACATTTGGCTATAAATTGGTACCCTGCTCCCACAGCTTTGGATTAGCTGTTGAAACAGGATCCATTCTAATTCTACAGTAATAGCTATTAAATATTTTATATGTGTTACATCAGGATGGGGCTTAGTGGAATCGATGCACCTCTCTTTGTAGTTTTAGCAGTAACACATATGCACTGCCTTGTTACTATGTTTATAAATTAGAGTTATTTTCTCGACACCACACTTTACACATTAATGCAGGCTGCTCTGAATTGCCCAAAGCTGTGCGACACCGTGAGATGGATGAGAGATTGTAATCCTTAAGAGGGATTCAGAGATTCATGAATATCTTAACACCAAACACCCCACTCCTACTTTTTCCTTCTCTGGGAGAGGAGAGACCAGCTTAAAAGGCCTTCTTAGGATTGTTTGCCGGGAGAAACATTTGCGCGAACACTCTTTTGCTCACACCCTCGATGGCCTCTAACAAAAAAAAACTAATTTGAACAAGTAAACGCTGCCTGGCCGGAGGAACACCACAGAAAATCTGAACAGCTTAGTATGTGTCTCTGAGCGATGTTTGCTGATGAATGCTCAGCAGCAGCATTTAGGGAGACCAGCAGGTTGCTGGTTCAGTTCCCAGGCTGTGCACACTGCTGTGCCCTTGAGTGGAGCTATTAACCCTCATTTGCTTTGGCAAACACCCTGCTGTCTTAAGTCTTATCATTATAGCAGAAAAAGCACTGTCAAAGTCACCTTGGTATGAATTATCAAATGTGGTATATCCCAAGTGATGGAGCTAAATTGTGTAACAGGACATTCAGTGATAAATGCATATGCATGTGGTTGTAGACGCAGCCAAGAAGCCCTTCATACATATGATTCTATGATTTCTGAGCATAAAATTAACATTAAATTAATTGTGTCCTGACAAATCTGAATAACTCAATAACAGAGGCTGATACAATATAATCTGGCTGTGCCAACATGTGGCTGTAGCAACAGTCTGTCTTCAACTCCCAAATACAGCCCAGCACCTTTGTTTTACAGCGTTCGTTTCTGGCAGCTGTTACTGACTCTTCGTTGTTATCTGACTCCGTACTGGAGTGCTTGACAGCTTGGACAGCATCGTTTGGGCTTGAAGAAGGGAAAAACATGGTGGCTGCCTGTCTTCTTGGAAGTGTTTTCCTTCGTGTCGACATGTTCAGCATGACTTTGTTTTTGCTTTATGAATACTGAACTGAAAATGTCCCCACATACAATACTCCCAGCCACGTCCCATTCGTGCCAGGTTCACACAATAAACACAAAGACACACTGCAATTTGGCGCACACCATAGCTCTCATGTTCCAGTTTGGTGTCCAGGACACCTCTTAAATTCGCCGTCCCCTCCCTGCCAGAAACCTAAATTTTCCCTCCCTCCTGTTTTTCCTTCTCTCCAACGCCATTCCCTTTCTCCCGTGGCCTCCTTTTGCACTCTTCTTGCCTGAGGAGCCAGTTGAGTAATTACCAGAGGCTTGCGTGCAGGTCGGTTACCCTTGATTGAGTCATCTCAACAGATTGTTTTCTATGAGACAGCACTGACTAGCCAACCTGCAAGAACCTGCCCAGACATCATTAAAGACCACACAGTCAGCCGACGTTCCCTCATGCACGTTCGCCTAACTGGTTTTAGAACAATCCCTCCTTTTGTCGCACACATTTTTCCATTCACGCACCCCAACAACAAGTGGAAAAAAAACAACGTCGATAACATGAGCAAACATGCACACTGTTTACATCAACCTTGTAGTAGGCGTTCCAGCTGGCTGAGAAGAGTTCATGACTCATCCTAGGCTCATGCAAATCCCTCAAACACACACCTGTAATTGATGATGAATAAAATGAGAAAAACAATTTTCTTCTATCTTGGCACATCCCAAAGTGTTTCTCTCAAGAATTTGCCTAATGTGTGTGAAATCAGTTCCATATACACCCTTTCACCTGCATTGGATGCACAGTAAGCCCGCCAGGAGGAAAAGAAAAATCCCGAATCCCCTGGGCCTTCACAGCAAACCACAACCTCACCTTGCACTTCAATCACAAATCTAAGCCAACTGATTGGATTGCAGATCCTTTGAAAATCGCTATCACCTCTCCCCTTCCTTTTGTCTCTCTGTTTCTGGCTCCTTCTCTCCTCTTCACCCTCTCTCAGGGTTAGCTGAAATGCTGGGAGGAGTGCTGGGAGAGCTTGTCTGTGCGTGGGTGGTTTAAGCGCCTCTTTTCTTTTCAAGCAGGAGCCCACACAGCGCCCTCATTTCCCTGCTAAATTTAAACCAGAGGCCAAGCTAACAGTGTGATGTTATCGACCCCTTTCCAGCCATATTTCTATCAGGAAAGTGGTCTGAACCTGAGTGGGCAACTCCACTCCACATAACCCGCCTCATCACTGTGAACTCGCAGCAACCTCTAGGCTTACGTCTGTATATTTTTTGGTAGCGCCATTAGCCACTATCTCTGCTTCTATACATTTTCTGCTCACGTTTACCTTTATTCAGCACTACTTCTTCATGTTCATTTAGTTTGACCGCTCATGCATTATTGTGGTCTGTGTGTGTGTGTGTGTGTGTGTGTGTGTTAATGCTTCAGTGCCTCTACAGTCTTCACTGCCTCAGATTGGAGTTGAATGGGAATCGAAAAAAAGAGAAAAGAAGCACCTCAGCCCGCTTCACTCCATCAATCATGACAGCTCCTTCTCTTCCACATCACTCGTTCCCTCCTCGTTCCCATTTTTATAGCCACACATCTCAACCCATGTCATCACATTTGCCTTCACCCGCCTGAAAATTATATCGCTTCGTTTCCACAAACGACGCTTATCAGCAATGATGTGTTTTCAGCTTGCGTTGGCATTCGAAATATAAATGGGGGATAATTTATAATTCTCCCATGGATTTAAGCAGAAAGCAAAAGCAGTTGTGATAGAGAGGGATTAAGCCCAAGATGAGATAGGAACTCTTGTGAACCTTAATGTGTTCACTGCTCTGTTGAAATAGTGAGTGGAGTCGGCGGTAAACAAATTAAGCAATTAGGCACGTTGCAAACTGTTATTCATGGAGTTAAGTAGCAGCTGTTCTTAAATAGTACTCTTTAGTGCCCCACTACATCAGGGAAGCATGAGGCAGCAGTTTCTGATGCACCGTGTGTCTCGACCGGTCGCAACCGGGACTGTTCAGAGGCCCGGCTGATGCGTCAGCTCCATCCACAGGGAGAAGGGCAGAAAAATGTGATCTTTTGTCTTTTAATATGCCAACAGTCAATGGAGGATGATGAACGCTGTCTCTCCAGTGTGCGATGAATCAGCGGTGTGTGAAAATACGTCTGGAGACAGGCACTGAGGGAAAGATGTGAGCAAGCAGACAGGCATCCCAGATTTCATGTTCTAAGGAGCCATTACACGTAATTGTAAAAATGAGATGTCGTGATAACCTGAACCTCATTATTTGTTGTTAATAAGAAAGAGAAAAGTCAGTGTAAACATAGAATTAGTGTTTGACTGATTCCTCAATCATTTTCAAAAATAAACATTGAACTAAATGTTCTTACAATAGGTGGTAATCATTGACATATTATAATGCACCATGTGCTAATGCCTTCATCTTAGGCCTTTATAGTAAATTGTCAGCTCTGCGCTGTAGCTGATGTACTGTAGCTAACTTCAGCTTCAAAAACTGATAAAACATGCTGCTGATTATTTTTTTCATGCTATGGACAAAATTAACAAAGTGCTATTCACCTTCATTGCATTAAACGGACACCAGGCAGCTCTGTCTGAGGCCACCTGTTACAATTGCTATGCACCCTAGTGATCCAAAACAAACCTTTTCCATCATCAGTCCGTCATTCCTTATCCCTCACCTAACCCCTCACTCCCTTCTCTGTTCTCCACTTTGTCGATTATCAGGGTTACCAATGTTATCTCTGCTGCCCCTTGTCAGCCGGGCCATCCATCAGTGAACTCCTCTGCAGTAGCTGAACTGTGGAGGCGAGTTGCTGGTAAACGTCAGCAGTTGCGTTCCGCATCGATTGGGTTTGATGTCACAGGGCTAGCATAGCCTCACTGGTAATAGGATTTCATGCTCTGCTCTGACGGAGCCCTGCGGCACAAAATGGGCTTTCTCTTCCCCCAGGAATCATTTGGCCGAGCACAGTGAGCAAGGATAACATTTTGAAAACATATTGAAATCTAATGAATGAAGTCCCTCCCTCTGTTTCTTTACAGAAGGAGTAAACGCTTCAGAGGTTCTGCATTGGGTCCACAGAGAGATAGTTATCATACTGAATTGAGGTGTGATTAAGGAAGAGAGAGGTTTTCATTGGATTCATACGCAAATGAGAAACAAGGCAGTGCATCGTAAACAATAATGAATTTCACAACCATTGCTCAGCTCAGTTTCACAATTTGTTTTATGTCACTCAACTTGATTTCTTCTTTTTCCTCCTTCTCCTCCATCACACTCGCTCTCTTTTCTTTCTCCTGCGTGACTCTGTTGACACTTACATTCATCTGTCTTTGAGAGAAAAAAAGTGAAGAGCTTTTTTTCCTTGCCTGTTGTGTTGTGACTCATTTCTCTCCCCGCCCTATGTCCTGTGTCTTCTCTCCCATCAGTGGAATATTGAGGAGTCCACCGAGCATGTGAGTAACCCCTGTGTGCTGCTGGGTTGTCTTGCAGGGCAGGCTCTTCTCCCCTCTGCAGTTAAGGGGTGTTGTGTGTGCTTGTGTGTTTGGGTTTTGAGTTGTGTGTGTGTTTTTTTTTTCTGTGCAAGCCATGCCTGTTATACACTCTGTATGACTCCACATGAAAGATCATAACCCCATCATAACCACAGCGAGAAATGCGTACCCTAATGGTTCCTGGTTTTTATGTTGATATGTGTGCGTGATGTTCTCTTAAGAGTAGCCACAAAGCGCGAGGATTATTTCCACCGAGTTTAATATTTCAAAATTTTACCATAAGACAAACTCATAACAGCTGGGTATTTACTCAGATCTGAGGCACTTACTGCAGAGAGCATGCAGCGCTTGCTCTCTCCCCATCAACACTGAGTGTACAGTGCAGTCAAAGGCTATGTGTCACTATCCCAGTGTGATGCTGACATTAATCAGGCTCGCATAACCTGCTGTCTCCCCTACTGTGCCAGATGACATGTCTATCTGAGGGGAGGAGCTGGGTGTTTTATCAGCTCCACACATCTCTAAGATTGCCACCAGCCTTTCATGTTCTTTTCATTTGCCTGGATGGCAGCTCACTGTTCCATGGCTGTCACGTAGACCTTTGTTATGGCTTATTACCTCCTAGATGTCATATTACACTAGCATAAATGCATGGCTACTTACTGTTCCTAGTCAGAAATTCAATAGAAACCTGCCAGAATAACAAACAGTGTTTTCAAACAAGGGTTTATAGCTTTAAGAAACCGAATCAAATCATTAATTTGAACAATCTGAGGTATTTGTTTCCTTTCTGACTGAAAAGATGAAATATTGAAACCAGTGACCACCTACAAAGGTGGTTGGATGCTGAGCTGTTTTTCTTCTAGGTCTCTGTTTATATATCAACACTGGATGTTTTCACTTTCTTCATAACGGAGCCAGCAGGATGTGTGCAGTTCATTTTTTAAAATGTGATAACAGTCAGTTAAAAAGAAATCTGGTTCCACAGCACATATGGCCAGATTCCTCCAGCTACACCCACATGGCATGAGTCAGACTTGCCTCCTCTCCCTCTCCTCTTAATGTGTTGATTAACACCTGACAGACTCAGAGCTACATGCTGTCCAGAGGAAGACATCTGTTCACAGCAGAAATATTTAGGCAATAGAATTCAGTGTGCCAGGTAACTATTGTAGTGTGATCAGCTACAGACAGATGTCAACAGCCAAAACGTGTTTTATAGACCTGTGGCTTGTTCTCACAGAGTAGAGTTTCTTAGCAATCGATTGCAAATGTTTCAGATACCAGATATTTTTCACGATACTTTGACATTTTTAATGCAAATCAGCCTTAGAGGGAATATAAAATCTAATTTATTTATACAGAACAATATTACAAACAGTAAATTCACCTCACAAGGCTTAAACAAAAAATATAAAAAAAAATTTGAAGTAAATCTATTTGTTTTAACAATGCTGCCCATTTTTCCCCTGGCGTTTTCTAACCTAGTGCGGATAGTGGTGTAGAGAGGCTTGTAGAGAAGAATCCATTTCTATAACTAGTCAACTTGATAATCTCTATAATGCCCTTTGGTGCTGCTCTAAGCATTTGCTCTGAAGGAAACTTTGAAGCTTTGCTTTTTCTATTTTCTGCTGAGTTTCAAAAGTGTTACTAGACCCGATTCGACCTTGCCAGAATAGGGGAAAAAAAGATCTGTGCTGCCGCTGAGCCTGTTAGAGCCATTTTGTATGATTAAAGTAATGAGACTTCCTCCATAAAGTTAAAATGGTTTTATGATACAGTAATTTAGCATTTTCTTCCCTGTCTCTCTTAAAGGCTAGCATGGGAGCACCAAATGTCCCTTAAAGAGAGGAACAGTAAAAAGCATTGTCAAACAGAGCTGGCTTATATAGGCCGTTAAATGTTCTTCTATGGTTCGGAAATTAAAACGTCATTAGTTAGAGAAACAGCATTAGGGCAAAGCTGTATAATATTCCAAGAGTTTAAGAAGTTTTCAAGCCGTTCTGGCAGGAAGGCCTCTAGGCATCAGTGGATACGTCCTTTCAGTGGCCCCAGTCAGAAACAGACAACTCCAGCGTGTGTGCTCAAGCCACAGGCATTCATTTGTTCTTTGTATCGAGCGTGTGCTCATGTCCGTTTGCGTGTACGCATGTGTTATGGTGTGTGTGTCTGTGTGTGCATGAATTCCTAAGTGTGTGTTAATATATATAACACAACAGTGAGTATGTGCATCATTCAGGTATGTGTGTGTATTTCTGTTTACACATGGGCTTTGTTCAAGCTCACAGTATTTAATTCCAGTGTGTGTGGGTGTGTTTTTATTCAGACTGATGCAGTCTGGTGAAGTGAGTGCCAGCACTGCAGCAGGTTACCAATAACAGTGTGTTACCCCAGTTGTTTGCTGTTTTTCTGTCTGACTGTTGAGTAACCGATTTGTTCATCCACCTCAGTGTGTCTGTGTTTTTGTGTAGACTGTTCGATCATTCAACCCGTCTCACAATTCTGTGGATGCTGAATACCAGCACTCGTAACTTAAGTATTCAAAAATAAATATGTACCTTCTTACATTTACTTTAAGGAGTTTTGGCAACATGTTCCACAGTCAGAAATGTGCCGTTTAGTGCACCTTTCACTGCTGATCCACAGCTCATGGATCTTATCTCGTGTTTATCGATGCAGCAGACATGAACACTGACACACTGGTGATGTTCTGGTTCATTTGGATGGTTTGTTGGTTAATGGGTTCAGCGTGTGCCTTACAATTGGACGCAGGAGTTTTTCTTGACTAAGAAAAGTTCCTGCTCCTTTTTTATGTCTTTAAAACTTTTCTGTTAAATTCTTGAAATGTTTTGTTTCCTGTTATAGGCAAACTGATCAACAGCGTATACACAAAAAAAAGGAAGACAAAGGGGGTTTAATCTTATTGTGGTTTCTTTTGGGGCTGTGTGTTTTGTCAGGGGATAGCAGGCTTGTGTGAAAAGGGTTTGTGTTTTGTTGTTCTGTTTTCTTTGCCACTGAGGCGGTCTCGCTCAGGCTCATTGATTCCTTTTAACCTCTGACCTTGAGATTTTTTCGTTCTGCAGGAGGCCGTCATTGGTGGATTGCAGTCTGAAACCACCTATTCTGTTACTGTAGCAGCATACACCACCAAGGGAGATGGAGCTCGTAGCAAGGCTAAAGTCATCACCACAACAGGAGCAGGTCAGAGTCAGTTTTATCAAGGTTATCATGTAAAACATATGATACGTGCTATCTGCTTACAGGGAATCCTGTGGTATCTTAAAAGCTGATAACCTCTCTCTTTCCTGAGAGTATTAGGATTAGAAGATTACATGACTTGAATGTTACTTCAGTGAGATCTGAAATGTATGTTAACTTCACAGCCCAGAGAGGTTATCATTACGAGCTGCGGTACCTTTAACTCTAGCATAGAAAAGTAGGTAGATAGTGATTGAATAAGTGGTAAACTATTTATTTGTTTAAATATAAGAGTAGCCTAAAATATTTCATGCATATTTTTATAAATTTTCTGTCAACTTCACTTTTGTTTTTAGTGCCAGGCAAGCCCACTATGATGATCAGCACCACTATGGGAAACACAGCACTGATCCAGTGGCAGCCGCCTAAGGACATGGTGGGTGAGCTGATGGGCTACCAGCTGCAGTATAAACGCACTGACGAGGAAACGTTCACCTCACGCGAGCTGAGGAAGACCGACGACCACTACACTGTCACTGGGCTACATAAAGGTGCCACCTATGTCTTCCGTCTCAGCGCCCGTAATCGTGCAGGCATTGGCGAGGCCTATGTAAAGGAGATCAGCACCCCGGAAGACGTGCCCTCTGGCTTTCCGTTGAACTTGCAAGTAACAGGACTGACCCAGTCCAGCACCCAGCTGACCTGGGAGCCTCCGCTGCTGGCAGAAAGGAATGGCAAAATCACATACTACACGGTGGTGTACAGAGACATCAACAGTCAGCAGAACAGCACCAACCGTACAACAGACACACACATGACAATCCAAGGCCTTAATCCTGACACCACCTATGACATCCGGGTGCAGGCATTTACCAGTAAGGGTGGTGGACCCCTCAGCCCCAGCATTCAGAGCAGGACCATGTCGAATGGTAGGACAACTGGTAGGACACGTTGCTGACATCTAACAAACTTAGCAGAGCAGTTTGATTTGAAAAAATAAAATCAGAATTGTACTTTTAGGCTCTATAACTGGTTCTTTTTCTGCCTTCATCAGTGCCAAGTCTTACTCATCTACCACTCAGAACTGTACAGCACTGAGTTTTATTGATTTATAGAAAACTAATCTCATTACACGCTACAGTCACATTATCATGCCTCTTCATCCTCCCTCCCATTACACACACACATCTAAAGCGTACCCAACGTTTACCTCCTAATGCATTTTATAATCTCATAAATGTAATATTTCTTATTTATAATCAGTTATGCCAGATGGCTATTTTAAGACACATGGTCCCACTCCCACTGCAGTATACAGTTCTTGGTAATCAACAAGCTCTCGGCCTGTTGCATATGTCTAGTTTTGAGCGCAGTGTAATAAATAGGACAGGCCTAAGGAGATGAAGGCTATTCTTCTTCTCTGTGTGATCTGTAACCAAGCGTGAATGAGATTGTTGGTGTTCTTTGAACGCCCCACCCCCCTAGTAGCTTGTCAAATTTGGTCAGAAGGTATCACAGCAGAATATGTTCACATTGTTTACTGAGGGAGGTTGCTTACTGTACAGCGGTGGCAAATAGAATTACTCACAGAGATTACATTTCACGGTGTACAAGATGTCTTACTTTAGATATTAATTGAAGCATTTTCCTTCTTTAGACTTTCCCACCCTAAACTTTGGTGTTAAAGCTGTCATGAAAACATCTGTCCTCCTCACCTGGGATTTGCCACCAAACTACAAATCCCAAGTACCTTTTAAGGTGAGTCCCCATCAACTTATAGATGCAAATAATTTTGCCTGTAACAAAATTTGCATAGACATAAAGTGTGTGATGATAATTCACAGCCATTATTTCCTAAACACAACATAAAACTTGTACTGTGCATATATTGGCACATATTGTAACATAACATAATTGGATCACATCACACTATTAGAACTTTTACCAGGGTGTGATATGGTGACTTTATTCTTGATAAAAATATGAAAAACCAGTTTCATACTCATTTATCAGGTGTAATAATCTGTCACCTCATCATAATGGAGCAAAGACAATTTGAAGTGTAAGAACTATTGGATGTGTGTGACACTGAAACACATGAAATGATCTGTCAGATCAGACGGGCACCTCTCCTAGGACCAAACCGCTTGTGTGTGTGTGTGTGTGTGTGTGTGAGAGAGAGACACGATTGAGTACTGCAAAGAACAGTGCATTTGTAAAAATCATATTCTTCCCATGCTGTGTATGCATAGCACCATAACCCCAAACCTCACTTCTCCCATGTGTGCTTACAGATCCTGTACAACCAGCAAAGTGTGGAAGTGGAGGGAAACCTGAAGAGAAAGCTGATCACGCAGCTGCAGCCAGACACAGAATACTCTTTTGTGCTGACAAGCAGGGGCAACATTGCTGGAGGTCTGCAGCAGCAGGTGTCCATCCGCACTGCCCCTGACCTGATCAAGACCAAGCCCAGCACCCATCAGGCTCAGGGTGACAAGATGACCATTGAACTGCCCAACGTCCAGACGAGCACACGTGTCAGGTCAGTGCACGTGAGAAAAATGCTTAATTCACTGAGTCAATAAGTTGTTGACAGTTTGTAAAAAGTACATTTGCAACTCCACAAAAATTATTTCTATAAAGAAAGGAAGACAAAAAAAAAGCACAGGAATTTGTACATTTAAATTTTTTGACCTTATTGGGCTCAGCTGTTGAGATGTTACCAAAGAACACTGACTGTTCAAATGGAAACAGCATGCAGCAGCACAAGTGGCCCATTTATATCTGATTGATACTAAACGTATTCTGAAACTTCAAATTACAGCTTTTGGTCTTAGCCAACTTTATGACACAGAAGCTGATGATAATCCAGACTTTTAACATCGGGGCAAGCTGTGTTATCTTTTGAATCAAATTGTTAAGAGCAGAATTGTTCCTTACCCTGACAAGTAAAACCTTTCCATCAATACACACACACACATTAAGACACATCTTAGTAGAGGGAGTGCATAGGCTTGATTGGTAAAAAAATTACAGAGCTGTCAGGTCTGGCCAAGCTCCAGCACTGATTGACAGCCAAAGAGCACAGGTGATTGAGGATGGTAGAGTGATGTGTGTGTGTGTGTGAGAGAGAGAGAAAGGGGTGAGGCGTCTTGTTATACATGTCATCTCCGACTCCCAGACTTCACTGACTGTGGAATCACGGAGTTGAAGCCTGGAGAGAAGCAGCTGCTTTTACAGTCAGCAGCAGCTGATTTTACAAGTCGTCGAATGCTGCAGTGGGGAAAACTTTGAGTTAGGAGACGACAAACTGGAGGAGAACACGAGACATGAGAGAGCCAGCCCATAAATAATCACAGACACAGATGTTTGTACATTGTGTACTCACAAGCGTACTCCTCCATTCATTACCGAACTCCTTAGTTTGACCCTAAACTCTTAAATGCCTTTCTAGTGTCCTTCTATTTTTGGTCTCTATAATGATAGCAGTAAAAGAACACACACCCGGGTAGTCACATACTGGGTCCTATTAACCTAAGAAGTCCTATAGGGATCTCTATTAGCTGAAGGCTCCTCTCACTGGGATAGTGTTTTTCCAGTCTACATGGCAGATGTTCTTGGTGATTAGCCATTAAGTGGAGAATGCAGTGCCAATCTGCTGGTGTTCGACCTTGCTTGGATCTGTCTTTGCAGCATTACATCTTTAAATTCTGCCCAGCAAACCTCACAGCGAACATATGTTTTTCTAAATGTTGTTACTGCTTTATAAACGCGCTTGGTCCACTTTGATCACAGCGCATAAGTGAGTTCAGTCAGTCTGTCATAACACACGCATAATTTTTCTTGGCAGGTGGTACTACATCGTGGTGGTGCCTGTGTCCCCATCAACACGCCGGTGGAAGAATCCAGACGAAATGGACTTGGATGAGGTGAGTGCCAGCCGGTGTTTGGATGGCTAATGCGCCAGGTCAGGGTTCGCACATAGCATCACCTGTTCCAACTGGGTGGGAAGTTACTGGTTGTTGCTAATTAGCTCTACCCTCCTGGGCCAGGGGAGGGGAGGATGACAGGGCACAGAGATTCTAAACAATGAGTCACTCGGGCATGTGGGGAGTCTCCCGATTGGACGCCTGGTCTGCAGACAGTACCCATCTGTTTAATTCAACTGTGATTGTGCTGAGAATGAGCTTAATCTTACACAGTATAACTATGATATTGATGTTAAAATGTAAAAAATTATGTTTATGACTTTCAAACAGCGTTTAACTGTTCCACCTCCATATGTTTCTGTTTTTATAGTTTATATAATCAAGGTTTGGGAACGCGAAACATGGTTTTACAGAAGGTATTCAGATGAGTATAAAGATTTATGACTGTTCTAATAATGTATTGAATAAAGGTCTCTCTTGTCTATGTGGGAATTTAAACCAAATGACATGCCTAAATATTAATAGCATCATTTTTAAGTAAACTGCAAGGCTCGCTGGTTTGGATTGCCATTGTTCACGATCCCTGTAGAAATAACAGAGACCAATAGTGGGAAAGAGAGATGGGACTCCCTGACTCATTAAACACTGAGCAGGCCATTGTCTCCTCCCTCCGACATAATGATTTAATAAAGCTACATCTGGAAGAACACATGAGACGTCACTGACAAAAAAACTAAATGCTGCTAAAAACACAATGCCGCAGTGCTGTATGCTCCTGCTCATTTATTAACCAGGTTGGCAGTCGTGCTGAGATTGTGTGCTGGAGCAAGCGCTAATTGCTCACTTCGTAGCTCAGCAGCATTGTTTGCAAAGTTATATAAATGGGCAAAGGGCATTTTAGCTGTGTGGAATCATTATCTCTTATTTAGAGGCATGGTAAGAACTGGACCTGGACACACGTAATAGTTTGAAAGCATAGGGTCTGTTTTTTGAGTTTATGGAGGTTTGGGCATTTATTTCCCTTATTGCACTTTTTTTCTCACACAAACAGGTTTTATTTGCTCTAAAGTCTAAAGTCATTGACCTCCGTGTTACCATTAGATGAAGTAAATTTAGTCTTTCCTTACAAGAAATGTGTTTTTTATCCTCCTCTTAAAAGAGATCAGGGGTGAGTCTCCTGCTTTTGTTACCAAACTTGACTTTAACCTTTGCCCCTCTTGTTTTCCACAGTTGCTCAAGTCAAGTGAAGGCCCTGTCTTGAGGCGCAAACGTCATCTGGATTCTTCCAAGTCTTACATAGCTGCCAGGTTGGCGTCACTTCCGAGAAGCTTCACCCTGGGTGACGAGAAGAGATACAACGGTTTCTACAACAAGCCCCTGACCAGTCAGCAGGAGTATCTGTGCTTCGTTCTGGCTGTTCTCCGAAATGAAGGGACAGACAGCACTGCTAATTATGTAAGACACACACAGAAGCACATTAATTAAAACTTCTATTTTGTGATTAACCATTTGGATGTACTATATTAAAACTAAATTTACCTGAGCCTGGTGGCACATGCTCTATATGTGCCACCTTTTCCTTTTTTAGACAACCTACTGTATTTATCACCCTGTCCCCAAACTTTAACCGTGCTGCCTCTCAGATATTTGCAAAATGGCAGTGCCAAGCCAAACAGTTATTATTTTTACTGCCACTTACCCTTTAACACAGCTGCCTCTAAAAGTCATAGCAGGCTGGCCTGATAACTCGCTTATCAGTCGACAGTGACATCAGAGATCCGGCTTTACATTTTTTGCCGTCCAACAGGGATCAGCACATCTCTTTAGAACGCGTATACAAGACTCTTAGCTTTCTAAGTGGAGCCACAAACGGCACTAATACAGAGACCCAGCTCTCCATGGGATGGTCTGGAGTAAACTTCACTGTAGGAAGAATGAGAGTCTACAATTGCTCTGGGCTCCTCTACTACCCGGGCCATGCATATTCAGTAGCTGGGCCCTGGCCACGGAGAGAGAGTGCTCCATGTCCGAAACCAAATCCCAGACTTTTCACCTATTTCTTTCACTTCTCTCTCTCTTCCCTCTCAGCTCTTTTTCTTTCACTCGCTCTCTGCTTCTCTGTGTCTCTCTTCCTCTCTCCATCTTTCTCTACCATGAAGAGAGCAGAGGAGATTGATTAGTGCAGCTGGAGTTAAGAGGGAGACGAGGGCCTGGTCACAGGGCCTAGGGAGTCTGTAAAGCAGGCCTGATTCCCTTGAAATACTACTTTAAATGTCCCTAAAGCCCTCCCCCTCCCCTAGTAATCCCCACTCCTTCACTCTGAGAAGAGGAGGGAGGTGCAACAGAGTCTATAGTGGGCAGCCATGATACACTTCAAAGGAGATGCTTAAACCATGTCGCTTCACAACACTCTCACTGCACCTGCCAGACACACCATGTTGGATAAATTGTGTTCAAGATCCGTCTCTTTCTGTGTACTCCCCCTCCTTAAACCGTGTAGCATCATCCCACCTTTAAACTTAGTCGTTTAGCTTAATCAGGCTTCACTTACAGTATGAATCTGTTTACCTCCATTCAAATAACCTGGTTATTGATGGCTTTCTACAGTAATCCAATTTCTTGTACTTCATCTAAACAAGTCACCTGTTTTCCACAAATCAAGTAAAAAGATTAACACAAACTTTATTAATAAGGCTACACCACCAAACATGTAAACTCGAGTGCTTTTCCACTGTGGTGAATTTAGACAGAGAAGGTATTCTGTGACAAGAATAAAAGGGAAAGTAGCCAAAGTCTGATTAAAACTGACATTGTAAAAATAGGTCTAACAAAACAGCCGTGTGCTCACAGAAAAGGAAAAAATGTCAGTTTCCTATTTCAGAACATGTCCTCTCACTGAACCATGAGTCCAAATGCTCGAGCAGGAAAAAAAAAGGCTGAAGTGAAACAAATTCACTTCAGGAATCACAGATTAGGTTCGGAATAGAAAAGAAATCCAGCGACTGACCTGCTGCATTAAATATCCACAACATTTACAGTAAGAAGATTGTTGAAATGCCTTGATTTTTTTATTTCTCCCAGTAACCTGGTTTCTTGTTTACTGTATATACAAACATACTGAATTCGGAGGTGGGTTGTCGTTGATTTCCACACAAACCCCCTAACCGCACTCTTTGGGGAACTCAGATACCACAGCAGTGTTTGTTTTTGTCACCCTCATTGCAGCACTTGCAAACATTTATTACCAAATACAAACGGGTACAGAAGGTAAAGCGTGCAGCGAGATCGAGCGTTTGGCAGAAGCTGCCTCGAGCAGGATCTTCACCAGACCCAGGAGAATAAGACAACAAGCACTGGAGTAAATGACTTGTGTCTTTACTACACGTCCTCACCACCACCCAGGCTCCCCCAGCGTAGATCAAACAAGACCGCCAGGGTTTAATAAGCCTTCGTATATCAATGGCCACAAGCAGCCAGCAGTGGTTGGAGGGAAGAAGAGAAGGAAGGCAAAGGGGGATGAGAGAGAGAAAGAACAAGAGAGTGTGCCTTCATGTCTCCCCAGCACCCAAGGCAGATAAACAAGCCGGGGGAAGTGTGAAATGGGATGATAGATGCTGGGTGTGTATAAACAGTATCATTTAATGCGAGAAGAGAGTGAGGGAGGGAGGTAGCATGAAATATTGTGTGATGTGAGACAGAGCGGAGGGGGAGATGTTGGAGAGGGGAAAAGAGGAAAGCAAAATCTTTGTCTCGTGTCCCGTCCAGCCTGTGAATTTGGGATGAGAGAAAGTGAACTGGTGGAAGAGGAGGAGATTGTGCTAATGTGTGCTTTTCTTTTGATAAGGGAGAGGTGAGCTCGTGGCTCAGAGAGAAAGCAAAACAGACTGTTCAGATGTGTTTACTACAGTTTTCTGTTTGCAGTCCTATCCAGGCATTTAAATTCCTCTCACTCTCAACAAGAATTGGCTTTGTAGTACTAATTCTGCTGGTGCTCTGGGCTCATAACAACCTTAACATGGAAGACTGGCTTCTTTCAAAATGTAAAAGGCTTTGACAAACAATATCAAGAGAGAATTATGAAAAACAAGATGTTTTTTAATCTATCAGAGAATATAAGCATATTCAAACCCAACTTTTAACCAGTCGTGGTAGAAATATAGAATAGATGGGATTTTCTGTTCGACCTTGCTATGTCACTTCCGCTCCTAGAGGCGTCTCCCTCTAGTGAGGCCCCTAGAAATTTAGGTGCTTGGTATTCACTCAGCCAGAGAGAGAAAAGTGCAGTTTCTGGGAAAGTGAAAATGAAGTGGATTAAAAAAAACATTATGAAGTGAAAGCCACAACGTGAAAGACAAGGGTCATCATCCAGCATGGACTGGATGCAGCCATATTTCTGTTCCTCTCAGAAAAAAAACATAAGACACAAAGACATATAGGATGATCTACTCCTCTCACTTTCTGTTCCTCCATTTTCTGTCTCTGTATCCCCTCCTCGTGCTTTTCTTCTCCCTCCCTCGTGCTGTCTTTCACCGTGTCATGCAACGATGAGGAGAGTGTGGGCTGCTCAACCTCCCTGGGGGAGCCGGAGAGAGCGGCAGATACATAATGGGCATCTTTGCATGTTTGTTTGTTTGTCTGGTGTACACCCCTGCGGCTTATTTAAGCCACTTTTGGAGAGACATGGAGCTAGAGGGGTCAACTACAAGTTAAAACAAATGTGGCTGTGCTACACTCAGTGGATACTGCACTCAGGGAATGACAGAGCAGTGGCTGACTGGGGAAGTTATGTAGCCCACGGGCCAGATAGCAGACTCGATATACTGCTACTACCATAACACCTCTGCTTCAGTATCAGTCTCTCTGTCTCCATCTCACTGTGTCTCTTCGCTCTTTGCAATCACCTACTCTCCGTCTCTTGTTCTCTTTCTCTGTCTGAGACAAACACAATCAAACGCACACACTCTCTGCAGCTACGACCTACAGTAGACAAACACACACATGCTTGTGGAGGCTCAGAGGAGCTCGAGAAAAGGCTCCGAAAAACTGATGTTCCACATATGCTCACACACACGCTCACACATGGGTTTAGTCTTTACAAACACTTTCTCTTTTTCCTCATTGGAAAATGCAAGTGTATCTGTAATCTATACGTTCATTCACATATATTTATGTCACTGACAATGGTTTATTAGACTGAATAAACTCTGGATCCAGTATCTGTTCTATTTCTTTAATTCTATCTATATCTATCCAGCCCTCAACGTATTTAAGCACATTCAGGGCTAAATATTTACAAGTGACTAAAAACCTGAAATTCAGCTGAGGTCTGCCTGAAAAGATGAGATTTTTGATTGCTGTTCACAATTTGCCAGCACCACCTGAAAATGAGATCTGATCAGCAGCATACGATATGAAACGGTGATTAAATGTGTTTCTGACAAATTGAAAGGCAAAACAGGTTGTTTGCTTACGTTGGCACACATTATTTTTTACAAGCTCAGGCACTGGAGTTCTACAAATTTGATTTATGATGACTTATAAAAGTAACTCGGGAGGTCCAGACGGATTGAAGGAATCCTGCTTGATCACAGTCCACTACTGATCCTCAAAGAGCTTCTACTAAAATTGAGCTCTAGTCTTAAATAATTAGCATAAATTAACAAAAACTGAGATATTTTAATTGAGCTAAATAACAGTCAGATAATTAAAAATACCTCTGCCTCTCAGATTTTATATTTGAAGATTCAGATTTCATATTTGTTGGATTCTGAGCTTAGCTAATCCAGATGTTTCATCACACAAACTCATACATGTGGAGTCACGTGTTCACATTAACACACACACTTTTACTTGACTTGTCTCTCACAGTCTCGGACTCACTCTCACACTCACCCATTCCTTCACTCCACCATCGCTTCATTGTGATATCACTCTGCGAGGGCAGAGGCATTAAGAGCTGCGTGACTGAGCTTTTATCAGATATTAGGGCCGTTCAAATGGATGATCCCAGTACTTCACCGTGACCAACAGACAAAAAGCCCTCTCTTTTTGTTCGGTCCTCTTCTCTCCTCTCACTCTTCCTCCCTTATCCCTCTCTGAAAGCACAGCTGCAATCATTTGTTACACTAGGATAGAAGAAGTTTTTTCTCAGGATTCCCTGCAGGGCCCCATCCTACAGCCTTTTTTGGGCTCCCCCAAAGGAACAGGAAGCCTTGTGGTGTCGTCACATCGGCAGCGTCCCACTGCTGTGCCGTCTCTCTTTGTTCCTAAATAATAGGTTCCTCCTGAAGGCACACAGAAGAAGGGAGAACTGGTCTCATGTGTCTGGCGTGTATATCTTTAGGTGTGCAACACAGACAAAACAAAAAAATTGCTGTTGTATGAAAATGGGAATCTTTTCACTTTCCTACTTGAGTTATCTTGTGTCTGCACCTGATATCAGGGTACACTGGTTTGCACATACACGATTGAGATGTGGTTTAAAACTCACACATCCATAGTTTAAATATTTCCGGCAGTTGCCCAAGAGGACAAGAGATAACATAACTACAGTATATGACAGAGCGCAGGACTCTTTGAGCTCATCTCAGCTTATCTTTCCAATTAATATCTGCCTGTGTGTCGAAGAGCAGGCTGCTGTGCGGCTAATGATCCGGATTACTGCTGCTTGCTGCCCCGCCACTCCCGCTGCATGCTGGGAGCCCAATTTCCTTCGAGGTCTGCGATCTGTCACCACCGCCCCTCTACACCCCCTCCTCCTTTCCCCGACCTGCCTCTCCCATCGCCGTTCAATATAAGGCACGCTGAGCGCTAATGACAGATGCCTTGCACCTCCCTCTTTCTCTTTCTCAGCTGTCACCTTGCTCTCCTGCAGTTGGGCTCCCTCTTCTCTCAGACACTTTTTTAAACACCTTACTGTGTCGCTTCCACTCCTCAGATACACACACACACGCATTTCTCCCTCCTTTTCCCTCTGTCATTTGAAGATGAAGGAGCAGAGAGATGTCTCATTTACAACCAAGGTGGAAACGCACCCTCAGCGTCACCTCCTCCTCTTCCGTCACGGTGTGAACACTAATGAAGAAGAGATGAGTCCTCTCCTGTGCCCCCATTTATCTCAGCGGCTAAGGGACATGCACACTCATCCATGCCGCTCTGTCTCTACCTTTCACACTCTCTTGTCTCACACTTGCTTTGTCATCAGCGGTTTCCGTTGCCTCTAATGTGATGCAATGCTTTAATAGAAGCATAATAATAACTTCATTAGCCAAGATGGTTATTGTTTTCGGGGAAATTGTCTTTTGAGTTTGGACGATAGCTTTATAGGTCATTTTGTTCTATTCTTCTACCATTTTCTGTTGTTAATATGAAATAATGTGGTTCTCAGGCTGCAGGAAACAAGAAATCTGCCCTCGGATATTTTGAACCCCTCTCCTTATCAAAGACTTGGCTAACACTAGACATGTATATATATGCGTGTTTCATTATTCAGAAACATTGTTAGTCTACTTAGCCACAGAAACTGTGTAGCAATGTCTCCTATTTCTATTTTGATGATTCATCTGATGTTGCTCCTGATTTGATTTTCTTCCATTGTCTCTAGTTGTTTGATACATTTGAACAAATGTATGACACTAAGTTCACCTTGATACCTTTGTAATGTTATTAACCATAACGGTGTTTTGTTTGTGTCTATATCTGTGTGTGTTTGAGTCTCTAAAGTGACTTTCCTCTGTTCTTCTGCTTTATAGATGACATTTTCAGCCAGTCCCTACTCGGACCCAATCCAAGGACCAATGGGTATTACTCAGGAGAAACCTGAAATGTTGTGGGTCATGGGCCCAGTGTTGGCTGTGGTCCTCATCATCATCATTGTTATTGCCATCCTGCTCTTTAAGAAGTAAGGAGCTATGCATTTTTCATTGTGTCATGCCTCAGCTATAATCCTCTGTGTGTATTTGAGGTTAAACTGCAGTGACACTGCAGGATTTATAGGTTTCTTTTGGTTGCATCATGAATGGTAATGAGACATGCTTCCCTCTGTCACCTCTACCACCAGGCTGCTCCTTACCATAATGTACAGTGTAACAGAAAAGTAACCAAAATGGTGAGATTTTGGCCTAATTGACCGTTTAAACCCGTGCAGTATATGTTAAGTGTCAGTTGAAACGGCAGTTGGCATAGCCTCTGTAATGAAAAGCACAGTGTTGCTATTAAAATTGAATAGAAAAAGAAATGGCCAACCCCATCTCTTTAAAGTGCTTCAGAACCACCTGTCCTATAGATACAAACAGGCCAACAGGATTCTGGGGACATACAGATAAGATGCTAATAGTAAAACCTAAATCATCAATGAAAACAATAATAAGTTGCAGACATAAAAACTGTGCATTAAATAAACAATAATTTCTTCAGTATGACATTATTAATTTGGACACTATAAAATATTACCTACAGGCCATAACTTCCCACATTTGGCGCCTTCCTGATTAAGTCCCATTTTTCTATCTTCCCGTGATGGGTCTATTACAAATACCCCATTTCATATCATACCTATTCTCCGACCTGCCATCCACAGCCTTTCAGACTGCTGTGTGGCTGCCGTCTCCAGCCGACTTAAAAAGGGACTGGTTAATAATAGGCCTTGAGACAGCTCACTGCCAAGTAGCACATCCTCTGTCTGGAAGCCCTTCCTCCACGTAGACACAGATTGACGTGAGGGGCTGTGGGGAGGTGGTGTGTGCCCTTTTCACTGTGGACTAGCAGTAAATGTGCAAAGGAATAATCACACTCTAGCTGGGTTTCCTATTGCAACCTGCATATTCGCCAAGATCAACACCAGCCATGGAAAGTGATGAGGTTATTCTCATAAAGTCTCTAGTTAGCATTTAAATGATTCTCTGTGCTGTGTTTTTAGGATGTAGTTCAAATATCTGGAAGTTTAGTTTAGCTTAAGTTGTAGGCACATATTGGTAACAGCTACCTATTAATTCATCCACACTTTCTTTTTGCCCTCTGTGAATGCAGCAAACAGGAAAGGTGGGTACCGTCACTGGCTATAGTGGGTATATCAGTCACAACGTTTTCTCCACCCAAATCCTTTTCATTTGTGTCGTGTGAAATTGGTGGTATGCATCAGCTCGTCAGGATTGCAGAGTCGGCTACCTCTCAGTCCCAGTCTGCATTATAAAAAAAAAAAAAAAAGGAAACACGTTTTAAATGATGTGTCTAATCTGATTTGCTCAGTTGTGCAAGACTTTACCAGACAGAAGAAGCAGCAGACTCTGCAGACCTTGACAACTGGGGTCACAGGAACCCTCAAGTCACGTCCGTGTAACAGTGCATGTTCCACATGTAGTGCAAGTGTTCCTCCTCAGATTGTCCTGTCCACTGTGGCTTGTGTTTCGTTATCCAACCAGTGTCGGCATATCCCTTCAAGACTGGCCCCATCTGAATATGCCAAGGCATCACCTGGTGCTGAATGGGCCATTGTGAAGTAAAGGTCAAACGGGGAAACTGCTGAAAAAGAAATGTTCCCATGTTTTTAAGCTGACATTTTCCAACAAGACTTATAGCACTACTTTTAGCCTTTTCCCCCTTCCACCTGCTTCTTCATAGCAGGAGTCTCAACAAAGGGCCCTGTTCTACACTCATTAAGCACACCCAGTACTGCACACACACTCATACTCTCACACTGTAAGTGTGTGTCTTACCCCTCACTCTGTGCCTGAGATGAATTACTCCTTTGAGATGTTGCCATGTTTACTTTAGCCCAGTTCTAAAGCGTTGTGTAGATTGGCATCGGATTGGGTCAGAGGCAGAGGTGAGGCGTGTGGAGAACAGATCACAGATGTCCAGCTCTTGAACCCCCACAACCGCACTCAGCCCAGTAGTGATCTCTGGGTAAACTGTATACGTTCAGGCTCAGCTCTCAGCTGGCGGGGAAGAAATACTTGTCATAGATTAGCTGTCACACTGCTAGCATTAGCTTAAGCCCCTGCAGCATAAGATAACAGGTGGCCTCAAGGCCCAAGCCCCAGCAGTTGAGGTGGACCGGGTTAGGGCTGTGTGTGCAACACCAGCTTTATGTATTCTCACCACGCCGGGCTTCAACAGAAGGCCCTGCTCCTGCCTAAAACCCACGCTCGCCACTTGCAAATGGAGTGCAATGAGATGTGAAATTTCCACAGGGCACCCTGATGCTTCCTTCCGCCCATTTCCATTTGCAGTCAGAAGGCTTGTGAGTCTGCAGCTGTATCTGTGTGTGTGTGTGTGTGTGTGTGTGTGTGTGTGTGTGTGTGTGTGTGTAGTTATGAAAGTAGGAGAGGCCGGAAAGCGTACATCTGTGTGCCTGTTTGTGTGCGTATGTCAACAGATGCTGGCTGTCTGAGCATTAGAATACAGGCAGGCTGCGTTTTCTGTTCCTCTCGCCGCCTGATGGACAAACATACAGTACAGTCGACTGAGCTGCGCCAGCCCGAGCAGTGCTGCTCTCTTCTGTGTTATGCTAGACTCAGCTAGGTCGGGCCTGGCAGCGCAGGTGCTGCAGAACTGGTCTAATTACCCAGTGTTGTGCCACCCAGCTGATGAGCTAATTACAGCATCCGCCTGTTTTCCTCTCAATCTGGAAAGCCAGTAAACACAATGTGTTGTTAGCACACACACACACACGCACGCACATACACACAGAGAGCAGTGAAAAATCACACATTTAAATCTTTACTACACACAAACACTCATGTACGCATACCCACACAGCAGCTGTCACCTATCCACTAGCAAACAAACCCAACCTAGCCCACTCCAGGAAAATGATGGCGTTTCTTCAAACACATTAAACTCCAGTTGGCAAACTAATGGGGTAATGCCCTGGTACCTACTGTCTATTGAATTGCTGGTCCTCAAAACTAGTTTTGAAAGCCATTATCTCTGCCATTAACCTCCGTGAAGAGAGTAATATTGTGAATGTGTGTGCATTTCCTTTGTGTCTTATTTTATAATAGTATAGCGAAAATCCATAATCTGAATCATCATCATCCCCACTTGCAGTAAGACTGAGCAATCAACAGCTACTGAGGTTCGTCTTGGAACGATGTGTTAAAAACAGTTTGTTTCTGCCACGTCAGGAAACGGGCGTCACCCCTACCTAAAGATGATCACTCGGGCGGGATGAAAGATTCCCTGCTGGCCAACTCCTCTGACCCTGTGGAGATGAGAAGACTCAACTACCAGACTCCAGGTAATGAACTATGACCTCACCTATTAAACATGTCCCTACTAATGCTCAAGTTTACTCCTGTGTTCATGTCGAGTGCTCATGAAATAACATAGTTGTACTGATGACACCTGTTTTAACCTGTTTAGACTAGCTGGTGAATTTTCCTTCAGTCAGTGTTTTTGTCATAAATATGTAAATCCTTCCTGAGATTTATTTATTAATTCAAAAACACAGATGATCCTACCTGCAACATCCAAAGGTGACTCATATCTAATCGTGTTTCTTAATGTTCTTTATTTTAATGCATTTTATTTCCTCAAATGTTGAATATTGTATTTTGGAATGATTTTCTTCACTAGTGTCTAAACAGCTCTTCTAAAAGCAATCTACTTTGGAAAAGCCTTCCTATTTCAGCTGATGGATCTCTTGTTTATTAGTGCTTTTTCTTATTTTCTTATTTATTCTCATGCTGTTATTCTTCTTCTTTATTTTTTTTTACCAAAAATAAAAGAATATTTGATCAGTAAGAGAAAATAAATAAATAATTTTCACCATCATGCCGAGCTCTGGCTGGTATTAGCAGAGTCAGGCCGAGAAATTTCCAATTCTGTCCACGCGCAGTGGTAAAGTGGGGTGGGCTAGAGGGGAGTTGTGTCAGGGTGCCAGCCTCAGCATCAGCCTTCTTCCTTTTTCCTCCTGACCTCCTCTCTCCTCCCCCGATCCCTGCTCCTCCTTCCTCCATGAGCTCCTTTCATTCCCCCCAGCTGGTAATGAGTCCTGCTCCCTCTGATGTCAAGGTGAGCCAGGCGGAGGGAACAGTGGAGCTGAGAGAAAATGTCAGGCCCGGTGCACGCGCATGAGTGTGATGTTCTGTGTCTTCTGTGTGTGTGTGTGTCTCCTTTCTCACGGGTTATTAAAGATCCTATTTGCCGTACACACACACAGAGCCCCTTTGAACCCCTGCAGAGGAATTAAGCAGTGCTGCCGCTGTAAAAGAGCCCTGTTCTTCCATCCTCCCACTCCACCTCTTTCCTCTTTTGTCTTGCATTTCCCCCTGTAGGGTAATCTCTCTCTCTCTCTCTCACTCACTCGGTCTCCCCCTCTCTCTCTTTATACGTCAACATTTATCTCCTTTCTCTTCATTTCCACCTTGCTGTTTTGCTTCAAGAGTGGTGATTATCAAAAATCGCCAAGGCTGCGTCTAGCTCGTGAAAAAATGCGAGACTCCAAGGCTGAGCTGAGTGAATATTGAACAGCCCATTCCTCTGTGCTTTCACTCCTTCTCTCTTTGATTCGCCCACAGCAGGTGAACATTCCTGCTCTGATTGTGATTGTTGTTAAGTGGTCAAGCCGATTGCAGCTCATGTCTCCAGCATGTTGGTTTATAAAACAGACCTCAGTTGTACCTTTTGGCATTCCAGCAGCAGGTGTGTGGTACTATGAGTAAATGACCTGGTTTATCCTTAACAGACCTGGTTCAGATAGAATTGTTTTTACAATAGTACTGCATTAATACTAAGTTGTAATGGTATACTTCAGATAAAGCATGTACTGTAGTGCCATTTATGGAGTGGAGGATTTTATAGTAAGGAATTGTCAGGTTGTACATTATAGGGACGTACGGTTTCATATAATGTTGATTGAAGTTTTAGCCATCAACTTGATCAGCCATGGCAGTGTATAAAGTTAAACAGTTAATGCACAGAGACCTTATTAGTTTTACCTTCAAATAACATCTGGCTCCTGGATTGCCTGATCATTCCCAGTTCATGTTCCCAGATATCACTAATTACTTTGGTGATTCTAATGTTATCATAACTGATAACAAAGAGCAGTGGCCAAAATGATGAAAATAATGCCAAAGTTGTAATAAAATGAAATCTCCTGTAATACTTTTACGTTTTATTTTTACATGAACATGAACTGTGTGCAGTAGTGCTGTTTACACTGAGCAGTCACAGGGGAGTTCTTTAAAGTCTAGCTTTGTATGCTGTTCTGTTTAACAACCAAACCAGGCCAGGTGCTGGGCACTTCAACTGGCCCGAAAGGTTATTTGCAGATACTGTTTGGCCCCGGTCTGATCCTGAGCTGTCTCCATTGATTGAGTGTTGTTTTTCCTCCTTCCTTCACTCTCCTCTCTCCACAGGTCCCAGCTCTCATCGCTGCCCCAACACTCCAAGTTAGTCTGCTCTCTCACCAAGTTGTGTTAATACCCACACATGCAGTCTCTCTTCCTCTCTCACTCACTCCTGATCCCATTCCCGTGTTGCAATCCTGACAGACATCACAAGACCATCACCTTGAAGCCTCTGGCGCTCCAAGGATGCAGCAATTTCCTATCTTGGCTGTGAACTTCCCACAACAACTTTTTGGTGGGGAAGCAGAGAACTAGATTGTTTCATGAATAGCTGAGCAGTGCGGACAGTTACCCTTGTAAATGTAAATTAGCCTTGTTATCTATGGCTTTACTCTCCATTTAACCAACAACATAGCTGTAAAAGCTGAACATCCACAAACACATACACACTAATGGTAATGTGCTCAAAGGTTCCCCTGTGTAATAGTATTAAATTAGTATAATTGGTCAGGTCTCATCTTGTGCACCGGCTATAGTAACCAGCCATTAGCCATTAGCATTAGAGCTAATGGTTACTCATTTGAATGCATGACCCATGACCTTAAAGATGCACTCAGCCAAACGCACTAACGTTAATATCTATACCTTTTTAAAATGTCTTTCTGATCTCTGTGTAAATTCAAGGTTATGTGTAAGGTTAATGACGCTCCATGTGTAACTTTAGTGTCTCCGTGTGCAGCATGCATTCAGCTTAAAATACATAATGCAAGTGCCCAGCAATCCATTTAAGCACAGAGTCGAGTTCACAGGCACAGGGGGAATTTGTGTCGGTAGATTAGCAATAAATCATCCAATAACCCGGCAATGAGAAATCTAGAGAGCAGCAGGGGGGTTGTTTGAAATTAATCCAGCCCAAGTGCTCCAGGCTGGGCTGATAGATACTCTATTGTAGGGAAAGAGATTTTCAAAGAAATAAGTTTTGGCTGGTGACCAGTCAGTTATTTGCTCTCTGGGAAGTGACAGTGTGACTGATTTCTAGAGACTTGTGGGTTCTTGCTCACCTCTGCCACCAACTGAGTGTTGTGGAGTCAGAGATGTCTGCCTCCTGCTTTCTTCCAGGAGCATGCTCACCCAGTCACTCATGTGCATCGCTGTGCTGGCCCCACCTGTGTCCTCCTCAGCATGATGATATCACCAAAATGTCACCAGCCTGTTTCAACTTGTGCACTCTCTCTCTTCTTCTTTCTCTTTTTCTTTTTCTCTCCCTCTCTTCATGCATTCTTGAACAAAGTGCACTCTTTCTCATAGTTACACAGCCACCTCATGGTCCTGCTGGCAGCCTCACTCACCCTGTGGTCCAACCAGTGTTTGTGCAAGTCAGTGTGTGTGTCTGATATCGGAACAACCGGGTCTCACTCGTTTCTTTGTCTTTTCCCCTGTTCCTCCACTTCCTCTCCCAGGAATGAGAGAGCACCCACCCATTCCTGTCATTGACCTGGCTGACCACATAGAGAGACTGAAAGCCAACGACGGCCTCCGCTTTTCCCAGGAGTATGAGGTAAGAGTCGTGCGCTAATTCTGTACGGGTTTCTCCCTCCCTTTCAAACATGGGAATTTGTTTCTTTGTTATGTGTCTGGGAGACACATTATGCCTCTTTGATCCCATATGCATGTATTCTAATGGATTATTGAAGACTTCTTTCACAGACATACTTCAGTCATTTTTACAACTCTATTACCAATCCCACCAGGAAACCAACACTTATATTAAATGCTACGAGATGCTTTTTCACAAAACTAGCAGGTGGCGTGTTGCTTAAGCAATCTGTGTGCGCCTTGATGTTTCCCCGAAGAATGTTATTTTGCAGGCAGTCTCTCCGATGCAACTTGGTGAGGGATTATCTCTTGTCAGTGTTCACCCTCAAAAAAAAAAAAAAAGGGAGCAAATTTGCATTTAAAGTGGCACATAGTTGGTTTGGGGTATATGTGTGTGGCCAGATGAGAAGGAGAGGCATCCGTGACTACAGAAAAATGAGACCTTTTATTTATTTGTTCTTAGTGTTCGATCTGTTTTATCTAATCAGCTTTATTTCTCACATTGATCGATCCAACAAGGCTGTGGAGCCACTGCTTTACTTTCGCCATAACCTAAAAGGGTACATAATTGCCTCTGTCTGTGTGTCTGTGACCAGCATATGTTGCTACAGCATGAAATTTGCAGTGCAATTTCACACTCCCGAGAGAAACAGCAAATTTATTTTGGTGACCTCATGACCTTTCCCCAAGCATCACCACAAGCCCAAACTTAAGCCAACATTTTATAACTGTTCTGTTATCTGCCCTGTCCAGTGTTTACTGTGAAAATAACATCTATTTGAAAGCCTTATGTAACTGTTCTATCATCTACCCAGCAGCGATGCCCGCACAACACGAACATTTAGAAGTGCATGTAGTGCTTTGTTTTATTATTAAACCATGTTCGTGCAATTTATGTTCATTCATATTCCATACATGATTATACTTATTTATTTCCAATAATTAGTTACAATAATTATTTTCTTTGAATGTGAAATCCTGTGTAAAACAGATGAATTATAGTTATGAATGAGTTTTAGTTTTACTTTTTAAAGATAGATCTTTACCTTTATGGTCATTTTGGAGGCTTGGTGGTGTGGTGCTGGTTAAGGTTATGGACTAATACTAATAGGGATATTAGATATTTATATCAGAGGGGGGAACTAAAACATTAAATATTAAAATCTTTAATGGAAATGTTTAGTTTGGTCATTATAATGTGCCACAAAATATACAAGTAGAGTTGTACATTTTATGTAAATGGCATAAATACTAAGATGTTTTATGTTGTTCACTGCAAAATTAACAACTAACTGGGGAGCTAATTAGGTCTTAGTAAAAATCTGCACTCTATTAAGTGCTTTCTTGCTGTTGCTCAGTGCCTCTCCAGCACATCGCCCTCCCGTCTTGTTGAGTTAGTGTAAACGAATCAAGCCAGAGAAGTTGCTTGTATGACTGCAGGCAACCAGCCTGGCCCCATTCCCTCCCCGCACCAGTCATTCCAAGCCAGGGAAGACCCCCTCCATGGCCCAGCAGATGGCCCTCCATCTCCGTGCCAGCCGAGGCACTGTGGCAGAGCTCATGGCACTTTGTCACAGTCACGTTCGCCCGTTGCTCCCGTTGCGCCTTACGCCAAGGCACAGAATTTGTGGAGACTTCACAACTTCCTCTTGCTGATGTTTTAGGCGGCCTGACACTTCCTTTGCCACCAACGCCAGTCCGCATCACACTGAGCAAGGAGCACACTGGGTAATGAGCAGAATTTGTCAATCAGACATGCTGCAGCTCCCACTGGCAGTCTTTTTATCGCTGAAAGCAATATCACGCTGCAGTCGTCGTAGCACTATCATTATGTTCATTTGAAAGCATTTCCAGTGTGTCAGCGAGAATACCATGGGCGTTCGCATCTCACCTCTTCTACCGTTTCTACCTTACTTGTTTGCTAGTTGTCATCAGTCTAGTGTGCCTGCTGTGTTCACTGAGCTCTCAAATGGATATGACATGTTTTGACTGCAAATGAAATCTCTATCTTCGTACTGGCGGGCACGGACAGAGAAATTGGCAGTGCTGAGCTCATCAGCAGCAATAGGTCTATGCCCACATGACTCTCACTGTTGAGCAATGTGGAGCTTTAGTGGAAGGTTTCTTGCTTATAAGCACTCCACATTTTTCATATCTTGTTAGAAATTAAATGACATGTGCATGAGTTTCTCTGGAAACTAAAATACTCTGGTCTAAAATACTTTCTGTATAACTTAAATTTTTGTGCCATATTTTTAGTTATGTAGGTGACACTTCCTCCATAGGACATTTTAACGGAAGATATGATACCAACTGAAAGCCAATTGGTAACTGTGATTTAAAAATTAACCAGTAGTGAAGCACAGTACTTGTAAAAAACTTATTTTGCTCCATCATTTTATTGCACAAAACCTGATTTCCATTCTCTCTTGGCCTGGCTTTTTCCTATCCATTATCCAGTAATCATCGGTTATTATATTTGAGCTGTCAGATTTTGACATAAAATGACCTCTGAACAATTAAATTAGTGTTGAGTAAGTGTAAGAATTTCAAAGGATTCATTCTGAGTCCTGCTGGATTTGTGAGGCGAAAGGTCTGGGGAATTAGTGGACATTGTTCCAGTGTGAGTTGAGGGCGATCAATACAGAATAACAAGAGACTCAGTGACATTATCAAGCCAAGGAAAGGGAGGCCATTGCATATCTCCCCAAATCAATATGTATGCAGTACTCTGTCGTTTTAGCCCGAGAGACAAATGACGCAAGAAGGAAAGGGTTAGAAACAGAGAAAGGCTGAAAAGGAGAGGATGAACCAAAAATAGAAGATAGGGGAAGGCAACAGGAAGAGAGGAATCTTAGTTACTGCAAGTAGACGTGCATGTGACTTCTCAGAATAAGGTAATTCAATAGGACCGTCCTAAAGGGAGAGGATGAGTATTTGTGGTTGCCTGCAGGCTTCAGAAAAACCTTTACTAAACTCCCAGCTAAAACAAATAACTGGGGGAATATGTTGATCTAGTCTTTGACTAATCACCTTTTTGATTAATTCTAGTCACTAAAAAAAATTCCTTTATATTTATGCTTCATTGGGATTCAAGACATGAAATGCCATGCAAATACTTAAGCCTAATAAATGACCTCAGCCTGCACAATGTCCTACACAGCATAACATCACTTACCTGTAGTGCTTCACTGGGGCCTTTCAAGAGACATGATGTGGGTTTATGTTCAATTTAAAGACTTTGTTGTGCATAGTATACTGTTGTAGAATGGGTGAAAACAGGGTAATGTTGCCTTATCCATTTACCCATTTTGTACTCAAGAGCCTTTTTTTCCTGTCTTTTCCTTTGCTCTGTGTCTCTCCATCCACTTTCTTATAATCACTCTGTCCATCTTTCTGACATATGCTTTCTCTCTTTCTCCTTCCCCGCCTCTCTTCCAGTCCATTGATCCAGGTCAGCAGTTTACCTGGGAGAACTCCAACATGGAAGTAAACAAGCCAAAGAATCGCTATGCAAACGTCATTGCCTACGACCACTCCAGAGTAGTGCTCACCTCTGTTGATGGTAAGAGCTCATGTCACTACTTAACCCCTCAGTCACTGCCTGAGGTTACCATTGATTGAGACCTTTTTCATAAGTACCAAAAACAAGCTGCATCTGCTGCATTCGAAATCTCCACAGGCTGTGTACCTTTTTTACTTTGATATGAATCATAACATAGGGATTTAAAAGTACCATACACAACAGGTGATTGACAGATAGTCTTTGCACAGCATGTGCTTAGTGAAAAAAGCCATAAAAGTGTCATTTTATTATTAAAATATACCAACTTCAGTCTTGGTGTCTGAGAAATATTGTTAGTTGAAATAACTACACTGTGTACTATGTTTTATAACTTTACTGCTTGTCTTTCTTATAGCTGTTCCTGGCAGTGACTACATCAATGCCAACTACATTGATGGCTACAGGAAGCAGAACGCATACATTGCCACTCAGGGGCCACTGCCAGAGACCCTGAGTGACTTCTGGAGGATGGTGTGGGAGCAAAGATCCAACACCATTGTCATGATGACCAGACTGGAGGAAAAGTCACGGGTAAGGAAAGACAAACTGTGTTTTCTATAAAACAGTCAAGTAAAGACACTCGCTGACTTCAGTCATTTACAGTTAATTCCTTATAACTTATTTATTAACAATTACCCTCAAAGATGTAATTACATACATTAATAATAAATAATATATGAATTACTGAAGATAAATCAACAGAGATTTAACAACTGGAGAATAAATCTTAAATAATAATAACCTGGTAATATATTAGTTATAAACTAGTAAATAAAGAAGTCAGAAATACAGTTTCCTCTTGTGAAATTTGTATTTAGAGCTTGTTTGTGCTTATTATGTTTTTGCTGCTTGTTGTTGTTGTTTGTTGCCATTCTCCTCTTCCCACTCACCCCAACCGGTCGAGGCAGATGGCCTCCCACCCTGAGCTTAGTTCTGCTGGAGGTTTCTTCCTCTGAAGAGAGTTTTTCTCTCCACTGTTACCTAGTGCTGCTCAAATGGGATTGTTGGGTTTTCTATATAATTCTGGATACAATTGTACTTTGTAAGGTCTTAAACCATAAACACTGTAAAGTGCCTTGAGATGACTTCTGTTGTGATTTGGCGCTGTACAAATAGAATTTAGTTGAATTGAAAATTAAATTACATGCAGTAGATTGTGGTAGAAAGGAGCGTTTGAATTGATGTTAGCTTTTTATATGATAAAACACCTTTTACCACTACCTTGTTACCTAAACAAGCAACAGATGGCTGCTGTGATTGTAGATAGAAATCAAATGACTGTCTTGTAAAACAAGGTCATCGAAGTCCACATTACAGTACGTACCAGAAAGTCAGCATTGTTGAACAGTGTGAATATGGCCAGAAATATAGTTTTCTGACTTGCAGTATATCCAGTCTGTATATGTTTATATAGCCCAATGTTGAGGAAGTAACATTATACCCAACAAAGCTTGAAGGCATACAGACGCCCAGTCGTACTTTAAAGCAGGATTTGTCAGCCTGATCAAAGTCACAAGGACTTCAAAGGATATATTGGTCGTCTGTGGACAGCATCGCATCATTTTGCTTCTCTTCTCCTGTGTCTTCAACCTCTAAAAACTTTTTTGAGGAGTAAAATTGCATAACAGCTTTTTACCGTTTCCCACCCCCCTCCTGTTGTTTGTTTGGTGCTTATGGTGGGATTACCATGGCAACTTTGCATCTGATGACAACACATGCATGCTGACATTTTCAGCTCGATAATGAACGTGAATGCAGCAGTTATACAGTATTTAGAGTTTCGTCATAGTGCAAATTTAATTCATTATTTAGAAAATGCTCAGAGTTCAGTGCTTAATTGCGATATTTTTATTTATGCAACACCATGCCAAGGTTTCATAGACCTGCTGTAGAGTGTCTCTTTTGTGTTTGCACAATTTAGAGGAATTTGGTTCTTAAAAACGATGGCACGGTAATGAAAACTCTGAAGTTGGAGTTAATAGGATTGTCACCCAACAACACTCTTGCACGCCTAAAAATAACTTCCTAACCCAATAAAAGGAAAGAAGTAGCACATGGGCAACTTGGGATTTAGAAATGGGATGGGTTTATTTAATTTAATTAACATCGCAAAATCATGCTCATGAATTCCTGGGAGGAAATAAATCAGTGTGGAACCCTGCCAGTGTGTGGTGCTTTTTTACTGTGTGCATGTGGCGCCCTAATGAAAGAGTCCCCGGATTAATAAGTGGATGTACTCACGATGGTGTTGTAACTGAAGAAGTTCATTGTTGAAAATTCTAGACTAGAGATTTTTTGTCAGGAGTCACTATAGTGAGTCTGCAAAAGCAATACTTTTGTCAAGTAAAGACTTTATATTACTATCCATTCTTCAAAACGTGCCATCATCTGTTTTAATTTTCGACGCAATCAGTCATTTAGGCAGATTGTGGGGACACTATATCCTTTTGGAGCAGAGCTCATTTATTTGTACCTTAGAGAATAACTGCAGCGTGGTTATGTTTGATAAGATGATTTTTATTACACAGTCAGTCAATCTCAGCCAGGATATATGCATGCTTTCAAATACCTTTCTATATATTTAGTGTGCCTAAGAGGCAATTGTGAAACTGTGTGACAGATGACCATGCTCTCCTTAGTTTTAGAATCAAAGCAATGCAGGCATGCACAGGGACAAAATAAGGGAAACGGCACAACACAAGGAACTTAAAGAGAAATGAAACAGCCTCTCAGCCTGTCCCCACCTCCTACACACACTTGAAAATCAATTGGCTTGCCAAGACTATGGAGAGAGACACAAAGAACCAAACCCGCCTTATACCAGCTGGGGGTGGAAACATTTTGCCAACTTATATCAGACGTCCTCCCTATCTCTCTCTGTGCCATTTTAATGATGTCATAAGGTATGACATCATTAAATGGCGCAGAGAGAGTTAATGCCCAAAACATCTTGTTTTGTCTGCATCATTTTTAAATGTATATAAAGGACAATTAAAACCTCTCTTATATACAGGTAAATGATAATTAATAACTAGTGTGTATTTGATATAAATGATTTTCACAATCTTTGAATGACTCACAGTAAAACCTGAGGCAGTGAGTTGAATAGATTAAATTAACTCTGCATTTAAAACAACATTATTTAATATGTGGAACTGTCCTGAAAAATCAGAAAGACAATGTTTGCAAGTTGATAATGAATAGATGTTTAATAATATATATAACAATACATTACTAAAGGCCAGCTGCACTGTGGCTTTGCTGCATTTTCTCAGACTCCTTAGATCCCTTAACATAAATGCACATCCTCTGTTTGTCAATTTCTCCCTCACACACGCACACAGACACACACATATGGTGAGTGAGTCAACCTCCCACCTCCCAGCCAGACTGATGTCTTTTGCCAAACCAAGCAGGAGCTTGACAAATACGATGAGATCCAGCAGTAGGCAACTTTCAGCTTCCTGTAGTGCTATCGTTACCAGTTAGTAAAACCCGAAATGAAACCAGTGGTATTATTCACTGTGTGTGTGTGCACACGCGCACAGGTGTGCACATTTCTATGTATGTGTCTAGATAAGAGGTCTGTGTCCTCTGCAAAAGGCCATGTGACAAAATGTGAGAAGCCAGGTTCAAAGCAGAACCAAATGATAGTGAAACCCGTGTGTGTGGGTGTGTTTATGTGTGAGGGAGAATATGCCACCCAACCTCAGACAGCACAGAGATATTCATTACAGCGGTGACTGCTAATCCATATGTTTGTACTGCAAGCGGTTCCCTATCACTCAATTGAGTTTCTCCTGCGAGGTGTTCCTCTGCCTCTGAATGGGAGCTGTCACCAGGGGAGGTGAAATGCAAGGGGGTGAATTTTAGCGCATTTTGTTTGTCGATTTGTAGCAGCTCGCTGAGACAGCCAAGGTGCTTCCAAATGTCACCTCGGTACTGCAGTATCAATATGATTAGCTTACCAGCAACACAGTTCTTCCTCTCATGTTATCCAAATCAATATCAGCAAGCTCCACTCCCAGCAATTCTGACATTAAAACAGTGTCGGCATTTGTGCCTTTTCTGCAGTATATGGAAAATAAGTGTACAATAAGGGTTGTAGTGCGTCTCTGAAAGAACAAATCCTAATCATACGTGAATAGTTTATTAGTTTGGGCTATTTTGTGCGACTGACTAGTTGAAGATACACAATAGTTGCAGGACCATTGTTAGGGACAGAGACAGACTACATACCACAAGCTTTTCAAATGATTTCTTTTTTTTTTTTTTTTGAAAACCTTCAAGGATTCACTCATCCCAGAAGCTCGAAGGCTAAACGTCTGGCTGTGCTCAGTGTTTTGGTAATGAAATTAGCCATCACCTTAAGAAACGTCTTTGAGAACAACTATTATATTTGGTGTAAAAATCAGAGGCAGCGTGATTGTATAACTGAGTGGCCTATTTTGGCTTCTAAATTATTCAGAAGTACTTTAGGACAGATTTTTTTTATTTTTTGCCAGTGTTTTCTGAAAAGGCGCCTGGTTACGACTGTCTGAAAACCAGAGCTAAACTCCAATTACAGCCAGTAGAGCATTTTATCAGTATGGTGTTTATCTACATGTGTTCATGTAGATGTCTAAATGAAGAAGAGGAATGTCAACATTTTTAAGTCCCTTTTTGTTCCATCCAAATGCCAACAGGCCGTTTCCAAACCACAAGGACTAAAGTGAAAACTGTGGAAAAGACTTGGATACACACAGTGACGCAAAACCACTAAGTGCCAGGATCTTTACACTCACAGTGAAAACAGACATAGTGAAGTTTGTTCTGTGCACATATGGAGCCAGGTGGCTGAACCTGCTGTCCCTCCACAACAGGCCAGAACAGGCTTTCAGACACATCTCCCTTCACAATGCAGTACGCAATCATCACAAATGTGCCAAAAGCATACACGACAAAGGGTTATAAACCACCTGACAGTTAGCTAATTGAAAGTGATCACAGGCTGGTAAAGAGACAAAGTGGGCTTTTTAATGCCCTTTTGAAGCTCACTTCACATGCAGACACACATTAGTGAACATGCACATACCTGATTCACCAGTGCTCATTTTTTATGAGATACAGGAGCTGAGTCTGAGTCTTCAGTTTTTAATTAGACAGTGGACAAAGCCTTTGATCTGACCTTTCTAATGTTCCCTCCTTGTTAATCAGTGTGATCCTACAAGCCTCTCGCTAGCCTCTTGGTGGATATTAGAGGCGGTTCACTCCTGACAGTGTGCCCTCTCTCTTGCTCTGCCAGGTGAAGTGTGACCAGTACTGGCCTTTGCGAGGAACAGAGACCTACGGGATGATCCAGGTCACCATGCTGGACACTGTGGAGTTGGCCACTTACAGTGTCCGTACTTTCGCCCTCTACAAGGTACAGTGTTGCCTTTTTCATTTGCTCTTAACTATAAAAAGTTGGCATGCTCATGAAGGACACGTTCCAAGTAGGCATTTGCAGTTCATCATTAGTGGGGTCACATTTTAAAATGTAATTTCATATTTTTCTGAAGGCCGATAAAAGCTATTACCACTGGAATCGTTTTTTCACTGCTGTAATTGGTTTTTAACATCCAAGATTTGTCTCTTGTTCTCTAAAAGGCAATGAAAGATTTCATTTTCTCACTTTGATTCATATACTTCTGTGGTGTGGTGATGTGACTGATGTTTTGTCCTTTATTTCTCCTCTCTCCGTTCCCTTTCCATTACTTACTTATAATTTCAAACATTATCATAATTCCTAATTAAATGTAAGTCTCTAGTTGGAGCATTTACTTGGTTTCAATCAAGACTTGTGACAATGCCAAGAAACCGCTCGAGTTCAACTCCAAACATATACACGCTATCTACACTCAGAATGATCACAGCCATGAAAGTAGAGCATATCATATGCTGCTGTCAAAGTTATGACTCATGATCAGACCTTTTCTTAAAATAGCTCCATTTCTGACAATTAAATTTAGAATTTGCTCCCTTTTATCAAACTGAGTGACCTTTAGGTGTTCAAAACAGTTTTGCCCAGTATGACAGATTTTTCTCTGAAAAGGAGCCAATTCACAGTGTCAGGGTATCCCAGGATAGCTCACATATTTCTGCTTTACTCCCTCCTCTCACTCTCCTACAGAATGGCTCTAGTGAGAAGAGAGAGGTGAGACAGTTCCAGTTTATGGCCTGGCCGGATCATGGGGTGCCAGAGTACCCCACCCCTATTCTGGCTTTCCTGCGACGGGTAAAGGCCTGCAATCCTCCAGATGCAGGACCTATGGTGGTCCACTGCAGGTGGGTGCATATGGAAATGAAATGATTCTTTATATCCACACAACGCACAATCAAGTTTTAGCCTTAAATGTTTAATTCATTTCAGTTAAAACCAATTAAACCAGTCTAAAAGCAAACAGGAAGAACTGGGATGTGTTATATCAATGTCTAGTACAAGCACATTGTGAGGGACACCAGCTGAGATGTTGAAATGCTGTTGTTAGGGTCTACATCTTTTTTCCTTCCTCCATGAAGTTGGCTCAATAATTCTTTGCTATGCATTTTGCAGCAAGTCATTAAGCCACACAGGATGCTTCTACAATCACAAACTTTGTGCACAGTCTGCAAAAACAATTTCTTTATGGTCCAGCACTTGTGCTAGAGGGTGTAAATCAGCTCACCAAGAAAGCATAATGTCCAGTTTTCAGCTGTCAAGCATGGAGAGAGGAAATAATAGGACAGGGAGGCTTACTAACTTTGTATTACCGTGCTATAGTCCATGCATTTTGACATATTTCAGTTTTTTTGAACACGTTTGTGAGCATTAATAAGCACAAATATCATGTGTATTTGTTGTTTTTTAATAGACACGCATATAAATGTGAGAAGTGTGTACACAGCAAAAGATACTCGAGAGAGAATGTTTTCTCTCCCTCATTAACTCAATTCATTAACAGTTGTGTTTAAATGCAGCATTTTACAAGGACTTTCCATAGATGTGCCATGTACCATGTGTTGCTCTTCTATACAATCAGACCTTCTCTGTCTTTCACCATCAGTGCGGGCGTAGGCAGGACTGGTTGCTTCATTGTGATTGATGCCATGCTGGAGCGTATGAAGCACGAGAAGTCTGTAGATATCTACGGCCACGTGACATGCATGCGTGCCCAGAGGAACTACATGGTTCAGACCGAGGACCAGTACATCTTCATCCACGAAGCCCTGCTGGAAGCCGCGACCTGTGGCAACACTGAGGTGCCAGCTCGCAACCTGTATGCCCACATCCAGAAACTCACCCAGCCCCCGCCCGGGGAGACAGTTACTGCCATGGAGCTGGAGTTCAAGGTGACTTACACAAGTATCACTTAAGCCTTTCCTTTTACTTATTCAGTGTGAGAAATGAGGAAAAGGCTACATTCACTCTCTAGCAGGCTGCAGTAGCTGACCAGGCTGCTGCTATTATACCTAATTTGCATGCATTCATTTACCAACTATGCCAAAGCACAGAAATTGATGATATTAGCCCTGAGGTGTGGAAGCAGCTAGTGACATAGCATCAATACATATGAACACACGTTTCAGGGACAAACAGACCAGAACAAACACATTAACCCACCTACATGTGGAGAATTATCCAAATAAGTGACACTCATACATACACACAGCTGGTGTTCAAGGTGACTCACACACACACACTCACACCTTCTGTCAATAGCCATCGACTGTGATGTTATTACACACTTTCTCTCAGTGCGGCTCAGCCATTAGCCCTCTTATGACCATGATCCATTCTGTTTGAAGTGATAATAGCATCTACACTCCTGCCAACGACAGAGAATGAAAGAGTGAGAGAGTGATTGTGGCGTATGTGGTGGCTACAGCCTCCATGCCTACACAGTCTGACCACAACACACACACATTCTCCCAGAGTACCATGCTTGTCCATGCACACTCCTGTGCTGTCCATCTGCGCTCTGTCCACTGCCAGCGCTGAGCTTGTCATGCCTACAGTCCTCCAAGCAGCCTCTGTGACTCTATGGGATTCTGCATTTAGTTACACCTACGAGTCGCTATCTTACTAGCTATCGCCACCCCGCTCTAATTGACTCTGATGTCTTCTGTTGAATTTCTTATTTAGCTTCACAAAAAAATCCTCAAGTCTAAATAAAAACCAGTCAGAAAAGCATTTCAGACTTCTTTGTTTACTTCAGATCACAGGTCACTTATTTTTTCTCTCCATCTCTGTCTTCCTGTCTGGTTTCTTCTCACATTTTAATAAACAGAGACTGGCCAACTCCAAAGCCCACACGTCACGCTTCATCAGCGCCAACCTACCCTGCAACAAGTTCAAGAACCGTCTGGTCAACATCATGCCTTTTGAGTCTACTCGTGTCTGCCTGCAGCCCATTCGTGGGGTCGAGGGCTCCGACTATATCAACGCCAGCTGCATTGACGGCTACAGGTCAGCAAAGAACTTCACTATTTGAACTGAATAAACTGTGAGGAAAATGTGCTGAGTTTGAGATTGGAGTAAAGTTTTTTAGATCAAGCATGTGAGGCTTCGAAGAGCGTCACAACATATTAAAAAGAATGAGTGCATTTATTTATTCTGTCTCTTAAAATAGCTGTTAATACATAATAAAAGCTATATCCATACATGTGTTTGATGTGGATGTCAACATCTTTAAATTAAATCTGACAATCAGCACTTTAACCTTGTGCTTTTTGTTCTATTGTCTTGGCGCACAGAGCCAACACAACAGAAACGGCATCACTGTGCTAGCACTTTCCTGTCTGTACTGATTCTGGCAGGTCTACAGTTGTTTTCTGACATCAGAGGTTGTTACAGGTGTGAAAAATACACAATCTATTCACAGTGGACTAGATAAAAATGTATGGGAGGGGACTCAAGACGAGGCCGCAGTGGGCGGTATGCAGTTGCAAGAATTACTCTGTGGCTCTCGTCAGCTGAGCCGCTGCCGCTTTTCTATTGAAGCTACTGCATGTCCTCGTGTGCTCTGTGAGTCCAAATTGCTTCCTAGAGGGAGGAAGATGAAAAGGCAGCTCTGTGTTTTATATCTATATAAGTATGGGCAGAGACAGACAGAGCCGACTCTTCTGTGCTTGAAGTGTACAGCCAGGGGATGGATTTAGCAAGCATGAAATGCCATTCAGTCTATATGGGTTTTGCTTCGTACTGGGTCGTGACAGAGGCGACACCTCCACCTCCAACTCCCCCCTTTCTTCAGTCTTATTGTTAATGAGAGGATGCTCCACAGAGGCGGACCATCCATTGTTGCCGTCTAAATGGCATAATTGCAAGAGAGATTGTAAGAGAGTGTTTTCCAAATCCCTCCCTTCCTTTTTCATTTTTTCTCCATGTTCTCTGCTTTTTCTTTTCTTTCTTCTTATATTAACCCCCTCCCATTTTTTTTTTTATCTCTGTCCGTCTCTATTTTTCTTTTTGTCTGTCTCCTTCACACCTCTTTGCTCTCTTTTGTCCCACCCTCTTCACTCGGCATCTTAATTTTCCATCCAAACATCATGGCAGAGACAGACATATCCGGGTGGGGACCTGTTGTGTGCACTTGCGGCACTGTGTAATTAAGCCACGTTTAAAGCCCAGGCATAAATAAAAGCTAAACAGGGGCCTCCAGTGCCCTTCACCCCAGTGCCTCCAAGAAAAGCCAATAATATGCTAAGCTAATGAGAGGCGAACCATTGATTCCAGCTATGCTATCAGGGGCGCAAGCCCTGGATATGCTCTGATGCAGGCTGGAGTTTTAGCATTGTAATGAGGTTGAAATGAAACACTATGTCCTCAAGCACTGCAGTCATGTGGGATGATGCAGAGAGTGCTTTGTGCTGTTTGGCAGCGCGCTCGTCGGGACACTGTGCAGAGAAGTCAGTATTGTGTGATACGGTTAGGATTGTTTTTGTTTTGGCTAGGGGCCGTTTTATGGGGAGGTTAGAAGGGTCCACCCTATCAATTTGAAATTTAGCATTCATCTCCTGCTCAGCTGTACTTTCCCCTCCCTTCCTGCCTTCCTTCTCTGCTCTTAAATTCCTTTTTCCTACGTTCTCATCTCCTTCCTTTTCCCGGCTACTCTTTTCTTCAGTCAGTGCAGTCAGTCCTACTTTGCACTCTGATGACCAGCTGGAGAGAGCAGTATTCACTCTTTTCATCTCCTCATATTTTCCTGTCTGCATCGTCTCTCTGTACTTTGTACATCTCCACTCGTTTGCATTTCTCTTTCCCCCCTTTTCGTCGTTCTAATTTGATTCCTGCTCTGTTGCCTTCCCCCCTCTTCGTATGCCATCTCCTCTTCTCTCCACCAATCTGTTGTTTCTTTATTTGTGTGAGCGAGGCCATGAGCATATTCTAATCTCCCGGTTCCACATTAGTGACTTGCCTGCAGCACCTTCATTAGTTGTTCAGCCGTGGCTCGGTGTTCGACTGTGTGCATGGAGTAGCGTGTCTGAATATACATGCAAAACTGCTGCACACATAAATGCGTGTACACCTGGATGCAAGCTTACGTGTGCTGCAGACGATGTGAGTGTGAGCATGCATGATCTCACGTGTTTGTGTGTTGTATTATTCAGCTCGTTCTCTCTCTGTCGATCAGTGCGCTGCTGCCACCTGCTGTTTGACAAAATAACTGCTCTGCTGGACCAAAGTCACGTAGGACACAAGCACAGCTCTGCTCGCTCAGTGGATGAGCTCATCCCTAGTTTTGTGAGCATATCGAGTATTCGCTGTCATTCTGTGTTGTGTTACACAGAGGAAGAAGGAAGATGAAGAAGATCTATACTGGCTGAAATAGCTCAGTGATTTTGATAGTTGTCAGGGATTAGTTGCCATGTTCCTGAATTGTGTAGTGATTAGTCTTGTTGGCAAAATGTCCAGGGACATGGACATTTAGACAAAGTGTACACAGACAACAGAACCGTGTACTGTCTTCAGTCTGCAGTTCAGTGCTTTTAAAGAACATGCATTCATAGGGTTTTATTCTCATTAATGCCACTGTAAGTGCCTCATTGTGTCCACATGATCATGTGTATTACTTTTTCACAGCTAAAGTAACACACCTCCCCGGTGAATAAACAGTCTCTGAATATATTGATTGTTTTTAAAGAGAGCTGTTTAGTTTCAGTATATTTTATATGTTGGATTAAATTAACCGCTTTGGCAACGAATCTACAACAACAGCACTACCTCATCATTAAATTCCTTTCTGATTACTGCTCTGTGGCGTGTGTAATAATACCAGTTGTAATGTTATCATAAAGGTTATGATTACTTTGTGTTTAAATATGCCTCCTCTGTGTGACTTTACATCTGCAGACAGCAGAAGGCTTACCTGGCCACACAGGGCCCGCTGGCCGAGACCACCGAGGACTTCTGGAGGATGCTTTGGGAACACAACTCCACCATCGTTGTCATGCTCACCAAGCTACGAGAGATGGGACGGGTAATACACAGACACATACTGGACTTAACATAAATGCATGCAGCACCTGTAAAGTCACTGAACCGTTTCAGGGGAGACAGTACAGTAGGATATTAGGCATCATAACAAAATCAGGAAGAGAATGGTGCAAAATGTTCGTCCAGGGGAAGTATATAGGAAAAGATATGATGTGACGTAAGATAAGCAGAGGCGTTCACCTTAGCAAAAAGTCTTGAAACAGGGAAGCAGCTAGCATGGCTGTGTCAGAAATGACATCCTGGATTCTCAGCTTACCTTTTATTCCAGCTGGGGAACCTCTATCTGGCTCTTGCTGTTTCCAGCTTGTCTTTTCACTGGCAACTGTCAAAAAAACGCCAATAAACAAAGAGGTGCTAGTAGGCAGATTTGTGCAGTTTTAGACTAGCTGTTTTTCTCTGTTTCAAGACTTTATGCTAAGCTATAACCAGCTGTCAGCTCCAGTGTTTTTTTTTAAGGGACAGACATGAGAGTGGTATCAATCATCTCATCTAATCCTCCCAAAACCTCCAACGATTCCTAAAAATAAGAGCAGTCATCTTGGTAGCACTTTGATTAAATCCATAAAATCTGAGCCTGAGCTGCAGGCAATTCTGACTGCTTTTTACATATTATATTATATTTTATCACCCTCTCATCCTTAATCGCAGTCTGTTGTAAGATTTTCACATCATCCTTGTAGTCAAGAAAAGGAACAAATGATGTAATTATTTAGGCACCCAAGATGAATCAGACAGTAATTCAGAGCCACAGATTAGTCAATCTGGATTTTTGTTTATGAGCAGAGACCTTCTGACTCAAAATGACAAATAACACACAGTAACCTGCACTAATAATATCCTCCACATGCAAGCTCATTATGTAGAATGAATTTTTTCTAAATGTGTTTCTTTTAATATAAATGCTTTAAAAAATCTTGTTTCTCTTGCCTTTTGTAGGAGAAGTGCCATCAGTACTGGCCAGCAGAGCGTTCAGCCAGGTACCAGTACTTTGTGGTCGATCCAATGGCTGAGTACAACATGCCCCAGTACATCCTCAGAGAGTTCAAAGTCACAGATGCCAGGGTATGCTGGATTCACTCTGTGTGTAGATTTCAGTCAGTGTGCCCTTGTGTATATGTGTGTGTTCGTGCACTGAACTGTGTGTGTGTGTTGTGTGTGTGTGTGTGTGTGTGTCTTGGTGGGAGGGGATGTGGATTGATTGGCATTACAAATGTGCAAAAAAAAAAAAAAAATCCAACCCAAATCCATCTTAATTTTAGCTTTTCATACAAATGCTGACAGTCACACTAAGTGTTAAAAATTATACCGACTGTGATTTCAAGGTAGAGATTATCAGAACACATCCCATGTTATTTCTCCTGGCAGGTTGACATCAAGTGAATGCACCATCAAACATGTTTACCCAGATTTAGTAACACTGTGCTTGCTCTACGTGTGTGTGCGCTTGTGGATGTGAGTGTGTGCATGAGTGTTTTGAGATCACTGCAAAAATACATGAAAAGCATAGCCTTCAATCCCTAAGGGCCAGTACTGGAACTCCCTGTGATGCAGTAGTTTCAATGGGCTATAAATACACTTTACTGTCATCAGAAAGCTCACAGCACTGCAGCACTCTAATCCCAGATCCATTCCTTCGTTTTCACACACACATACACACACACATATCTATATGTGCACTGGAAGACAGAGATTTGGAAATAAACTCCAGATTCTTTCAAAAAATAAACATTCAATCACACATACTGACTCCACAGTTCTGTCAAGTGTGTTAGAGTTCAGTGTGCATCCTCGAGTGTCAAAGCCCCGCTAACTTTCTCTCCTGTCAGGTTGTTAGCTTTGCTCATATCTCATCCCTCATGTGTAAATTAGATGATTAGATGTCTGCAGTGAAAACCAGCAGGGTTATGATACTCGTGGACATCAACCTGAGAGGATCTGCTGTGGAGTTTGTTTTTTATAGTGCTTTTTAGAGCAAAGGCCGCAGAGAGATGTGTAAGAAAATGCTGCAGTGTAGAGATAATTCAAGTATGCCACCTCCCTCGTGTTAGTTTTTCTTTTTTTCACTGCACTATTCCTCTTAAATGTACTTAAACTCTTTGTGTGCTGCCCCTCAGGACGGCCAGTCCAGAACAATCCGCCAATTCCAGTTCACTGACTGGCCTGAGCAGGGAGTGCCAAAAACTGGAGAAGGCTTCATTGATTTTATTGGACAAGTGCACAAAACCAAGGAACAGTTTGGACAGGACGGACCAATCACTGTACACTGCAGGTGAGGAAGAAAGATGATACAGATTAATCATAGAATTAAAACAAATCTATAGGCACAAAGGATGGTTGCCAATTTAGGCTTTGCTATTATGAGTGCTTATAATTCACTCTGCAGGTGAAAAAGTGTTCAACATGCACCAGTTAGAGATGTACATCTGTGATAATCTACATTAGTTCCTCAGATACTTTTGACTGAGGTATTTTTATAGCTGTATTTAAGAATTACAGCCAGTGGACAGTTTATTACCTTTAGCAGACAAAACTAATGCAGCCTAATACATTGCTGCAATAAATCCTACTGTCGTGCAGATATGATGTCCAGGTTTATTTCAAAGTGTTTTTCCAAACTGTTCATTAAACTTGTCATTTTGACAACTACCTTGCTCTACTGTTGAACTGCATTGTGTCCTATTATTATTATATTATAGTTTAGCCTGGCTGATACAGTTTAATTGGAGTTGACAAAATACTTATATTCATATGCAAAAGCTGTTTTACCCAGCAGTGCAATAAAATAAGATGTACCGTACATATAATGTAGCATAAAAACAAAACTTGTAGGTGTTATAGTGCCTTTCAAATGCTTGCAATTCAGGTGGACTCGGCTCCTAGGACATTTTTTAATAAAACCACATTAATAGTCAGGCTTTCTGATCTGGAGCATACATTAAAGTCATAAAGAGATTAGGAGCTTCAGACAGTAGATGTAATAAATATTCTGTGCATGTCCTCCTCAGTGCCGGGGTGGGCAGGACTGGAGTCTTCATCACCCTCAGCATTGTGCTGGAGAGGATGAGGTACGAAGGCGTGGTCGACCTCTTCCAGACAGTGAAGACACTTCGCACCCAGCGGCCTGCCATGGTGCAGACTGAGGTGAGACTGAAGAGCAAGGATATTTTTGAGATTTAAATTCCCACAGTAACAGGGCGATATCTCAAAGTCAATACTGTACGTGTATGTTTAATGTTATCTGAAGTGTCCATTATGTTCTCCACTAAAACAAAGTCTTACTGACAAATCCGCCTTTAATAGAGGTTTTAGAGAAACATCAGTAATCTTCTGGCGTTAGCGCAGAGATTCAGTGTCACTTTGTTTTTTATTATTGTAAGAATTGACAAATACAGCACATTATATAACAAAGGCGAAGCCTATTAAAAAGCATATAATAGTTAAAGAAGATCGTTGTGATGTGAATTTAAATTGGTTGATAAACATTTGAAGATGCAGACTTTCTCACTGCTGTCCTACCGTACCTTCCAGGACCAGTACCAGTTGTGCTACAGGGCAGCATTGGAGTACCTGGGGAGCTTTGACCACTATGCAACGTAACCACTTCCACTGAGCAGCCTCCCTGGTCAAACCTCTCAGGAGTGTGCCAAGTGTCCCATCTCAGCCACCATCCACTCACTTGACCCCTCGCCCCCCAAAGTCCGACCCCTCACAGCTACCGGAGGGGAGGATAAAGGGACATGCTAGTAGACCCACCGACTGGTTGAACCAATCACAGAGAGCCACACTGACTTAACCAACGACATGAGATTTTGCTTTAAAAATAATCACACAAACTTCACGACAACTATGACAAATACGCCAACTCTTGTACAGATGTGACAGCGCAGACCGGCAGCTCGCCTCTCTGCTCTGTCGAAGCCAAACCTCCCTGATTGTCAAAGGCTACTGGTAGCACTAAGAGAGCATTTTCTCGGTTTGTTTGTTTTTTTTATTGTCAATATTATGATTCATTATGTCAAATGTTTTTGTTTAGTATACTTTTTAATAATCATTTTAACATCAGACATTTCTTCTGTCTTAAACTGCCCTGCGTCGGGTGAGCATTATTTTCATAATCAGTACTTTTTATTTTTGTTTAGGGTACTTTAGCACAAGGGACATGTATTTTTAACACGTTCCTAGATACTAATTCAAGAGGACCACTGTTCTCTGAGCTGCTGTCAAATTTCTTTTGTCATGTGACGTTATTTTTTCTTCATATCATGTGTCCTAAAGATTTTGGTCTTACTCAGTTCAGTTCGTAAATAATAGCCTTTTCACTTGCCGATTCTGATAAACAATCAGCTGATTTCAGAGCACACACTTGATGACATTGTTCTTTAAACGTGGTAGCTAGCTAAGAACAAGTGAATTACAACAAGAGACTAAATCAGAGGTGTACAGAGACGGAAAGCACATGATTTCTATGTTGGGTTTTTTTGTTGTTTGTTTTTCATCAGAAGTCTATGGCATTGAGGCCTTCATACTCCACAGCGGAGAACTTACATGAGCAAAACAGACTTTTATACCCAAAGGGTAGCTGACAGGAAGCAAACTCCCTGATTCCTGAATATGGACGCTCTTCAAGTCCCTCCCATCTCTTCGCTGCCCATCAGCCTGGTCGGTTTGCTGGAGTTGAACCACAAGCACCAAGAGGAGCAGACGTGGTTCACGTGGGCTGAGAGCAGCGCTGGCACCTGTACAGAATCAACCATTCCTACCAGAGGGAAAGAGACTCAGCCCTTTGGACTGAAACCTGATATTATTTTATACAGAAATGAAACTATAAATATATATATATGATTATGACTGATTATATATATATATATATATGTACAATTACACATAGATATATACACAGCTTCAAAATATATTGTTAAAAGGATTAATTCTGCTGATGTACCAACCCTAGAGACACAGCAGAAAGCCTGCTGTCCTAGAGTGTGTATTAATGGCAACACCGTTGTATCTACTGTACTACCATAGTAACTTTGAAAGCTGGTTGTCCGTCTGAATGAGGAATAACAGCACAACCCCCTGCCCCACCCATCAAAATGGACAACTCCTCACTCAGCACGGGCCATCGCACCACTCAAGCACACATCTTCTCCCACACGAGCCGCAGGAGGGGGAGCGTCTGATCCCAGAGGCCTTAGCGTTACGGTTTCTGTGGTGGTGGTGGCGGCAGTGGGAGGGAGGGGGGACTTGAAAACGCTGGTGAAAAACAAAAATGTGCATTTTTACCTTGTGAATGCTTAGTGCTGTAGGGGTTCGATCTGTTGTACACACAGTCTGTTTTCTATTTGTCGATAAAGAACTGGAATTTAAAAAAAACTGTTGATGAAAAAGAAAAAACATCGATGTTAATAAAGTTAAATAATTGGGTTTTGTACAAATCCTGGCTTGTGATGTTTTGTTTTTTGATCCTGTAGTTTGCAAAATGTGAATAGAAATAATTTCTAGTCCAAGTTTATTTTTGCCTTTTGCCCGTAGGGACATCAGGAAACTGTGGCTTCATTGTCTCTAGTTGCTGAGAATGATGCCCATTATTTTCTCATGTATGACTAGATTTAGTTCATCGTCATTGTTTTATAGTGTGTGTATGTGTGGTCGCATGTTTGCCGGGTGTAACTAGGAACTCTGAAAGATGATGACCCCCTTTGGGTTATAATTGCTGACAACAAAATGTCTGTGTACCTGCTTACAACTGGGTTATGGTTTGTTATAAAGTGTAACAAATATTACTGCTAATACTGTAAATGCTAAAAGAGGAGACTCTGACTTAACCACATGTCCACCTACAAACCTTTTCTAATCATTCAACCACATCTCATAGCCTGCAACAGTAGGTGGAGTTTGTTTAGTTGTTGTTTAGGTTTACGGCTTCGTTATTCATGGTAATTATTTTAAGTACTCCACAATCTGATAGACGTTGATAGAAATTGCAATACTGGTGCCTGTAAACACGTCATCCAGGTTTCTGATTGTTCATTGTTACTAAAAAACAATGAGATGATGACAAATCAGGACGTAAGTGTGCGGTTTCGATCATGTATTTACGCTTCCATTGTTGCATGTAAACACCTACAGTAATCCAGAATATGATCAAAACCAGGATAAGAATACTAATGTGCATGTGCAACTCATTTTGTGGATGTGAAAATCACAGTCTTGCAACATTAGACCTATCAGTGACGATTTAAATAGGTGAAATATCACATTACTACCCATGGCTGAGTAAACTACCCTGTGATTATTGTATAGAGAAAGAGGGGGGGATTCGGTTTGAACCTAATATGGCTGTGGTTGGTATGTTTACTTATATTACCATGGAGACAGCACCGCCAGCCAAAACTGATCAAACCGCAGAAAAAGCAGATTTGGTGAAACTTAAACTCTTATCAGAAAATAACTTAAGCAACCAAAGTCACATTAGCTAATTTAGTATAAAATATTTTCTATTAGAAGTGTCCCTGTGCATGATCCCAACATGTCAAGGTAGTTCAAATAAAAAGCATCTGCAAATATCTAAATGTAAATTTAGTGAGCCTCACCCCGCAGCTGTGCTGTGCATATGTGTGTCTCCATGTGAGCGTCCTCGCCATCTCCAGTCCCCAAGTCAACTTCCCACCAGCAGCCCACACACTGTGTTAAATCACTGCCCGCTGATATCACATGACGGTAACATAGAAATACAATGTTGGAGTTACTGTAGCTGTGGAAAACACTACAAAGGTTTGGGTTTTGTATATTTACTCAATATGTACTAATCATAACATATGGAAAAGATGTTGATTCAAGCCTTAAAACACACAGGGCGCATTTTCTCGTCTAACTGCCAGTTTGGATGTTGGAAGGACACATGCAATAACAGTAACATGCTATTTCAAGACAAAGCACATAAACAAGATATAAAGGATTTATAGGATAATTACTGTTGCTGTTTAGTACTTTAGCACCGCTGTATAATTTTGTATTTGGGGGTGCAGCAATATCGTCATTTTCTTCAGATTTGATTGTGCACTAAATTACATTGCAGAAATTCACACCTACTGTGTAATGATGTTGTTGCTCGTCTGTGTTATGGTAATAACACTGATTGGTGTTGTTTCTGTTGTGCCGAGTGGGCCTTAATTTTAGCAGTGAAAATATTCTGTTTATGAAAGCTAATACTTTGTTTACATGACAGTTTTTCCATTTTTTGAACAGGGTAATTTTCTTTTCAGTGTAACTTATTATTAGTGGTAGAGGTAGCATTGTGCAATATGGAATTTCGGCTGTAGCATTTTACAATATGTTGTTTTGGATCCCACAGAACCCACTGACATCACTGTGGTAGTTTGAACTGTGTCCAGGTGCATTTTTTATCTCCATTCAGCAGCATTAACTCTATCTAACCTGCTGCCTTTCTGTAACACCTGTCTTTGCTTTAAGACACAGCACAGCCAGTTATCACTGTCCAGCAGGAGATACCATGAGTAATCTAACTGGGTAAGTCCACTTGAAAGCATGTGTTTGACTTATGTGCATTGCAGTATCAGGATGCTGAGTCATGTGTTCTTCTAGAGGTGATTCACAGTCTAATGAAGAAGTAGAAGAAGACCGTAAAGGTGAGTTGCTGTGCTTCACCATCAAAGCCCATTTGGAGGATTTGTTCTCTGACAGTCACCTGGCAGAGGACGGCTTCCTGCTGAAACACATACAGAAGAACAAGCATGGCTACGTCAGTCTCAAGCTCCTCACTTGTTTGAGAAAGGTAAAATAATATTTATTTGGTTTGAGTGAAATTTGGTGTGCTTTCTAGGCTGTTTACATTCCAATCGTTTGAATAAAAACAGTGCAGAGAAATGCAAGCAAGGCTGAGGTTGCTACTGTTTGTTACAGATAAAGGCCCTGACCACAAACTGGTACATGACTCTAGCAGCAGCAGCGTACTCGGACCTTCTGGAAGTGAACGATGAATGCACCAAAGTGCGGCGAATAAAGCCGCTTCCCCAATGGCTCCTGTGTTCACCCACCAGCAAGCTCCTCCTTGCCTGGAACCTTTCTGAGATGCAAACCGGAGAAGCCGGAGCAGCTCGAGGCCTTTCGCTCTCACAGAGCATCCTGCAAAAGTTCAGCCCTCACGGCAGTGTCGCTTCAGTCTGGATCCTGCATCCTGGCAAAGAGCTTCCTAAGGAGCTGCAGTGCTATGCCAAACGTCACAAAGAGATTGGCGAGCATTTGTGTGCAGTGGTGAAATTTGATAGTTTGGAGGCAGTTCGCAGGGCCTACAATGCCCTGAAAGCAGAAGAGAAGAAGCCTGAAGAGGGTATGTGCGTGGTGCCTTTGGGATTCCAGTCACTGCATCACATGAGCAAGGATGAATCATCAGAGGAAAGAATTGAGGACCAACCTGAGGACACGCCATCCCAGGAAAATCCATTTGAAACCTCAGAGGATTCAATCCAGGAGGAACTCTCTTCACCAGTTACTGTTTCTGATGAAATTCCAGACATATCTCAGGCCCAAAATACTTTGAACAACCCCATTCAAAGAACACTGGAGCAGATCTCCGCCAGCTACAGCAGGCAGCGTTTCCCTGCTTTGAATCAGAGGTACAGTAGATTGAGCTGGTCCTCTGGAGACTGTAAAAAAGAGAGTACTCAAAGCCCCTGGGTGCTAAGGCGCAAATTTGCAGCCAGAGCATTAAACCACAAAGCAGCTGGACACCTGAGCGCAGCCCACGTGGTGCAACGAGTGCTGCGTCAGCCCTTGGGCCCTGATGGCACCAGGGGTTTTCACGGCAGACGGAAGTTACTGCAGCAGGAATGGATGAAGGAAGTTGTGCTTGAATAACGGCGATGGATTTGTGGAGAAGCGACATATCACAGAAACTGAAAAGCTGATGAAGTGAAATCAGATCCTTTTTGCAATAAACAACGAATACCATTTGGGTTTTGCCACCTTTTCCCGTGAGAAAGTGTTTATCCTGGGTGACATGTAGTTGTGATCTATTGACAGATGGGGGCAGCATTTAGCTGTGTTCACAAATGTGTTAATCTAAACACTCACGTTTGTTCTACTTGTCAGTTGCGTAGGAAGTAAATACACTGTACTGCATGGAAAGTGACGAGGATACATATTAGCTGTAGAGACAAATTGTAACACAAACTGATGTCTTTAAGGGCTGCATTAAAAGCGTCTCTGACTCCGCACATGGCTCTTTTGAAATTCGAGTGGCCTCCGCACTCCTGGGGCCTCGGCTCGTCTGCAAATTGCAATGTATATTTGTTCTCGAGCCAGGATGGATTTACCTTGTTACTACTTTCTCTGAGAAAGAGGTGTTGTCTTTCAACATGAAACGCTCAGAAAAAAGCCCTCATTGTCCCACTGCATGGTTTTCACAAATGCCTGTTTAGATTCTGGTTCCCTAAAAAGTAGTTTTCCACTCGCTGAGGTGACATTTGGCTGACGACTACTTATCCAATCATCAAACCACATCTTGTGCAAGATGAGCGTAGTAGCAACATTTGTGTCTCACTGCCAGCCTTTCTAACGACACCTCGACTGGAATGATGTGTTTACAGTGTTACTGATTGAGGGCTTCCTTAAAATCTGGCCCAAACCTAAACAAAATGTGTTTTTTCACTCATCCACACCCAGTGGAAAAGATTCAATCAGATGTGTAAGGGATTCTATTATTCCAATTGAAAACACACCTTTTTCATTCTTCGATTGTATATGTTGAATGTCAGACTGTTTTCATGACTAATGTAATGTTAGCTTGTATCAAGTGTTTCACTCCCATTGTCCCCGACTTGATTTAACAATTAAAAGCTGTATAGCAGCGGAGGCCGGTCTATGAAAACTTTAAACATCTGTGAACAATATGTATAGAGTAGAAACGCTGCTGCCTGGTGTCAGGAAATGTTTCTGTGCTGATAGTTTCTTTTCAAGGGCAGAAAAGCACGATATCTCCTGCTAACTGGAAGTCATTATGTATTTAATGGGCTACTCAGGCCAATTGTTGAAGTGTAGAATATGTCAAACAAGTTGGTTGCTATAATTTCAGTGTTTCGTGGATAGTTTTGCACCTGCCAACCATTATCTAAACAGAAGTTTCTTCTGATTTGTGCCACATTGTTCTTCAGGTTAGCACTGAAGGAGTGTTTGTGATAAATCTACACCTTAGGTCACTGAGATAACCTTCGCAAATCCACTGACACATATTTTTGGTCTGATACGAAACCCGGGTAAAGATTCCTTTGGTTTTCCCCTCTTTTTCTTTCAAGTCAACACAGAAGGAATTTTTAAGTCCTAGAAAGTTGGCAAATGTGCCACGTTTCCGCTGCACTAGTGAAACTTTGAAAGAGTGTGATCTGTGTATAGTTTGGCCCGAGGACATGTGAATGACTCACAGTGTTAGAATGAGATATTTGTTAGCAAATAACTCTTTTCCTGTTGTGATGCCGACTTCAGTACTGTAGCACAGAGATCATTGCTTCATCTCAACATGTCAGGCTCCAGACACGGTTCTTAACCATCAGTTCTGTCTGGGACGACGGTGTACGACAAGATTTATTTGACAGGTTTATGCTCCCAAACAGCACCTGTAAAGCTTTGTGTATCTTTCTCATCTCTCCCTCCCACAAGCATCGCTTTAGTCATCTCCGAAACGGCCGGCCCCTGTTTATATACGATTGACCCCACACACCTGATGCATTTCCTCCGTGGAAGCGGTATTTATTTAGATTGCTGTCTGGAGTGCCTGATACCTTCCAAAAGCGCAACCATCTGCTCCTCATTTGCTCCTAGAGGGCTAAAACACTGTATTGGAGGAGACGTGAACGTGAAATCCTCAACAACAACACTCTTGGTTTTATCTCTAGCCAACTGTAGATTGAATCCTCATGAAGTGCCTCTGCTGTGATAATTCTGTTTAACTCGGGTTAATATTGTCTTAGCACCCTTTAAACCAATTGTGAACTTTCTTAATTCCTCCTAAAAGATTGAAAAACACTCGCTGCAGCAGACCCCACTAACTCCTCTGATCTGCCCATTTGAGGCCATTACCAATTGCCCGCTTAAGATGGGAGGCTTTTTTTGCAGCAGAAGGTAAATGTAAGCCCTCGCTGGGGCCAAAGCATCCTTTAGTGCTCCTGGAGCGAGAGCCAGGGAGATTATCATGTCAGGAGTAATCCGACTCGGCCCACAAGCACAACTACGGAGGAGGAGCAACAGTTAAGGGGGGTGGCAGGCAGAGGCATCAGAGAAGCTCTCTGCCCCACTTACGATAACCACACTCTCCCTCCTCACCCTAACCCATCTTCTCAACCCGCAGAGTTCCCCTCCCTGGAGCTGCAGACAAGACCTGATGCTGGAAAGAGGGTAAGGACATGTGTATTATCTTTCCAGCAGCACTTTTGCATGGAGAGAATATGCTGTGGATTTCATGACAGATGGAGTAAAAGTTAAGGCGTCTTAGATCTGTTCTTTACATCTGTTCATTACATCGTACCTCAGTTTTGCTCTTTCCTCTGTTTTAGGTTCATGTTTATGCAAAAAGAGGACTGAGAATTGTGAATGGAGCGGCGCGATCACAGGGGTTCTCTGAAGTGAACCAGATGCCATTTTTGGGGTTTCTCTTCTTTCTGAATGGATCAACCAGAGTGCCAGGAAGCACATGCTTGCTTTCAGAGGAATGTTGATCTTGATCTGTGGAACCTCAAGGAGTTCTATGGAAGTGCAAATATGATAAAAAAATAATTCAGCCTGGACCTGAATCAAGTCAGGACACCTCCCCTACTTGCAGGCACAGGGAGTTGTGATGCTTTTCATGGGAACGAGCAGGAATCCTGCCCTCACGCTTCTCCTGTGATGATGATGGACTTACCCAGCCAGCACTTGCCTGTGGAGGTCAGCTGAAGACGACGCCACGCAGCTAAGTCTGGATTAGCCGGCCGAACGGTAAGGACACCGCATCTTCTTTTGTTAGTTTAAGCCGGCAGCTTATGGGGAAGGTGTTATGTGCCACTGACAGAGATGCCTCCCCAAGTGCTTGAGTGGCAGAAAACACACACTGGATTAATTGTATCAACAAGCGGCCCTCGCAGGAACCGCATGTTAATAGTGCAGAGCGGCCTGTCACGAAATGTTTGTAGAGCAGTTACCACTGATTACAAGACGCATGCCACTACGCTGGAAAAGCAATGAGAAAATGAAACATTTTCATAATTTTCTTGCAGAACCAGAACAATATTTTACCACACAGACTCGTTTGTTTTATCAGGGACGAACATTTTCCTTTTCTGTGTCTTACCCAACATGGTGGTTTGACTCATTATCATGTATAATGGCTCTGTGGCTTTCCCTTCCTAAAAGCTGGAGCACCACTTAGAAATCATACAAAATAGTGATTTTAGCTGATTTTTTCTTTTTCTGTATTTCTCTTTCCAAACTTTTTTTTTTTTTTTTTGCATAGCTGCACCTTTAATAGTCTAAAAAAAGTGATGATCCCCTGCTCACTAAGCCCATATCATATGTAGAGATTATAGTGTATCTAGTGGAGCCACAAGAGGCTGGACACAGGTTAAGCCTCAACTGAGCCGTGCAACTTTCATAACCTCGCAGTGCTGGTCATACCTGAAGGAAACGGAAGGGGAAGCTGAACTGATGCATCACTCCACAAAGTCTCATCAGCATAGTCTGACCACTTTTTGTACAGGTTATTACTTTTGCATACAACTTGAAAACGCTAAGTTTGAAGAAAGCATCGGCTTTTAAAAATATTTCAGATGTTTGTACTTGCTTGTGCTTGTTGGCGTGGGTCATATTTGAAAGTAGTATTCAGCGTGTGCCAGACGGACGTCAACCTTTTGTAACAGCAACATCAACATGTTTAACATGGGATCAAAAGAAACGCTGTTGTGTTAAAAGAGGATCAGGTTAGCAGCCAAAATAGCTGATTGGAGACACTTCTCTCTTCCTTTAGTAAGGGAGAAGAGGCAACATGAGTCTTACAACATAAAAAATAATCAGGATAGGAGACATTTCCCTATCAAGTTATTTTAACTGTGCCTTGACTATAATAATAATAAAGTGTAGACAGCTTGGGACTGGTGACAAATGTGAGTCTATAAGTTTATCTTCCCCTGACACCTCATTAATGCCACCCAACAGCAACAGGTTTGAGTTGTGAGATTTTGTGGTCACTGGACTGATCCGCATAAATCTGTGGGACACGACAGTAGGCCTTGCAAAATAATTGTAAGCTTTTTAAGCCACTTAGAAACACGCATGAATTATGTTTAGAATTTGTAATATGTGTAAAAACGATCGCTATTTTGCTGGCATTAGCCACAGATGTTTTCCTCTTTTTTTTTTTTTTTTGCTTCTCAGTAATGAACAGCAGCTTTCTCACTACCATGCGAGAGGCTTGTTTTAATTATCCTATGGTTACTGAGTGACAGAACCAAAGCCAACCGAAGTGGCTGCCCAATGAAATTACAGCACAGTCTAGCCTGAGCCTTTTTTTTTCAGTTGCATTAAAACCCAGGCTGGATTTAGAACAGCCAATCCTGGCTCAGAACATCCACTTTATTTTACAGCCTTTTGGTCCATCCCGGTGCCAACACAACACCTCTCACTCAACACGGTTGTCACCTTTTTTACTTTATTATTCAATGTGCAAGTAGGATGTGTTGTGGAAGAAGTAGATGCACCTGTTGGTGCTCTCTCTTGGTGGACCTCGCATGCTATCCTAACCCCTGAGCTAGAGGTGTCTGATGGATTAATGCAGACACACACACACACACACACACACACACACACACACACACACACACACACACACACACACACACACACACACACACACACAAAGGGCTCCGCCACCAACACTGCAGCCAGGTGTTAACCCACGTGACTGCAGATAAACCGCACAGGCATTAGTGCTAATCCCGCCCTGATCTTTGGAATATGTCCCTATTACCTCCCCAAGCCTGTCCCCAGGCCTCCTGATGCTCACTTAAGAGGGAAAAGACAAGACAAGGCCTCTCTAGGACTCCCTAAAGCACGTTGTTTCCTTGCAACCACACAGTAGGTGCCTTTGCCGCTGTTTGTTATGCTCCTGTTATCTTTTCATTGCAAGTTTTTATGGGGTGTGTTCAGAGTAGCACAGAGAGACAGTCAGTCACATGGGTGGAGCTGAGCTGAATCACATCGCGTGGTAATAATGTTCTTTAAGTAGAGGCCTCAGGTTGTTCACTGGCAAATGCGCAGCAATGGTTAGACCTGTGGACATTTCTAGATATGAGGAAGCAGCAGTCTCATGTAAACTGGATTATCTAGTGTTATGTGATGGTGCTGCTGGAAGTGAGTGTGCGCCCTGGAAGTGAAGTGGGTGTCTGGACTACGGTGGAAGGTTGGACTTTGTCTTGATTTCTACGCGAGACTGTGTCATATGATTTGGGAAGTGAAACCACGCAAGTGCTGTGTCTGTGTGTTTATGGTCTGTGTGAGTCACAGCGAGGGAAAGTGAGTGAGACAGAACAGGCTGTATTTAGGGAATGTATAGGAACAAATGCTACAGAGCGGTGGCACATAAAAGTTGGCATCTGCTTTTTTTTTCCAGAACAAAGGAGCTGTTCATTGCTTCCTCTCTGTGATCTTCTCTCGCTATAATCATGTCACACTGTCACCCCCGCCCCCTCCACCCCCCGCAGACGTCTGCCAGCTTCATTCAAACATGTTAACCACAGATGCCCCTTATCCTCATTTTGACAGATCTCTAGTTCATCTTCCATGCGCTGTGGCATTCTGTTGAGTGTCTCCTTTTGGCATGGGAGGGACAGGAGGACCCGGGTGCCATGCTACTGTAATTACATTATGGTCAGCTTAGCAGCGCCATGGCCGCTGACCCAATTATATCTTTGAAACATCTATTTTATTGTGTCATTTGAAATAATGCGATCTTTGAGACACAACAAGAGCTCAGTTGAGGGTTGGACATCAGACTTCAACAGTACGATGCATGCATTTGAGAATACATAATGTCTCCGGAATGGCTTTGACAGACTTACTGTAGGAATTCTTGGCTACACAGTTCATTTTCATGCATCATACATCAGTAGGATGCTCGATGCAAACATATTGCTGATCCTCTCCAACGTTTTCTCTCTCTGACACATGGCAAAAATCAGGTGTATCATTTTTAACATACCTTACACTTTCAGTAGAGGCACTAAATCCTAATGAGGACTTCACTGGGGTGTGAATTATTGTTTCAGGCGTCACACGTTTGACCAGCCTCAACTCCACACACAGGAACATACATGGACATATCAGCGCTGATGCTTATTGAGGTCCAGACGTGCTGCTGTAATGTGGGAGCTGTTTCAGTTGTCTTTACGACTCATCTGTACTTTTATGTCTCTGTCTGTGGATGGTTTTTCCTTCTGCTCGTTGGTCCTCTGGGGTTCCACTATATCCTCTGTGTTTTTGTGCTTCTCAGTTTGCTGGAAAACTGAAACATTTGTTCTTTCAGGAAGTGAACTGCTCATTCATGTCTTTCCGTTACTCTCCTAAGAAAACACTGGTGCCCCTTCCCTCTATCAATATCTGTATATTTATGTCCATGACAGCGGAGGCCAGTGGTAGATATTAGATGACTGTGATGATTAATCATCCATGACCATCTGAACAAGCTGCAGAATGCTCCTTGGCACTTTTATTGGCGCCAATCGACTACAGATGAGACTAATGTGTTTCTAAGTGGAGCAATTATGACAATCAAAGTGTCTTCAGGGACATGAGATCAGTGTTTGATGACCAGGCTTCCTCCAGTGTGAGCGACTGAGACATCAGAGGACTCATCTGTTTTTTTTTTTTTTACAAGCTAATTGTTTTATCAAGATGAGCCACAGAGCTAACGGGCCAAGGACATTGATGTATCACAGCGGTGTGAAACAACTAATTCCAAGGATGAGCAATTGTGCCAAACTGACCTATTAATAGCACAAGAAAACAATGATCTCATCCTTTGCCATATATCATAACAAACAGGTTCTTTTTAAATCGAGAATTTATCACGTTTCGAGCCGAAGCAGTAAGATTTCTGGTGTTAGGAGTTGGTGTTGAACCAAGAAAAACAAAAGGAAACTTTCCATTGAATACTCAATCTATCCTTTCTGGCGATAAAATATAACTGTGAGAAACCTTAGACGTATAGGGCACCAAGTGACTTTCTAGAGCAGCCACAGCTCCACATTTGATTTATATAGACGGTGTCAAATGAGGTTGTTAGCTGAAATGTTTGACTTTTAAATGAATACCATTCTACCCCTTCATTGTGCAGAGGCTGCTCACCACGTCAAAGCCATATGGAATTATGACTGATGAGTCAAGCTTGGACTGATATGACTGGTTATACCTGTTTACATGCTGTTTATACCACAGTAACTCATGTGTGCAGCTTCTTTGTATTTTTCCTCTGCGGTGTCCAAAACACTGTGCAAAACTGTCTGAATTTGCATATAGTCATTCTTTTTGTTTTACTTACTCAAGTGCAAAAGGTCAAATTCCACAAGAGCAACCAGAATCTTCCTACTTTTTACCATTTTTCAAACTTTCCCATTTAATGTGCTCTGCAGGAGCAGCCCACATGCTGAAAGTGCAAACATCCAGACAATATTCATTTGCGATTTTTGTTACTATAATAAACTAGACTCAGATATGTGACATTTTGTCCTATTGTAAACAATCCAGCAGCCTGTATATGCACACTACAGAATCCAGTCTGGCAAAACGCTTTGAAGGACTGGTCTGGATTTGCATTTAGTCACTGCCAGTATACCATTTCCGGCTCTGGAGAAATGTTTTGCTCACTGGTGACATGAAAAAATACAAAAGAAGCCAGCTTGTAAAAGCTCTTAAATACCTGTGCAGTGGCAATCAGGAAAGAGAAAACATTAGGAATAATTCTTGAAATTCAGTTTTGTGTCTGTTATGGTGCCGTGTCTGTTGAGAGGGAGGAGCTGCATGAGATAAATGGATGTACAAACACTCAAATGTTCAATAAGGCCTCATGTACATATCATTACAAATACTGCAGGTGTGGCTAAGAGATTTATGTCAATGAAATGTCTTTGATAGGATGTGGGAACAGAAATCAAGAAAAGAAGCTCATATTCTTGGGTTTCTAGACTCAAGGGGTTGCAGAACTCATCCAGCTTGTGTTCAGTTCGAATAACAAATTGCAGTTATGTTTTTAGCTCCTCAGGCAGCAGCGATTAGACTTTAAACATACACTGCATTCTCAGGTGTCAGCAAGTGATGTTGAGCTTGCAGATCATGAACCCACTTAGAGTGAAAATGAGCTGACAGCAGAATCGGGAAAAGTAAACTGACGGTAAAATAAAAGCCCTGTTAGTGAAACCTCAGCTGAGAGAAGGGGATTTATGGAAGGTCACCTAAATGCAATGGCACAGATCATAACAATTATTGCACTGTTCTCAGAGCTCTGATGTGATATGTTGAGGATATATATGCGTGACTGTTAGAACATGTCTGACATTTATGCATTTTGCCTCCCGACAGAGTTTCAATGCTCCTCCACGTTCTAAGATGAAGTTATGGAAAAGTTCTACTTTTGCCTTCGTGCTCTGTGGTGCAGTCCTGTCCATCCTCCTTGTTAAAAACATGGGCACTATTGGACAGTTTAAACCTAAGACAAAATATTCATACACAACTTCATGCTCATCGAGAATATCATCGTCAGAATTGACATCCAGAACCTCACCATCATCACCCTCATCATCATCACCAACATCCTCAGCGGATTCAGCAGTGCTGTCCGGGCAGACGGGTGGTCTTCATCGGAGAATCCGCTCAGCAGACGACATGAACTCTCTCCTGTCAGAGTGTAAGACAAACTGTTATTTTCTTCCTTCCCTGTCTGGCCTGAGATAAGGTGTCGTGTGAAAGGGTTGCTGGGGTTCAGACAGAAAACGCTGTTGTTTACAGAGCAGAGCATGTCTCGCAACAACCTGCAGTCAATTAGCACCTCATAGTTCACCGACTCTCCACAGAACCACTGTAACCTTCTAGAGAAGATGATATACCCACTTTACTCTGGTTTCACGTCACCTCACTGGGAGGCATCAATCAACAAAATTGGCTCATAGTTTCTCACGTTTTCTGAGATGCTGATAGTGATAAGGCCACTTCGTAGCTGTCATCATGTCAGATATAATAAACTGGCGTGCTTTTGTGTGAACCCAGCATTCATTATCATGTCAACTACAATATGCTATCTCTGCAAACCATCTTTCCTGTTTATGGAACTGGTTAGTGACAATGTTGTCCACAAAATTACACAGAATCAGATAGTTCTCCTTTCATCTGACTATAACTGATGATTTATGTCCTGTCTGTCAGTTTCCATGATGTTCCAGAGCTTCACGGAGGGTGAGCTTCAGCATGTGGTCGAGACCCTGCTGGACAAAAAGAGGAGAAGGAGCCAGCGCCTGGGTGACAACCAGGGCCGAAGGACTAAAAGAGCCCGGAGGCCAAAGCCCTGCTCTCTGAGGGAGCTGGAGCTGACTGTGAGTGAACTGGGCCTCGGCTACGAGAGTGACGAGACAGTGCTGCTGCGCTACTGCAGTGGTAAATGCATGGCCCATAGGCACAACTATGACATCACCATGAAGCACATGATGCGGACAGGTTTCAAGAAGAAGGGACGCAAGGATAAGGTCAGCAACGGGCCCTGCTGCCGACCGACTGCGTTTGAAAAAGACTTTTCCTTCCTGGACAATAAGAGCCGCTATCACACTATACAAAATGTGTCTGCAAAGAACTGTGGGTGTGTATGACCCAGATAAAGAGACTCTGAGCCCCTGTTGGAAGGGTTGAACATGGAAGCTGTTAAAAGACAAGAAACACGAAACTATGGAATATAAACTCAAGGAAAGGAGGAAAGAAAGGCAACGTGTTGATGCTGTACCACGACAGCTTTTTTTTCAGACAGACAGACTTTGACTTTTTGTCTGTGAGGTTGGGATCGCCCGGACAAGTGCTGTGTTTGTGTGGATTCCATGTAAAAAGACCAAAAATGACATGTTCATACCAAAAAGTTTATTATTATTATTATTATTATTATTATTATTATTATTATTATTATTATTATTTTATTTTCTATCTGTGTAGTAACACTGTAAATTGTGGTGTAACAACAATGTAGCAACGTTATGTTTGTGGTATTACATTTGACTAGTAGTGCATGTGATAGACATGATGATGATGATGAGCCACGGTGGACTAGATTATTGCTGTTACCACACTTGATATTCATTGGTGTCCAAATGTCGTAGTTTACATGATGATAATGGTGACAATAAGTCACACTTTCAGGCAAAGTAGTGCCTGAAATAAAATTGAAAACAAAAACAAATACAATGCACCAAAGTTTACTTTAAATTCGACACAGGGCAATTAGGTCTGTTGACCTAATAATAGCGTCCTGTGTCCAGGATGTATATTGATTTAAGGGTGTGTTGACTTGTTCTTATCACAGGCTATGGCCTCATGACCTGTTTCCCTGTTTGTATGCATTAATGTTACTGATTGCAGTGTTATTACACAGGTGAGAGACTATAGAAAAACCTTTTCTATAGCTTCAGGTTTGATACCCAGCGTTAATAATTGTGTCTTGTATATTGATGTCGTTTAGATTAAGAACAGGTACGTGCTTCAAAAGACATAAACGCACACTCACACAACTTCAAGAATGTTCACATCTGCTCTCCATAAAATGAGCCATCACACTCTGAGTTACTGTCATTTAAAGTATTTTTTACGCTTTTCCCAAATACCCCTGTGTTGTAATTTCCCATAATCACCTGGAATGATTTCCCTCAAAGATTTGCCAAACCCCACAAATTCAATTCAACAAATGCAATGAATTCACGAACCTAGATTCACAAATATGTCTCATGTCTCACATTCCAGGTGATTTAACCTCTGTAATATCATCTCTGGATGTAATTTGTGAATGTTTACACTTTGGGTTTTTTAGCTGAGGCTCAAGTGTGAAAGAGAAGAATGGCTTTAGTGACTATTAGTGATAAGTTATTTTCCTCACTGACAGAAAATGAACCATGAAGTAGAGTCAGGATCTGGAAATGTGTTTGCACCCATCCATAAAACCCTGTGACTTACTCTAATCTAAAGTCCACAGTTCTGCCATTTCTAATGCCGCGTCAAATGCCTCCTTGTTGTATTGCCTGGTGGACTCATAAGGGAAAAAATTATGAAGCATTTTTTAAGTGTTTGACAATTACTGTTTGGTATGAACCCATTGCAACTGTTTGCCTGAAGTACAATAAATTATATTTACTTTCTTTTTTGAGGAAGTGCAGTGCGGGGCATGGATGCGGTGCATCTTTATTGTAGTTTATATTGTATTTATTTGGGAAGTAAATTATGGTTTTGCATATTTATTTAGATTACCACACAGAAACAGGACAGCTTATTATCATTAAGCAACTGTGCCAAAAATGTTTTATCTAACATTCTATATTGACTGCTGAATAAATCTAATTTCAGAGGCATGGATGTTCATCATTTCTCTCAAACCCCAGATCTTTGGGTGTCACGTATTGTGTATTGCGATTGTATTTAAAATAAACACTTACATAATCAACTCAAATTATGCAACATGCTATTAATAATGACGTTTCAAAAACAGAGAGCATATGTTAATGATCAAATTCCACTAAATTAATCATGTAGTTGGTAAAATGCTAATATGTAAAAATGTGTTGAAAATGTTGGCGCACACTGTGAGGTTCTTTCTCAGAAATCATCTATTATAGCAGCTCAGCTGTGCTCAACAGCAGTGGTGACATAATCTTACACAACAGGGCTTTTGACCAGACAGTTTGATCCCTCTGACAGGCAGAAAAGATCAGCAGCCACTGGGGGATGTGACTGTGACAGCTACTCATCTGAAATAATTGACAGAAAGCTAAGTTAAACAAATTAAAGCTCTTAATCTTCTTTTCGGTATTAAAAGATAAGGTTGTAACATTATTTTTTTCTTGTCAACAAATCCAATGAAATCACCCAAATCATCCTACTAACAAGTACAGTGAGTGTAGCCAAAGCCCCAAAACATTTCAATCCCCTGTATCAACGAACTTAGTTGTTGTCCAAAAACTATTAAAATCGCATCAATGAGCCACACTGTTGTACTGGTAACATGTTCCTTCATTACAATGAAAATGGAAAATGTAGTTTATCTTGAGACAGTCCCACATACACTGTAGTGCTGCCAGAAACATGCTCAGTCACAAACAAACGACCTGTTTATTCAGGTTTAAGAAACGTTTGACAGTGGCCAGCTGTTTTAGCGACGTCAGAAAGTAAACGACACAGGGTGATAATCATTTTAGAGGTTTAATAGAAGAAAGACATGTTTTCTGTAAAATGCTTTGCTTTTAGATCAGATTATGACGTCTAATAAAAGGTGTCAAAACGTGGACCAGCTCAGGTTTAGCTTGACTGCCATGCAGGTATAAGTTTACACATGAACTTTAATATAAAGACCTCGTAATTCAGCATCATAGCACAAATAAATTACAATGGAAGCACATAACAACAACCAGTCTAGTTATTGTAGAAAAGTGAAAACAGAAAACTGTCATCTGTTTTCATAGTGAATGTTTCTTTGAAAGACTTCCAGTTAAAAACAGCAGCAGATTCACTTTCATTTGCAAAATCTGATCTGATGTCTCATCCATGTTAGATGTGTTGTGCTTAGAGACAGGCTGTACCCCAGTGGCATTTTAGTTGACACATACTTGATGGTTGCAAGAAGTGGTTAGCATTTTTCACAATGGCCAAAAAAATGTGCGGATTCAAGAGTCATGTTGTTTTTTTTTTTTTTTAAGAACAACTTGTGCAGCTGTGTTGATCACATTCATCCCGTGTAGCTCATTCCAGAAATTTCACTTTCTTCACTAGCTAAGCAATCCCATAACAGCTCGAATGCACATGTTCAGTCTGTTTTTAGCCAGTTCAGTAGAAAAGTAGACCTATACAACAACTGTTAAAGGTTACTAGTTTACTCAGCTATAGGTTTAGTCTTTAGTTCTTAGTCAGTAAAGTTGACTGCCTCATCAAACAGACAAATGTACTACTCAGTATTCATAATGCTGCACTAATGATCAAAGTTACAATATATTGTTTTTGACTAGTGTTTTTGAGCATTACTCTGCCAAGGGAAAACCCTTTCTGAGTTTTTTACATCACACACTTGACATGTCATAGCAGGTAGCAGCACACATGTAACTGACATCATTAATTGTAGCTGCATTCCTTTCATGTGTGTCAGGTTCAGGGCTCTGGTTGTTGTACATTCTGACTCACTGGGAAACCTAAGTGGAACAAACCCATCACTAATTAAATTAGTTACACCTGTGATTATCCTGCTAAGAAAAGTATAAATGTTTGCTCTGAAAAGTTGTTGTTGGTGCTAAGATTGAGTTTCGCTCTGGACTATCTCAAAGTGGAAGGCAAGAACAGGATCAGGAATCAGGAAAAGTAACAACAGCACATTTACGTAAACCCCTGAGCAGCACAGAGAACCGCAGTTAAATAACGGACAGCAGTGCGTGAGAATCTAAACAGGATTTGGGTTTTAAATTAAAGTGGAACATTTAAACAGACAAACTCTAGTCAAATGGTTCTCATGTAAAATGTACAGTATATACTGTGCTGTAGCACTCTGGAGACATTTCATGTGAAGGTAAGTCAAGAACAATATTTGCTTGAAGTATATGCCTGCCTGGAAGACGCCAGCTCTGAATTAGAGTTGATATGACATACAATATATACTGGAAACCCAGTGAACAGTAAGTGGTGGTTTAGCGCTGTATACAATAAAGGGTTTGCTTCCTTCCCAGCCCACCCATGCTAAGTATCTGTATTCTCACAGCATAGATTGTATTTTTCATATAAATCATCACCTAAATTAAAATCTGTTATAACCATATTTTATCCCCTGAGTGTCAGATACATTAAGCAGGAAAAACCTCCTCCTGAGACGTCCATGCTTGAAGAAGTAGTGCTTGTTATCCCAGAGAGACACAAATCCCACTGAAGGCCAGACGACTTACACAACTTCCTGCACAGTTTCAATGAGGCAACACCACCTATTGGAGTTTATACCATGACTGCAGGCATTTGGAGGTTAACACAGAAGTCAGCTTGAGTTATCTGAGTTTAGAGTCAATCCGAGGCAGGTCACACAGAGCATGCGGGTGATGTATGGTCTCGGGTAACTGTTGTATATTTGTGGGTGAAAAAATAATCCTTTCCTTTGGGGTTTATTTGGCCGTGTGGAGCACATGTTGTGGTTAGACTGTGACTTACTGTATTTACTGCAGCTGCGGAGGGAAAATGACTTCAACAGTTTGTATTTTGAGAAATTTCTTATTTTAAAGCCAACTGCAGGAATAACAAAGGCTAACATGGCTCCCTCACATCAAAGGCACATCACCGTCAAAGGTTTGGATGAAATGAAATCCAATATAGAAGAATTTCCCCCTGAAATGACAACTTTCACTTTAGTTACTTGAGGAAAGGAAAACTTGGATAGCATTCCTCCAAAACATTGTATTTACGTAGTTTTCTTTATGCAGTTTCCTGATATTTCTCCATAAATGTAGTGCCCAAAATATACTTTAAAATGTTTATAACTGAAGTAAAAGTGGAACCACTTCACCTCCGATATAAACTGAAATTTCCGCTATTTGTAAACGACCTTCAACCAAAACGTCTACACGCCCACTGCAGAGCGAAGGGGGACCTGCAGGAATGAAAAGACGGTTAATCAAAGCAGCACTGGTGAGAAGTTCAAACTGCGCAATAACACATGGCAGTCATTTCACCACAAAGCATGATTAATCGAGAGGAATTCGTACCACTTCTGGACTGTGGTTTGACATTTTTAAAGAAATAACCATTACTGCTATTTGTTTTCCCTGGTGTCCTTTTCATGGAGTGATAATACCAGGTTAGACCTTGGGCCAGCAGGAGTTAATGAAGTCCAAACGGAGAGAAGTGAGACACTTTGCCAAAGAGGGGCCTGAACTGATCAGCTGATACTTAGCAAGTTAACCCATGTCACCCGTTATTCTGCGCCTCTGTTGTCAGTATTATTAAATACTCAACTGTCTACATCTTGGCATTTGACAAAATCTTAGCTAAAATTAATGATAAGTTGTGTTTGCAGATTTAAAGGAAAATCCCTCAATATTCTGCTGTGCTGGAGGACAATAGTGTTAGTATACACAAGACATCTGCTATTGGTAACAACACTGACAAGCTCTACAATAAACATGCCAAAGTTTTACAACCCCCTCCCATGTCCAGCTGCAGCATAGTGGTGAGTCCAGACATCTTTAGAGAAAGATAGCAGGACAGAGGATGCAGCAGTGACTCTGGAGGACCCAAAGAGCCTGAACAACTGCAGCAAGCAGGTGTTTCTCCTCATGCTGAGCAACTGTGAACTCTCCGAGGATGGATGAACACAATCTATTTTAGCTGGGTTTTTTTTTTTTAATATATACGATGAAATGATTGCATCAAGACGTAGGCTGTTACATTTTTAATTACATTATAAGATTTATATAGGATTAGTTTTGGGGTGGGAGTAGTCTGGTCGTGGATACATCATTTTATAAAGAGATATATGTGTACAAGTCGTAGAAATGTACGTGTCAACTCCTCCAATTCGTTCATAATTCATGTGCATGTTGCAGTACACATCCATAAATATTTAAAACCTTTAAACCAAAATGATCCTTAACAATTCACTCCATTTATATAACTGACAACTGGAACAAAACTTTTTTGTGTTTTAAAAAGAAAGCCTGTGACGTGTAAACAGTGTTATAGATAGCCTGATAGCACATATAGATAGTCTGGGTCAGCTCAGACCAGATCTCTTATCTGATGCAGTCCAGATGGGCTGCTAGTGCTGCCACAGCAGTATAACACTGTGATGAGCTGGTCTGAGGTTTGAACTGTTGGTAGTAAAGGTGCAAAGGCGGTGTGTCTCGCGTGGCACCATCATTGCTGTTGTAAAGAATTACGTCCATATGTGAAATCTTCTGTGTTCTGCTTGTGATGATTCACTCGCTGAGGCAGTCTCTGCAAAACATCTCACTTGTTTCTTTCTGAGGCGAGTATGGTTGTAGAGATGCTCCTTTTATCTGTCTCTCCGGAAAGCTGTTTTGATGTTTGGCAGATAGAGACATTGTCTAACAACTGACAGCACTGAGATATAAGTCAGGCCTCTGTCAGAAAGATAAGAAAGTGATCTTGGTTTCATGATAGTCCTTTCTTGCACTCTGTGCTACTTCCTGTAGTGCTGTTGTCATTATGTTATGTTAATAAGTCATTATTAGGCTCTATGCCTTGAAACTGCTCTCATCTCGTTGGATTTCTTAAGGGCCGCACAGTTCAAACACTGTATAGAAAGGGTGTTTCAACTTAAAGTGGTTTTGATTTCTGTCAGATCCCAAAAACAGGAGGGGGGGGGGCTATGCGTGCCAGGCTATTTATTTTTCAATGCTGGTGGGTGTGTGAGTGTTTTGTAGGGGTCTGGGGTGGGGGTTTAAAGAGAGAGGAGAGGGAAGAGGGGTAAGGTGTAGATCTGGGATTCGCGTATATCATGTCTGTTTCTGTGTGGTCCAGTTTCGTCTCACTCTTGTGCCAGATCAAAAAATAAAGCATCAAGTGGATATTTTGGAAATAGACACCTTTTAGTGGGCTGTATAGAATTTATGGTGTGAATTATTATATTTAAGTGTATTCAAGCCCATTTAGATAATTTGTTAAGAAATAGCACTCAGCCCCCGGCTTTATGATTAAATACTGCACTAGACTTCAGTTTGCTTTCTTTTCTAATTATTTGATGTTTTTGGCACCTGGGAAACTTATGTCATGGCTCGAAGGTTCTTCTCAAAAGACATAATGATCTCAAACATTTCAACACCAGGATTTGGAGATGTTATGTTGCTCAAAACACTTATGATTATGAGGGCAAAGGGCTGGAACTTCTGTTGAGCGGTGATTTCCACTTCAGAAAAAAACAATGCTTAATATTCATAAACACATCTTGCAGTATTTGAACATACACTATCTATTAGACGTTCAAGTGGTTATTCTGTGGCTTACTCACCTCACAGCTCCCCTCTGTGGAATAATAAGAGAATGACAACTAAGGGGAAAAACTCCAACTGGGGCTATTGTAGTTGATAATTGAATGGCTAAATAAATAAAACATTAAACAATAGTAAAATGTATAGTAATTTGAATAAAGTCGTAATGACATTTTTCTGAACGTACTAGAAGTGGTGTTCAGTGTTCAGATCCCTACAGTAAATGTAAGTTAAAAATAGCCTTACAGGTGAAACTCATGCATTGAAAATGTTACTAAAGCACAATATTATACCTGCAGAATGGTTATTAGAAAACTGTATTATTATTACGCATGCATTACTGCAATGTTCAAGTTGCTGCCTGTCAAGGTGGAGTCAGTTCTCACTGTTGATTTGATTTATGTACAGCTCAAGTCGGGCCTTTCATATTTTATAATCCGGTAACACAGTGCAGCACTGCTGATCAGTTTGGTGTATATTCAGAGTGAGGTTGTTTTTTTCTTTACATTAGAAACAACTAAACCACCATATAGAAAAAAGTCTATCTGTCTTTAGGACAGAAAGATAATTAGGAAGAGTCAGAACATTTTCTTCCAGCTAGAAGGCTACATTATTGGAAGCATTTCTGGAATTAGCCTCAGGATCCGCTGTGGACTCCTATAGACCCCACATGTGTAGTAAATTAGTGACATATCATTTTTGATGTTTTAAACACATGTAGGGAGCTTTCAAGCTACAACAATGTTACTCCTCGGTAGCAGTACATATTCCCAAGTAGATGGGGATCAGAGGCAGTTAATCAGATGACCTAAAATCAAGTAAATGACTAGCACTAAATGTGTGATTTTTGGGCTCCTGGAAGTCTGAGGCCTTGGGATACTGGCCTGCTTTGACCACTGGAGTGGTAGACACAGTTATAGTATCACAGGGTATAACAATGTAGACCACTGTGGTTATTGTTTCATCTAAAATCGACAGAGATGAGAGGAAGCATGAAAAAGAAGTATGCGGGTCTGTACAAACGTATACTTATAACGAATAACCTTTCAATACCCTAAAAACAGTGCTGAGGCGTGTGGTAAATAATAAAGCAATTATTTTGTATGCATGACGAGTAGCCAACACTTTAGTCTGAGCTATTGAAAAATGATAAGGCCAATTTCAATGCGTATGCACTGTAATGTGACGGTCTGTGGAATGATGAGTGATTTATTTATTTATGTATTCAGTGAGTTTGGGACTGCTACTCATTCATTCAAGGTTAGTAATCTTACTCTATTTATACAACATTTCCATCTTGGAGGTGGATGCTTCTCGTAAAAAGCCTCACAGAAGTAACAGTCATGTGGCAGTGTTATTTTCCCAGCCCTCTTAGGAATGACTTGATTCCTTGTAAGGAAATAAATGACACAAATAAAGAATCATCAGAAAGTTCTTTATGGTATATCATAGAAATGTTACTCTGATGTTGATGATTGTTTTTATGTGTTTACCCAAGCTGCTCACAAGGATGAATATAATATGACTTTGATATATATTTACCTCTGTTCACAGATAGAAAAACAGCACTCCTCATCCACTCCTCCTTTTCCATCAGAGCATTCCACAAATTCTCATTTTAAGTATTTTCATCACAATATTTTATCAACATCTCCCTCTGAACTTAATCCTCTCTGACACGATTGTCTTTAAAGTGTTGCCAAAACTTCACAGGTTGACTAAAACTGTATGACTCATTTACAGATCTGCCTTTTGTAAACATGCTTCAGTTCACAGGTGATAACGGGTCTTAAAAAAGTGGCGTCAGAGGCGGTAATCTGAATTTTGCACTTCCTTTTAACACTCAGTGAGTTATAACACCAAAGCCAATTGTGTGAAGAAGAGGAATGAGTGTAGTGTTAGCAGGTGTAATTTATTCTTAGTGCCTAAGGAATTTTTAAAATGAGCCGTTTGAGTAATGACATAAGAGGTTAATTTGTGGGCTTTAACTTTTTAACAATGCATATCAGGTGCTTCTCATTGTGAAATCATGACATGTATATGCTTGAAAGTTGTTCAAGTCTACTGAAATTCAGGAGCTGCTGAAACTAAGGTATCACTTTTCAACAACTACCACCTGGTGTGAAGTAATGCATTTCTACGGTGTCATTTGCATTTAGTAGGCAGAAAAACAAAGTCTGAATATTCATATGAAGGAAAATTTATGCAAATTTATGCTGTGCAGAAGCAGAAGAGAACATTTTACTTGAGCGGCTACAGCATAGAACATTCTTCCTATTTTGATACCTCCATACAAATCATACCAGAGCTATACAGCCAGGTTTACAGCTCTGTCTGAGGTGTTACATTAAGGAACTGTGCCGACATGCTCACAACCACATTCAATTTAGTTTCGTTTTATTTATTTATATAGCACCAAATCATAGCAAAAGTCATATCAAGGAACTTTAAGTAAAGTAAACTCAGGACCTTACAAAACTATAGAGATGAAGCAAACAGATCCCCACTAGAACAAGCACTAGATGACAATGGAAAGGAAAACCTCCCTTTAATGGAAGATACGTCCAACAGAACCAGGCTCAGGGTGGGTCTGTGCCGTCAGTGGTCCAGGTTAGTGGTGGAGTGTGCAGATAGAGAAGAAGAACAACAAGAAGCCACAGACAAAACACCGGACAGGTTTGCAGAATGAAGAGAGGGAAGCAGAGAGGAAGAACCAAAACTACATGACACAATTTGAATTGACTGAATTTATAGAGGAGAGGAGAGGTGCTGAGAACATCAGACCCCTCGGAAATGAGGCCAGTAGGAATACTTTCAGGGTTATAAGTGTATGGTCATAAAACAAAGATTTAAACAAATAAAAAATGTGATAACCAAATTAACACTTCATAAACAATCCATCCAATAGTTGACACACTTGACTGGATACCATGAACCAAACGCTGCACGTGGGGCTCCTCAGAAATATTATTTATTTATTTATTTCGTTTTTTTTTTGTGTGTGTGTGAGTGTAAAATATGTTTACATAAAAAAAAATAATGGAGTAAACATAATTAAAAATGTAGTATAATCTTGTTTCTTGTTTTGATATTTAGTAAAATGGTCAACGACATTACGTAAGGTCGTAAGGTCAGAGGTCAAAGGCATCAATAGTCGTAACAAAACGACTGCCAACAAGTGGGTTGGTGTAGATGACGTTAAAAACTAAACATGCTAAAGTTACTTTTGTTTAGGAGATAACCTCCTTTTAAAGGTTTTCCACCATAAAACATGTTGGTGATGTTGGTTTGTCTTCTGTGGACGAACTGTTGGAAGCTAACGGCTACACAGCTAACGTTAACGTTAGCAGCAACCGGAAGTGGAGCCCCCGGTGAAGGGAGTCTGTCGATGTCTTCTTCAATTAAGGTAGGTAAAAGTACATTAAATTGTGATATCTTCAGAAAACAGACACTCGTTTAACTCATTTATAGTCATATCTAACTCCCCAAAGCCTCTTAAAACAATTTGGATATTAAAACGTCAGGCCTTGTGACTGAGAAACAATTTCTTACGACCGTTTCTGATCCCACTCAAATATGGCAGTCGTAGTTAAACCGGTTAAAACGTTGTTTTAATTGTGCATCAGACTAAATATTTGTCCGTCCAGATGGTTTGATGATTCCCTAAGGGTTCAGAAAATATTACTAAGTATTTCTAAACTGCCATATGTGCTGTACAAACAGTCTTCAGTTAATTAACACAGAGAAAACGATGGACAGCAGTTTATACCAAAACCTAATTTACATGAATCAATGTTAATGCAATATATCATAATAATAATAATAATAAGGAACTTTCACCAGTGTGGCTCAAAACAGATATTTCACAGAATTATGTTTTATTATATTTTATTTTTTCTTGTGAAAAGTCTACTGTCCACACCAAAGTCACATGTAGGTGTACATGGAGTCTCAAATCTACAAGTCCTGTTATATACCTTTTGGTTTGTGCTTTGTTTCCAGAGTCATTATATGGCCCTAAAACCTAAAGCATACAGTGGAAAAAAAGGCAAAGTTCAGAAAAACAATCATGTTTTTTTGTATGTCTGAACAGGTAAAAACCACCTTTGAATATTCTATGAACTCAGCTTGCAGTGAATCAGTGTTTATTTTAGTGCTGAGTTTCTTACGCAACAACGTTTTGAGAAGAGAATGACCCTAAGTACCATGTTTCAGCAAAGACTACAATAGGAGAGGAGTGGAGTGTTTTATTTTTTCCTGCATGGGTAACTTCATCCTGTGAAGAGAGAAGAATCTCAATTTGATCCCAATATAACAGATGGAACACATCAGGAAAAACATTCAAACCATTATATTGTTAACTCCAACTGCTTAGGTTTCATTACAAATTACAGTGATACCCCTTTAGTGTTGCAAGACATTTAAATAAATAGGAAGAATACAAATTACAGTGTAAAGAGAGCAGTTTACAGTATATCAAAAGAAAATTAATGACAATTAATTAATTAAAACATTTTCTCAGAGAGATAGTATTTTATTTTTGAGATTATAATCAAAAGATTTGTAATGAAGAATAATTCCACCTGGATAAAGTAGCACTTCAACTCAGGACACACAAACACATTATATTATTATAAAACTCTCGACAGATAGCAGGTAATTCCACTACATACAAATAGCTGCAGGCAAACTGAGGTTGACTATTCATTCCTAACCTGGGGTGGGGATTACTAGGGGGTCCTGACCACAGGGGGCCAGTGGAGGACAAACCTTATAACCTGTAGTCTTGCAGTATTGAGGATAACTAAAAATGAGAGCTGGTATCTTTGTAACCTCAGTGCTAATAATAAATCTCAGTGTTTCCTGCTTGACATTGTTTCAACAGTCTCCTGAGTTTGCATAAACAGGCTGCCCCAAAATGTCAGTTTTAACCTTGTTGCAGACAGTGGTGTCCTCGGCGTTGGGCATCCTTATAAAACGACAAACAATCTTATAATGCTCACAAAATACAACAAAACTTGGGATTACATTTGATCTCAGTCTGATTTTTAGGCTCCATTTGAAATCACTCATTCTGTTTTTTCAGTTAAGCAACATTGCAGAAACCAGACTCTTTCTTCACCCCAAATATTTAGATGATTTTGTTACATTGGGCCTGGCTAAGTCAGACTGTTACAGATCTCTGCAAAGAGGCTTTCAACAGCAACAAATGTATACTGAATATTTTACTTGTGATTTACAGGTCAATACATTTTCAGAGGGAAAGGAGCTGGTGTGCCCCCAACTACTGGAAAGAGTCTCAGGTCTTCACAGCACGGACTTCTGGCTGTTCCAAGGTCAGGCCTAACTAAAGCTGATCATAACCTCTCAGTAAAAAGCATATAATTTATGATAGCTAATCATAATTGATAGTGATTTTTTCTTGTATTTTATGGTTTGTAGAGCTCTATTTATGAAGTACTTTGTAACCTTGAGAAAAATCCTGTTTAAAGGCCCCGTGTTTATTTCTGCTGTAATTGCTCAAAATAGCATTAACTTTAATGGGCTTCTTAAGATTTGTAAAGTTCTTCAGTGCGGTAGGGATCTTTGCTGATAGTACATACTTTGTGTGGATTATTGTAGCTTTGAAATGTGTACTTTCAGTATTCAGCAGGATTTAGGTGATAGTACCAATATAGTAGAGAGATGTACATCCCATTTTCTACATCTAAAGTAGAACCTACACTGGCAAAAAAAGTTTGGAAACACCTACACACTTACATGTTTTTGTTATGTTTTGTTGGTTTTATTCAGTCAAATGGTTTTAAATGGATCTCGAAATGAAAAGGAAATGACGAACAAGTCATTGTTAGGCAGAATGACGGTCAAATCAATTTAGTATGTTAAACTTTACTTTCATCAAACAAGTTGCCCTTGGAGCATTAGCTGCCTGATAAATCTGTGGTTCTCTAGTGGTCAGTTTTTGTAAATGTTCAGGTGAGATTTCATCCTAGGCTTTCAGCAGCATTTCCTAAAGGTCTTCTGTGCTGGTTAGCCATGTTCATGAATTCCTAGATTCAGCTTGTCCCACACCATTTGATGAGGGTCAGATCTGGTGATTGGATTTGTAGCTATTTTTTTTCTGCAGATAGATTTTACATACCTAGGAACAATGCTTGGAGTCATTGTCTTGCTGCAAAGTTATTGAGAATAATTGATTGAGAATATCTTGATGCAGATCATCCACCCTCCCATTGTCAAAGTGTCCCCACATCATTGTGTATCCATCTTTACGTTTTACTCGTGTTAGGCCTCTATCATCTTTTCATGAGTTCTGCATCTGGGCTCTGGAGTGTATGTTGTTTGCTTGGATCCAAACAACTCAAACTTGGACTCATCAGTCCACAAGATTTGGTTCCAGTCCACTGTTTGTGCATCTTGGCCCACTGAAAACTTTTCTTCAAATTTGCCAACTTTAGTTTGGTTTTTTTCTTGGAAACTCTGCCCATGAGTCAACCCGACCGGAGTCTCCTACACGGAGTGCCTGTGCACACTGGTTTCTGACTTGTTTTACTCAACAATACATCAAATTCAGGAACAGTAAAGACATTTATAAGTACATGTCTTCTTGAACAAGTCTGCACTTGGGCCTTCCACTGGGTCTTCCTGATTGGATTCAGTTGCATCATGTCTCTGGAGACAACAGTGCACACCTTTTAAAGAATACTCACTCTCAAATGGAGAAAAAGCCAAATATAAACTGGACATTGATATTGGACATTTTAATTGATTATTTTAATTTAACATCAACATTTGAATTTATGGAAAAACAGATTGTTGCAAAGCCTTCAGGTTTAACACTGAGTAGTAAATGGTAGTTGTTGTAGCGTTGTTGTGGCTTTCCTGCTAATTAAATTATTAAATTTGAATGAGCAAAATGCTTTCTGTATTTTGATATTTTGTGTAAAAATCCAATAATGTCTTGTTTTTTCCAAACTTTTTCTTGCCAGTGTTTTTGAGGGATTTTGAAGCCTCAGGCGAAACCCCTCCAGTTATTATGCAGAAAGATTTACAGTGACTTCGGAGGTTTTTAGACCCCTTCAGTTTTTGGACACTTTGTGTTGTAGATTTAATATTTAGTGGATAAAATAAGATTTTGCTGAGAAATTCACACGCAATAACCTGTAATGCTGAGACATATTTACAAAAATGTAAGCAAATTTATTAGTAATCTCGCCTGTATGCGTCAGATGATTTTCATGCTGAAAAGTCAACAGTCATCCTAGTCTAGGTTGTGTGTACTCTGGAGCTTTTCTTTAAGGATTTCAGCTGCTGTCATTATTTCCTCAATTCAAACCAATCTCGCTGCTCCTGCTACTTAGCTAAACCCCCATAGCATGATGCAGAGCATGAGGAAAAAGACTCCCTGCTCTGATGAGTAGTGGTATTCCACTACTTTAAATGCTACTCCTCATCAGTTAAAATGTTATCATGATGTATATTCAGAGTTTATTGCACTTTATGGCTTGTTTTTTGGTCCCAACATGCAATTTGAATAGTAAGATCTTAATCCTTCACAGGCCTGTGCTTTTCTAAACTTCTAAATGTCTAGTCAATTCAGTGTCACACAGGGGACTCCAATGAAGTTTGACACACATCAAGATTAATTTAAGCAAATAGAACCTGATCACAATTCAGGGTGCGACAGTTAAATTTGCAAAAAATTAAAAACTATTTCCTCTCATGAATTGAATAATGAGGATTGTGCAAAAATGGCAATTTTATTTATTGAAAATGAAATCTATAACACAAAGTGTGCAGAACACAAGAGGTTTTAAGGGGCTCTACATCCAAGGATTCCATCTCACTGTTATATCCAAAGTATTTGTAAAATGTCATGTAAGGAGTAGAGTGATGGTTGTGTGTGGGTTTCGTGACAGCTAGACACTGATACAGAATGAAAGATGTAGGGGAATGGTCGAAAGCTAGTCTAGAGATATTACTATTATGGACGTCTTAATACCAAATACCAACTTAATACTAAAAATGTGTCCTTAGCTTTCCTGATAAGTTGTTAGGGTCGTCATTGGTGGATTTGGCTTAACAAAAGTTTTATAACCCGACAAAAACAAGCAGGAGTGTTGAGCCTCTTTAAATTTTATCCAAAGCAACTCTAGATTTTGTACTGTCCCAACAACTAAGGTTAGATTTTTTTTTTTTTTACTATACCACAGCAGTTATTTACATGAGACAGCATGAGAAAAAAAAAAAAAACTTCACTAGTGAGTCACCACAGAAAGGCAGATAAGGACTATTCTGGAGGCGTGGCAGTTTCTAGTGTAGATGAACTATTGTTATGTTTGACAATACTGGCACAAATCAAATATTCAAGAGGTTGTCTGATGCGTACAGTATATAAGCAGGTTTTAGTCTGATTTCTACTTGCAGTGCGCTCACAGCATGGCGTACATGGACAGGTCCAACACATAAATACAAAACAGATCAAGGACTTAGTGCCAAAGTATACCGTTGTCCGCTGATGTCTTACCCTAAAAATTTGGATTTCAAGTTTGGATCTGGCAAAGATGATCAAATTCGAGAAAGGAAAAAAAAAATCGTAGGTGTCAGTCCAAAATGGTTTATTTTGTAAAGGGGGCAGTCGGAAGAGATGAGAAAACATGGTGCGCTACTAAATGATGACATACTCAAATGTACATGACATTCAAAGGATATTACAGTTACCACTCATTTTTTTTAATTTTCCACACATGAAGTTAAGCCTTCATTCAACATGTTTTCCAAATGTAAATGGATAAAAAAAATTATACTTTCAAAATAAAAATGCATCAACACAATAAACCCCTGGGATGTTGTAAAGAAAATAAAACGGTTACATGCAGAATGTAGACTGAGTTAATTTTCTTGATTTGGAAAAAAAAAAAAGAATCATAAAAACCCACGTGAATGACTAACATCTTGTTAATTTAAAGAAAATTTTGAGGTGAATCCTTCTGCCCTTTTCATCACTAACTCACATTAGCAGAAACTGCACTGTTTCAGTCTTTTATTCACTATAATATAGGTCAATAGGAAATATAAGAAACCGCTATTAATGACAACTTGAATGGACTTGGCTAGCCATAACAAACAGCACATATGTGTTGAGATGCCTCATGAATATGACAGCCCAAAATAAATTACATTTGCCAAAACCTAATGCACATACTGGGTGGGGGTGGAGGGATGGACTCAATGTAGGAACAACTGACTGGATGGCAAGTCAAATACACTGTGAATGAAGCTTCTCTGGATGTGTGGCGTCCAGAGGTACGGCTGTAGAGTGAGTAAAAAGGTCCCAAAGTAGAAACTGCAGTCTTAACATGTGCCATACTTTAAAATGCTGAGGAAAACACCCTTACACTCATCAATATGATGAGCAGAAAAGTCCAAAACCAAAGCTTTGAAGTCTTTATTTTTGCTATCGGGGAGAGGAAAAAAAAAATACTCGAAAACAAAAATAAAGCACATAACAGGAGAGGGAGGGAAGAAAGACTCCAGATATTACGCTGAATGCAGAAAAGATGAACTGCACGAGTTGGGTGAGACACTCCGGCACAGGGGGTTATTTCCTGGAGCTAGACTTCTAATATCCAAAGGTACTGGTCTGGAGGACCCATGTTGGTCAAGGGGTGTCCATGGAGATGCCTACAGTAAAATGCTTCAACAGCAGCATCTTAGGAGGCTTTCCATGATTGACGCTATGTGCTTCCTGCTGCCTGGTTCTCTCCTCCCTCTGAATTACCTGCAAAAGAAAGTGAGTTTGATTAGAGTTTTTGGTGCAAGTGGTCTAAATACTTCCACAATATAAACATACAAACAAATCTTAGCCTTATCTTGATATTTACAGTAAGTAAATAAGTAAGTAAGTACTAAAGGAAACTAAAAGCACTGACTTGTAGCAGGAGTGGAGGCTGAAGCGGAGGCAGAGTTGTTGTCATCCTCGTCGCTGTCGTCCTCATTGGACTGCGGTACCTCCGCCACAGGGATGGTTGTTGTCGGGGCCTCGGGCTCCTGCTCTGCCCGGCTCTTCAGGGCTAAGATACGGTGATGTAACGCTGCAGCCAGCTGACCTATGTCCTTAGAGCTACCCTGGAGAAACAAAGACAAAAGTGGAGCCATACTGAAAGGGGGTAAAAGTCCTACAGACAACTTAAGATTCAAATTAGACTTTTCGCATTAAAAAGAAAATGATTTACAATAGCTTAATAATAAGCTAAGGTAAATTAGTATTTTTTAAATGGGTTTAATAATGTTTTAAGGGTGGAACAACAAATTGAACCCCATTTACAGAATTATGAAACAGCTTTCGTAGTTCTCAGGAATGTTGTCTAATAATTACATGATTTCCACAGGACCGGAAATCACACTGATAAAAAAACAAACAAACATAACTTAACTTGGAAAGTAAATATGCCAGTTACTGTTGACCCAGCATGAGGCAACATAATCTGAAAAAAGCAGTGCTTTGTCTTGAAGTGTTGAAAGTTAATATCACTTTTAAAAGTAACCAACTGAAAACACAGTTCACTGATTTGAACTCACTTAGATTTTTGACAAGCCATTATCTCACAAGGTGAAGGCTTGGAGGAGAAGTCTGTTTAGTGTGCACATTTTACTTATTAGCTCTGTCGTTTCTCATAACTAAATAGCTAATGCTAACTAGGCAGCTGTCAACATATATCAGGCTGATGGCGACAGATTAATTATGAGACAGCTTTCATAGCCATAGCAGAGCATATAAAGCAGTTTTATGTACTCTTTGGCTATATTTCAGATATAATAAGCTTTAGCTGTATACAAGGACACGCAGTCTTTTGCTTTCTGATACATACCGATATTAGGAAGACCTTGACCCCCTGGTCCTCTGTGTCCATGGCAGTGATTCGTACACTCTTCTCGCTGGCCTTGTCCACCTGCATCTGGGGCCAAAGTTTAGTGTTGAGGATCAACCGGAGGCTGCCCTGGGTCCTCATCACTGAGTTCAACGACAAACACGCATAACAGCAATGAAGTGCAGGCACAGGCAGCAATATGTTTAGTTTTACGCCATGTTTTATGGACATTAAAAAATGCTTACATTTAGCTATTTGTCAGATGCTTTTGTGTGTCTTACAAGTGAGGTGCAAAGCAAGCAAATACCTAAGCAAAGGAGACAAACTTTAAAGTAAAGTGCTCTAGAAAGAGCTGTTTCAATTTAATAGGGTATAAGTGCATTTTTCTTTTAGGTTTTAAGTGCAGAGTTGTGGAAGTTTGGAGTTTCTGATAGTTGAGCATGAGGCTGCTGAGCGTGCAGAGTGGGTAGGTTGTTCCACTAATGTGGAAGCACAGAGCTAAAATAATTTGCCTGGGATCGTGTGAGGGGACCACAAGACGTCTTTTTGTCAGCAGAGCGCATTGATGGATTGTAGACAAGGATAAGGGAGTTCAGGTAAGCCAGTGCTGTTGAGTACACTTTGTAGGCAAGGGTCAGGGATTTTAACCTGCTGCGGGCAGCTACAGGAAGCCAGTGCAGAGTGGTGTAATGTGTGTCATTTTTGGCTGATCAAAAATGAGTCGTGCTACTGCATTTTGAAACATCTGGAGGGGTTTCATAGTGCATGCTGGTAATCTGTCAGTAAGACATTGCAGTAGTCAAGCCGAGATATGACCAGAGCCTGCACAATAAGATGTGATCGGTAAAGCTCAGTTGATCATCAATGCTCACCCCCAGGTTTCTGGCAGACTTAGTTGGAACAATAACTGTGGACCCTATGTTGATGGCTTCTTTGTCTGACATGTATTCTTCCATTTTTAACAGCATCCTGGGGTATCAAGTCTAAAGAAGTTTAGTAGCGTGGGATTGGGCTCCCTCTTGTGTTCAGTGTCAGATATTCTAACAGTTATCTAAGAACTACTGTTATGGAATGATAAGCAGTAACAATATCTACACTGACTCAAAGATTAAACTCACATAAGTATTCAAACGATGCACATGAGAAATTGAACTATTATTGACAGATTTATTATCTATTATCTGTTTCTGCAGGTGTGTTTACCTAGACGGGACTGTAGCGTGCCGTCATCTGTCGATGCCATATCATTGAGCCTCAGCAGACCTCGACCTCTCTCTATCCATGATTGAGCAGTCTTCTCAAAAACATATAACTTGCATTGCATCTAAGAAAAAAGTGTGGGGGGGGTAGTGTTACTTTGTGTCACATTTATTTACAGCATGTCTTCAATAAAGAGAGTCCATTCTATACCTGTAAAACATTGCTTTCTGATTCCTCCCCAGTTTTGACGTCAACTTTCTCTAAGATGCACTTCTTGGCTGTGGCTTTGGTGTATGCTGCTGCAGACTCCTCCAAAGACTCTGACACGCTGTTTGCTGCTGAGATAAAACACAACAGTAAGAACCCTCACACCTCACTCGAGTTGTAGATGTTTGGTCACCAAGTGACACTTGTGACAATGTGATGCTCTCCATCACCACTTTGATGTGCATGTTTTCTCTTTCTCCCCAGACTTTCCTTTCTGAGCTTGCAGTTGAAGATAGTTCAGGTGTGAAATGCTGCCTTTTCGCTGTCATTGGACATAAGGACAGTCGTGGAAATCTTATTGTGATTAAATATGCTAAAATATGTTAAAAAGCTTTTGAGACATTAAATCCATTTTTTGAAGTGGACCAGTCAGAGCCAGAACCTAATATAAATTATATGATTAATCAGTTATTATTAGTTATTAAAACAGTTTACCTTTTCTACTATAATTGCGTATGTTGAATAAAGACATGAAAGATCATGACTGTATTTTCTCAGTGTATGAATGTATTGTTTGTTGATATTTGTAATCTTGGTGAAAATCAGATCATATTTCATGACAAATTTATGCAGAAAAACAGGAAATTGCCAACAGTGCCATTACTTTCTCTTTCCTCTATATTTCAATTACATTTTTTATTAATTATAGTTTCAGTGCACTGTTGCACTGCTTATTTAAGTGTGTCAGGTCTTTTTTGGAAAATTGTTGCACCAGGGTGCAGGCAGGGGTATTTTATTCCATTAGTAATCTTTGAGGTTTGCTTTTACCTTTCTCTGGTGTTGACTCCTGTGATGAAGGGTCTGAAGCATCTTTATTTTCCTCATTTGTGGACTCACCCTTGGGGGGACTCTGAAAGTACATAAAAGCTGATCATTGGAAACTGTTTAAAGTTCCATCACTAGGTGTTTTCCAATTTGGCAAAATGCAAATATTCCATGCAACAACCTGTATGAACTTACCAGAACACGCTCAGACATGTTCTGCCCAAAAACAAATTTTGCCCCACTGTCTGTACTGTTTGTGGCATTTTTTGAACTGAAAATGTAGGAAAGAATTTAACGTGAATGAGTTTATTTGAAATGAACATCTGTTTCTTAAAATATATGGAAGACACAAATTTCATTACCTTGGGGTAGAAATGTACTGTAAGAAATAATTAGTGCCCTCTGATTGAGACTCAGGTGGCACACTATCCTTCAACTTATCTTCTGTGCTGTTCTCGTCCAACTAAAGAAGGAAAGAAAAAGAAGAAGAAGAAGAAAAAAAAAAAAAGGTTAAATTTGGAATGCACAACACAAACTTTCACAAATCCTGAGCAATATGCATCATACAAACTTTCCATATAGTCTAAACCTATTTCTGCCTAAACAGTTCCGGACTAAACAAAAGGTACACAAACTAATATTGGACAAAACAGAAGACAAAATGCACTTCTTGTCAGAAACAAGAATTAACAAACCACTATAATATTCTATAATTACATTAAGCTTCCGACCATGCAGGCTTTAACAAGGTAACTCACTATTCTTAGCCTAAGAAAATTGAAGCCTCTCTTCTGTCACTTTCAGACTTTTACTTTACATCAACCCACCTTTGCTCTGTCTTTGATATTCTGACCAAACACAAAAGATATTGCTACATTTGTCTCCTTCTTCTCGCTTCCGCCTCCGTCTTTGTCACTACTTGCTCCATCTTCCTCATTTTCATGTTTCTGAAATGAGAACCAAAAAAGAACCTGTGAGCTACTTCTAAATTCAGACAAGACAGAGGTTTTTTGTTTGGTCCTAAAAACTTGAAAGACATCATGTCATTCATATTGTTACATTAGATGACATAACATTGGCTTCAAGTAATACTGTGAGTTATCTTTGACCATGATATCTCATTTAAAATCATACATAAAAGAAACCTCTAGAACTGCCTTTTTCACCTGAGGAATACTGCTAAAATTAGTAGCATCCCATCTCATGCTGAAAAACTAGTGCATGCATTTGCAACTTCTAGACTGGGTATTGTAATTCACTATTAATAGGATGTCCCAATAACTTCTTAAAAAGGCTCCAGTTAATCGAAAATGCTGCAGCCAGAGTTCTGACTGGAATCAGCAAGAGAGATCATATTTCTTCTACATTAGCTTCTCTTCATTGGCTCCCTGTAAAATCCAGAATAGAAAAAAATCCTTCTCCTCGCATATTAAGCACTTAATAGTCAAGCTCCCTCATATCTTGAAGACCTCATAGTTCCATATTGTACCATATTGTCCTAGCAGAATACTTTATTCTCAAAGTGCGAGTCAACTTGTGACCTAGAGTTTCTAGATGTAGAATGGGAGGCAGAACGTGTAGCCATCAAGTTCCTTTCCTATAGAACAAGCTCCCTTTTTGCTAAAGCTTATAGTTAGAGATGGCTCAGGTGACTCTGGGCCATTACTTTAGATTAGTCTGCTGTGGGACTTCTACCGATACACCGAGCTCCCCTCCTCTATCCATTCAAATGCCAGCATTGCATGTCATTAACTTTGTCTTTTCCCTCTACCATACCTGTGCTTCCTCCTCCCGTCTCCCTCTCTCTTTACTCCTCTGCAGGTATCCTCTGCCTTTCCAGAGTGCAGTTACCAGCCCTACCGACCTGCCCTCTCTCCTCTTTCCGCTCACACCAACCAGTCGGGGCAGATGGCCGCCCACCCTGGGCCTGGTTCTGCTGGAGTTTTCTATTGTTAAAGGAAGTTTTTCCCTCTCCACTGTTGCCTAGTACTTGCTCAAGTAGGGTTGTTGGGTTTTCTATACGATTCTGTATACAGTAATATTTTGTCCCTTGAGATGACGTGCTGCGATTTGGTGCAATACAAATAAAACTAAATTGAACTTGCATCCACTAATTTCCGTGTGTATTTTTAAATATATTTCTATAGCAAAGCTGTAGCTTTTCTATTACCAAGACCTTGACTTTTTAGAGGATGAGCGTCGTACCTGTGACTTGGCCATGGTGGCTGAGTGCTCTGTGTTGTTCAAGAAGAGGGACTGAATGGCTGCCCCATCTGATGACTTTTTCACACCGTTTGTTCCACAACTGGAATCTAGATGTAAACCAAAAAGAATAAAAATCACATACCACTTAGTAAATTAAACCTGTAAGGTGCAAAACACAAAACAAACACAATGCATGTTATCAAGTTATCAATATCAAGTATTGATATCAGTTATCAATACATTTTCAGACAAAGAAGGCTGAATGACGGTTTGAATGATGTCCTATTATGCAGCTAATATTGAGGAATGAGTTCAAGTGACTAAGCTTTTCTTACTTGACTCTATATGTGATTTAGAGGGTGGTGCCTGAAGGACTGCAGGGCGGAGGACACTGCGTTGCTGCTCCTTGGGTTTCTGACTTGGGACGCCTACAGCACAGCAAAATTGTCTCTTTTCTCAACATATTGTCGAATTCAGTTCAAGTAACATTTCCATTTGACAAATGTCATAAACATGAAGAAATAACAACAATAAAGACCAACCTGAACTTGGTGCCTGTCCATGTATGAGAGTTGGTGGCTTCAAACGGAATCCAACAGGCTTCTCCTCTGTTAACATGGAGCACAAAGGGGAAGTAGACATTGAAAAAAAGATCTACGACAGTTTAAGTGTTTGCCCATCTCTAACACAACACCAATTACCACAGATATTCATCTAGAGCATTAAGAGTTTAAATTCCTCTACGGTAACATGACAGTCTTAACAATGTCACATCTTTTTCTACCTCTCTCTCGCCATCTGAGTGGCTTTAGAAGCCTGGCATGACCTGGCCTTAATCAGTACTAAAGCAGAAAGCCTGAAGCATTTAGAAAAACTGCATCCTATTTTTTCTAGAGACTTATTAGGACATTTTCATCTCTTCAACCAAATTGTGATGTTATTTTACCAAACCAATATCCTACGTTCCTATGATTATTTTTAAGACTGCACCAATTAAGCTGGTGATATGATTTAAGGCCAAACACCAAAGGCACCAAAAAATAAGCTCTTAATCAAGGAGGTATTTCATTCATGACATATTACAGCATTTTTTTTTTCTTTGTACATCCCACCCGGATTTAAATATTAAAGACAAATGTGATCAACTATTACACGTCATATATCATAAGACAATCAGCTACTACCTATTATATGATAAATGTTTTATATTGTGCTCGACCTCAAACAGAAAGAGAAAGACTTTTCAACAACTGGGAACAACTATTAGATGCCTACACAGAAAAACAGACCCAACACTAATACGCCATTTCTCTAATATGTTCAACTGTATCACACAAACTGTAGCCAACTGTCAGAACATTATACTAAGGCACAGTACAGTAATAAATCCTCTGCTTCCACAAATATGAAAGTTGTTCCTAATACTGGCATCGTGAATTCGGCTAATGAACTCACAACCAGTTTCCGAGCCGATCTCGGCAGTCCTAACACTCATAATCTAGAAGATTATGGACATGCGTAGTCACGAGTCATAATGTTTCTACAAGTCATTTACCCTGAATTAATGGGCATTTTGAGAGGTTGATATTTAACTTCAATTTATATTTACTTATCCTTTAATAAGTTAATGAAGGAGTAGAATTACCACATGCAAGTTAACCTGAGCTGGTCAGAGTGAAGGGGGAGAATTTGCAAAAAAGGAACATGAAAAACTTCACTACCAACCTATTTAAGCCTCCCCAGTGCCATGACTGTAATAAAACAAATACATTTTCAAACATTTGTTCTTTTTGGCCACAAAAGATTGACTGCGTAACAATTTCGTCCAATTTCTGTCTGAAGCCTTGAATAGTTAAAAACAATAAATCTGACCTTTGAAACATAGATTTTTTTTTTAAGTTCCAAGGGCCTTTTAGCTCTTAAGAGAAACAAAGAGTGGTCTAGATGCCTCACCTGGCTCAGAGTCAGAGTTCCCAGTTGGAGACTGGCAGAAGCTTGAGGGCATGAATACATTGTTCTTGGGGACTGCAAAGTAGGAGACAGACATTACACTCAGCATACAAATTGATGTGTACACCACAAGCAAGGAAGGAAAAAAAAAAAAAAAAAAACAGAAAATGCTCTGCTTAGTCACCACATGCCCTTACCAGTATGTGGGGGTGGGAACGATGAGGTCCTTTCCCTTTTCACAGGGGGGCAATAGCTTGCCTCGTCTTTATCTGAATCTGAAATTGGCAACATAAAATTTATATTTCACTTCACTTCACATTAATCTTTGACAAAGATAATTCCACTACTTGGGCATTTACCTTCTCCATCCTCTGCACTTGAGCCCTCTGCAGACCGCTGAAATAAAACAAGTTGTTTAGTTATTATTCACCTCAGAGTAGAGCTAATGGACACTGAAATCACTGGAAAATTAATAACACTGGTTTAAATTGTGCTTGATGTCAGTGGGTGCTATTTAAAAAAAAAAAAAAAGAAGTGCTATTTAAGCAATATGAATGACAAGAAAAAGCATATTTTGACTTTTCATAAAGCTTAAATAACAGTTATGCAGTGTCTGCTTTTATTAATTCAGTCACAACTACACGTTATTATAAAGTATGTATGGTTTCATAAGTTTTAGTTAGGCATGATGAGTATTTGAGTAGCAGAAAAACTTACCTTCTGTGCTTTATCTTTTTGGAAAACAAACACAGGAGGCGCTATGGCAGGCTTGTCTGTTAAGAGAAGATGTAGGCTAGTCATCCAAGCTAATGTAAAATGTACAGCAATCCTATCCGTTTTATTCTTTGTGCTTTTACAGTTGAAAACAATGGCCTACTCATTTAGTAGTTTTGATGTTGATGGTCCGCTTTAGAAATAGTGACATCAAGACTGTTGATAAAGCTTAGAAAATGCCCATCAGTGCTACTCTGCAAAATAGTACCTAATCAGATGTCACATCTCATTGCACAGTGATCTATAAATAAACCACATCCAACAACAGGGTTGTCAAAACTATTGTGCACATCCTATACTACACAGAATCTATGTAATATAAAAATGTTGGTTTACAAACTTATAGTGTTTTATATAAACATTCTGGCAAAGATTTTAGCAAGGGAAAGCACAGCTCTGTTGAAATGTCAGGTTCAGCTGGGTTAAAAAAAAAAAGTGTGAAAACAATCTAAACAAGTTCACATGAGGAAATGCTTTTCTCTTGATCAGACTATACCACAGTTAATCATGCAATCCTATTAGGAGTACCAGGAAGACTGAGATCACATTCTGGTGACCTAAACAGTTCTCAAATATCAAAACAGTATGACCAAATATAAAATTTATATTAACATTAACATTCATTTAAAGATCTATGTATCAAACTGCAATCAGACTTCCAGTCGTTCGAAATGCAAAACAGCAACTATAGCTTCTTCTGCAATCAGAAATAAGATTTATTTTATTTACCTAATTATTTTGTAGCTACATTAAGCTTGTAAAAAAAAACAAAGGCAAGAGCAATGATAAGACCAAGTTATTGGGCCACTTAGTGTGTTTACTTTCACAGTGTAACTTGTGTACAGTGTGTAATCCTCTAACATTAGCAGACAAAGGTTTTCCTCTGTCTGGGCCTGTTACTTTGAGCAGGTGTAGCATCACTGTCGTTGTAAGGTCTGCAGGGAAAACGGTAAATACAGTAACAGCCAAATAACCAACAGCACGTTGCCAGGATTGTGGACCAACATTCACCGTCTCTGACACAAACTCTCTTGGATAAGCTGTTTATGTGGGAAACACGTTTAATGTCAAAAAGCACTGAAATGCTGTGTGACCTATATTTAACATCGAGCTTAGTATCTGCCTGTGGTTTGCAGTGGGTTAACGTTAGCCTGGCAAATTAGTGTATGAAATCCAGCATGCAGCGCTGCAGAAATTCAAGTAGCCCGAAATGTTCCCGACTTCTGTTAACTAGCTAGCATTTACACTAGCTGACCCGAACCAGCAAATAGTCGGGGCCACCGGTTGTTCCCTAAAGCCGAATGTAGCTTAGCTAGCCCGCTAATGCGCTACATCCCCGCATGAGTCATCTCGTCTGACAAGCAATGGCACCCTCATTCCCACTGAAATCTCATACCGTGATTCAATCAATCTATAGACGAGCAAACCCGAACGAAATGAATCACGCCAAGAAAGCAGCGATTAGATTGTGTCTTGAGTTTCCCTTTCTACGCGCCCAAATGAACGTGAAGCAACCCTGCAACTGCACGCCGATGCTAACTCCGTTAGCTTTGAATAATAAGACGACGCCGTACTGTAAACACTTCCTATCAGATGTGACATCAACACATTCGCACTGCGTTTTCACATCATCTTTAGCACAAACACAGGTTTCCATCTTTGGCCTAACAGGCTTGGATTTACAGTCACGTTAGGGCAATTTAGCTCAGCTCGTTCACCACAACCCGTAAAACACTCTCCTATAAATAGCCGGGTGCTAGCGTTAGGACGTAGCGTTGCCCCAGCTAATAGCAGGCAGCATTCGAGGGCGTTTAGAGTCATTCCAGGTATTAGCCAAGACCCAGACGTTAGCTTTGTTAGCTAGTTTGCTAACGCTGTAGCCTTGCAAGCACCGCGAAGCTGTAATTCCCACGAACTCACTGTTCACATGAGGCCAAGTGGCTCCGTAGCAGTTATTAAATGTACATATAATGGGCAGGCGCCGTTTACACCATCACAATAGCAGTATTGTTTTTCTTATACTGCCACTTACTCACCTTCGTTTGCCAAGTCCGCCATTTTACTTCGACGCTCACACACCCACAACCCACCGCGCAGATAAAACAAGTTGAGGCACAAACAGTTTCCAGCGGCAGCGCACAGACAGACGGCGCTCAGCAGGTCCTGCGACCCCTGATCTGTGCTGTGGCCTCCAGGACAACACACACACAGCCGCTGCCTGGTGGTGTCTAGTCATTAGGCACATGTTTTTAACTGAATGCACTTCAAAGTTGTGCTGGATTCCCAAACCTACTGCTACTAGTACTCCTAGTGCTGCTGCTGCAGGCCTCCATGGACATGAGGATGACACAGATGAGACCTTCAAGACTATTTACATGTCCAGAAATTCACATTTGCTTTTACCTTCACTGATTTTTTAAAATATCCTGCAACCACACGTCACAGTCTCAGGTTCACTGAGGTAGCAAAGGTTTAATTATCACTATTATAATAGTGAGAGGTGGAAAATAAGTAGCTCTGCTGATTCAAGAGCTATAGTTATAGATCTATAGAGAGGTGTAGTTTTATTCTAGTCGTTGCATTTATGCTGCTTTTATTATTAAGATAGCTTTGGTTACTACTTTGCAGTTGCATATTTCTAATTACATTTTATCAATATATACATTTTGTTTTTATCAGCAACTCAGTCAAAGTAATGCTCATATTAACCTGTTTCTTTGTGGAGTGGCTGTACCTTTGTAGTTAGAGTACAGTATTTTACAGAAGTGCATCAATCTAAGTAAAAACAAAACTGAAGCAGCACTTGTATGTGCACTTCTCGCACCACTGGTCATTGTGATTGCCGACCACAAGAGAACCCCAGGCGCTTTGAGGGACCATACAACCCAGATCTGACATAAAACACTAGCAAAACTAACTGCATGTAAGGATAAAATATATCTAGAGGACAACGATGAATTGCATCAAGATGAGTTCCTGAGGAATCACAGTTATATGAGACAGGGCGAAGGAGCAAAAATCAGAAGACAAATGATTTCCACCTTTTTTTTCTCCTACAACTATTCCTATGTTGATGTCTTTTCCTAGATAGACCCTCTTCATTGTCTCTGTTGACATACTGCATGACACATATTTATTTATTTACCTTTTACCAGTTTCAGCTGCAACTCAATCTCCTTCCTCAGAAATCTGCTGTACAGGTGGTGGTGGTGATGTTGGTTTGTCTGCCAGCGATGTGAAGGTAAACAAACAAAGGCATAGTTCACATTTCATGCATTCAGATTGTGTCATTTCCATAATCATCATGTTTACATTTATACACATGGTGGCGCAGTGGCGCCTCACAGCATTTCTTCATCTTTTTATGATAATGACAGAACGACGCATGATGTGATTTTAATACAGGCTACATGCTTATATTCACATCCCATCTGACATTGATTTAAGGTAATCAAACTAAAAAATCAACCAAATCAAAACAAAGTCAACAACAAATACAATCTAAAACTCTTCAATATGTGTTGGTGAATGGTCTGCAGGAATGAGAAGTATTATAATTGTCTTCAGCTGACAGACTAATTTAAACATAGACTTTAATTTAGTCATTTACAGTCAGTGTTCCTTCCAAAACATTTAGTGTGTGTCATTGATGTCTAACAGACATGTTGAAGGCATTTCCTGCTTCATAAAACATAAAACAAGTCTTCTTCAAAAATGTTTTGAAACCAGAACTGTTTACACCAGATTGCAGTCTCATTCCCCCCCCTCCTCTTTTACTGGCACATTGGTATCTTTTATGGAGGCCACATTCACGATGCCGTGGATCAAACATAAAAGCATCATGGATTGTTCTTCAGTGTTTATTGGTTCCTCAGAACTGTAAACACAGAGCCACTGCTCAATCAAATCCAGGAGTTCAACTTGCTTAGATATTTCTGCACTTTACGCAAATATGCGTCTTCAGTCCAGTTTTTTTTTTCCAGCATTCGTGTCTGAAGCTGTTTTCATATGGATGTGTTTACGACTTTGTGACATCTTGTTTGTCTTTTTGCTTGTGTCATTTTTCAATATAAAGTCAATGCACTAACTTCACCCACCACCAGAGGGCAAAGAAGAGCATGTGAAGCTGGACCTGCAGTGAACCTCTATCATACACAGTTATCACACATATGTACTGTATCAGCTTGTTCAAACACTTTATACAAAAAGGGAAGTATTCAAAACCAAGATGCTAAGTATTTTTATGGCCGTACTATTACATTAAATTATTCTTTGTATCTTATGAATCACTACAGACTTTTACATTATAATAAATGGTCTGTAGGGATTTCTTTTTTTATAATCATCAAATAAGAATTAAATTTCCTTCCTTAATACAAACATGTTTACAAGGTGAACAACTTGTTCTTAACTTGTCCACTGTGGGTTTTCGTGGCTTTATTCATTCATTAAAATATCATATTATTATCCAGATATAATAGCGTAATTATATTATCATCTTGTGATGATGTCGTGCTATTGTTAATATTTGTTGTGCTCCCATAAATAGTTTCTTTGCCATAGAATAAGGAACAAAGGAAGAACTCCTTAACAATAATGTAAGAAATGTTTTTAATCACAAAGTGACCAAAAAAAAAAAAGAGTCAGAATTCTCTGGGCAAATACAGCACAATCCTAAACATAAACCAGTTGTTTGCCTTGTTAGTTCAATTAGGGCCGAGGAACACTGAACACTGAACAGAGCACATTTCAAAAGACTTTGTGTTGCACAATTGCCCAAAAGTTCAGACTTCAGACATCAAAATTTTCCTCCAGGCACAAGTCAAACAAGCCGCTGCATGTGTTTATGCTGTTCGTTTGAGGGGCCTCATCTGTCAGAGTTTGGCTTGTACTTCGAGCTTTAGCCGTTTCACTTCTTCTCTTATCCATCACATAGTAAATGTACAATGTCCACTGTGAATCAGCGAGTCAACATATTTTTATTGGTAGCAGGCCAGGAGCTTTAAGGCTCACTAATCTCAAATTATACTCCAGCTAAATGCTGGTGTATTTTGTTGTGCTTGTAAATTGCCTGTTTTACCATGTAGTTTAGCAGATTTCTAAACAGACTCTGTAATGTTGTTAAAATGGTTAAGGGGGCCTGCCTCATTATGGAATCCATCAGCGATGGGAAACATTGACTTTCTAATGTATTTTTTTAATATTTGTTCCTTTAAAGTTATGTAAGACCACCTCATTCATTATGTGTTACATAATATTATTTATTTTTTCAGGTGATTGTAACCAATACTTGAAAATAAAAACCCGGGGGAATTCACTGAGAAAAACATTGGGTAATTATGTTTTAAACATTCTTTCAGAAAACCCCCAGTTCATCTTATTTGCTGAGAGGTACTATAATTAATCTTATCTTCTGAGCAGTGTCCTCTCAAGAACACAGCTCTAAATACAGCTGGGTGGGAAATAAATTAGAATAAATTATAAACTAGCTTCGAACGACACTCACACAAGTGTCCAAATCTGCATACGATGAACAAAACTGTATGATGGCCTGGAAAACTAGTGGACTGAGGTCAACACTGTAACTATGAGTAACTAATGTTTTAAAAAAGACTTTCATCTACAACAGGTTTGACATCAGGCAAATTGAAAATGAAATGTTTCATTACATAGTCCATGGAATAGGAACTTGAACCTCTGAGAAAATTATGCATCTTTACTTTAGATCATTTAGGACCCGATGCCCCAACCTATTCTTACTTTGGTTGTTGTTGGTTTCACCTTTGACGATTATGGGATTTTCTTTGTCTGTCACTTTTTTCTCTTTTTTTTTTAGTAATGGCTAAATACTCTTGTGGGAATGAAGTTTGCTACATTCATGTCCACAAGAGTAACAATTTGATCTGGGTGATTAGGTTTTAGTAGCAGATAAGCTAAAGCGCCCTTTAACATTAATATAGATTTATTTTAATGTTTTGCACATGCTCCCATCAGGCAGGAAAGTAATCATAACATGAAAAATCACATGAGCGTCTCTGTTCATTTATGAAAACTGGAGGAAACTTAATGCCTTTTTGATCATTTTTCTCTGTGATTGCTTTTATTTTACAGGCACATGCAGTTTACAAATGGATGGTTGCAATAGAGGTAAAAGTTAAATCAGTGTCATTATTCAGTCTAGCAGCTCTGTCCTCAGCTCTATTGTAGCTTTTCTGTACTTTGTGCCAAAGTAAGGTTCCTCGCACAGTGATAAATGGCTTCTTGGAGTCTTCTTTCATATGCATGCAAAATGACAGCAACAGCAAAGGTATAAAACAACATATCATATTGTCTGAAAGGAATGCTGGAGTCAACACAGTGTATCATCCAGGTAACTTTGGCAATGAACCATAATCGTCTGTCAAATATTCAGTGCCATCAATCCATCAGGATTTTTCTAAATATGCAATCACAACCAGGAATAGAGATAATTACAGCCAAGTCTATCTTTTTTTATAGAGGTAGATTTGTCAGTGAACATTCAGATCTCTTTCATGTTTTATTGTGATCGAGCCCACACAGTTCCCAAGGAGCGTTCATAGCAAGACCAGAATTGCACAAAAAGACTGAGGCAATTTATTAATAAATGAAAGTAAACCAAATTGACACGACCTGCTTTAAAGCCTGGGTGGTAGCTCGGGGAAAACAGGAAAATTTGCAGAACCACTGCACAGTTACTACACTGAACTATTGAGTGAGTCCTGCAAGCAAAATAAATAAAAAGAGCAGGCACGTGAAATGCCTCAATAAGCTTTATCTGGGTGGATGTGAGTTCTGCTAAGAGGATATACATGAGCTGCGCTATCAGATGTCCACTCAGCCACTCAAGGACCATTAATATCTGTCACAAGGCGTTCAACAAAAATCCCTGCAAAACGCCTATTTTGAAGTACTAACAGGAAAAGCTTCGGGTTAGAAATGCGATATGGCACTTTCTCCACTTGTCGGAAAACAACAGGACAGAGGACGTTTCATCTCTGATTCTGTACTACATCAGAGTCAAGCTCTTCTGAGCGAACTTACAAGCATACCAAAGGTCAACAAGCTTTTACTGTTAAGCTAGTGGATTTCAACACATCAGCAAAAAAAGTCAGTCAGGGAATGTGGGCCTAAAAGGTAATCAGTCATCATAATCACCAGTGTTGTGACTGTATAAATCTTACATTAATGACTACAGACATTACATTGTGCAAAGTGATGGATACATGCATTCATGAATTGGCTTATGATTTCCTCTGTCACAGTGTTTCAGTCATTCCAATGTCAAGTGATGTCAAGTAGGTTAATCACATTTATCCTGAGATAGAGTCTTTATGGCCTGATAAAAGTTGTGGCGTCTGTTGGGAACTTCCACAAGCAAATAAAAGTAAATGAGCAACAACTTCATCTTTATGCTGTAAATCCGGGGTTGGAATATTCTGTTCCTTGATGGCCACCAGACTGCTTGTTTTAAAACAATCTCTGCCCACACCAGAGTAACTGGATTAGGTGTGTTCAGTCAATCGGAAGTTGGAAGGCACCAGTTCACTTTATCTCCAACACCTCAACTCTCATTCAAGTTGAAATCCTCCAGCTGATTGACTAAACACCTTTAAATCAGGTAATCAGCTGTGTATAGAGCTGGGTCTGATGACACAGGGTTCATCACTGATGTTGTGTCCATAGACAGCAATGTCAGACAGCATATAGTGTGTGGTTTGTACTATGTTTAAGGTATTTAGAACTTGTAAATTTAATACAATGTCAGCTCTGTGGGTGCATTAACAGTCATCTTTCATATTATCAAATGAAGCTTAGCAGTGATTTGACAGCAGCTTTACAGACTCAAAGTGAAGTGTTTCTGTATGTGTCATATCTTGACAAAAAAATAATAATAAAAAATTGTATCGCATTGCACAATAAAAGACTAGAACGATGCTATGTTCACTTATATTAAAAAAGAAATCATTTACACGATGCCATTATCTGAACGTTAGCACAGTTCTCCTGAAACTATATGAAGTCAATGCTTTCTGCAGGATAAATGTCAAAAAGCTGCATCTTAGCACAAAAGTTCAGTCTGTCATCCCATCAAGGATTTTCTTCCAAAGTCTTTGGAAAAGATTTGAGAACAAATTATGTAAGACTGATTTTACTGAGAACCTTCATTCAACAGTTATTATGAAAGATTTTTTCAACATGCACCTGTCAGAGTGAAGCAATGTTAAAACCTTTAAGAGTTTCATAGGCCACACTCCAATCATAACAACCTCAGGCAACATGACAATATATAAACGTTCCCTATTCCTAAATCCAAATGTAGATTTTAGAAGTTATATGTTATTCGTCAGAGCAGCATCCTCCCAAACCAATGTATGGGCAAGTCGTTTCTCGAGAAACCATATTTCATCATTGCTCAGAATTATACAGGCTGTAAAACGTCTAACTCTGTTTGTTTAACTTTAATGATAAACCAAATCCCCAGCTCTTTTACTAATGAATGTATTATCCACAGTAAGGCATATGGAGAATAAGGATTATTTGGATTCAACTCCACAAACATCTTCATAGGGCTGTCATGTATTTCAGAGTAAAAGCTTCAAAAAAGCACACGTCTGTGCAAGTTGAAAGACAGAAAGAAAAATGAGCCGAGGTGCAAAGGTGACTTGTTAATGGAAATATGATCCTTGCCTATCCTTGATCCTGAGTGCTTAAAAAGAGCGCCTCTCCTGTACATGTTGATAGACACAAGAAGGGAGCTACCAACCACATCTGGAGCATCACAGGTAAGTACATGTAATCTTCACCTGAACTAAATGTTTGTTTTACTTTTCCTCCAATTTGTCTTTTTAAGGGAAAAAAATGCGTTTGCTAATTGACACAAATAATTTGATCATTATTATCACTTTCGCAAAGGGTTTTCTATGTTTTTTGTGTTTGTTCCATTCATTAGTTGTTTAATAATCTTGGAAGACTCATTTTTATCCACACTGCAAAGAAACCATGTATAGACAACAAATACAAATGTTTCATATACTGTTTCATAAGTTCATTAAGGAGATGCAAGCAGGTGTCCTGTGTAAAGGACAGTTATTTAGAAGAAAAATAGAATTTACAGGATTTAAAAGCATCTTGCAGCTTGTTAAAAAGATTCAGTTGATACAAATACAAGTAAGAGATAGACATACCCAAAGTGAGCTGGCGTGAATGATTTCGTTTAAGGTCCAAAGTTTCAGATGTGAATAGTGAAGGCGTGGGAGGAGGCGAGGTAAAATAATCACGTAGTGATAAGACTGTTAAGAGGTAAACACCATAATTCTTTGCATTCATCTGACTTGTTTCAGAGCTGCAACAACAGACGGCACCATGCGATTCAACCTGCTGTTCTTCCTGCTGAGCCTTTCTTGTCTCTACCTTGCACTGGCACAAGGTAAGATGTTATAAAAGAAGAAGTACCTGGCTGTAGTGTGACAAATGCAGCATGCAATAGAGATCTGTGCAAAGATAAAATGAGTCAGTGAAGCTGGTTTATGGTCTTTTGACTGAAGGGCTTGAGGGTATGTTGTATGTGTATGTTAAGTATGTTATGCTGTCAGAACTGGATTTCTAACTTTACTGCTGTTCTGCTCCTTCAGTGTCCTATGAGGACTGTTGCCTGACGTATGTAAAACAACACAAAACAGTCAAAAAGCTCGCTGTTATGTACAGAGTGCAGGAGACAGATGGAGGCTGCAACATCCCTGCAATAGTGTAAGGACACACGAACAGACAACAAGAACACTACAGCAATGTTTCTCATTTTGATAAAAGTGTTGTAAGTGCAAGTATTGTTGTTACAAAAATAAATATTTAAATATTAATTATGCTTCAGTTTCACCATGAGGCGAGGGCGTCGGGTTTGTGGCGATCCCAGAGAGGAATGGGTAAAAGCACTGATGAAGAACATTGACAAAAGTAACAGTAACAGTAACAGTAACCCAAAACACAAGGTGAGTGATTACAGAGGACTACAGAGTTTTTGCACTGCAACACTGCTCAGTTCTTGTTATTTAATATATAATACATTAGTTTTTTACTGATATATTATTAAGGCATTCTGCTGCACTAGAACTGAGACAGCTGTCATTTAACCTAAAATAAAAATTCTATTTACAAATGATTTCACCACAATTAAATGTTGAAATCTCTATTATAGACAAGATTATTTCTTCTGAGTGGCCTGAGCTTATGATTATTGTTTCTTTAAAAAGAATTGTAAGCTGATTTTTAAACGAATGTCTTTGCTCTTCGCAGCATTACCGGCATCCAAAGAGAGGCTAAGATTGACAACCTGCCACGGTGGCCAATATTCATCCTGCCCTTTGCCATCTTATCATTAAGTAACAAGTGGTTTATGGCAGTCATATCGTGTCTTACTGGAAGCCATTTGAGGAGGCTGGTCAAGGAAATCTTGTAGCATTACTTTTGCTTTCACTCTCCATTAAGATACAGGTCATAAGCTTGTGTGGAATTGCAGCAGCACGTTGTGTCCAGGGTTGAACTGCTGATGCAGAGAGACCACTGCATAAACAATATAAACACCTTTAATAGCATGGCAGCACTTTTTGCCTTTTAAGATATTCAATAAGCTGTTTTTATGTAAATGGTGACAGAGAATAAATGATAACAATGATAAAATAATATCTATATTATATATTGAATGTTTCTTACGTGACATGCCAAGATAGCTTTGTATATGAACGTGTGCATGTCCAAACACAAATTGTTAAATGTAAATAATTCTCTGTAATGTGTGTCATGGGTGTGTTGATTTCTGAATGGTTTAAGCATCTGTCTTTTCTTACATTTTGTTATATATAAGTCTTTTATGCAATAATACAATAAACTTGCGTATCACATCCTGCTCAGAGTTGTTTTAGATTTATTTGGTGGTGGCATGTTTTTGTGCAACAAGAGACACAAAAGAGAGAGAGATAGAGAGAACAGGGAACACACTGAGCATCCACAACATTAAAACCACCTAGTTAATCATATGCAGCTATAACAATATTTACTTGTAAAGTGACTACAGATCGTCTAATGTCAATATTGTACGCCCTAATTCTTGCACAAGACAAGCCCTGACGCTTTCTCAATTAAACATACTAAACTAGACGTTAACTGCGCTGTGCACACCGTTCACTGTGACTAGTAGATGTGTAACTGCTCTCAGCATAAAAACCTTTGAAGGGAATTCAATAACAGTTTCTCCTGTCACTCACTGCAATAAAAGGTGGTCTGTATAGACAGGTAGGTGATCATTTGAAATTAAGTGTTTTAAAGTTAAATAAATATGTGCAGAAAGAAATCAGGCAGATGTAAAACTTTAATGTCTATCAAGGTGATGAGTAGATTTACAACCGACAGTATCTAGACTGACACGGTGCTGGATTTCCTCATTGATCGACGAGCATTACTTAATCATAGTCATTTTCATGGATATTTGCGGGAACTGCTGGGACATGCAGCTGATAAGATCTGTGAGTAATGCAGTGTTTGACTTTGAGATTGATGACTTCCACACACTGGTGTGATTTGTAGAGGCTTTGTCTTTCAAACTGCAAAGTGCTAAAAAAATGTGTCAATAGCAACATCATCAGACAACGCAGGCCCGTGCACCACAGCGTAGTGATTATCTGATGTTTGTTGAACAAAAAGCTTGAACATGTCTTCTAAATTAATGTGCACGTGAGTAACGAGTGAGCGTGATAGAATTAGTGTTGAAAAAGTTTCAAATTAGGGCAATCAGCATTAAAAAGATGAAAATCCCCCACACATGCAGGTGCAGTCTTCACGTGAAGGAGCTGCCAACTTAGCTGAAAGGCAAAAGTGATCACTGACTAATATATAGCCATTAAGAAGACATTGATGACATATATAACACTGATGGAAGCCAAAAATTCCATTAAGTATGACTGATAGATGCACCACCTTCAGGGGTCAAAGAGTAAAGTTTCAGCTCGACTTTTGGTGCTGAGCTTTTATTTCGTCTTGTTTATACCACAACAATGCTGACAAATGTGCTGCAGACTTGGTTTTTGCATGCCGGGGCAGAAAGAAATGGCATGTTGGCATCATGAGGAGAAACCTTGGCATACTTTTATTAAAGGGGAAAAAACCAAGAAAGGAAAGAATGAGACTGCAAAACAATACGTAGGAAAAACACTTAATAGTGAAACAAATGCGATCGATTACAGGAAACGGGTTCTTTGAACACATACATGAGAAAAAGGAGAAAATTAGGTTATAACATGTTTCAGTATGTGTTATAATGAGTAATAAAACCAATAAAAATCACAGTACAAAACTCATTTTACTATCGTTGAACGTCTGCCACTTTCATAATGTGAAAATGTGGAAATTTATCAGAAGTCTATACAAGTTTGATTTGAAATGTTGACGGATATGTTGGAATTATAAATCCTAGCTGGAAAGAGGAGAGTGTAGAAAGGGGAACGGAATAAGATGAAAGCAGTAGTAAAACATTGTGTGCAATGTTACATATTTATTGCCATAATAATCATTATTGTTTTACCTGACCCCAGAAAGTGTCATAACACCTGCTTTCTTCTACCATGAACAGTGGTGTATTATGTGTATAATTTATTATTACACAGCATGACAGGAATATTTTGTAGAACCATAAAAGTTGTGTGTCATTTTTATGAGGTAACATCTCCAGATAAAAAAACATCTATTATTACATAAACATACTTCAGACATTAGAAAGATCTTTGAAATTATAAGTAATCAAACTAAATATCTAGGTAATAGGACATCATTTGGAGAAAAAAGTAATTGAAACTGTCATTGACATTTAATAGCAGATAAATTACTTCTGATACACTATAGACACAGACACTACTGCTCAAATGTTTGATATTATATTGTTTATTACACAAAATTAGTCTGAATAGGAAATAAAGACAAAAAGAACAGGACATGTTGACATAGTCAGAGTTAGAAATAATGATTTTGATGGAAATGATAACTGTGTTTTTAAAACCTTTTGCTGTAATTACAGCCTGGCAGACTTTAAGCATTCTAGCTGTCAATCTCATAAGCTTTCCTTCCTCAAAGTCACTTCCAGTCTGTACAAATCTCCTGTTTTACTACCTCCAGCAGCCAGACCATCAGGCTGCCTTCGCCATGCTTGACTAGAGATATTAAGCACTGTTCCAGCATCTTATCATTTGTTCTGCGTCTCACAAATGTTCTTCTATTTGATCCGAAGACCTCAATCTTGGACACATTTGTAGACAACACCTTCTCACCTTCTTCCAGTCTTCCAGCATCCAATAAGTGTGCTCTTTTGCCCATCTCAGTCTTTTGTTTATAGTGGCCAGTCTGCCATGACGTCCAGCATCCTGAAGTCTCCTCTTCACTGTTGGTGCAGACACTGGTGTTTGACATGTACTAGTTAGTGCAGCTGCCAGTTGAGGAGCTGTGAGGCGTCTTTATCTTACACTTCACACTCTGAGATGTTTGTCTTCTTGCACAGATGTGCATCGGGGCCTCCCACTCCTTTTTTCTGTCCCTGTCCCCTGACAATGTATTTTTCTTTAGAAAACAAAGAAATCTGATGTGATCCCAAACTTTTGAGCGGTAGTGTGTATGTATGAAAATCAAAAACTCTAGTATATACTCTACTATTGATTAGCTTTCTCCTCGTTTCCAGTATAAAAATAACTTCCACATACATGCTGTTTACTGAAAGATGGGTCATTGTCAGTCCTACATAATATTTTCATGTTCAGCAAACCTAAATGCAACTCACTCCTAAAACATTTGATGTTATCTTAATAGACAAACAATTACCGTCACAGACTAAACCACTGTCTAACAGTTCATCATTTTCTAAGAAACAACTGAAAAGCTCAACCTCACGTTATTGTGTTAAGTAGATTTACTTAGAATAAAGCCTGAAAGAAGTGGATCTCCTATCTCTAATGTGTTTTGTTAAAGAACCCACTCTACATGATGACACAGACAACAGTGTGGTGTTGGTTTAGCAGGCTGTCGGAGCCGGCTCTCCCTCTCAATCTGTTCCGTGACTCCTTCACGTACGTCTGGCTGTAGCCCAGAGCTTCCACTGAACTCCTCTTCTGGAGGCGATGGAGTAAAATTCGGTAGGCTCCAGTAGCAGGGCATCTCAGGTCTAGGCTGTTGTTGAGGAGATGAACCTTGGTAATACCAAGATCCTCCAGTGCTGCCTTTACGTTTAGGTCATCTGAGCTGAGGATGTAGGTGGGATCAACTAGATGGGAGGGGGTAGGGCTACTAAAAGGGTAGGCCTGGGGGTACTCAATGCTTTTCATCCAGTTGCTGGTCATAATCTGTACCAGAGTGATGCGGTCAACAGGCACTGGCCTCAAAAGGCCCTTAATGATCTCCTGACATGATACAGATACGTAGGAGGGAATGGCATATGAGCCCTGCAGGATACAACACCTGAGTCTCCCCGTGTTAGAAGCTTTGAAAGGCATATCGGCAGTCACCATGAAGTAAAGCAATATACCCAGTGCCCAGAAATCTGCATATTGACCGATGTAACCTTTCTCTTTAAACAGTTCAGGTGCTGCATAAGGTGGCGAACCACAGAACGTGTGAAGGACATCGCTGGGGCAGCAAGACGTGCTGAAACCAAAGTCCCCTACTTTAATGCAGTATGTGCTTGTGTAGAAGATATTCTCAGCCTTCAGGTCCCTGTGGACGATATGATTATCATGCTGGAAGAAGAAAGAACAGGTAAATGTTTATATTCAGTTTCATTGCAAGTGCGATAGGAAGTTCATTAGGTGCCACGTCACATGATAAATACGGGACATCATTTAGGAACATACAGTTTATACTGCTGAGTTAAATCTATTGCTGTCTTACCATATATTTGACTGCAGACACGATTTGTGAAAACACAAGCTTGCTCTCCAGGTCCGACAGACGCCCCCTGGTGCTGATCCTGGAGAACAGCTCTCCTCCGCTGGCATACTCCATCACCAGATAGAGCCTCTTGAATGTCTCCACTACCTCATACAGGCGCACTATGTTTGGATGGGCCATCTTCTCCATGCAAGCGATTTCTGATGCCAAAAGAGCCTGTGAATGCTTGCCCAGACGCACCTTATCCAGGATTTTTACTGCCACTCTTTCTATCAGGTGAAGACAGACATGGGCAAAGGTGTGAAGCAACAAGTAATAAACTTTACCTAACCCTTTTCTCTACCTTTCCTATCATCTAATCTGTCTTTTCCTTCTTTCTTTGTCTATTATTAATTCTTGCAGAATGTTGGCTTATCACAAGCGGACGATTGAAGATTAGTTGGTGGCTGGCTGATAAGATTATTTCTCAGATATTCCAGACATCTGGAATGAGTCAGACTAGACTTACATTGTGCAATACATTACATTAAGCTGATAAAATGTTTTCCATAAGATGAGTTTGAGTGTCATTATATTGATTATAAACCTGTGTTTTTATACAGTGTATATCTTTGTGTAGTATGAAATACAGGTCAACATGATAAAGGCTTCAATCTATATTGATAAAAGCCTCAGAACATCATCACATTTTCTAGTACTGCTATTGTGATTATACTATGCCCTTTTGGTTTTTGATCCATTGTAAAACTGAATTTCTGCAACGGAGTGACTCACTCTCCGAACTGCAATAAGTTGTTGTCATGTGCTTTACGTTACCTACATGAAGTTTAATACAAAAACATCATATACAAAAAGACCAAAACCGAGAATGAAATGATCATCAAGTGTTCGTTCCTGCTGTGTCAACTGTTCTCCAAAAGCTATTAATAAGTAACACTACCAGTGTACTCACTAACCTTTGCCACAGTAGTTTATTTTGACTTGATCCCACACACGGCCTCGCTGTCAGAAATTCTCACATAGTAAAACTGATTTGTAGATAAAACAGTTTCCAAGAAATGCACAGCGTACTGCTGTTTGTGTAACCTTTGCTAAAAGCTAAAAATTAGAAAGCAATGCTCCTCTAGTTTTGTTTTATTGCATTTGCTGTAAAGACAAATATACAACACTGCTCTCTTCGCCCTAATTGCTGATGCTGTGGAATTGGGAATAGAGGGATAAAGTATCCAGCATCTCACCTTTGGTCAGGTCATGTATCCCCAATCTAACTTGGGAGAAGTTTCCAGAGCCGATCTCCCCTCTCAGCTCGTAAAACCCCACCCGCCGTCCAAATGACAGGTCATTCATCACCTTCTCTGTATGGGTCAGATCATATAAGGCCTTTTCATATGCCGTGCGCTGCATCGCTTCCTCTTCCTTTGCCTCCAGCTTTTTCCCCACTTTTGGGGACGTGAACACTTCCTGGTGTGGCGTTGTTTTCAAGTGGGCCCCTTAAATGAAAACAGAATCTAATTGGTGTTGTTGTTTTATTTACATTATTATTTACAGCGCTGTTTAGTGAAATGTTACTCACATGTTTTCCCTTTTATGTTCTTCTTGCTCCGTTCTTTGCTGATGGCATAATTCCTGTTGGTCAAATACATGATTCCACTCCCAGACACCAGAGGGTACTCTTCTGTCCTTTGTAATAGATTTTTGAAGATTTAAGAAAATAAGCGGATGGTAAATTGCCAAGAAAAAGAATTTCCACAAAACCAGAACTGAAGGAAAAAAGGTCTAAGATGCATGATGTGTATTCAGGACTATTTGTATGCATCAGTAAAAAGATGATGAGAACTGCTTGACAGATGCTGTTGCAGTAGTCTTCTTCTCCAGCCTTCTCTCTCTATGCTATAGGACTGTCTCCTGATGTATAATCCAGAACTACTGTCCTGTAATCTCAGAGTCTGGGACTCCTCCCTCCCCAGACGGACAATAGACAGGCTTTACTGGGGCTTCTTTAAACCCTAGACATGGACCTAGAGTCTGACACGGGTGTTTGAAAGGACATTGATGGGATTACCTCTTCAATGTGCATATGACCATCATTAGAATAAGGGGTCAGTGGACTGAAGTAACTCTGTTAATGTGTTTCAGTTCAGTTTCAGCTGAAACTATAATGAAGACCAACTTTATGTGCTTTTAAATGATTATCTACGTTTTCTCATTTGTTCCTGTACTTGGTGCCATCGCTGTTTACGTCAAATTCTCAGAACTCCTTGTTTTAAAATAACCAGAGGAACTGCATTATCAATACAATTTTTTTATTTTCAGATCAATCAGAGGAATAGCAGAGGTGTTCCTTTCACTGCATCTCACAAGCACACAAGCAAGAGTCTGTAATGTGTCCAGGCTACAGTAACACAGTGACCCAGACACTGACCCTGACACCAAACAAGTGCTGACCAGACAAAATTCACAGACGTCTTGATGAACTGTCTGTCACCTGTCACCCCATCAACCTCTGCTGCCTGCTAGACTGGACACAGGGATTGTTTAGCAAACATACGTAAGCTGCATGTCCATGTCGCGAATGACTCACTGTAATCCAATCACCACCTCAGTTATGTCAGCACGTGCAACGTTGAATTCAAGTCCCCTAATGAGGAAAAGCTCACTGTGCCAGGAGTAAAGGCCACATTCAGACAGGTTTTTTATGAAATAGATAGTACTTTCATAGTTTTCTGGAGATAATGTAATATTATTGTCATCATTATTCTTATTGCTAGTGAAATATCACATCTATCCAAAATGAACAATGCATTTAAAATAACATCCAGAAAGGTGGTTCTTTAGTAAATGAAGCTTTCTACTGTTTCACAAAATCCTCCTCAGAAGAATATTCTCAACCTTAATTTAACAACACTGACGCCGGGTTGTAAATATGGTCGCATATGCTCAGAACAGTAAAGAATGGGTTTATTTCAGGTTTTAAATAATGAAAATAATAGTATTTCACAAGCTATTTTACAATATTTGTGACCTTCAGTTGAGTTTTCAAACCAACTGTTGACTTTATAAAGCTTTATAAAGTTTTTTTGACATCAAACTCTATGATCTACATAATTAAATTAAGTAATTACTAAGACTGAACCTGGGTTTTAGCAGGATTATGATGAATGTCAATACGTTTTGTTGTAACTTAATGAAAGGAAACAATTGAAACTGCTGTGTCTCCTTAATCAAGGTGTCTGAGTGCTGATGACTCCCCAAACGATGATCCGTTGATCCCGGTGAAAATGAGGGGATCACATCAGCACTTCAAAGAAGTACTAACACCTTATTAAGATATGAACAGAAAATCAGTAAAAAAACATGTTAGAAGAGAGCAAAATGTCTTCCTGTCATAAAAAATAAAACACAAACACAAACTGATTGTTCAGAGGCCCATTTAGATTAAATGTTAATTAACCACCAGGTGGATTCTGGGCTTTTTTCCAAATGTTCTTGTAGAAGTGACGTAAACTTTAATGAGTCGAAAAGCGTCTGATAACACTCATCTGAGCCACAGTTGTACTTATTCTTTCCACTTTCTCTGAGAAAAAGAAACAAAGATTTGAAGGGAAGCTCTGCGAGGTCTGGCCATTTGGTGTCATGATGAATAAACACAAAGGTGCTGGAGTTTTCTGCAGGGGAGGCTCGGGGCCCCACGCTGATCCTGTTTATGTGTTTGGGCCAGGTTTTGTTTTAAGTCAGAGGTGCTAAACACCTTCCCCCTGAGATAAAAGATGATTAATGCCTTTGAATGAGCGACACTTTAATGGCTCAAGGCTACTTAAGCACTTCATTAGGATAAGCTTGGTCCCGGTCGACACACTCAAGCCACTGGGTCCTCTTGTAGCAGAAACACAGAAGCTGTAGGGATTTCCTTTGAAGTGCTTGTAAGAACGCCTTCCCACGAGGCATTCAGCATGGAAATTTGATTAGCTTTTTGATTCCACACCACTCTGAGACCTTGTTTTTGGGTGACATTAGGGGCTGAAGCTTGAACCCATATAAATATCAGAGGCGTCAGAGAGCAGGAGGACAGTCGGGATCTGGCAGCTAAGGAGCAGATTTGGACTAAAGCCATGGATGTACCCTGTATCCTTCTCCTCCTGTGTGTCCTCCACCTGACATGTAAGTACAGCCTGCTTTACTTTACTGCTGCTGTGACATGGTTATGGATGCAGCTATTGATTTAGTGGACAGAGCTGAACACCAAACGGCCCAAATATGCTTGTTAATCACTTGTGACATGATAATAAACATATGTAGTGGAAGAGGGCATGATGGTGCAAGGTGTTTGTGACATGTTGAAGTGTGCTACTGCAAGAAGGGTCAGAATGGGCCCCGTGTAATTAAATATTAATATTTCTTCTTCTATTGGGTGATTGAGTGTTTTTCTTCTAGAAACCTATTGTTCTTAATATTCACATGGCTGCTGTGTGTGTGTTCTATTGATGTGATTTAAACATATTCATCTCTGATGATCTCTTAAATCAAATGTAGTATCTAATACCTTTTTACATATGCTTGTTTTTTGTTTGTTTTGTTTTTGTGTTTCAGTGACTGGAGTGCTAAGTAAACACATAGATCACAGAAATCTGTTCACACAGAGAGTGTGCTGTAAAAGACAGAGCCATTTTGTGTATATCGGACAAGGTAAAGCACAACACGTGCACTACATTACATCTATATGTGGACTTTTTCATCATCACACATGTTGGTCTCTATATCTTTTATCTCATATTCTATTGTTCAATGAGTTTAGATTTTAATAGCTTCATTATCAGTGTTGCTGATGATATCATCCGTTTCCCCTCAGACATCTCTGGGAGTCCTGTCAGCGTAGATGTGGGAATGTGCAGGTCACACTGCGGGGGAGCATCCAGACCCCCACATGAAGCTGGGCAGCAGGAATACTCCAAACACTCTTCAATGCTCGAGTTTCTCAGGAGCAAAAAAGTAGGTGACGTTTGCGCACACAGCCACGGGGGCGCGCTGTAACTTTGAGCTTCTCTGTCAGAGTCAAAGTCTCAGTTTGAAACTGTTAATGTCCATCATATATAATAAGATGTGGAAATTAGTGAACTATCTAAGTAGTTATATATATAAATATACATTTCTAAACCAGGCAAACCAAAACTCCCACCCCAAAGTAGAAACACACCAATGTAGAAAAATATGTTTTCCCATGTTTAATGCGATAAAAATATTTTTCTTACAAAAGATGAGGACACGGGGGCCGTCTGCTCCAGACAGCGCGGAGGTACTGAACCATCTGCCCTCCTGCGGGGTGAACCAGGTGTGTGAGCCGACCGGAATCCGAGTGGACCGGGTGCTGCTGTTGGAGGGACCCCGGGAGGTGGAGGTCATCGAGGAGTGCCACTGTGAGGTCAGGCTGAGCCAGTGCATCCGCGTCCCCGCACTCAAAACGTTTTACTCCGAGACACCATACGAGGCTGTCATCGACGTGGGAGGATGCTCCAGGTCCAAGGGCTCCCCAGGTGCGTGTGTGCCAGACCAACCAGTTTAAATCAACAACAAACAAACAGGAAGAGGTGCTCACCTGAGCAGAAAGCAGGCTGCAAAATGCAAAACGATTAAGGTCGCAAATTAAAGCAGGAACATTTCTTAACCAGTCTGCGTCCCGAGCTTTTGAAATGAAGTGTTAAATGTCACTCAATCATTTTAATAATGGCAATATTGGTGCTGACCCTGTATTATTAAATGTATGTCCAGTGTGAAAAATGAGGAGAAACAGTTTAAACAAGCTTCACAGTAAGAGGGAAATGAAATTGGTTGTTTTAATTAAATGAATTATAATTTAGTATTGCACAGTGAGTATAGCTGATAAATGTCTTTAAGTCCAATGTGTTTGTTGTTTGGCTAAAAGACAAAAACGTGCAGAACCTCGGGTGTAGTATTATAAGTTCAGACCTTAATTCAAAACAGTTCTGCACTGACTGACATGAGATTTATTGTTATTAACTACATTTCCAGCCTTTATGTTTGGACCAAACTATTTGAACTGAAATTACCTACATGTCTGACTGTCAGTTCATTTTAATGGCCCCTCATCCTCCTCAGTGTTCAAACGTTACTGACATAAACAAACCTTTTGTTCTGCAGTTGCTTTGTAAAGTAGTAAAATAGCTGTCTGTGAGTTTGAGAATGTCTTAAGACCTCATCCTGAATGAGCCGCTCTTTGTGCCCATGCAATTCTAACACTTTCTTAATTATTGATTCACAGAGGGATTCTCCTGTGTCCCCACTAAGTTTGATTCAGCCTTGGTGGAAACCCCTAACAAAGTGGATCTCATCCAGACTGTGGCGGCTTGTGAGCTGAAGGAGAGCTGCTACAGGGTCCCATATGTGGAGTATTACTATGAAACAGTTCACCATGCAGATGGAGTCAAAGAGGAAAGGCTCAAAGTAAGTCAAAACTTGATAAATTACCACCAAAGCCTGGACTTTTCTGCCTGTCTTCCTCCAAAACTTACACAGAACCTAATTTCTTTTGATTTGCATGGCATGCTTAAGACTAGCAGAAGAGTGATTCATTTGTGATGCTAGTTTCACACCCTCCTTTGTAATCTTGCTGAGAGGAAATGGGGGTCAGGTTGGGTGCCAGACAGTAATGAAGTGTCTTCATTCATAAGCCATGCATTGGGGACAGCACTCAATCAAGCTAATCCACAGGCCAGTGGCTGGCACCGCACACCCCAGGCGTCAATGACTTCAGGATGTGTTCCATGCTTATTCATGCACAACCTGCAAGAATACACATGGTAGACTGGCAGATTTCATTTGAGAGGAAGTCATTTTACCTGCTTCATGGTGCATGGAGGAGCCAAGTGTGAAGATGTTAAAACTCCAAAGTGTATGAGAAAGAAAAACTTTTTGACACATGTATTTCGGCTCATTACTTATCAGGATCCTAGTGAAACCCAAACAATGATGTTTCTGTACTGCTGAACAGTTCAAACTACTCTGTGGGCCTCCTCTGTCCCCAAACTGTGATTTAAACACTGGATTCTTTCTTGCAAACTTCATACACTTCTTTATCAGTGCCTCAGAAAAACAAGTCATTATCTGTGATTTTAAGATCAGTTAATAAATATGTTTAATGGAGAGGATTTCAATTTAATTCCCAGGCACAGTCATCTGCTGTGCTCCAGCGCCAAAAGTGTGAGTAGAGTGTAAACACAAATGGCCCCTGCAGGTGTCGAATCAAAGCGGTTAACATGCAAAACAGCAGCTGACTCCCATCTCAACTGGGTCAATATTGCAACAAGCTGTGAGCTGATTGCCCTCTCTCTGTGTCGCTAATTTTCCACAGGAAATAGATCTGGGCAGATGCTTGGGAGGCTGCACGACAGGAAACCGATGCCTTCTCAGGTAAGTACGAACACAGCTGCTACACACACACACACACACACACACGTCCTCTACCGCTCTCATAACAACTGCCTGCGAGCTCTGACACCTTCGACACTGAGCATCTGGGCCTTTTTAAATTCATTCCTACACCAAATGTCTCTTATATACCCACTGCTGCAGTTAGAGATTGTGGTAGACGTCTTACAGTCTAAGTTAGGAATAAGAATAATCTTATAGTGTCTTCATGATGTCATTAGACTAAAAGATACTGTACAAGTAAAACCTGAGTCTCACATACTAGGTTCATATTATTTAACTTTCCACAAGAATTTAAAATGAAGTTTGTGTTTTAGAGTTAGTTTTTTAGACTCTGTACAAGTAAAAAATGTAAATACTGCAGTATTTTGTGGGACTGGCATACACTGATTAAAACAATCACTTTATGTAGTGCACAGAATAATGATTTTAATATTCTTCTTGCTGCAGGGCTCCATCTGATCCAGACATTTGTCACCTGTGGGATGGGAAACAGTCCAGTTCCTGCGTTCCTCAGGGCTATGAGAGCCACAGTTTCCTCAACCAGCATGGGCAAATTCGCACTGTCCTCTCCATCACTTCCTGCTTCTGCCAAAACTGAAGACATCGCCCCCTACTGGAAAACAACTTCCACCACCTCACTGGGTTCCAGAAGTTCGATCCAAAGTGGACACAGCCCAGCAACCAAATACTATATCATTCATTTAACACTATTCTACTCTAAAGTATTATTTGTATTATATGTAATATATGTAAAAATGATAAATGTGTAAATAAATTTAGTATCATAAATTTCTATGAGGACTTTTTATTGAACCATTGTGCAATATGTGCTGAAATATAACCCCCCTAAGGACATTACCCAGAAAACAAACAAACCATGGACACATTTTTCTGCCAAACAGCAGCCTTCATTTTAATTCATATGTAAAAGAATAATTACTTTGAAGATATGGATATAAACTTCAGAAAACAAGTTTTTGATAGAAACAATAGCAAGTAAGCAAGATTCAGCTCACTGGCCATGTAATATTAGACAAGCTAATCTCACCAGCAAGGGCAATATACAGTAAATTATATATAGACACCTTACAAAATGCAGACAGTGCAGGTGCGTGAGACACTGCAAATCCAGTTACTTGTGTGAGATTCATTATAAATCACAAAAATATAATTTGCAGCAAATCAGTGTCAGGGTGAAAAGTTTCAAATAAGCTTTGAAAACGAGCACACCAAGAACCAAGATTGCAAATGTACACGTGTTGGTACTTAAAGGTTCCTTATTTTGATAGGAAAGTGTGAAACAACACGTTTCTCTCACAGTTTACTGTGTCATAAAAAGAAGAGGTTTTATTGCTTGTTTGCAAGGTGTGATGCAGAAAAAAACTTTGATCCCATGGAAGTTTATCAAGGTGAGGAACCCTTTTGTTTCAGTCTCAATCTGTCGTGCGTAATTGTGCGTAAAAAGGCACTAAATGGCACAGTGGACAATTTCTGGAACCCACATGAAAGACTTGAGTTGGTTTTAGATACATAGTTCTCAGTTGTCTGTATATATATTTATATATAGTCAGAAAGACTCAAGTTGGTGTAAATTAATTAGAATTTACATCTACGTTAAGCGAAACAATTCTAGAAACTATTTTATCACAACATCATCTTGTAACATTGCAGGTTGATCCAGCTAAAGTTATTTTAAAAGTAAAACGCCCGATTTGGTGATTATCCGGCTGTAACTGGATAAGCAGTTATGTAAATCTCACGACGTGTAGTCAGCGACACCCGTCTTTTCATTGGAGTAATTGGTTTCCACCTAAGACACTGTGCCCATTATTCTAAATTAATGGATTCATTTAGGCGCAGTTAACCTCCTGCGGCGAGTGCACTTCCTCAAGAGTCCAGCTCTAAGCTTTCTCTGTGCACAACTTTCATTTTCCTCCACTATAAAATGAGATATCAAAGTAAAAAATAAGTTTACATATCAAAATACTCACTGATCTTCAAGTATCGATCTGTTTCAAAGGCCAGATTTAGTTTATTTGAGCCTTTATTGCCAGACGTGGAGACAATGGGTTTGAATAAAATCTACAATCGGGTTCACACCTTGTTAACACCGCCATTAGTCCCCCTTTACATTCGCTGATTGGTGATTTACATTTGCGACCAAATAGCATCTTTACTGCTATTTACCAAGGCTTTAGGGACACTGGAGAGTGAAAGGGGGCATATGATATAAAAGTGGAGCTTCTAGGATCCTGCAGTCACTCCAACTCCAAGTTGCAGGCTGGCCGTGAGGTTTGAGGACACCGATGCTCCAGGGATCTAATCACGCTACAGAGATGTTGAAGTTTGTGGTCAGCTTTGCCACTTTGTGCGCCGTCGCTGCCCGGCCTTCATTCAACTACTTGGAAAATCATTTCAACGCCGAGAATGAGTCAGAAGAAGTCCGATCTGCTGCCATTAAGCGACTCCTGGAAGTTTTTGGGATGGAGGACCCTCCTGCTATCCATGGGCATAAGCAGCCACCTCAGTACATGCTTGATTTGTACAACACTGTTGCTGATGTGGATGGTGTGACTAAGGACCCTAATCTTCTGGAGGGGAATACTGTTCGCAGTTTCTTTGATAAAAGTAAGACTGGATTTTGTCCTGCATGCATTGTAACTACAGCTAATGGGGAAATAAGTCATGTTTATGTTGGTGCCTGACCATATAACCTCCTTTACAGTGCGCAGTGAACAGGTGGAGTTCAGGTTCAATTTGTCCACAGTGGCCAGAACTGAGAAGATTCTCACCGCAGAGCTTCATCTCTTCAAGCTGCGGCCTCAGGCAACACTGACATTCAACAGACATCACTTCTGTCAGGTATGTACACTGGGAAATAAAGACATCCACTCTAACCAAACGTGGGATGAGGGGAAACACGCAGAATCCAACCACAGGCATCTCTAATTTGGACATTACTAACATGGACTCTCCCTTTAGGTTAGTGTCTACCAGCTTCTTGACACCACCAAAGCCAACAACACACAGGAGAAGAAGCTGCTGTCTTCACGACTCATCCCAGTCCACTCCACTGGTTGGGAAGTCTTCACCATCACACAAGCAGTAAGTTTCCACTTCTCCTCAGAGCATACATAAACCGCTGTAAGCAAACACCAGAAAGTTCAATTTAACTGAGCAATGTGGATTTCTCCCTGAAGGTTCGCTCCTGGATGGTGGATGAAGGCAGTAACCTGGGGCTCCATGTGGTGGTTCGAACCCTTGGAGGAAGCCAGATGGATATGAAACTCATTCGATTTGCTTCAGGACGCGATCATCACCAGAGCAAGCAGCCCATGTTGGTCGTGTTCACTGATGATGGCCGCCGCTCTACTACTCTTGAAAGTGCAGGTGAGACTTGTTAACAGTGTTTTTACAAATGAGCTGTACATGTTATACTTTATAAACTCATGACAAAGATGGTACCACAACCTTTTCTTTAGGGGACTTGAAATATATACTATACTATATAAAATACAGTGTCTAATAAATCTCTCCCTTCTTTCACCAGACCCAAATGATAACCCAGCCCCTTCCAGCCTGCTTCAGGCCCCGCTGTCAGTCCCATCGTCCCGCAGTGCCCGCTCTCTGGACTCCAGTGAGGATGAAGGCATGTCTATGTCCTGCCAGCGCCTGCCCCTGTACGTTGATTTTGAAGAGATCGGCTGGTCAGGCTGGATCGTCTCTCCCAGGGGTTACAATGCTTACCACTGCAAAGGCTCATGCCCCTTCCCCCTGGGTCAGAACATGAGGCCAACCAACCACGCCACGGTCCAGTCCATCATCAATGCCCTGAAACTGATCAAAGGCATCGAGACGCCATGCTGCGTGCCTGACAAGCTCTTCTCCATCAACTTGCTCTACTTTGATGATGATGAGAATGTCGTACTGAAACAGTACAATGACATGGTGGCTGGAAGCTGCGGCTGCCACTGACATCAGCTGCTCACCGAGGCTGGGATGAACAGATATTCATTAAAATTACAAACGTAACTTGGGATTTGGTACAGCCACCTACCCTTTATAGCTCAAATGCAAGTAATGAGTAATCTGCTGAACCCCACACATGACACTGTAATATATGTAAATATCCATAAATTATAATATATGGAAGTGATGTAAGTGATATCCTGTGAGAGATGTAAATGTGTATATTTTATGATTTCTGTTGTGACTGATGATACAGTGAGAATAAATCCTGTAAACAAAAGATTACAGAGTTAAAGAGACTTTGTTCGTAAAATAGTTTGTATTTAAATGTGTTCCTTCATTTTGGGATTGAGAGAACAACAAAATATTTGTACATAATTTAGTGAAAATCATCTATTTGCAGAAATGAAACAGTCAGATTGGAGCAGTAGGTAATGGCCTCAGATTCCAGCCTACAACAATAATAATGCTAAATCGAGTAAAACAAATGTTATGAGACAATTTCAAATAATTTCAGTCTTATATGTCAATAATCCATTTTTCATACATCTTCTTCAGTCTGAAGATAGATTCTGTTGTAAACAGTAAAACCACGAAGACGGAGTATTATGAAAGATTATCACAACAACTGTTCCTTCACTTATCATTCTGACCTAGTGTGAACTAACTGTTGTGATCTTATTTCCATTTTCTTCTAAGGTTGTGATAAACGGTTCCTTTTCATTTGCTATTAAATCTTTTAATTTAATAAAACAGCAACCACAACATTTAACAAAGATTGTGTGTATACTCAATTTGTGTCACTTTGTTAAAGGTAGAAATGGAAATATTCCTGTGGTTTTACTTTGGCTTTAATCTTCATTTGGCAAAGCAGCAACACTTCAGGACATGATGTAAGTCATGAGCTTGTAGGATAATTAACTTTGGAAAATTAAGACCTCCAGGCAGGGAGCAAACAAAGACAAACAAAATCCAAATCAAGTGGATGCTGCTGGAAAGGAAGCCACATCAAAGCACACATCAACAAGACTGTATGAGTATACGCTTCTACAGGGGCCATCATAACCTTCAAGTCAGATGTGACGTGTGAGAACAAAGAGTGTTTCCCAATCTTTACAGCTCATGACCCCGTCTTCATATATGATCTTATATTTCATAACCTATGAGTGGTTGTCAGGAATTAGGTGATTTTCTTGAACTTAATTGGGCCCTGTTTTGATATCGGGTGACTGTACTGTAGGTGTTGTGCTTCATACTTTGTCTCTCTTATGATTCATACTAAAGGCTGAATACATGTGTGTGTCCTGGAGTGCTAATCTACATTTTCTAACACTTACTATATTGCTAAAATAAAAGGTGTAGCTAGTTAGACAGTTACTACATCTACTGCTTGTACAAGGTGGAGATATTTTAGGTTTCAGGTTTAGATGAGATATGTAACACCAAACCTAAAACTCAATGTACTGAATTGATATTACATACTGCATATATCCAATAACCAAGTTCTCAGCTGAAACAAAACGTGTCTCTCATCAAAAACTTTATGTGCCTACTACAAAACCCTGTCTCTAAAGAGTGTAACCTGAGCAGCGAGCAAGGCGTTGGCCATAGAGTGGCACTAAAGGGGGTTGATACCACTTGACATGATGCTGGACGACAGCCCTTTCTCATTGTCACAGGGGCTGCTGCTCACAATGGAGAAAACGATGAAATGCTGCCATTATAATGGGGACCAAAGAACCCTGTGGCAGCCCGACACCTGATCTCTTCTTTGGCTCTGGCTTCCTTTTGTCCCAGTATTTCATATCGGACATATCCACGCACCCTAAAAATGCACTTGATGTTGGTGCAGCGATGGACGTGAAGCTCCGTGTTTGCCCTCTCAGACATGGGGAATAAACAGACAATCTTTACAGCACAGCAGCTAGATGCCTATCAGGTTGGTGACAATCCTGTTTTATGCGTGAGAGCATTAGCAGTACTAACAACTGGTGTCTTTAAACAAAAAAAAAGGTTTTATGAAGAAGAACCAGGGTCATGTGGAGCACTTCATCATGTTGACAAGGAACAAGCTTCCTTCATGGTGTTTGTAGCTTTGATATTTTGTTAGTTACATTTTCCAGTCTTGCTGTTTACAAAGTTTGTCAAAATTAGTGACAGGATTCCCGAGTTACAGACAGTTTTAAAATAAATAATTGTATTATGTAATATGTTTGCATGTCGGAGGATAACCAACTCTTAATTGCCTTATACTTTAGTATTGCACTTCTGCACTTATCACACAACATGATGATTATTGAGCACCATACTGTTTAGGGACGTCTGCATCCTAATGTTCTCTGCAACATTGTGCCTTCCTCTCTTGTTTATTTGCAGGACTGTACATACTTTACAAGAAAAGAAATTCTCAGGTGAGTGACAATTATATTATATTATTTCTGAGTCACTGCTGCAGTAACACACCTAACACCGTTGAATATTGTTCTGTTCTGCACACAATACTGGACTGTAACTCTAAACTGCAGTGTCAGAGACTTGTCCTACTGTGGGGCAGTCTACCTTTGAGATGCATTTAAGAGTGTTTAAAAAAGTTTTTTCCAAAACACCTTCATAACTTTTTTTTTAAAAAATATTCTATGAATGTTTTCAGTGTTTGCCACATTGACGAAAAAAGAGACTTCATTACACAACTCAAGTGTTCCACTTGTCTTAACTACAAAGTCTCTAAAATACACAACTACACATTATAGAAGATATTCTGTAATTGAATATTTAGACTCTTCTACCGCTATCGGGATTTGGCACCACAGCTTGTTCCCCTTGACTACACCAACCACCCAGATGTGAAGTTACCATATGAGCTGATTGGCAGCATGCCAGAGCTGAAGGTAGACCCGCCGGTCCACACACACCCTGCATGCCCACTCTCTCCCTGTGTTCCCAATCCATAATTAATGACCAACTAATCGACAGAATTCTTTGATAGCTTATGTTACCCGACTCCTTTAAACTTGAAGAATGCTGGTGGGTCCCTCAGGACACACTTGTTGGAAAAGGGTCAATTATCTGCCTCTTAGCACAATGACAGCAAGGTAAACAGTGTGTTAACACACTGGTCACTGATAGCAAATGTCCAGAGAAAGCGAGAGTGGCAGCCTTCTCTGCCTCGTAGTTATTGTTATTCCAAATCTTCATCTTCTTCATCAGATTCACGCAAATCAAGCACAACTGGTGCTTCTAAAGCAACGCTCTGTGTGTTTTGACACCTGTGGCCAATGTTACATTTTTCCCATGCTGACCCCTCTTCGTCACAACATTAAAACCACTTCTTCTAATAGCATGAAACAGCATGAAGCTGTGAGATCTGATCTTAACAAGCACACGTGTTGACGTATGGATGATTAAGTGCAGAGAAAAGAGACTGACTTTCATGAGAGTCCTGGTGTCTCCTCTTTCCAGGACAACCCATTCCGTCAGAGGATCGCCGAGGTTTTCTCTGAGGACGGAGAGGGAAACATGACACTGGACGACTTTTTAGACATGTTTTCAGTCCTGAGTGAGATGGCGCCACGTGACCTCAAGGCCTACTACGCTTTCAAAATTTATGGTGAAATATAAAGAACAACTATTTCCCCCAGTGGGTTTAACAACAGTATATGAAGCATGGGAGTCGTGCCTTTTAATATGGTACTCACTGAATGATAACAGATGATGCGTGGTGAAGGGTTATGGAGCTGTAACCATGACAGGTGGTGCACTGAAAGTTGTAAATGATTAACAAGCCCACTATAGAAACAAAGAGCTTGTCAAAGTCCAGTTTATGTTGAGCACCGGTGACCCCCTAATTAACAACTGCTGACAGATGAAGAAGTTACATGGTCTTGTTCATGGGTCAAGGAAATGTTTTCATTCATTATTCATGACCAACAGAGGGGCGAAAGGTGAAAGAAAGTTGCATTATAATAAGGATGCATGTGATCGAATGCATACAATAACCTCTCTAATAAAGGATTTTGTGCTTGTGTGTGTTCAGAGGATGTAATTATGTTCCTTTCTTCAAATCATCCTTTTCAAGATTTCAACAACGACGACTTCATCTGCAAATCAGACCTGGAGAAGACGTTGAACAAACTGACTCGTAACGAGCTGACCGAGGACGAGGTGAGAATGGTGTGTGAGAAGGTGATAGATGAAGCTGACCTCGACAATGACGGACGTCTGTCACTGGAGGACTTCCAGCACATGATAGTCCGAGCTCCAGACTTCCTCAGGTGAGGCCAGGGTACCATACCATAGAGTAAATACGTCTACACTCAATGCACAGGAGCATTTCTGTTGGATGTTTTGTTAGTTATAGCAACATGTAGAATTCATTTACCGCTTCGAGTTCTAATTAACAAATATTTTTGTTATTTCTCTTTACAGCACCTTCCACATAAGGATATAAGGAAATGAAGCAATTAAGGACTTTTATTAACCTTCTTATCAACTAAATATGGACCTGAATATACTGCAAAATGTCTGGAAAGCAGGGAAATCCTGTACCAGTAACTCTTACATTTTTTGTTTGTATAATTTCAACCAGAGCTGTAACCAAAACCATTCTAATCTTCAGCAAAAGGCGATCGATTTTGACATCCGATTTTCTTTTATGACTGCAACTGCAGAAGTAACACCGGTCATGGTGTGACTGCAGGTCTACTATCTGATGAACGCATCAGCCAACCATCAAGACAAGACTCATTAGTTAGGAACATCAACTTGTGTCTAAAGTGGTTCTGTTACAAAAGACTATATAAATACATCCCAGAATATTCCAGTGGGTGAAAGTGGGCCAACAAGAAGAAGGCGTTCAACTGAGTGTAGTTTCCTCTGACTACTAGCCAAAAAAAAAAAAAACAATAATTAAAGAAGCTGAGTTTTATAGTCGTCTTTATTCAATCAAAAGTCCACATATCTACAAATTGTAGATTCATTTTATATGGGTTTAGAAAGTACAGTACAATTTAAGTAGACCTCTTTTTGTCAGTGTGATATTTACAATGTTTTTTTTTTTCAACTTTTTATCCAAAGTGTATAGTATTATTCTCCCTGTATACTTCACAAACAAAGGAATGAAAATATGGCTGTAAAAATAGCACAGACTATTGTGACATGTGATGGGAATCTTAAGAAAAGGATATGAATTAAAAACATAATCATAGAGGGAATATATTTTTGGCTGAAAACGATACAGCTTGAGTCCCACGAAAGCCTGCTCCCTATTTTTCTATATGACTTAAAGCTACAGAATCACTCGGATGAGACAACAGCACTGTCTCCACATTTCAACTTGCAGACTCCTCCTACTTAACCTTCATTGTGCTAAATTTCTCTTGCATTGATTGAGCAATATCGTTTCCTAAAAACAGATCACATCCTGTTTTTGGCTCAGTGAATGACACCAAAATAAAAATAACAAACTGCCTGTACATTCAACTGTACAGGCTTAAAATATAACATTACACATATGCACAGGTCCATGATTCACAATGCATAGCTCACCTATGACAGAACTTATTGTATCACCGGTTAAGACAAATGGTCATGGTAGTCATGAGGTCCCAAATTATTCAATATAAAAAGGTGCAGGCAAGCCAAAATAGATTCCCCTTCTATACTGTGCATATAAGAGCTTGATTTTCTGACTAGCAATAAATGCGAGAAGGAAACATGAGGAACAATGTAACCGACTTACACTCAATATCAATGTTAAACACGAGAAAAGGTGCAAGTTTGCATCACGCATGTCAAGTTCATGGTGGCTCGTGGTCTTGATAAAATACTGGTGACTCAGTTTGGGTGGTCACTGGGTGCATACTGTGCCTCTGGTGCCACCTAGCTGTCAAACTACAGGGCAACAATAAAACAAACGCACAAGAAAATGTACAATACTACTTAGGTCAAACCTGCTTTCACATAACTCAAGAAAAGATTACTTTTAAACTACCGTTTGGCAGGACAGGAGCATAGAAACAGAGTCTGACAAATCATTTTATAAATGATATAGTTCTTTACGTACATTATGGCAATGTTTTTCAGTGAATTTATACCAGGACAGTGGATCACTAGACGCTTAAGAGCAAAGGACATCATGTCAGTTATATGTAGGTGCAATTATGCCCATGATATTACCTAAGTCTCATTAGATTAAAACATTTGAACTAAGTATCTGTATTGTTGTATTGCAAAACTATCACTTGGCACAGACTACACACAAAAAACGAGTTACTGGTAAAGTGCAAGGAGAGCTGCATGGATAGCAGAGAGGAGGGGGCTTACAGTGTGAAACCTCAAGAGTGATTTTAATTGCTGATCAAATAACCAGAGACATCATTTAGCCTGAGAGTGAGTCCAAGCTGCTGCAAAACCTTCAGGTCAAAAATAGAAACAAAATGTTCTTATTTAGAGCTCGAACGATTGGTCTAATCATAAATTGATTTCTGGAATTGTCTTCTTAAGTCAAGTGTGATAATTAGCTGGTTTAGCTGCTATTTTTCTCTGTTGTCTACAGAGGCCGACATCTGGATTATAATTATAATCTTAGGCTTTGTGAGCTGAAATCTTTTGCAGAAAGTCTAAGAAAACTTCGAGGCAATACATAATGATCAGGGAACAGTGAAATACAACTTTTAGTCACATCAAATGTCTGTCGAGGACTATGTGCAAATAAATGAGCGGAACTCAACCAGGAAACCTTTCAATCAATTTCCCTTTTCCTTAGCCTCATTACACTCAATATGGTTCTTACCTGCTGAATAAAGAAAGCCTGCGCATCTCTGTTTCACTGGAGTTCAAGCCTTTCAGTCTCTGGGAGTCATTTATCACATAAAAAGGGAAACAGCACTAATAAAAATAGATCTAAATATCACATTTCTATTTATAATCCCAAAACTTTAACATTAATTAAATGATTTCTCATTCTTGGCTGTGCTACCAGCTGTAGGAAATACAAGTGTGTAGGACAGAGAGACTAACATAAGTAAGAGCCTGTCTTTCGGGTGATATGAAACATCTGGACAGCGCTCCTGGTCAGGTCGTCCACAAGTCATGCAGTCTGACCCGCAAACCATGAAGACAACAAATCTCCTTAAAAAAAATGGAGGAGATGCACCACTGGAAGCTTTCAGAAGAAAAAGGAAAGAGGTGAAGTCCTCCACTTATTGTGATTATAATGGTCTGTGGTGACTGGGAGAACAGGCTATGATTGGTGAGAAACAGGGGAAGAGAGGGAGTGCTAAGAGCAAGCACAGTCCATTTATGTCCAGCCAGCTAGCAGCTAGTGTCAAAGGCCTCGGTCCTCAGAGTAGGCTACAGCGGAAGAAGCTGGTCTTTTTCTGAGGTTCTGAGATCTTGACTCCGTGACTGCTCCCCTGCGGTGTGTTGCCCTCCTGCAGAAAGACAAACATGTCACTGCTCAGTCATGTAGAACTTGGTATAACAACTATTTTCATAAATGTTCCTTTGACCAATGTCACCTACAACAAAAGCTGCTGAAAGTTATTCATTACATATATACATTGATCAGTGTGACATTTACAATTTATCAAGAGTTTTTCTTACCAATTTTGTGTCCATTTTTGATTTGATGTCTCTGGCAAGTGTTAGAAATGCCTGTGAACCAGAAAAAATGAACTGTGGTCACATTTGTGTGTGATGCGATTATAACTCAATGAGGAATTGCTACTTACATTTTCCACATTGATGTTGGCCTTTGCACTGGTCTCCATGAATTTGATTCCATACTCTAACGCAAGCTGAAACAGAATGAGAGGGAATTATAGAAGTTACATTTTACTAAGTCTGATGACATTTTATACCCATAATCTATTTACAAATTTAAACTAGTGTATGTAATATATCAACTTCTACAAACTTCTTACCTTCTCGCCCCTCTCTTTGGATACCTGTCGCTTGTCATTGATGTCACACTTGTTGCCAAGAACCATCTTCTCAACATCAGATGATGCATGCTTTATTGAAAGAACAGTAATGTATCAAGAAAAAGCAAATTTGAGCCAATCAGATATTGCTGACATAATAAGTACATAAAAGAGGCCATGTGGGCCAGTAAGTACCTCCTCTATGTTCCTTATCCAGTTCTTGATATTATCAAAAGACTTCTCATTGGTGATGTCATAGACAAGCATGATGCCCTGTGAGAAGAAATAAATAAAATGTCTCGAGATTAACAGAGCTCAGTCATTTTTAGGCAAGTAGATTAAGTTACATTTCAGTGAATAAAGATACCCACCATTGCTCCTCTGTAGTAGGCTGTTGTGATTGTTCGGAAGCGCTCCTGGCCGGCTGTATCCCTGAAAAGATCAAGAAGAAATGTGACATCGCAAAGGGCCATTTCAGAACATTTGAACCTAACCTAACCTCCATTAAAAGTCGCTGCTAAACAAACTACAATCTTGTCTGACAGCTCCTGTCACTTGCATACAGAGTCCTACAGTATGTGCTGGCCCTGTTGGGTGAACTCTTACGTTGAAAAAGCATTTCCCCTGATACACTTTCTCTGTGTCAAGCAATGCTGGACTGCTGCACACAATTGCCCCTTGGGGAGAATAAAGTTTTTACTGATTGATTTTTGAGCAAAGAGTCACAAGGGAACGTTTAAAATCAATTTTGCAGTGCAGTTACAAATGGCAAGTCTATATGAAGAGGTTGAGCAGGTGGTTTGTCTTACACAGGTCTTAGAGGGACATATGAAAATCTATAATCACAGGATAACTTGTGATTAAACAGTTAATAACAGAAAAACCACAGACAAGGAGTCAAGCTAATGTATTCACACTAAAATTAAGAACTTGTACATTCAAATGTAAAACATTTTCAATAAATACATGTGCTTTTGTCTGCACACGTCTATATGGAAGCTTACTTTCAAGGTTTGCCGCCCATGACAGTTAACTAGGAAGCAACTTGATTAACTAGGCATTGACACATTAATGGACAAAATAATGCCATCAAATCAAGGCTGCGAGTTATTAAACTTACCATATCTGTAACTTGATCTTCTTGCCGTCAAGCTCTATCGTCCTAATCTTGAAATCAATGCCTGGAGCGATAAAGACGAATCGTGCATGTCAATCACATCATTACCTTGTTAGCTAACAAGCTAGCAAGTGTAGCTGTCAAACAGTGACCCTGATGTGGCATATAAAGACACTTCTGGAAACTGGGATTAAACGATAAAACTGCGAATTGTTAAGACAGACGGTCATAATATGTGCGTAAATATAACCCTGACGTGTTGATTAAGTTTGTATTAACCAACTAAAGCCTGCTATGTAGCTTGAGTCAGTCTTTCCGGTGTCTTTCCACGATATAGACGGGGACTAGTGTTAGCACTACTTGGCTAACGGCTAATGTTTGCCACCCGGCATGAGTTTATGGTTCAACAAAAACATTTCTACTTGTATATATCAGTCATATGGTGATCACAGTTAACATTGAATCGCGGCTCTTTATTATTAACAGATTAAATACATTAATCACGCATCAAGAGAGAAACATGTAGTTGACGGTTTACAAAAACTACACCCAGCCCTCAACTTAGCATAGCATAGCATAGCAAGTACTCCAGCAAGTAGGCCGAGCCTCGGGGACAGCCCATTGTCGTACCGTAAACAGAGCGAAACACACAATTCACGTCCACAGAACCTTACCTATAGTGGAGATGAAGGTGGAGTTGAAGGCGTCTTCTGAAAACCTGAACAGCACACAGGTTTTCCCGACTCCAGAGTCGCCGATTAGCAGTAATTTAAACAAATAGTCGTACGTCTTCGCCATACTTGATATTATTGCGGAAATCCCGCCCGGCGAAGCGGCGATGGCGGCGTGAGAGTGGCGCCCCCTGATGGAACCGACCCGCTGCTGCACCTGATGCTGTTTCTACTGCACCGCTTCTCAAATAGAAATAAATAGATGTTTATTATTATTTTAAAAATAAATAGATGTTTATTATTATTTTAAAAATAAATAGATGTTTATTATTATTTTAAAAATAAATAGATGTTTATTATTATTTTGGGTTGAATCTACTACAATTCACTCCACTACACTGAAGACAGATGCAGAACTTTAATAAAAAGTCTAATGAACTTATATGATGAAGTATTATTATGAATCTACCTGGCAACAAAGCTCAAGCGTAAATGTCTTAATAGACTAATTCAAACAGAGATTTTACTAAATTAAATAATTAGAAATATGTTTTTTGAAGTAGCTCTTTCCTGGAATCTGTTAAACCTAATAAGGCCTGAATATGTTGTATTTCTGCAAAGACCTTATACTCTACTTTCACCTACTAGTATTTATTAGGTCCAGCAGATTAAGATTAAAATAATTTAAATAATTAGTATGCATTAATGAAGATCTTATATATATATATATATTGATATTTATATCAATTTATATCAATAACATTTAATACATATAATAAGTCAACATAACACAAACTCAGTCATCATCAGCATCATTTTATTTGTGCTCAAAGTTTGGTCTTCACCACATATAGACTCACAACAATAAAAAAGGAAAGAAACAAAAGAACCATAAATATATAAAAACGAGTATACGTGTTTTAACAACTAGGAATAAGCGTGAAATCACAGAATGGATGGCATGTAGAAAAAAAACTTTTACAAAACAACTGTTTGGTTGCTCGATGTTCCTCTCGACACTTTACAAGCTGTTGAGCTCCTGCAGTGTTTGGTCCAGGACTTGGTGCATTCCTACGTTTTCTTCTTTTGCATGTGCTAGGCTCTCTGCAACAAAAAAGCAGCAGCAGATACAATATAAAATGCAACCAGTGGACATACGAGTTGTTAACATATGTGTGGTAAGCTAATGAAAGGCAACAAAAAAATAATATACTTATTTATAATATATAAGAATGTGGCTTTCTAGTTTTAACCACTAACTATATTCACTACACCCTGAATATCTGACTGTTTGGCTAAGGCAGAAATTTAGGCTTAAATGGAAGAAGGTAAAGCTGCAGAGTAGTGAAAGGTAAGCTTGATTGAAAAGACAGAAGACAGGATAAAATAGAAATATCTTTATTGAGCTTTATTTCAGTGGAAATGAGAGCAGTGACAGCAGAAGGGAGGAAAGAAGAGACAAAGTGTTTCCACAATCAAGCAAGAGGAGGCAAATGGAAACGTGAAAACATCATGAGCTAAACACAAGGTTTACAAGGTGTTCATATCATTGAGAGCATGATCCAGCTCCTCGCTGATAGCCTTGTATTTCAGCTTCTGAGTGTACAGTTCGTCTGCAGGTCAAAGGGAAGGCAGAGAGAAAGCAAGTGGAGGAGGTTCAGAGGTAAAATGTTGCAGACCACGAGGTGAAATTGGGAAGAGAAAGAGAAAAATCAAGGGAAAGGGATTAGGAAAACAAAGAATATTAAAGATCTGGACAAAGGTTGAGTGCAGAGACAGTGGAAATCACTGTAGCACGGAGAAAGAAAGACTAAAGTAAATCATACCTTCTAAGTCATCTATGGTCTTTTCCAGCTTTGCCACCGTCCTTTCAGCGAATTCTGCACGGGTTTCCGCCTTTCAAGAAGAAACAAACATCTGAATCCTCCGAACACAGTTAGTTTAGCTTCACTTTCACTATGAACAGACACAAACTTACCTCCTTGAGTCTGTCATTCAGGACTTTAATCTCCTCTTCATATTTGTCTTCTTTCTCAGAGTACTACACAAAAAACAGACAAGTAGTTAGAGAACTTATAAACTTTTCAAAGCTCAGTGTGTTAATGTAATAATGTACATTTTAGCTGACATTTGAATTAGTGAGTGTGAACGTGTGAAGAGTTTAAGAGTCAACCAGCATTTACCTTATCAGACTGAGCCTCTAGAGACTTGAGGTTGTTGGTGACGTTCTTCAGCTCCTCTTCCAGGTCACCACATTTACTTTATGAACACAGTAATGCATTTAAATGTTTTTAACATGTCAGAAATTGATGGGTTATCTCGAACAACCAAACAATGTGTGCAAACATGCATATAATATGTTCGTACTTACAGTTCTGCGATTTCTGCCCTCTCTTCTGCTCTCTCCAGCTCACCCTCGAGGATTACTAGCTTACGGGCAACCTGGCATTAAAAAGACACAAAATCCCAGTTAAGGACAAAAATGTCACCAGCTTCATCACCCCAATGAAAACTGAAAAGCCAACTCTGAGTCTGCACCTCCTCATATTTGCGGTCGGCCTCCTCAGCGATGTGTTTGGCTTCTTTGAGTTGCATCTCCTGAATTTCCATCTTCTCCTCGTCTTTCATGGCTCTGTTCTCGATCACCTTCATGCCTCTAAAGATGGAAAAAGATACGCAGCTCAGCTTAGGAGGAGTTAAATGACTGTACTGTATAAGACTAGAGCAGGGAGATCTGCTGCTTTTCTCTTGTTTCTATCTTTATAAACTGATTATTATGGATGATCTTAAGCACAATAAGACATCTTTAGACATGCACTGGAGTCTGGGGCAGTGCGGCTGATACTTCCAGCACCATTTTATTCCTAGGTTTTTGGGGTGAATTATTCAGAAGGATTTGTTCATCGTCACCTTTCACTCTCATCTGCAGCCTTCTCGGCCTCCTCCAGTTTCTGCAGGGCTGTGGCCAGTCTCTCCTGAGCACGGTCCAGCTCCTCCTCCACCAGCTGGATCCTGCGGTTCAGAGATGCCACCTCGCCCTCTGCCTGCAGTGACACACAAAGAAAGAGATGGGGAAAGAGAGAGAGAGAGAGAGGGGTCACAGGTCATCCAGGAAACGTGCTGCTACCACAAGAGGAAGGATACTGCTTAGGATGGTCAAACCTGCACATAAAATGACTCATTACATGTTAATGTGTAACCGACCTGGTTTTGTGTTCTGCAACTAGGGTAAGATTTAGATAAAATGTTCTGAAAACAAAGCAACACCCTCTGGCCGTGCACCTATTCATGGTGTCTTGTCCCTCTAGTCCAGTAAATCAGGTTTCTTTAGCGGCACTAGTTTAACTCCTAAGAGCTGAGGACAGCGCTGGACTTTGCAGCTTGACCAGACAGTTGGAAAACATGCTGACGAAGGACAAGCGAGTGACAGATTTAACCGCAACGTATCTGAAGTGGCACATCTGGCTTGACTTTTGTAGTGTCCACCCCTATATGTTTAGAGGAGGGGGGCAACAGATGGCTTATTGTCAGCCTGTTTCCTGCTGGACTGGTATCACAGATAGCCAGGTCTGCTCTCATCTTCCTGTGGAAAGCCGGAGGAGGAAGAAAAGGATTACAGCCCAGCTCCCAGGTTGATCTGTGCCATCCAGTCAGAAAGAAACCTTTTAGAAATTTTGCAAAACAGGAACAAAACACGTCCCTGGTGTCTAAATGTGTGGGAGGAATCCAAGCCTACAGCCTCCAACCACGCTTACAGTTAATCTGATAGCTACTGGGGGCGCTCGTAGCATTTCTGGGTGTTACAGTGCATTTAGGGCGGGTTGGAGTTAGACCAGCCGAACAAAAGCCTAGAGAGTAAAAAATATGTCCGCAAACATCCCCCCAACTCTCCACAGCACGCAGAAACGACCACACTCCCACATTAGATGGCAAAAAATCGAGTCTATTGGAGTATTATCTGGACCTGCAATCCGACACTGACGCATTCTTTTCAGCCAGTCCACAGCAAAGATGCTCGAAAAGGTGTTTGAAAGACAAGACAGCGATAAATAAAATGTGGTTCAGGCCGAATACGACACAAAATCTCACTTTTTCGCGCAGTTCCCGTTCCGTGTCCAGCTCCCTTTGTACGGCCAGCGCACGGTCCTCAGCTTCATCAACTTGTTGCTGGAGGCTTTGGATTTTCTTCTTCACCATCTCCATGATGCCGATTACTTTGTTTCCTCGAAAGCAGCGAGAAAGTAGCCCAGAGAGCAGCAGCAGCAGTCCAGATCGACTTGCTGTAGCCTCGTAAAAGTTTGCGTAAAAGTTGCAGGCCCCGAGGAAAGCTTTTTCTCTCGGACAGGAAATCTCGGGCGTGCAGTATCGGGATGGGGAAAAAAGGGGGCTGGGAGTTTTCAGGAAATTTATGGCGAGATCCTCCAATCCTGTGAAGACGCCTGCCTCAGATGACATCATAGGACTCAGGACGGGAAGTGACTTTTTTTTTTTTTTTACTCGCTTTTACGCAAAAGAGGTGCGTGATGTCAGGTGTGTGGGGTTTCTATTGTGGACTTATAAGGCAAATTTAAGGTGTTGCTTAGGCAGCATTTTTTCAGAGGAAGAGTCCAGTCTGAGTCATGCATCCGACTCAAACGTGTGAATCGTGTAACTGGACGAAGAGACAACACAACGAGAGTATGGGAAAGTGTGCGTGTGGACAACAGAGACGCAGGTTATAAAGTGTAAAGACGTCAAAAGGCGCAAAGATTCATTTCAACTAGGGGGAGGAGGTGGGGTCGAGTTGGGGTGTGGCGGTAATAATCCTCCTCAGCAGGGGTTGTTGACCTGCACTGGATTGGAATGTAAATTGATTTGGTTGCAGACATGACCCGTAGCCATCGGGTGGCGACACATTCCTTCAACACCCCCCTGCTGCCCCCTCCTGCCTCCTTTTCCTCTTCACTTTTCAGAGCAAAGCCTGGATTTATTTCCTCTATGTCTCATTGTATCACATTTCTATGCATCAGCAGCCATCACAAGCAGCGTGAAACACATTAGAAGAAGGATTTCTGGGAATCTGATAGGTCATCTGAGACAGAAATCTCTTCTCTGACCTTTAACCTTCGGGGTCTTGTCTCACCTGCATTCACTGGTAGTTTCTGAGCTGCTTATATTCGATGGCACCTGATAGGACAATTCAGTTGCACCATCATTATAGGAGATCAAAGCTCTCGTCCATTAATCGATTTGTTGAAAACTTCTCAACAGCTGTTTTGACAACTGATTGAAAATCCCACAGTTTTTTTTTTTATGTTTTATGAAATGAATTTCTTGAAGTCTGTCTAAAACTTGTGCAAACCATGACAATTGCATGTGCGAATATCAAAACCAGTGTTTAAAGTATTTCTGGTGTCCTGTCAAAAATATTAGTCGTGGCCAAATGTTCTGACTTTATTCTCTTAATGCTTTGCTTTATATATAAAACACTTTTTTTGATTAATTTTGTCTTTTTAGACGCCAGATATTAATGTACAAAAGAGCTCATAACTGAAGTAGCCACTCTTTAAAGTAAACTGTTGTTCACTGATAAGGTATGCACTGTGAAGCCAGACACAGGAGAGTGTAATACCTCTGCACCAAATAAGGCCAGAGCATTGATTTCATTAGACACTGCAGTTTGGGGTTCTGTTTGCTTAAGCTGCATTCCTGGGATTCCTGCTCGGCTACAGTGGCCAAGTTTTGTCTGTGCTTGAGAAATAGCTCAGACTTCAGTGAGCCACCAACAACACAGTGATTCTCACTCAATACTATCTGGGATAAGGAGACACGAGTCAGCCGTTTCAGGGTTGTTCATCAGCTTTAGTAGATTATTCTACATTGTGGTTGATCATTAGTTGCTGGGTAACCTGAGTTTAGTGTTATTGATTATTCCTGACACAGAGTCCAGAACTGCTGTATCTCACATGTTCCTCACACTTCAGTAAAGTAAAGTTATGATATGCACAGAGCCTGGATAACAAAACTGCCCAAATACATACGAATATCAGTCATATAGTTAATAACTAGACCACTCATAGTGTAGTGAAAAGTTGTTGGGTTTCTTTAAAATAAGTTCAGGGATTTGTTTATTTCTGTTCTAGTGAATAAGTTGATATTCATTCATTTTTAGGCTGGGGGGGGGGGTTCCACTTTAATATGGAGAGTGGGTTTCAGATGTTTCGTGTGGTAAACTCACATCTGTAGCCTTCTTCTCCGACAGTTCCAGTTTCTCCTGAGCGTCCTTCAGGGCCTCTGAGTACTTGTCCAGCTCGTCTTCAGTTCCCTTCAGTTTCTTCTGCAGGGCAAGAAGCTCATCCTCCAGCTGAAAGTCAGCAATAATGAGAAAAGCCGAGAGTCAGAGCATACAGCAAAATGGAACAATTATATATAGAACAAATATTAACATCATGTTAGCGTTGGCACTGTAAGTATTTATAGTGTTTTGTTCATGTTTCTAGTAATAATGTTCATCCCTGTCTTAGTTTAAGTGCTTGTGCTTGATACTTTACAAGACACTAAGCATGATGTCATCTACAAACTATCCTGTATTTAGTCAAAACCCAAAATATGGACAAATTAAAAATGAAATGGCATGATGAAGAGACGAAATGGAAAGTTACAGCTCAACCAAGATACTGCATTTTATTCTTAAGGTGATGATGCATTTATTCAATTTAATGGCAGTTCATCCAGAGATTGTTCACCAGTCGCTAAAGGAACATTCCTACCATGGATAAAAGTTTAAAGGATTTGTTCTGTTAAACTTGATTTACAATTGAAACAAGATGTCAACTGTTTTCATCAGGTCTATGTTTTTAATTTTTCATCATGCAGTCTGTGGGTTATCTCAGAAAAGACAGTGAATCTTTAAAATTCTTTGGTAATTTGGGGGGATAAATCCTTTTAATTGCTGCCGGCCTGTGTCTGAGGTTCTGTGTAATGTATGTTGATACCGAGCATTAGTTTTGTGTATTTTCAGCACCTTCCGTCAGCCTAACTCCGCTCTGATGTCCATCTCATCGTGCCAAGAATAGCAAAGAAAGCATTCTTAGCACTGCTTGCCCTGCCATCCAAACAAACTAAAGGGCTCTACATAATCTTCTAGGATTTCATGCTGACTGTTTCTTGATGTGGAAGACATGCCAGGCGTCCATATGTGCAGTGCCAGTGACAACTGTCACTCTCTGCGCTCACTGAGGGTCTGATTAGGGCATTAGCCACCGGAGAGAGGATTCTTTCCACTTGCTTTAATGTAGATCCTGGTTTTGTCCAAGCCTCCCCAACTCCCTGTACTCTGTTGCATTCCTGTCATACGGCCATGATGATGGCACCACCACCCATAATTGCCTCTATTTAGAAACCTCAAATATCCTACTCCTTCTCCAGATTCAAGTATGGTATCATTATGTTAGTTTTCAAAATATCAAGCTGTCTGCGGCTCCAGCACTGCGATACCTAACATACACAGTTAATTTAAGGGTGCAGCATTATCAGTCAGAGATAGTTGGGTTGTTTTATATATATGTGTAATCCCTATGGCTCTCTGTGGATAAGATGTCAAACAGTCGTCACTTTGTGATTCTGATCATGCATCCCTGTGGGCATCCTCCACTTTCACCTGCCCACCACAAGACGGTCTCAGCTGCTCCCAGTAATTCAGCATTTGCTGCTCGGCGCATACTGGACATTGCGTATTTGGCCCCTACACAGTCTGCTCAAATGTTTTGGATTTAAGTAAATTAAAAAACACTTTAATATGTGAATCTTATGTTAATAGCAAATTAATCACATTGAGCCGGTTTGTCAAAAGATAAAAGTGAAGGACCTCAGTTCAGTGCCTGTGAAAAAATTTTTTTTTTTTTCTGAACTAGATGTTTAATTTATTATCAGAGAATTATTGAGAACACTATTTGATTGTGACAAGGAACTATAATTATGTTGCTATATTAGCCCCCTTGTTGTTTTTCTGTTTGGCCCTTTGTATCTTTAATTTTGGTATCTGAGTGCTTCGTTTTGTGCAGAGTAGATTTTCATAATGTTAAGTGTGTAGTGTTCTAGTCTTTTATTTTATTTATGTATTTATATTAGCTTTGGTGAATTTCTGTGCCTAAATAATAGTTTCTATTATTTATCACATTCAGTGCAGCTGGTTTTAATCAAGCACACACATTGCTTTTTTTGAGTCTATGTCCATCCTGATGGACGGTTTTCCATAAAACCTGTCAGCACAGCTCACCTGCTTGCATTTATCCTCTGCTGCCTTCTGATCTGACTCAGCCTGCTCTGCCCTGTCGATGGCATTCTCCTTGTCCAATTTCAGCATTTGCATCTTCTTCTTGATGGCCTCCATGGTGATGTTTGGGTTTCAGTGTCTTGCAGACTTCACAGAAAAAAAAAAACTTCTTATAGTGGAAAGTTGTTGCAGATGTTTAGAGGAGCACCCCCTCAAAGAGCCCTCACTGAGTTGAATGGGAACACAAATGGCAGATGCAGAAAGGAGACAAGAGAGAGACAAGAGTTCAGACCAAGTGAGCACAGGAGAAGAGAGGAGATGCAAACTGATTTAAACTTGACTCAGAGTTTGGAGACAGCCCCAGTCCCTAGTGACAGCCCTTTCCCACCATTTGCTCCTTGCCGCCACTCCCCGCCTTGGCTACTTTAAAACCCACAGTGCTCCCCTCCCTTATCTAAACTTCACCCCTCAAAAGCTTTTGGAGGAACAGCATGTTGTAGATGTTTCCACAATATCCAGCCTATATCTCCTTATTTGGGTTCTGCGTTTTTGTTTTGGACAGAAGCAGGAGAATGATCCAGTCCCATTAGTTCACATTAGTAACACGAGTTACTGAAAGTTCATTTGGTCCCCCTATCTATATGTCTGTGTTCTTACTTAGGAATGTTCAAATTGATGTTAATACCAGAGTTGGTTTGAAACCACATAGTTTTCATTCTAGCGCTGAATGAAAAAGGGCTGTATGGAAAATAATCCAGCCAAAGAAAATTTAGGGGAAAGAGCTGTCTGCATGTGATCTACACCAGGCAGCCGGAGCTTTACAGCCGAGCTACACAGACATAAACTATGGGTCTACTGCAATTAAGATCCTCTTAATTACTATTGGCTTGACATACTTTAATTTAAATCTATTTTCTGTAATTTGTGAGGCACATAGTATCAAAAATGTTGTTGACTGTGGGATACAACGTGTTCCAGGAATATAGTTTTATGCTCCTATAAGAGGTTTAAAATATAGGTCATGCACAGCATTGGCTCCAGCCACTTTTTTATATTTACACTTATTTGCATGTTTTTAAAAGAGCAAAAAACAAAATGACAACAAAGCAAATCAAATTGTTAAACTGAAGAGAAGATTGAATGTAAGGTATATATTAATGTTTGATGTGTTTATTCTCTGTGTGCATGCTGGTGACGTCAGTACTGATGGGACCTGTCTTCTTTCTCTTCTGTGCCAGCTGCCCTGACTAAAAATAAACACTATAAGGAAAGTCAAACAACAGTGAGACGTACAGAGGTCAATAAAGTAGCATACGAAGACAAACTTCATCTCTTCTTTTTCATGTTGTATTTCCATGGTTGGTTGTTTTACTGCCTTGTACACTCTGCCCTGTTCTCTGTTCAGCTAATGACCCAGTCGAGGAAAAGTGAATCAAAAACAAACTGAGTTTACTGCAGTTTGAAATGCAGATGGATTAAGACTTCACAAGAAGAAGCGCTCCTTCTCTTCCACATTGAATTAATCATTTAAAATCAAATGGATTATCTAAAAATGATAACTAACAAGGCAATATTACTTAGTTCATTAAAAGATAGCAAGGTGTATGGTTTCCAATTAGCAGTCACGACAAACCGAAATAACCCTGTCTCATAGAAACTGACTAAGATCATGTAATATGAAGTTAAATCACTTCCTAAAAACTTTCTTACATTGTATTTGTGTCTTGATGTTTAGCCATTTCCGAAGTCATATTCATTCCACATACAATCACAAATCTTAATTCTTCTCTTTAAAAGTAAGCGACCAAAAATACTAAAGGTTGATTGTAAGGATTGGCTCCAGATCAACAGCTTTTAAATCAAGAGGTTAAGACAAGCTTACATCATGTCCTGTAGTGATAAGAGTAATGACTCTGTGCCTTATTTGGTTTGTCAGGAGGTTGGCTGCACACCGCGTTACAAAAACAAATTGCTTAGATAGAAATATGACAGTTTAATATAAGATATATTGATTTTGGACTTGTTATAAGAAAAAGAAATTTGAGATGTTCAGGTTGTAGAGTGAGCAGAAATGAGGGCCTGGAGCTGACCCAGGAGAGGAGAATAGATGGAGAGAAAGAGGGAGGAGGTAAGGGAGAAAGAAATAGAGACGGAGTGAATCAGACGCAGAGTGAGAGAAATCAGAACCCTCCCACAGGAAACCGAGCTAAACTCCTCTTCTCCTTGTATGGTAAAAACTCCCCCAAAAGCCACAGGATCGCCTAGGGAGTAGAGTCAAAGTCCTGCTAAGTATAAATCATAAAGCCAAGAGAATGGTGGAACAGATTAGAGTGTACGTCTATGAATTCTACCATGAAGAATACATACTAGTACAGTTTTAGTAGTCTTAAGTGCTTGATGTCATGCAAGCAATATGTGGACTGCTATTACAGCTAAATGTTTTTAACTAATGATAGACGAGGAGCATCGATTCACTCACAGAAACAGTAGTATTTGGTGCAGTAATGAGTCTAAAAACACAATAATGAACTAATGCATTATGTTTTAAAGGTTTGCAGTGTGATGTGTCTAATCCTGTAACACCTGTGTGACGCTCTGAATGGTAGTGTAGTGAGACAAGCCTGTATGTCAACCAAAGTCAACATTGACTGTGTGGTTTCCGTACAACCAAAAGTCACACACACACACACACATTGAGGGAAGTGGCAACCTTTTATATTTGGCTCTGTAACTCAGTCCAATTGTATCTATGACTTATGATAGATACATTTTGTCTTCGCTGCCAGATTTTCTAGCCGCCATCTTACCAGCCAAGGGATCACAGATCTGTCACTTAGTGGGCACACAGTTGTCTTACACAAGTCTGGTGCTGAAAGGCTTTTCATACCAAAAGGTGGTGGAGTTGTTCGACTAAAAACTCATTTTATATTATCTATGCGTCAATTAGCTGCATATTAACTTATCAAATGTCAGTACAGATATTTTACATGGTTTATATTCACACATCACATGCTCTTGTTTATCTCTGTGGGATCTTTCTCCATCTCACACCTTAATCTCTGTGTGTGTCACAGTACACAGAGGTGAAAAGTACCAGCTGTTTGGATTGGTGTACTTGAGTAGGCTTTTAGACCTCAGTTATGTTAATGCTAAGCCAGCCCCAACTCAATAATTACTCCAGTAGCAGTGTTTTATCATACACTGACATATTCATCCGCGGGGATATTTTTAGATACGTGAAGCAGCAATACTTCTCCTTATGTTTCAGTTTTCTTTTCACCTCTGATGAAGTAAGTGATTGTCGCTTGGCTGTCATTTAATCTTTGCACATTAGGGGTTATAGTAAGTGCAATGATCCACTGCATTAGTAAACAGAGTCAGGATCACATGAGCATTTGTGACATGTTCAAGCTTGGTGAAGTGTGACGCTTACATTTCCTCTGTTGACCAGTACAGTGGACATTTATAATGATTTATAATAATTCAATTAGAGTCATAATTTAAACACAGTTGTCTTATTATCATCATTACAAGTTTGTCAAAAGTTATTGAGTTTGAGTTAAGTTTGACAAGTTATTTGATAAAAACAATTTCTGTATTTGAATTTTAAAGGATATTCTGTACAGATTCTGGTGATCCTTAGTGATGATCATCATGTGACAAAGGTGTTTTTGTCCAAAAATACACCTCTGATGTAGATCACCTACTCCTCCAGCAGGGGAAGCTACAGGTTAAAAACAAAGATGATGACAGAAAAAAAAGCAGTTTAATACATCTCAGGAACTGGTGAGACTTGTAGATTCGTCAAATCTACAAGTCTCACAAGTCTGATTCAACAAATCAGCTAATAAGTAATTTTGTGATTTAAACTGTACATACTGTACATAACCTCAAGCTTTAACAGCTTAAACATTTTTAATGTTTACACCTGACTACACCAGTAATTATACCTCCATAATATAACATATACCCTTCTGTTCAATGGTATAACTTTCAAATTTAAATCTTAAGCTTTTGGTGATTTTCTTAGGCCATCAGTAGTGGAGCGTTTAAGTAGGCTTAGTACTCCAACTAGTGGTTGGTATAGTGCAAGAAATACAGGCATGGCCTTTATTTTAGACTGTTGTCTTTGCAAATTGTTTACATTCAAAAATGCATTCACAGTTTAAAGCACAAATGTGCAATACAGTCACAAAAACAATCTTTATGTATCTACTTTTAAAGGGTTTTTTTTCTGCAATTGTGCAGACCAACCATTCTTGGTGGAGTACTTGTATTTTTTCATGTAAAATAGCCTAAATTTTTAATCTGGTAGATGATTTTAACTCGAGTAAAGGATTTGAAGTGGTATTTGTACATGTAAGCGAGTACTTGCACTTCAGCATTGTATTCTTTGTACCTGCTTGTAGTTCCTCATTCCTCCGCCCCGACAGGGGGCGCTGCTTCGTCCGCCCGTCGGTGTGTCACACAGGGAAGGGTCGCTACCTTCCTCTCAGTATTATGAATGAAAGTCTGTTCTTTGAATTTTGATCTCTCGTTGTTATCAAACATTATTCACAAGGTGCCAGAAACGAGCTGAACTAAGCTCGTACAAATTAGTTCAAGATGTCGGCGAGTGCTGTGTATGTGCTGGATTTAAAAGGAAAGGTAAGATAACGGTGCACCCTGCTACGTTGCTAAGCTAACGTTAGCTAGCTGGCTAACACATTCTTCAGTGGTAGCATATGATGTGGCTCAATCTGCAGCACGGTGGTTAATGCTTCTGCTTTATTTAATACGCCTTGTTAGGGTTAAGACTCGAACATTACACCTTAACATATCGGTTATGACGTGTAAAACTGGACACAGGCCACGTAACGACAAGAAAAAAACAACCATAGCCACGCAGATTAACAACTGACCAGCTGTTGGCAGCAAATTCACAATTCCTCTGTTTTGACATATTTTTACTTTTGTGCAGCACATTGCATACAGTGTGTGATTTAGATGCATACATTTTTAGACTTGAGTGCCCTCTGACTTATTCGGCATACGTGTTCTTCATCATTATGCATTCAATTCAAGAAGCATCCGGTTTATCTTGTGTTTGCTGATGGTCCTCATAACAGGTGTCTCAGGGTTTGAGTTAGACATAACTGATGTTGATAACATTTTAATAACCTATCTCTATCTGTGCGAGAATGGTCGTACACAGCAGCTCTTGCCCCAAACAAAACCAATGATATGGCTGCACAAATACTAAATGTTTCTTACAGGTGCTGGTGTGTAGAAATTACCGGGGAGATGTGGACATGTCAGAGATTGAGCACTTCATGACCCTTTTGATGGACAAAGAGGAGGAGGGGACGCTCTCTCCAATCCTGGCCCATGGGGGAGTCCGTTTCATGTGGATTAAACACAATAACCTCTACTGTATCCTTCATATTCTCCTTGTTGAATTTGCACCCAAGCAGCTTGTCAACAGTTGATATTATATATGTTTTATGCTTTCTCTCTTGCACATGAATTTCTTAACACACATCACACCAGTGGTTGCAACATCCAAGAAAAATGCTAGTGTCTCGCTTGTCTTCTCCTTCTTGTACAAAATCGTTCAGGTAGGTTTGAATGCCAATAGTTATATAGCAATTTTAATTAATAGCACTGACAAACCATATACTTTATGCCCACAGTAATAGGCAATCAGAATTTATACCCAGCATTTGTGTTCATTAGGTTTTTTCAGAGTATTTCAAAGAATTGGAAGAAGAGAGCATTCGAGATAACTTTGTCATCATATATGAGCTGATGGATGAGCTGATGGACTTTGGCTATCCTCAGACCACTGACAGCAAGATTCTGCAAGAGTGAGTTTCCCATTAGCATAATTCTCATCACACTTAACCTAATAGTGATTCATCACCTAAAGAGTGCTGTCATAAATTTTTTTATTAATCTCTTTATGTTGATTGTTGTGTAATCTCTTAACTGACAAATGCTCGTCAGTCTTCTTTGGTTCTGCTCTGTGACACTCAGAAAAATAGAGATTATAATAGTAATATTTGGATAGGATTATTAGGATAGGATTGTTAAATAATATGATTTTGACTAATTCTTTTTCCCTAGAAGGCTATGAGTTATTGGGAATTTCTAGTGACACAGGCAAACCTCGTCAGCCCTGTCCAAATATACATTCCTTATCACACATGGTGTAGCATGATTAAAACGAAAACCTTTACTCCATTCTCATTTACAAACTTTGTGTCATATGTGCACCCATCACATTTTCCATCTAAGGATCACATACTTCACATCCATAACCACATAAGAAATGAATAATTCAGTGTGTCATGTCTGTTATTATTACGGAAGTTGCCTGTTACAACGGGCCCAAATCATCGCCGTTGGAAACCTGCATCTTCTAATAAAAATTAGCAAACATCTTTACATGTTTTTAATAAAAACATGTAAAGATTTTAATGATCTTGATTTCTATTGAGAAACACAAAAGTGACTTGCTTTTATGTTTTTGATGAAATATTATGTTTATATGACTTTGGTGTCAAATGTTAGCAAAACATCTCTCTTCCCATATCGTTTACACACATCCCTACATAAACACCATCTCCTGGCTACTTCTAGACAGTTAGGTGACCTCTGAAATGATTTCCTAAGCTAGGAAAGTTGATCAAATGTTTTTACTTCTAGTCCTAAACCAAAAATGCGTCACTCTACGAATGCTTGGTCAATTACAAGTGATTTCCTACTCAGATACATGTGATAAATACAGGGCTGATACTTAGGTCAGTTAATGTCAAACCTGTCAGTGTTAATTTCCTTATAAGGCTAATACTTAATAATTTTATTTGTGTCTTTATGGTTTATATGGTATTTTATACTTTTTATACCAGTCTAATGTAAGGTCTATGGATCTGAGCTTATTGTACTCCAACACTAACTGTAAACGACTGCTTAAACTTGGAGGACGTGGTTGATGCAGACATGAAGCTGGGTAACTCTGGATTTTCCCTCAGTGTTCTCTGAGTTCAGCAATCTGTCAAGTCAGACAAATCCTCCCTTATAGCCATGACACTCTCGGTTCTTCTTTGATGCTTTCTGGGAAGTTGTCACCACAGAAAGTTGATTTCCCCTTTTCCCATTTTTGCCTCATTGTTTACATTTTTCTCTAAGATACATTACCCAAGAGGGGCACAAGCTAGACACTGGCGCCCCACGGCCTCCCGCCACAGTCACCAACGCTGTCTCCTGGAGGTCAGAGGGTATCAAGTACAGGAAGAATGAGGTCTTCCTGGACGTCATTGAATCAGTCAACCTCCTGGTAGGAACTCCTTGCTTTAGAAGCGCTATGTTGCCTAAGGAATAGGAATCACAGCGTTTGTAAACTTCCTCCCTGCGTGCGTCATAAGACAGTCAGATTGCCAAGCTAGCTCAATTAGTTGTGTTTTCTGTGTTGTGGTATCTCTGTCCCACTGTGACCCACTGACACTTTCAATTCCTCCATTGTTTAGGTTAGTGCCAATGGTAATGTCCTACGCAGTGAGATCGTTGGCTCCATTAAGATGCGAGTCTTCCTATCTGGAATGCCTGAGTTGCGGTTGGGCCTTAATGATAAGGTTCTGTTTGAAAACACTGGACGTGAGTTCTCTCTCATAACAGGCTTTCCATTTGTCCTGATTTGAGCTGGGGCTGATGAGCTGTCTGATAGATGTCATGATGAAGTGGTGATGATAAATTACAATTTCAAAGTATGCAAGAGTGACGATGACACAGTTTCTTCCAGATACCCTTTGTTTTACCCTTTGTTATTCATCACATTTATTTGATTCCCCAAGCTCATTTGAAATCACCTTAAAGACATTTGCAAATGCATTTTGACCTGGGTATCATTCATAGAAGTTTTTTTAATTTTCTAGTTAATTGAATGCATATCGATCTATATTTGTCTCCTTGTAAAATTATTTCTGTTATTTCTTCATGTAGGCGGAAAGAGTAAATCAGTGGAGCTGGAAGATGTCAAGTTTCACCAGTGTGTCCGTTTGTCTCGCTTTGAGAACGACCGCACAATCTCGTTCATCCCTCCAGATGGAGAGTTTGAACTCATGTCCTACCGTCTCAACACTCACGTGAGTACTGTAGATTAAAACCACCTATAGTACTCACTGTGGTCATAGATTGCAGCAAATAACTTTATCCCTGTGGGGTAGCTAAACTGAAGCTAAGGGGAATCCAAATAGACAAATCTGGCAGGTACAGAGTGTATATGCAAAATATTTATAAGAACAGATAAATTAAAGCACCGTTCAAAAGCCTTGCTGAAAAATGGGGTCCTGACTCAGACCAATAATTAACAGACATTGTGTAGCAACATTGAGGAACATAGTCAGTTGTTGCCAAAATTTCTCTTCTGAGCACAATTTGTCAGGAGCTGTTATCATCTCAAAATCAGTTCAATAGTAGGTTAAGCAAACTGAAAGTGAATCATGACTATACACCACAGTACGTGGTCTTGATCACAACTGATGGCCATGTGTTATTCTGTGCTTCTTTTTCCTAATTGGGTTTAATTTGGCCAATTTGTAAAGTAGCCCATCAGGTGAGCTCCTGGCACACCTGAAAGTTGATTGTTGAATGTTAGAAGGTATAATCAGGATGTTAAGAAAGTATAAACTGGTTTCAAATTCTCAAATGTTTCACAATATGGTTCCAGTAAGGCTGTGAAAGGGAAGTAGTACAGTGGAGCAGAGGTTTTCAGTTGTAGCTACGAGCCATGACGCTCAAAAAACAATTTAATCAGTGACTCACCATATTTAAACATTTCACCTTAGATTAAATGTGAAGGCTTTGTGAAGGCTTTACAGCCTAGTGACTGATAGATTTGATCAGGATAATGAGTAATGAGTTTCCCTGAAGTGTTGTTAATTCATTCTGTTTGCAGATGTTTTTATAATTTGCTATGCCTGAGTTCATGCTCTTACTCTGTAAATTGTATTAGCAGTAGACCAAAATGATCATATAGCAGATATATATGTGTAAGTATCAAATAAAACATAACAAGACATTGAAGTTGAAAAATGCCAAGTTAGTTCTGGATCATTTAGAAACGTTTACATAGTTTGATTAGACTTTATTACTACACTGTGAAATGTGCTGCTCAGTATGTATCTTAGTTACAAATTAAATAAATACAAATTTAACTGATTGGGTGACATACAGCATACATTGTAATTAATATTCATATTATTAGTCTCCCAAATTTTCAGTTGGCTTGTTCTTGTTTGATGGATACGCAGGAAACATGTTACATAATTACTCAGTGTCGTTTCCCTGGTCTTGCACAATTTATGTTTTTCCCTAGTTTTCCTTGACATTGAGGGCAGACTACACTGATTCAACACAATGCAAATAGGTGTATTGGACTACTTGTTTGTTGATGGTGGAAATCGAGCAATTTAATGTCACATTATTAAACGTATACATTTTCATACGGTTTTTGTTGTAGTAAAAACTGCTGTCCACTAGGTGGTGACTGTGTCATATATGATTTAAACTAATTAATAAAAGTAATAACAGTCGACTGAAAATGAAGTTGCTTAGAGGTAAACATTTATGTTGTTTTGTTTTTAGGTGAAGCCCTTGATCTGGATTGAATCTGTCATCGAGAAGCACTCCCACAGTCGCATTGAGTACATGATCAAGGTAGGTGACTTTTTCAGCTGGAACACTGGTTGTAACGTCACCGACTGCAGCATTGTTGATGTTGTTTTACCTGGGTCTCATAGTTACTGGAGAAAAATAAAGCCAATTAACAACTTAATAGGCTGCAAGGTGTGTTCACACATTTAAAGAGTGTAAACTATAATTATTTTCAGGGACACTGTCTGGGGACACGCGTGACTAAACCTGATTAAACTGTACTGTCTTTAAGCCCTGGTTAAATGTGTAGGTGGGACACTGTGTTAAACTTGACCTGCTTGTTCCTCATCTTAGGCAAAGAGTCAGTTCAAAAGGCGTTCCACTGCCAACAACGTGGAGATACACATTCCTGTGCCAACGGATGCTGACTCACCCAAATTCAAGACCACAGTGGGCAGTGTGAAGTGGGTGCCTGAGAACAGCGAAATCGTCTGGTCAATCAAGTCCTTTCCTGTGAGCAGAAAGCGTGACTCATGAGTATCATACTGATGGTTACAAATTACTATGCAATCATATGTTCTGGGCTTTGGGTTGCAGTTTGCTTATTTTCCTGGCTCAAATCTTTAGTTCCTGCATTTAACACTTCATTTGTGTAAAATAAATAAAAACTTGATAGCAGTGTGGGTGTTCCTGTATGAAAACAAAGAGAAGCTGCTGGGGATTTTCACTTGATTTGATACTATATCATGTCCCGTTTAGGAGTTAAAAAAACCTTTGTGTTTTTCCCAAGTTTTGGTTTCATCTTCAAGAGTTTGTGTCTTGACTTGTCACAGGGTGGAAAGGAGTATTTGATGCGAGCTCACTTTGGTCTGCCAAGTGTAGAAGCTGAAGATAAAGAGGGAAAACCACCAATCAGTGTCAAGTTTGAGATCCCATACTTCACCACCTCAGGCATCCAGGTATGTCTCACACACACATATACAACAGACTGTGTCAAACAGTATTAGCGAGTTAATCCGCATATGATAAACCTCCTTCCAGCAGTACATAGGTAAAGCTAAAGGAAGACGAAGCTTTATTACAGAGGAGTAAAATATATTAGTACACAGTTTTAATTGACATATTCAGGCATTTATCACAGGATTATGTCCTTCAGAGCCACCTGGGAGCCGACTCAAGCAAACACAGTTTATTTGCACCTGTTGTTTGATTATCATGCAGCGTTATCATGCATGTATTCATAGCTCAATAATCTTGTGGTTCTTAGTTGTCTCTCTGTCATCGTGGATTTAGTGTTTATGTCATGTAGCCCTTGTGCGTCCTCTCCCTCTGCAGAACAGGAATTCAAACAATTCATGTTTGTCCTGTCGTTGGCCACAGGGGGCAGTAGGGCAGCACTGTTAGACTGTAAGACTCTGGGAGAAAATGTCTACTGTAGAACAAGCCAGAAAGTTACTGCTCATCAATTTGAACTTAGTTTTCAGCCTTCCTGTTAATTACAGTGATAGAAAATGTCATTCAAAATTACAGGTAAGTAGATTAATTGGATTTTGATTGTGATTCACATGAGACAGAAGCTAATGTTTTTCTTTCGTGTTTGAATAAAAACTCTTGCTGACCACAGACTTACACAGACGTGCAGCATATACTGTATAATCACAGTTGTCCTGTGATTACATGTGTCGTACCACAGTAACACAAAATTAAGTTTTCCCATGTCTTGATGAGAGGAAACAATGCCATCTCGACAAACTCCATTTGAAAATGTCAACATCGCAGGAAAGCAGTTTTTCACTGATACATTTAAATAGTTAAACCTCCGGTGTACATTAACCGGACCTCATTAGAGCTCTTGCTTTATTGTCTAAAGCAAGAGCTCTTAAGTTGGTGTATTCTCAGATATCAAGATTTTAAAGCAGAAGTTGTAAAATGTAAAAATTCAGCTGCTTTTTCCAGGAACATGGAAGCAGATACCAAAGTTTGTTTCCTAAGTGAACAGGAAGAGTGTTTCTTTAAATAAAACACACTTTAACGCTTATTAGGCACATTTTTAAATTAACTCACTGTAGATTTCATGCAGAAACACATAGATCACACATACTTCACTTTGAAGTTATGTTTATTTCTCAACTTCTGTAGATATGGTCAACCTCTCCACCAACAATCCCTCGAGAATTTTTACATTGTCACTGTAAATAGTCACTTCCTGTGATTATGTGGAGAACTTCTTACACAGTCATTCAAAAATGTGCTAAAGAAGCAGTTACTTTGTCATAGACAGACTTCACAAAGCCAAACGTTGATAATGGTTAATGAAAAAAATATGTATAAATTGTATATTAATACAAATTACACTTTATATGTCTGTTAAAACAAAATAAATAAAGTGCAGCGTTAACCTCTGGAGCAGCCACGGAGCATAATAACTCATATGACCATTTAATTCTGTAGACAAACTTACTTTAGCAGCCAGCATGTTGTTGACAACGTGCTTTTTATAAACTTGATTGATTCTATGTGACTTTCTTGCCTACACACTCTTATTTAGTTCTTAACTTTTTATACTGGCTTCTGCATGACTTTCTGCGTGACATTAAAAGAGGTAATATTTTCCAGCTTTTCCACATTTCCTATCATAGTCAATAAAACTTTATTAAGTTGTAGGGACATGAGGCCCACTCGGAAACAAGGCGCTCAAACCCAATTTAATTGAAATATATGATATTTGTAATTGGGGTGGGTATGGCAGAGTTGCTGCCACTTTCCAAGGTAATTTGGCAGCTGGAAGAAATAATGTGCTTTTCCTTCCTTTCTTCCAATATTTGCCAATCCATAAATGAGCAGATGCTTAAATAAAATAAAGGGTAAGCAATGATAGCATAGGCAAAGCAGGTGTGGACTTCATTTGCATATCCATATCCATGTTTGTCATGTCATTGAAGTTTATGACCAAAAATGTGTCAGTTGTATTTACCCCTAACATCAGATGTTATTTAATTTGAGACAGTGCCACCAAAAATATTTATTAGTGACATATTAATGTGAAAATATCTACTTACCACACATTTTTCATTTTCATTATAATCTGCTTACAAACTATAGAAAAAGCATGTTTCCTGTACACTCTATTCAATGAAATTGATTTTAATAGATTGGAGAACTGTTTAAAATACAACACGTAAAATAGCTTATACACGTGCAACATTTGAAGTGTAATATCCTGTCCTGTGTTTGAAGATCTAGATAACACTTACTCATCTGTGTTTTGGTGCATTAGCAGGTGAGTTTTGGTGATGGATCCTCTTTTTGTGGTTTTCTACAAATCATCACTCCTTGTTACAAAGGAGTGATGTTAAAAGCAAAATATCAACAACAGTTTAACAGAAGAATTCAGTGGCAATATCCTGGTTTTATAAAACAGAAATTTACCATTGTGATTAATGATTAATCATTTAAAACAAAATCATCAGACGTGTTGAGGTGGCTTATTACATCATTCTGTTCAGGAACTTGCCTGTGGAAAAAGTAAAATACAGCTAAAAACTTACAGTATGAGGCTCCACGATAAACGTGCACAATATCAAGAGCATTTTAGTCATTTTAGTCCTTCTGAGCACATTTACCTGTCAAAGTACAGGTAGTGCTCTGCTTGAGAACGTTTCTCAGAGTTTGCACTCACTGTGGTGCACCCGGCATCTCAGAGGCAATGTATTAAGAACCATTTTCCCATAGAACCCTTGTGTCAAGCCTGGAACCTTTTCTTTATTACAGGGTAACAGCAAACTTGGTCTCAGGCTCGAATGCAGCTACTAACACGACTCCCTACGTGTGAGAAGAGGCTGTGAAGTTTAATTAGATACATGTAAATATCAAAGCATGAGAAAGTTCCTCTTAACTCTGCCACTAAGTGTAGGGGAGAACATATGTGAAGTGTGTATAATGCACGTCACTGCACCTTATAAATTTAATTGGAAATGGAGGAACCCAGCACTTTAGCCAAGGGACAGTATGAGCAGAGCTGGAGTAACATTTTCAAATCTGCAGTCTTTAGGTGATGTTGAGAACCCAAACAAGTTGGCAGATGCTTTTCGGGCCATAGCTCCTACCAAAAGCCTGATAAATCCAGACCACACATGTAGTCTGTAGTTACCAAACGAGATACAACAAACATCCTCCTTTCCCCTTCTCATCTTACAAACCATAATGATATTTTGTGGAGGGTGGCTTTTGATGCTGTTTTGCTGACTACGTACTCACGGTCAGGCCGACTGTATGTTTGGCTCCTGGGTTCAGGGAGAAGTGCTGTGCCGGCAAACTCGGTGATCCAGCGTCTTATGTGTTTGTCATCATGTGTCTGGTGGCTACGGCGCTCTCTTGCTCTGACCTCACTGTGTAGTGGAAGGTAATAACAAGGCGGCCACTAGCGAGACCTTAACAGAGTCCGCCGCCACTCGACCCGCAAATTCCTGCCCTGTCTGTCCCCACTTTCAGCTGGGAACTGTCATGGTGGAGACATGGCATGGCGACACCTCCCAGCGAGGGGACCCCTCGCTTAAAATGGATGATTCTCATCTTTAATAATTGTGAGAAGAAGCTTTTTTTAGTGGAAAATTGTGTGAAAGTTACTAGTGCAGAAGAACATTGAAGCATGAACAACATGCCTGTAATTATTTCCCAGTGCACAGGGACAGATGCATACTCCTACCACAAGATGAAATTATATACTACTGAGAAGTAAGTTCTCAGTGTCACTGTGGCTAAATTATGAAACTATTATTCAATTTCATAATTCTAGAAACGTGTAAATGCAACACCAGCATGGACATATTGTGCAGCCACATCGGTTGACAGCTTTTCCCCACCTGACCTGGGGAAAAACAGAATGCAATCATGTTCAGCGATGTTCAGGATGGCAGGGGTATTTTTAGAGTCTCTTCTCGACATTCGACTCTGTAGTAACACTAGTCTGGTGAAATATCGGTTAATGGCTTGTGAAAGTTGTATCTTGATTATGCTGATGTGCATTTTCTCTGGCTTCGAAAAATACAGTTATGTAAATCAACAATGTGTGTCCCTTGAAAGCTGTTCTGTAGCTGCTTCCCTCTTCTCAGTGTGACTCATACTACTGCTTCCTCATCAGAAGCACTACTCTTACTATCATCTCACCACAAGCTTACATGAGTATTGTACTGGAAATCTATCTTTGGAGTATGAAATAGGTGATACCTGTAGTCTTATAGTTTGCTATTTCGACATCAATAACAACTACATTCAACTTTGGTAACAATAAAAACACAAAAAAGACCTGATCTTTCATGTCTGTAGTGATAACAACCACAAAACCCTCATAGTGCCAGCGGAAAAAGTATGTGAACCACCATATTCATAATTTATTTCTTACTGTGACCACAACTGTAATTTTTTTTAATGCATTGCATTGTAGGAGAATTGTGTGCATTGACAGTACACTCAAAACTCAAGCTGTGTTCTATTTAATATCCATACTGATGGTTTTCAATATAGTAAATGCCAGTTTTCTGGTGTGAAAACACTAGATATTGAAGCCCTACTAAAGAAGTACTATGTTATATGGTTATGTTAGTTATTAGTAGTTTAATTTTCTCTTCTGAATACGCTCAAGTTCGCCTCACAGTCCAAAGAGAGGCAGATTAAGTTTACTCTAGGTATGAAAATGCGCTTGCACAGTACAACCCTCTGCACTTCTGCATGGGGGAAAATATTTGGGATTATGTAGTTTTACCATCTAGAAATTCACGTTAAATCAGCCAACAACTTAAAGAACATTGTGTTAGAATTCAGCAACATACATCACTGTCTGCATTATTGCAAAATGTATTGAATAATCTGATGTTGCTCATGTTACATACATACACACACACGTAGATATATATATATACACTCTAATCATGTTAATTTCTGTTTTCCTAACAGGTGCGATACCTGAAGATCATTGAGAAGAGTGGGTATCAGGCCTTGCCGTGGGTACGCTACATAACCCAAAACGGAGGTAGGTTAAGAGGTCACTGGTACTCGCAGAGAGTGCCCATATGTGCAGGTATTAGGCAACAGTTGGGCAATGTAGTGCAATGCGGTGGGAACTAACATTGTACTGATGCAGTTCCATGAAAAAGGGGATACACTGTACTGTAGAACGTGAGGCAATGTGGCAATGTCCTGCAAAATGTGAGAAAGTGAACCTTTTTTGTCGAGCTTTCCCGACCTTACCAAGGTTGCACATGTTGGTCTTTTCACTAATGTTGCCATTAATTGCAAAACATCCTCATCTCATTTCCTTTGTATTCTATTCATTCTGGGTGGAAAGCATCAGCTGCCTCCGTTCGATTTCTCTCCGATTCTGTCGTTCCTTGTCCATTTGATTAAGCCTTGTCCATTTCCTCCTCAGATTACCAGCTCCGGACCCAGTAGGCAGCACTTCAGCCGGCAGCAGGCAGGTGGAAATCAGAGGGGGCGGAGTCGAGACGCTAATGCGCTATCAATGGCAGGTGTCCATTATGAGTCTAGAGGACTGTCAGTATCTACTTTTTGTTCTGTGTTTGCGTTAGTTGATGTTATACTCATTTCTGATCAATGCAATTATTAGATGGAACCATCACTTATCAAGGTTAAAAAGAAGTATTGATTTATGTATGATTTACTACTGTGTGGCTCCTAATGTCAGCGAGGCCGAGGAAAGCAGGAACGATGTTTACATCCAACCAGTGCAGAGCTGTACACAATCTATTACAGTGGGTCAAAATAACTTGACTGCAGATGTTACAATTCTCATTTACTGTTGCTGTAGTCACCTCCACACAGGTCAATAACACACTCACCCGTCAGTCTGAGTATGGTATTTTTTTTTCTTTTTTACATGAAGCTGCTTTGTTCTACCACAATTCCTATTTGTTGATTATCTGTATATATTTGTTCCATGTTAATGCCCTCAGTGTTATTAGTTAGACGACTGTAAATTAATTTCATTTTGTATCACCATCTTCATGTGATGCCATTGAAACATGTCTGAGCAATGCCTTCCTGCTTGGCTGTTGTGCTTTTTATTCATCAATTTAGCCCCTTAGACATGCAGCTTTGCAAAAATCATTAAATGCAGTGAGTTTAAGTTGCACAATAAACATAATACCCGTTGAAAATGCCTGTTTTCCACCTGTTTCCCCTTCTCCCTGTCTGTAACCATGCTATTTTAAATCATTAAATGTCTATTTAGAGAAAACTGTTCCATCGCGCGCTTCCGTCATTTCTTGTGTGATGTCACTGCACAGTGAGCTGTCAGTGTCCTCTGCAGGCACCTGTCCCACAGCCCAGTGAGGAATGCTGAATGGAGGGGAAAACTGCAGCGAGACGCCAAGGAGGGGGGTTTCCTGTGTCAGGCGTGTGGTTGTAACTAACCCTGGACGGTTCTTTCCACTCCATCCTGGAGGTCTTTTCAAACAGTGCGGCTCTTAATACCCGGCACCTATAATGTCATAGACAACTGAGATCCAGCCCTCCGTAAACATGCAGGAGATCTGGGAAGGATGTGACTCAAGCTGCGGTCAGCGGTCGCAGCCGTGCTAGAGAGAAACGGAGGATGGACTAAGACAGACTACCTATTGTTCACGTCAAGTCAGACTGCAGTGGTCCTACATGAGGTCATTGCTTAACCTTGTCTTGTATCGGTACTGCGATGCTCTCAATTCATGTGAGTCACTGTAAGCAGGTGAGTGAATCCATGTAACTGAAACCTGAGAGACAAATATGTACTTATTACTCATAACACGTTAGACTTGGAATTTAATGATATTGTTCTTGGAGGCACCTGTTTATGTCAAAACACCTACACAGCAACTGTACCCAGCCAGAAAACCATGTTTTTCCAGCCCCCAGTGTTCAGTCATCAAGACCAAGTTAACTGTTAACCTGCCTGCGTCCAAAACATTAAAGTCACACTGTCATCCTAAATTGTGTCTTTCATCAACCAGATTTGTTTTCTTTAGCTGCTCATGAACGTACCTCAGATAACATCATACATGTTTTGAAAAACTCAATTTCAAGCTGCATTTTCGTTTCATTCCTGAGACAGCATGACTGAGGAAACATGCTGCTTAATCCCGCTGTATCTGAAAAAACCTAATTTATCTATAATGTCATGTTTTTACTATCTTTTTTTTCCTCTTCTTGGGACTTTATACAGATGTTTTAATCTTTCTCTGATCAAATACCCGTATTAAATGTGCAGTTTGCATGTGAATACATGTCGTATCCAGCAGTGATCTGAATGGCAGGTACAAGGCTGGTAATAACGCCTACTCAGACCGGATTACATTTGTCTCATCTACTTCGACCTCTGGAAATGTCTTGGGGTTAGGAGGGATCTGACTCAGGATCCCTTCCTTTTTACGGCCCTGTCTTTTCATACCTTCTACAAGTAAAATAATAATTTAAATTCCCTGAAACACAGCTGTTGGTAGTGGTCACTGAGTGGGAAACGGTGTCTGTGATACTTGGTGGAGCGTGGGAATATAGTATTTGGCACATGATGAGAAGATTGCATTCATGAAGCACATGGAGCCTCTGAGGACTCAGAGGTGAGATCTGACATACCTCCTGTTGCAAGACTGCTTACAGAAAGCCTGTTGCAGCACATCATGAGTATCAACTCTTGTGTTCACAAATATTTAACTCTTAACTAAGATTAACCACAGGATGAGTCGGGTCGATACAGTATGTTCCAAAGATGCAACTTCCTCATTTATGTTAAAAATCTGTCATTTCCCAAAATTTTGAAATGATTATTAAAATGTTTTGCTCAAGTAAAAATAGTATAGTATTTCTTAGTATGGTATAAAGTATTAAAAGTAAAAGGAGCAGAATGGTTGCCGTCAGCAGTTTTTATTGTTGTACCTGGTAGAAACTGACCTTATTTAACCTACATAATATACAATAATTTAACCTCTAGCAACGCAGCAACTCTAAAGGGTAATTCTTTAATAGGCAGTGTAAGCATAGAAATACTGAAAGTACTCAAGCACTGTGGAAACTAATTGACAAACTTTAAAATGAAAAGGAAATGTGAGTAAATAAAATTATACATGAACTGTTTAGGAAAACATAATGATGTTAAAGCACTTTCTAAAGACTAAAAAATGTACATTTTAATTACATACATTGAATGATTATATAAATTATGATTGATGAAATGTCGCCCAGTTACTTTTTTTGCACGAAGATAAAGGTTACACAACTGCGTCATTTTAGCTTTGATCACTTCCTGAACAGAATACCTGCACTTTCTCATGCCTACAGTGACAGGTGAATAGAGCAGAAGTCTCACCTTTACCCTCAGGTGATCATGCGGTTGCCATGTCAACGTTACCCTGTTGTCACTCATTTTATAACTTCACAGTAGTGAGTTGCAATGGAAAATAACTATGGTTACTTAACAGCGTGGTGAAGCAACAGCTAGTTGTCCGACAGCGTGGCAGTGTCAACTTCAAACACAGGTGTGCCACGAGGAACCCCGTGTTTATCCACACACGGAACCCTGGTGCCTAGCAACCAAGGGAAATCCTCTGGTGTCGCATCAGGACTCTGATCCCTACGTGACGTCAAGGCAGGTCGTTCCCTTCACAGGCACGCACAGTGCCCCATAATCATCTTTAGAGCTTCACCCTCATTGTGAAATGCAAATAGTTGAATCACTTTGACACAGTAACTTCAGAAAAGGTATTTTATTTTAAGTAACGCCGCAGAATGTGAGGGACTTCCTCCCACAGAAACCTGAAATAGTTGTTACGCTGGTTGAAAAGCACCAGGAGCTCAGTGTGTGGTCCGGGCTGGCTGAGGGTATTCCTCAAGTGGGGGAACATTTCCATCCTCTAGTGTAGACTTTAGAACAATATTGCTTTAAAGAGCCTATAGTTGAGTGTTCAGCCGTACTGGCCTTGAGACACTGCAGTAATCTCTCAGTGTCTCCAGCCCACACATCGCTGACAGATAAGTGTGCTGAGAAAGCCGAGCGCAGTACGTGACGACTCATACCTCCCTATTTCAGCCTAAACATTGGGTCAATTACTCCTAGTGTCAGTGGGTCAAAGTGCACATCCGGGTAAATATTTGGCACTAATGCTATATTTACTTCCCATAAAAAAAGATTTCGTTAACAAGTGATTTGCTGTGTCTCTGCTTTGGAAACTGACTCATCAGCAGTGGAGTCCAAAGTCTGAAAGATCAGCAAGTACAGCGGAGCACGTACGACTGTACTCATCTCATAATGCACAGACCATATGATTATGGACTCCTAGAGCACCCAACCTGTGGGTCCGGCCCCTGAGAATAGTGGGTGGTCCCAAAATACATCCCCCTTAATATATCTGAGGACCACCCTAGAAAGTAAGGTCCCAAAATATATCATAGACTAAAGAGATGAGAATGAAAGAATGTTACAGAAAATAGTCGATTTTTCCAATTATTTCAAATGTGTGTTTTTTGTACTGTAAACTTTCCACTCTTCAGGTTTCTAACAAGAATCGAGCCACACAAGCAGCTTTGAGAGACTGTTTGTCTCCACACTGGTGCTGTAGGGTAAATTCCAACTTCACAATGACAATGGCATGCTGACATTTAGCAGGTTAATGAATTCTGCATTCACATTTCATTCTGATTTAAATGGCGATTAGCCAAACCAGAAAAAAGATCTTCACACCCTGGGAAAGTCTGTCAGCAAACAGATCTGCGTGAAACATATCCAAGAACAACAGGAAGCGTGGACAAGGCAATAAAACCAACACTAGAAACAATCAAAGCAAAAGTGACTCATTTGGCAAATTTAAAAGGTCAAACTACGGGTTTATTACTACCAGCACTGATACCCCATCAATCTGTCAAGACTTGAAAGCAACATTGCCAAACAGTGATGCCAAAGCCATTAGGCACTTGACCTTTAATCAAAGTATTGGAAATCTATGAGCTCCAAAGATATTGCGATATGTTGTGAGGTGACCACGATGACACATGATGACTTTCAAGACAGACCAGCATTTCCATCTCTGGACTAACGCAAATCCAAAAGAAAACTATTCTCAACTTATGTCACAAACTATGCTGAGAGGTCACAAGGAGATATTATTTAATTACAGCGAGTCACAAACTAAAACACTGCACTGGCTCTAAAGAGCCCACTGTCACATACTTTGGTGAGGAAATCTTTTATTAAGCACAATGTCTATTCACAACTATTTATAGGTACGTTTAGACACCGTAACCACAGACAGTAGTCACATACAATATGTACAGAGTCCGGTCAGTGACAATTACTGGAAGTCTGACTTCATTCTTTTCACTGTCAGAGTTATGCTGCTTGTTTCCCTGGTATCCAAGATGAAAACGCCACGCACCTCTCAGTGTCACAGGAGCCTTGTTGTCATTGTCATTCAGCACATGTGTCATCCATTTACTCATATTCAAACTGAAAGTATGGCTTTCTAAATAAGGTTCTTCTTCAGAGCGCTTTTTTTACCCATTTGTCTTGTTTGCTGAGGAGTTACAGCGACATCACATGTTCTGTCTAAATCTAAAGGCTGGTCTGAATAATGTTTTTCTTTCACAACCGTCGTGCGATGGCACTGGTTATGAAAAGTAAACAACCCCCCCAAAACAAATATAGATGTTTCCAGATTTCATGAGAAGGAAGTCGCCTTGTAAAAAAAAAAAAAAAAGCCTTCTATTATCAAATACATAGAATAAGGATAAGAAAACTTCATTCACGCAGCACTGGGTGTAATTTATGTCTTATTAAAGAAAAGGGAAGTCTGTCGTTCTTTTCTGTCTCTGAACAAAAGTGTCAAAATAAACGTTGCTCGAGGCAGCACTGATTGAGAAGTCTTTTCTTATAGCACAATGGAGAGTAAAACCCTTGTCTGTCTTTTTTTGAGAATGCACAGGACACCTGGCTGTTAGATGTAAGTTCAAAGGCTCGTAGGAGCTTTCAATTACCTTCTGTTCTTGTATTATATTCAGATAAAGACAGACAAGTGCACTGGGAAACATGGAGACACCTTGCACTCTGCATAATGACAATTTCAGATCTTCAGCAGTGCCACAGTGGATAAACCGCTGCTTTAAATTACAATTTTAAGTAGCTACAAGCCCAACATCTGGATATTATCTGAGCAGTAACAGCTGTAATAAACATTGACGCACTCGTCACAAACCCCCTAATTCACTTTGATTGTCCACCAGAGCGCCTTTTGGTTTCACTCGCTGCTACTGAAAATATTTGTGTTTTCCCTTCTCTCGCCTGTCTGGACATTTGATAGGCCTTGGATGGTGTCCGACATACTTTCTGCTGTCTTAATGTTGGCCCGATGCACCAAATGATATTTTAGCACAAGTGCATGGCAACAGCAAAACAAAGAGGCACAAGATGGATTCTTTGGCCGACCACTTTTTGAATTACTGATCATGTAAAAACCCACTGTGGCTCCCAGATTGCAAACATCAGTCCTTGGAGCCTGCATTCAAACCAGTCCTCTAAATAGGCTTGTCTATTTCTGTTGGGCTGCGGGGGGAAACATGTGTTTGACATCAGTGTCACCCGCCAGACATTTTGCAGCGGGGCTTCATTGTCCCCTCACGGCAACATGCCTTAGGTTATTGGTTGACAAAGGCTCAATCCTGAGACTAAAGCTAATCACAATCAAATCAATGCGCTCACGTTTGAGGACAGCTCTGCCAGCTGAGGTCGAGTGGTTTTTGGATCCAACAGCATGTCTCATTTTGAATCTGTTTGGGTTGCCGTTTATACTAGCCGTGGATAGACAGCAATAAAGTAAACAAAGACACAAAGTACAGTGTGTCCCGCGCCACAACAAACTCTCCAAGACTATCAAATCATGTACGACATGTTCAACATCAAAGGGCACAGTCATGAGCAGCTATAAATCAGTGAGTTACTCAGAAACCTGATGCGCGGTGACAGCTCGAGCAGGCGAAAGTGAACAAGCAGTTTTGTTCTGCCATAACGACTGCTGCTGCTGCCGCGAAGCTCATAATCAAAACAGTCGAGAGGAAAAATTGCTTCAGCTGCGCTGCTGATGACCCAGTGGAAAAATGCTTAGTAGCTCACAGGTGCGAAAATGCAACAGCAAATACGTGTCTTTCAGCTACTGAAGGGAATAAAGTCACACGAGTTGTTGTTATGACATGTTTTCAAATGACATTATAATTCAGTCCATGCAGGAGAAGTCAGAGACTCTGTTTGCTGATTACATGAAGAAGTATAAAAAGACTTTCACTGCAAGTGAAGTTTTCTTTTCAGTTTTTTTGTATGAAATACTAAACCCTAAACTTCATTCTAACCAAACCCTATTCGTTTTGTTTTTTTTTTATTTTGCTATAGTTCCCTATATATAACCCAAGCATCCGCTGTTGTTTAAACTTGTTGTCCGTGTTTGACTTTGAAAAGAAGCCTCACCACATTACATGAACATGGACATTTGTGGTGCTGCCTGACACACAATACTTTTGTGGTAAAGGAGCAAAATCTTCACATTGTTCTTGTCCATAACACAATATCTTCTTTTTGCAGTATCATGACATTGTGTGACCCTGAACTAAATGTCAGTACAAAGCAATATATGTTGCTGAAAAAGAGCCGCCCTACAACTAATCTTGAAGCAGAAACTCTCCTGTTAAAGCAGGTAGCACCCTCATGAACCCAAGCCGTTAATGTCTCCCTGTCCCAGAAGGACCTTGTGTATTTACCCAATCAGCTCATGGAGAAGAGGAGGAATGAAAGGCCTGTGTGACACCAGCTCGCTCACTCTATAATTTCCGTCCCCATTTTCCACCAAGACCACTCAATCTTACAGCCATATGGCGGTTTGCTGCCATAACCATTCACAGCTGAGTAAAAATAAACCTTTGGATGCATCCTTGGGACAGGGGTTTGAAGACGTATTCAGTAAGACTTGTGCCTGACTTTGTGCTGGTTACGATAACCTACTGTGATTCATCCTATCTGCAGATGATTCCCCTCATATAATTTGCAACAAGACTATGGTCAGGGTATACAATATCATTCAGTTCAAATTCGAGGGTGAGGCAAAAATAGAAATTCAACCACATGAAGAAGCTCAGACCAGAAATAGCTTGTTTGATGGGTATATGTTTCAGTGGTGCAATGATGGGGTCTCTCCAGTGAGCTTTAAAGGCTCCCCCTCATTTATGATTTGGGGTAGGGTGGGTGCACACGTGGTTAGCTTAGTGCGTGCTTCTGCATGAGAGGCTGAAAGTTTAAGAATTCCAGCATCCCGCAGCTTTTCGATTCAAACATCTTATAATGTAAATTACGCACATCTGCACTCCCAAGATCAACACACATGTTGGAAATGCCACTTATTGTTCGTCTTAGACATGATTCATTAGATTAGCTGATGGTCTTTCTTCAGCATTTCAACAAACACAGAATGTCTTCATATCACAGTCGGATGTAGTAACTAGTGTACATATCGGAGGTGTGGCTGCCGCCTACTGACTCCAATGCTGATTAACCTGTAAATGTGGTGTGAGGTGTGCAGACGGGGAGACAGCCTTCGCCCACCTCTAAGCAGTTAAGAGATTTCTGTCTCTATAATTATAGCTTTTGATTTATGGCCTTCTAGGTATTGTAACAGTTTGTATTTCACAATGGAAAAACACTGTTGGCACTTGTGTTCATTGCCAGCTTGAATGTTTTAGTTCTTGCAGGACGTTGATGCACTTAAACTCTTTGCGTATGAGTACTCAAAAGACTTAAATTCATTTAGATTAGATCAATAAATCCCTGTAAGTTTTTGGCCTATTGGGCTAAAACCAATGTAGCTCCAGGTCTGGTAATTCACCAATTTAGTGCAGACTGACATGTCACAATTACTGGATGGATTACTATAAAATCTTGTACAAACATACATGTTGCACAGATGATTAGTCCCTTTGACTTTAATGACTTGTCTTCTTGCATCACCGTGAAGATTCACATTTGTGGTTTTGTGTGGAACTAAACTGGATGAGTTGTCATGAGATGTGGTACTCAAATCCTCACCGATGTCTCCTTCAGGATGAACTGTAATAACTTTGTAGATCTCTTTACTTCCATATACCTCCAGCATTGTGTAATTTTCTTTTTTTTTTATTTGTATAATACTTGGGTTGTGAAAAAAAAAATCTGCATAACTTTTGCCAAACGTTGGCGTGTTCTCACGCTAAATAAAGATGATGAGCAAAGTACATTTAACTTACTTAACATTAACAGATTGCACCATTATCATTATCAGCAGCCTCACAGAGTTACTAGCATGGCTCTGAACTCTTGTCTTGTTTCATCACAGTTGTGACTTTTGTAATTCCTAATTTCAATAACAAGAAAATTACTGCAACAAACAGCAAAGGGTTTTTAAATTAAACAAAAGATAAAGAAAGGGGGGATTCAACTATTTATAGTGTGTTTCAAAATTGAATTTCAATTTCAAATGCACTAAAAGTGACCCCCAAGAGATACCTACCATATTATAATAATATCCGAGAATATCTTTTCCGCTCAGGTTAAGCGACCTGTGGACTCTCAGAAGGATCTGAAAGGTTTCAGCTGCCACCTGTGAGCTCAACAAGCTGATGAAGTTGTGCTGTGATCACTTGCTGAACAATAACAGTACAGGGAGCACATTACAGATGCAAATTAATCTGATGCCCAAAGGAGACCAAAAGGCACTCAAGTGAAGAATGAAGTCTGGATGAAAGACTGTGGCTTCAAGTGTGTGAAGAGGAAATATTAGCAAAATAATATTTCTACAGCATGGGAATTTTTCACATCTATTCCTGTTTAAAGCACATCATAATAGGATGTGCTTCCTCATACCTTTGTGCTTAAGTTATTGTTTTCACAACAGTACTCCAGGGATCCTTCTCCCAAAATGGGACAGGCATGAGAATTGTGAGCAAATAATTTACTGATATGCAAATCGTCAGCCCAAAACTGAACAGGACACATTGTAGAGTCACAGCTTGGGACGGCACCCAGGAAATCCTTCAGTTTCATAGAGAATACATGAGATCTCACTTTGAATATGTGAGGAACTGTTCTTTGTGACGAAAAAGACTTTTAAGTTTAAATGCAATAACCTTTTTATTATTATAGAAGACACATTATTTATTATTTATTATCTACTAATCAGACGCTGTGTGGCTGCCAACATTATAGTTTTAAAACTTCCAGGCACTGGTTTCTATACGACAATTTAAAATGTAAAAACTGGCATAGGGCATTCATTATAATCGACATATGACTGGCATCAAGTTTTCAAAGATGCATTGTTGCCATATCAGAGTGCAGCTGTGAGCATGGACCAACTTTTATGATGCACTCAGAAGAGAACAATGCCTGTTGTGAAAACGATAATGCAAATGTAGTCTTTTGTTGCACAAATGCTTTGCTAAATGCTAAAGAGTTCCCCAAACAGTCCTCGCTCACTGCTTCATCAACATGTGAAGTGATACACTCATTACTACAATGACTTTATTAATTATTTTTTTACGTGTTTTTGTCCATTTTCGCAACATGATACTGCTGTAAGGTCGGACATCATTCACTGCACAGTTTGTATTCAGTGGTTTCGGTGCTTACGTGTATTTGTGAGTGGAGGTGGGTCTGAATCTATAAATGGCGTGTAAAATTCATGGCATTACCAGAAGAACCAAACAGGAAATTGAGGTGTTTGAGCAACAGCTGCTTAATTTCGATGATGAATGTAGATCTACATCTGCCTGCGGGACGACTGCCATTTCCGTGACACAGTGTAAAATGTTTGAAGATTAAGGGGGAATTCTTCACCTGCCCCCTTTTTTCCCTTTCTCTGTTCACCCGACACATAAAAGGTTCAATATCTCTATCTCGTTCTACCTTTCTTGTCCTCATACACTCCTGACAGGACAGGTGAAGAGAGGTGAAGAGCAACAAGAGGCGATTGCATCCCTCAGGCTCCAGAGCCTCTCTCCTTTGATGGTACCTCACTAAACCCACCCCCCTTAAAAAAAAGACCTTCACAGCGAACTCCCTGAATTCAGGCTGCACTAATCTCTGTGATCTTTATCTCCACACATAAAAAACAACCTGTGTGTGTCTCAAAGTTCATCAAGATTCAAGAAAATCACTTGAATTACAGTCAATCTTTCTTTCAGTTTCAGTCCACAGCTCAACTCTGCCACCTGTTTGCATGCTGCTCGGACTCCACTTTCCAAAGGAGGCTGAGGGTGAGCCAGAGTTCGCCATTTGTGTCAGACTCGTAGCTTTTAAACAGATGCTGGACCCGCTGTAGCCAAACCACCCTCACTTTTAGTGTTGACCCATGTGGTAATTCTATTTAGCTTCTTACAGACCCCATTAAATTTACCCAAATGACTTGAGCCAAATATATCAAGCAATTTCAGTTTATATAGAGACGACTTTAGTGAGGCACTTTTAGTTCTACCAGCGTGCACAGGTGGTTTAAAGGAATCCTCCAAGTGATATTTTTTGAAAATGATTTAAAATTCAGGGAAGTTTAACATCACTCCCACAGGAGATGTGTTAAAGTGTTTGAGTTATATTGTTAGACGCTTGTGTGGGAAAGTGTTCAAGCATGTGTTCCCTCAGAATGAAACCAGTGTATGAATTGTTGCTTTATAATGTGAAGCACCCGCTGCCTCTGCGACTGACAGAGGGAGTGGATGGCAGAGCGAGGGATACATTCGAGCCTTGGTAGAAGACTAGTGGAGCAGTAGGCGGGTTGGAGAGGAAGAAATTAGTCAAATGTGTTGATTGTCCATGTCTAATTTAGCAGAACATCCCATAAAGTCATCTGCACTGCCTCCTAATCATCTATTACCCTCCTACATTCACAACAACAAGAAAATCTCATTTCCCTCTGCGGATAGTTAGCTGCAATGGTTTTATAATAGCTTACACTTTGACATGTCCTCTTGTATTTTATAGGAAGAAGGAAAAATAATAACAGCAACATTCCTGAGGGGCTGTAATTTTCTTCCGGCGGGTAAAAGTTGTCCATTATGGTCAGGGTCAAGGAACACATGCAACCCCGTCATCAGGGCTGCGTGGTCGGCCACATCAGAGAGGCCCGTCACGACCAGTGGAAAGGCCCTGTCTGTTAGCACAACACACAGCCAATCACCAGCCAGAGGCCCCAGCGCCTCAGTACATTTGCCCCCCTAACCACGCCACGCTCTAATTTAAGCACACATATTCCATTGAAATTACAGCATACATACCCACCCTTCCCTGCAATTTACATGATTTGCACGCTGATGGGGTGAACAACAATGCTGATATAGTGGATTCCGAGGAGGTTTCTTTTTCTTTGTTTTGAGCAGGTCAGCTGCAGCAATCAAGAGCTCAGAGGCAGCCGTGACACGAAATAAGAGGACTCATTCAGTCATCAGCGGCACTATCGCACAGTAATCAATCAGTGACCCATAAACGCGTAAAAGTCATTCACTGAGTTAATTTGCCGTTATCAGATGGCACACGAGATCTTCTCCTGGACACGTTTTATGAACGGGCAGCTAGAACTGAGACGTGTTTGCCAAAACTCACACCACATCTGCTCGTAAACTTACTGCATCCAGATGTGCAACGAAAACAAAAGTAAAGTGTTTAACGAGACTGTTTTCATTTTTCAAGTGCCTGGTGCATGTACTGTATGTGTGTGTGTGTGTGTGTGTGTGTGTGAGGATGTTTGAGAGTATTTTAGATGCTAGAATAACGACATTAATCCCAATCCTACAAGCAACAGCAATATGGTTGTTGTAAGTTTAACATTTAAACATTAAAAAAGTCTTCCTGATGTGTGTCCTATGTGAATTGTCTCATTATGCCGTGATGTAAAGCCAAAGACAACGCTGCACATTTTGAACGATGGAGGTAGTAACGACCTAAACAGGGTAAAAACAGACAGTGAGAGCCAGATGAGGCTTAATTTATGCCAGAAATTGTGCTCACAGATCTCTCTAATGAGCAATGTCAAAACACAACACACCCAAGCAGCAAAGTGTGAGTATCTGCAGGTGGGACAGACTGTCAATCACAAAGGGAAAATACTGCTCATCGTGGGTTTTGGTCATGCAAGAGTACATATATTTTATCACAAGTATGAGTGTGTTGGCTTGTGTGGGACGTTGCTTGGCTGCATCAACACTGCAATTCACGATGGAATTTTACAGGTGCTGTGGGAATGCGAGGCTCCTCACTACAAAACAACTTATCCACACACCTACACATTCTCCAACCTTCGCGGCTGTTGTTGGACCTGAAGTTATTCTGTTTATCTGCCTCTGAGGCGTTGACAGTGAACACCATCGGGATCTCACAAGGGTTGTCTGAGTATGTAATAGGTGCAACGAAAGACATGAAGACAATGTAACACGCACACCTCACCTGGGAATGCCTTGAGAAAAACACACACCGCTGGACGCTCGGTGCATGCCGGGATAAACGCTGACAGTGATGAGTCACTGCAGCAAGCTGGGAACTTGCAAGGTGCATGTGTTGTGGTGTCTTGGTATTCTGACTATTCAGACAATCAGACCCAGACTTGGTTGATGGCGTTTGACTTTATTTTTAGAAGGCTTGTCTGTTGTCATTTTGGTTTGTTTACTTTAGGTGTTGCGTGCACTTCTGAGAAGTGGATTCCATGAAGTGTGTGTTTTTACTTGGCCTCTGATGCAAGTCAACGGCTGTGTACAAGCAGCTGGCAGGTATCCGATGCAGGGGTGTATTTACGTAAATCCGGCACCACCACTTCCTAACCAGGGCTGCTTAGATGAATACTCTCTCATGGGATTAAAAAAAAATATATAATGATACAGGTGTGTTAATGTCCTTAATAAATAGCAAAAAACAATTACAAAGCAGTGGCACGCTAATCTGGTGCTGCCATACCTGAGTCACTTGTCATCAAATTGCAACTGAGTGTATGAAAGCCGGTTTGCAAACAACCAGATATATTGAAAGCTTATAGGTGTGGATAAAGTCATTAAAACTGCTAAAGTAATGGATAAACACTTAGCTACAAGCAATAAATAAACAACTGGAATTGCTAAAGTAGTTACCACGAGGAGATACAGAGAAGTGATGGGCTAGATAAAGAATAAATGTTCGACATTGTTTGGTAAAAACAACTATTAAAATGAACTAAACTAAATGAAGAAACAGCTGACATAAATTGCTAACAAATAATACACTATTCAAATAGTCATGGTTGATGGTTGAAATGCACAGCTTGCTGCAAATCTTGTGAGTTGTTATGTAGACGATTACTTATCTGACTGTGGGGCACGTCAGACTGAAATGGATGGGAACACCAAACCAGACAATGCTTCATGACAGAATTGTTTTAATCCCCGGGTAGATGTTTTTACTTTGGACTGATTTCAATGTGTCAAAAAGGTTTATGAATGATGAAACCTGGCTTCCGTTCAATGTAAGTGCATCAGTCGTGAATGTCACGTTTACAGTTCAAGGCCGGCTTTGTTCAACAGCGATGTGGTTCATTCATTTACTCAGGTGTGTTGAAGGCCCCACAATACCATGCTATCACACAGTAAGTGCTTTTCAATAGGAATTTGTTCATTGTCACATAAGATGGAGAGCCAAGGGGGCCTTGGCATTTGAAAAGGCCATATTTGAGGGCCTCCTCTGTGAGTGTTTACCTTCAAGGACAAATGAAGCCATTGAGTGCCTGCAAGCTGTGAATGAGCTCCTTCTGCACACACAGGCTTTTTGAATGCACATCAAAACAACCTCAGCAAACCCAGGAACACATTCCTCCGGCATTTAATGTGAGGGCAAATAGGCAACCACTTCAATAAAATACCTCTCGGATGGAATTGCATAAGTCAGAAAAGCAAGCGCTGGCCAGGCCGGGGTGAAGCTCAGCACCAACGGATGAAGGTTTACCTGTTTTTAAGGACTGTTACAGAGAGGGGATTTATCGTGTTGACAGATTTACCATGGACGTGCATGCAACTTAGCACAAAAATGTGACTGAGCTACTGCTGAGGCTGGCTCTACGTATCAAGATGCTGGATGGTGTCACCCCCAAGGAGGATTCATTCATCAGATCTGTGTAACATACAGAGAAGAAGAAGAAGAAGAAGAAGAAGAAGAAGAAGAAGAAGAAGAAGAAGAAGGAACTCGTCTGCCACGTCTATTTATACATGTCGTCTTTTTTGAGGTCGAAAAAACAATAACAAGTTGAGCCTTGTGAAGGCCATCCTATTTTAATTATATTGTACCAAAGCTCCCCCGCCCCATCTCCCTCCTCTTTCCGCAACCCCTTCCCTTCACAAACACACACAAAAAGGCATCACATTACACTCCAACATCCCAGCTCCCCGCGCCATATAATTATACAATCGGCAGAAAACATTTATTTTTAGGGTCCGTAAATGTTTGGCTTCTGCTTGTGTGCATGAGGCTGAGAGAACCGGCGGGGGTATTTCACCATAAATTTTTTAACAGCTCGAGTTTCATTGTCCAGTTTGAGGATTTTATGATGTGTAGGCGTTGATTTGAGTTGAAAGCGTTTAAGCATCCAAGAAAATACTTGGAACAGACGAGAGTTCTCAGTATAACAGGTGTAACTAGTTAAAGCTCCTGTACAGTGGGTGGATGTTTTAAAGTGACTCTACTTCATTATTAAATTCTTTGGCATTAAAGGGGCATAATACAGTTTGCTGTCTATAGTAGAATTTATAATATGTACTGTAATACATGTATAATTTTCATACAAGGAACAACAACTGAAGCAACATTATATTATTGTGCCCTGTCACAGTTTTTCAACTTTTACTTTCTGAGTCATAAATGTGTTGCAACATTGGTAGCATTGGTGATTGTCTACCCAGAAAAACCCAAGAAAAAAGGAACATAATGAAATGGATCATTGTGTCATGAAATAATAATATCATATAATAACATACTTTATTATATTAGATTTCTTTTGATATCAATTTCCCTTAATATCTACTGTCAAGTAGCATTTTTCTGCCATTTTAATGGAGCCAGTGAGAGATTTGAAAACCAGAAGTCACTTCCTTCATCTAGGAAATTAGTCAGTGGGATAGGTTGATATCAATCAAAGCCATAAAGATATAATATCTAATGGGCAGTTTGTGCTGTCGGAAAAGTAAAATCTTAGTCATTGGATCTGTAACCTCTGTTTGAGTATGGCACATTTTTACATGAGTGTGGTGGATGGTAGGAAGGTTTTTAGATTTTAGTTCATCCCTCCTATAACCAAAACTGTGCATTAGCCAAATCATGCCACAATAACAAAAAGAGGTGAGGTCTTTGTTATTTTTTTATTGAATTATCAGGCTTCTGTAGAAAATAGATACACTGATGGATTTAATACTTTTTAATAATTTGGTTTCCATTTCTGCCTGTTGACCAGATCCATGCGACGGCTTTGCAGTGAACGCCTGTGGCAGAACTTTCTGTGCTGTTTAACAGTCGTGTGAGTAAGTGAGAGAAACTTTATATAGTGATAATAAGAACAAGACTGCGCACAGTTCGTCCTATTATTTGTTACTCATCAAAAGTTCATTGAGGTATTTTAATGTCAAACATCACAAAGAGAAAGAAATAATTGCTGCTGCTATGTGCCGCGACTTGTCTCTCCAACGATTTGCTGTCTGTCATAAACCTTCTGACTGTAGACATGTCTTTTTGGCTCTGCTCACTTCACATCTCATTGTTCGAGGTACAGTAAGGCCCGGCACTATGATCACAACGCCAGGGTTCGGCTACTAGCACATGTTTTATCTGCGAGGTTCGTGTGACCTGCAGGGCTGCAGCCAGTCTACGCGCCGCTTTTATTTTCCAAGCTGCACAATCACCCAAGGAGGACTGTTTGTAGAAGTTGGGGCCTTATCTCAGATATAGAATAAATAAAACATTCGCTAAAGAAGTTATTGAATCTGGTGATGGGCCAGGTTTTAATCTAATCTACAGCGGGAGGAGACTGAATCCGTGCCAACAGAAAAGTGAGCTGTAGGCCTCTTCGTGACGTTTGTCTTATCTAATGGTGCCTATAGGTGTCTGATTGTCACAGAGACTTAGTGGACCACATTCAAGTTATGTTTTCATTAAAATTTTATGTCCATTAAGTTAAATCTCAGTACACATACAATCTAGAAAAGCAACATTAATGCTGTTCTCTCGATTACATATTTAACAAATACAAAATAAAAAGGGGAAAGGATCAAGCTTGATGTGTTGGACAGAGTTTCCTTCCCCATGAGCCAAAATCCCATCTTTGCCAAATTCTGTTATCTGTGGTGAATGTAGATTGACGGGGGACAGTAACCGCCACACCCTTGGCTGCGGTTGGAGTGACTCACACACAAAAAATCAAGCACAGTACAAGATTTTCACACATTGTTAGTTACACAAAAGCATCCAGACAATTCCAGAGATACAAAAGATTTACTGCTGTTCCTCTCAACTAATGACCTGTCAGAAAACCTCTCTGCAGCTTTTTTATATAACATAATGTCTTATAAACCTGTATCGGTCAAAACATATTACCCTCTTTATCTTTTAGTGGTACCTAGCCAGGCCGATAGTTCTGGTTTTATTTTACACAGCTTTTCTTCTGAAGAAATATGAATTTAGTTCTACAGTAATTCGTGATAACGTGATAACCTCATCCATTGGCCACTTGCTGTTGGTTCCTTCATGAAGAATCTGCAGACTTAGGAAGAAACTCAACCTGGTCAAGTTAACTCACCAATCTAACTCCAACAGTACCATAATATCCGGTTGGGTATTGCAGGTTGAGTACAGTAAAACAGCCTGGATGTTAATCAGTGCTAATCAAAGGAAGCTGCTGCTGGATGAGGTGAAGCAAGCTCTTCCTCGTTTTGGGTTCAGCAGGATGTTAATCAGCCTCAGACATCAAACAACTCATGTGCCAAGAAGTCCTTTTTGGAAATTCCTCCTACGAAGACAGTCACACATTAGGTGGGTTTCCAACCATCAGTTTTCATCTACATTTTTAATTGGGACATTCATATGGTTTACTGTGTGCTCTTACAGTGTTGTTCCAATACAGGAGTTTACCTGTATACAATAATTAGAGTTTATTCAGTGGTTTTTCTAACTAAAGCCCTGTTCCACATGAAAACACACGTTTTATATTGCCCTGAAGTTTTTGTTTCTAACAATACAAATGAGATGGACTTCTATTGTCATTCTTGATTAGTCTGGAGACAGAGGAACCTCAGGGCTACAGCTTTGTTACCTGCACTTAGTGTTTAATGTTGATAGGAGAAGGAGGGGGTTCACTTCAGCCAAGATGCTATCAGATGACGGAGTATTTACCTCTATTGGTGTTTTCTGTAATTAAAGAGTTTGCCTTTACTAAAAGCTGTGACCACTAATCACTTCAACAACTGTTGTCCTCCAGTGGCCTTTGATGGTCTCATGGAGCCACGTCTCCTTTGGCTAAATTCTGTACATACGTATCATAACCTCTGACACAGTAGTAATCAGGACTGAAAATCAACCCAGTTTCACAGCTTTCAGATAAGTAAGCTTTTTCTTTATTTAGATTGTTTCTCTGCTGCCGTAATTACACGATGATCCGATCAGCCGACTCACTTTAATGTTTGGAATAGCATCGCATCTTTGAAATGTGACACCGGCGCACAAAATCTGCAGCCTACAGGAACACCATGCCTAAAGGAAACCACTGAGAAGCCTTGACTGTGTTAAGCTGGACAGCTTATCTACAACACATCTCGAGGGCTGCTTAAAAAGTCCGCAATTATGGGTTGTCACAAAGAGAGAGATGATGAGTTAAGCTGGGCTGCTGGAACGTCACCAGCGTTTTTTTTAAAAGATTCCAATTTACATCAAACATGATGCGAATTCCATAACTGAGGAATGATGTTTTGTTTGGTTGGTTTTTTTCCACTTTAAGACAATTTTAAACAAAAGGGATGAAGGAATAAACTCAACACCTTCTAATGTTGTTAACAGAAAACTATAATCGTGACTAGAAGCAAATAAATGTCCGTGTTTCACCTTTTAATTTTCACTTTTCAAACTTTCAAATGAGAACTACCTCCTACGAGTCACACAAGCTTGTTGTTAATTTGTTGGACGTTTACTGAAAGGTGACTCAGTATCGCTGTGAGTCTACTCCTTCTATTGTCAGCTTGAAACATAGAACATAATATGCAAAGAAGTTGTTCACTGAGAAGCGTAGAATATCAAGAAACATGACCTCTATCACGCTGCGGACAATAAGATCCATGACAGCAGTGAATTTTAGATTTGCCATGTGATATCACACAGCTTTGCCAATGCAGGAGGAAGTCATGTGATGTCATTTCCACCACTTTAGGTGTTCGGCTTGGCAGGATTGTGGAAGATTAAAGGTGCTTCCGATGTGCTTCCTCTGCCTCAGAACAAGCCCTCGCGTTCGCCTTCTAATTTGCCTCCTGTCGTTTACTTTGTGTGCACACCGAAGCCTTTGAAGTGACGAGTGAAGCTCGCTTTGCGTATGATGTAAATGCTGTTTTGTGTGCATGCGAATGCACCAGCACTGGAGAGATAATACTAAATATTAGAGTTCAACAAAAGGTAGGTTTCCCGTCGTCCTCATTCCCATGTAACACAATGCAGGTGGACAATAGAAGCAGGCTCAGCCACCGTCATTATCCACCGAGATTTCACTGTGGGCTTCAGTTACATGAGCACAGCACACATCCCTCTAGTGACTCCAGTGAAGAGGTAACCTCTGGTTTATCGGCATGACCGTCAGTATAGGGTTGCACATGAAGGGTTGTGTTTCGAAATGCTACTGTATTTATGTGGATAAAAATTCTCCCAGAGCACACATGGTCATCACATAGACCGGTTTGTCACTCTGCTGACAGATGGTAAAACATTCCCAGATCTGATAGCAGCCGAGTCTTTGATTAGTTAAGTGAAACAATGGCTTTGAAACGAACGCATGAGAGAGAATTCAAAGCCGAACAAGAGAGAGAGAGCGAGTGGTGAGGCAGATATTGGTATGAAAGTTTAATTACAGCATCCTGCAGGAACGACGTGCACTCAGACACAAACACTGAATGTGCAGCAGAATGTGGATTTAACTGTTTGTATGTGTTTCTTCTTACATGTCGTATATTTTAACAGCTGTGAATAGTTTGTGCAGCAGATTTTACAGTTTTTTCACCCGGGATGAAAATAAAAACATACTGCCAACATTTAAAACTCCGAGTTACAGCCAACTACCTATCTGCTGACGACTGAAGAAGGATTAAGGGCTAAAGATTTATATTAGTTTTTACAGTAACTGTCAGATTGGATTTACTCCACATACAGTATAACATATTTGGCCCATTCTGTCACTATTAAAAGCGTGATTCAACAAGTTGCTGTCGTCTTGGTTCTGCCGTTCCAGTGACATGATTTCAACCTGGAGCTGAACATTTCTCTTGTTTTAGGAAACTCTGTTGACCAGTGGAGCAGTGAAGTTAGAAACACGAGCCGTTCATGTTTATGTGACACGTTACTGGAGCAGGTTTCTTTCGTGTTTTTTTTTTTTATATTTATTGCTTTTGTGTTGTTGAGGATCCACTGGCATATTCCCATTGTATTTGATCACTTTTTTGCGATAATTTCAGCAGCAGTTCATCCATATTCCTCTGTTCTGTTGCGGTATTTTGGTGCCCACACTGACTCTCAGTAGGTCTCTGCTTGCAGCCTGCTGGCAACACAGCCAATTCTCCAACACTCAGCAAGACAATAATACAAGAGGCCCTTCACAATGCAAGTGGCCACTCACAATACAAGGCTCCCATTAACAATGAACGGGGGAACTAAAGCAGCAATCAGGGCAGGACTCCTGATGAGGCAGACCAGAGCTGTGCAGACGTCTGGGCTGAGGATTTAACCAGAGGCCTCAGGCCATCATACCTGACCCTAGGCAACCTGAGACGCCGGCTGGAAGGATGGAGGGTGGAGGGGGGTGACACGTGGAGGGTTGAAAGACATCTAGGCAAATCATACAACAAAATAACCACCTGAAGACTTTTAAAAAGATGTATTAGTGATTCACCAACCATCCAAATGTTCACATCCACCACTGCTCACAGGTTTCTACGGGTTTCTACAGGTCTCTAAGTGGAGCTCCCAGTGGACGAGCATATATTTTGCTTGGACTACTTATTGTGTTCACTGTAATGACATGAACAAATTACCAAGCAGGGGCTAGTGCCAGGGGCACCAACTAAGCTAGAACCACTGTTGAAAAATTACTGTTCCTGAAATTTCTTTCTGTCTTTGAAAGACACAGACACATACACTAATGTCACACAAACACAAAGTCAGAGTGAACGTTTTATGTCCTCAGAACGCTCCAGGTTTTATGTCTGCAAAGTAGAAATTCACCTCCAAGTGACAACTTCTGAAGGAAAGAACGATTTCTTGAAGTGTATTCGTTTTTCAGGCGAAGTTTGAAACCTTGTGTTTAACAAAAAGTTGCTGTTTTAGCAAAGACGATCTACTATAATAATAGAAACTATATAAAGAGATCAACATCATAAGACAACTTTTACATGAATTGTTTACACTGTACTTTTGCGGGTACTTTATTTATTTGTTTGCATTTAAACATTAACAATATTAATTACTTGTCTCTTTAATTCTTCCTTTATTTTACTCTCCCACATAAAGTTTGAAAGTAATGAATAAATGCTATGACAACCAAAGCCCACTTTCTCAACCCTAAGCAGCAATATTTATGCACATTCACTCGACAGCTGACAATAATTTTGCAGGCGAAAAACTAAGCAACTACAACAAAAAAAATGTTTGTGTATATATATATATATATATATATATATTGGGTAAACAACACACCTTTAATAATTAAACAAGGTCAAGTGGGTGTTTGCAAAATGACGAGTGAATCTGTTGCAGCTCAAATCGAAAATATAAAAATGGACGAATGAGAGAGTAAGAGTGTGTGTGTGTGTGTGTGTGTGTGTGTGTGTGTGTGTGTGTGTGTGTGTGTGTGTGTGTGTGTCTGTGTTTGCCAGTTGTGTGTGTGTGTGTGTTTGTGACACGCTGCATAAATATTTACCATCTCTAACCAAACGAGCGTGCTGATGTGGATTTAAATGCTAACATTACAGAGGATGAAATAATGAGCTTGTGGTTTCAGGGAGCTGGAGAGAAACACTTGGACAAATAAGGACGGTGAGTAAATGGGGCCTTTGTTGAGCTCTGTGATACTTCTCACTCTGCGCAAACAGAAAGGACGTGTCGGAGGTGATTAGGAAAACAAATGTCAAGTTCTTTCACTCTGCTATCAGCTTTTATTCAATGCAACTCTGCACAGGTGCATGGTGAATGTGTTTATGTGTGTGTGTGTGTGTGTGTGTGTGTGTGTGTGTGTGTGTGTGTGTGTGTGTGTGTGAGTGGAAGCACGCCCAGCTGGAACAGAGTTATGCTACTGATGGTCAAGATCAGACTCGATATAGCTTTCTGTTAAATCTTACTCCGCGTTTTCTGTTCTCAAAGCCAATGTATTCTCACACTGAGAGTTTGAAAAAAAAAACAGAAAAGATTTGGCAGCTTTTTGGAGATACGTTTTAAAAAAGTGAGTTTTTACAAAGTGAATCAGCTAATAAACAACGAAGGCTCGAAGAGCTCGTGAACAGGAAGAAATTTTATGTGGTTTCCTGTGAGAAAATCTAACTTTTAACTGGCCTCACCCGTATGACTTGATGCTTCTCGTAAATGGTAAATAATTACAAAGTCACAGATGCAGCACAGAAAGCGCTTTGTGAAAAGACAGACAAAATGTAGCCAGTGCTCGTTTATTCTCGACTCTCTGTCAACACAAGTGCATGCTCCGTTTATGATATGCTCATTAAAATACCTGCAGAGTTTTCAGGTAACGTTTTACTGGGAGGCTGCGTTCAAGAAGCTCCTCTGAAGATTATTTTATTACGGCTTTATTGCTCGTCGATGTAAACAAAGAGAGGAGTGAACAAAAAACACAGTGAAATTTTCTTTGGAGGACTTTTCTCACTTTATTTCTTTATTTCTGTTGTTTTGATCCATCAATCAGTTCTCAGAGTACAACTGCATTATTTATTTTTTTAAAAACTTGAAAAGTAGAAATTTACAAAAACTGAAGTAAACATATGCAGGTATGATCAGTTAGAATAACTTTATGTCAATGCCTCAAAGCAGTAATTCTGTTGCATGAATCAGTATTTGTTACTAATACTCACAGTGAGGGTGTGAGCAGAGTTGAGACCTGAGTGGACAGGTAAACACACGCGAAATGTAGTAATCGTTTTATTAGCCTCTTAAACACAAAACACACCTACACTCTGTGTTACATGACTACAGAAACGTTCAAAGTTGATTTATTGTTATAGTCTAACACAGAAACCTCACTATCTTCTAGAAAATATATGCACAAGACATCATTTTACCATCAGTCATTTTGAAAAATTTAAAATAAAGTAATTGACTTGCAGTCAAAAAAAAGACCCTTGACACAGATTAATCAGCTTCACCTTATCAACAGAAATAAAGATAAGTGCTAAATGAAAAAACAAATTGCTGCGAAGCTGATGTCAACGCCCAATGCTTTGCAAACAGTTTTGACATCCTTTGAACTCTGCATTTACCTTGAACGATAGCAGGGATTTTATCAGTTCTAGAGTAAAGAAAAACTCAGAGGTGAGGAGAAGAAATGCAGAGTTAATAAATTATAGGTTTCATTTCTTTGGGTTTTTTTTATCAATTTCTTTGCCTCACTTACGTGTTTGTGTTGTGTTTGTGTCTCTTTTCCTTTCTTATTTTCTTCTCACCGTAGTAGCGCAGCTTTTCATTATTCCGGTATACACTAGAAGGATTTTAAATCCAAATAATAGTAATAATTAAAATGCTCGAAAAGCAGGTTAACATGAAAAATGCCTGAAGACTGAATGAATAACTAAAATGGAGGGTGGGAAATGTTTATTATCTCCAAAAGAAAAAACTGGCATTTAGCTGGGAGTGCAGAATTACCTGTTCTCCCTGAATGACCTGATCTGGTCAGAGCTCTGGTTTAATGGAGGTGGATGGTGTCTTAGTACTGAAACTGTAGAACCAAAAGTCACATCTAATGTCAGTGTTACAGTAATTATACATTTGCTTTTATTTCCAAATAGTGAAAATGTCCATTTAGTACACTATTATGATGTAAATGCACGTTTTCTATGCAAATGCTGCACAAGCATCTTCAGCTGTTTCTAAAAGGGAAACCTGCACCCCCCCCCCCCCCACCTCTCTGTATCTTTCCCGTAGTGGAGCTGTCATGTTAAGTCTCTCATCACCTCTGGGGTTAGACCCGGGGCGCTGCATTGTCTGCAGGTGAGAGGAGAATCCTTCTCGTGCTCATGTTTATCACTGCAGTGATGTGGAGCTGCTGAGTGAGGTCAGTGTAAACCAGGATTAACCCTTCCCACTTTCTGGTTGACCACAGGGTCAGGGGAAACCCTCCTGCCTCTCACTCAGCTCATGTGTTTTTACTTCTATTGTCTAGAGGAGCATCTCAAATATTTCAATCATTTAAAGAGCCTTTCTTTGCTGAGAGGTTGTGCCGTTGGTTCAGCTACTCTGGAGCAGGTGAAACAGGAGATGTTTGGGATCTCCAGGGAATTATTCGTGTGACACCAGAGGATCAAATGGCTTTATTTTAAAGTGGTTTGTTTTATGATGTAGTTTAAAATGGACACACTTAAAAAGGAGCCTTTGGTGTTCTTCAGGAACTTCCTGTTACCTTGCCATCCTTTCATTTTGTATCGCCAAGCAGGACAGTGTCAGTGTACACCACTTATCCACTCACAAACATAAAACATATTCAACTGAATGTCAATTGTAATGTTACATAACTTTTATGCACAACACCATTAATTGATGTTGATGCGTGCTAACATTCTTGTTCCGTGGTTTGCTCTATTGTTGTTGCTTCTTGTATGATTTTCGTTGGAACTGAATTTGGTCTTAGTCCAAAAACGTGTTGTTTCAACTATCATGCTACCAGATACTATAATTCTGCACGCAGGTGATTGAATAACAAACGTGAGACAATGAGACGGAATTGAATTAATGGGATCGATTAAATTTTTGGCATTGACAAAATGAATGGGTTTCATTTAAATACTGTGACAGCTACAGAACGTTTCAGCCGTACTGGCAACAGAGGATCGCTCAATGTCTTATCATGTCTTCTTTCAAATTGCCCCATCACTCACACTGTAATCAAGCAATTAGTAAATAAGATACGGGCGCCAAAGAGCTACAAGAAGGCTTCCTGTGAAATACCCTGAACTTGGTCTAAGGACAATCCAGGGCTCCTTGCGGCCACTGTGACCTCCCAGGCAGTGTTTGCTCTCTGGCGAAGCACGAACATGTTTTCACTGTGGATCCTGGGCTCGTAAAACGCAGTAATTAGAGGGCATCCTTCAGCCGAGTGCAACTATCAGTCAGTCATTTTATGTTTATGACCATTTTTTCTGTTGCTGTAAAACTGTGTTGCTGAAGTGGTGTATAGCTTACTTAGGGATCCTGGGACATTGATAAGACACCTATAATGCCCCCGTATCAGCACTGAGGTTAACGCTGTCTCCATTGGTCTGTAACCCTTGGACAAGCACCATTCCATATATCTGACATTCGCCCACGCATGTTTCCACAGCCAAGAACTGTGTCTGCGTTTTTGTAGAAGTGTGTTTTGTTGCAGTTCTACTCTGGCACTCTGAGTAATTCATATCCAACCATATTTCCAAAGTGATCTTGAGTGACAGGTACAATGCAATTCAAATGTTCTTTTGTCTTTGAGCTTGCTGTAGCCACATTCACGTGTAGCAAAAATGCACATGGAAACACCTCACCAAAGCCCAGTTCAAACAGATACTGCACATAAGACATGAGAAAAGATCAACAGTCCGGGTCCCATCCAGCAAGCATGTAATGAGTCACTGAAGCTTGGGCAAACGTTGTCTGGCGTGACTCATAACCACTGACACATGGGTATCCAGAACACGTGGATGGGCACACAACAGGCAAGTCGAGGCACACTGCTGCATCCAGCCTGACAGTGATTTACACCTGGTTAATTCCGCTGATCGATTGTATCACTCAACAAATCCTCCTCTTAACTCAACTCAGGGAATCTATGCACGTGGATGTGGATGTGAATGTGAATGCATGCGTTTTGGTGCCGTTTCCGTTTTTGTTTTGCTTCTTCTCTCTCTGTCCTCTTACACTCGTTTGTGTTTTGATTGGTCCCCTGACTACAACAGGTCCTGCTTCTACACCCACTCACATGTCCATATACCCTTGTGATTCCCAGCCCATCGCAAACGTGCGCCAGCCCTGCTGTGAGTCACTGAGTCAACATGAGAGTTGTCTTCTTGTCTTTGGCTCTAAACTGTTCCCATCACACATTCTCCAGATCTGTCTTCATGCCCAGCCAAGGATGGGAATATTATTCATGCATACATTTTGCAAACATCTAAAAATACATACTCTACACAACCTCCCAACATAAACACATATAGTCTTTTGTGTCTTTTGTTTTTTCAGATCACAGTTGCAAAAGCAAACACACACTTGTCACTCTGGCAGTTTGCAGGCTTTGCATACCCTGTATCCTGTGTTTCTTTTCAAACAGGATTTAGAGATTAATATTTGACAGTGAATGAAGCAGCCAACATCTTCAAATTGACACAAACCTATCCAATATAAAACACTTTGCTGAATATTTATTCCCTATTTTCCACAAAGAAAATATACTACTGCTTCGTGTGCTTCATACATTTCTTTAAGGTTACATTTAGGCTGGATTAGTTGCTTGGTTTTCTCACATTGAAACGAGGCAAACCTTCTTTAAACTGAAACTAGTTGGGACTTTGTGTGAGACGATTAATGACTCTCGAACATTCAGCACACCTGGTTGGAGCTCTTTATTGTATTATGTCTTCTTATACACCTGGTTATTCATTTGGTGGAATGTGGTAATTCCTGCTGATACCTTCAGACAACTAAAAACAAAACACCTGACCAACTGTTAAGGTCTTTGAGGACTATGTTGTACTTATGCGTCATGAAATCAGCTTTTTTAACAAGAGCAAACTTGTCGGAGGTATGATTTTAATTGCCTTTAATGTAAATTCACAACTTGTTCCAGGGATGTTCCTGAATAAAATAGCTTTAAAATAGAAGAGGGAAACATTTTGTACCAGTGCGTCTCAGATTTAATGAACATTTTCTTCACTGTGATCAGCTTTTTATATTCAAGAGCAGCTTAAGGTTTCTGGATTTATGCCATGCTAAACTAATTGAACATTTGGCTTGTGCATTTCTGCTGATTTTAGGATTTGATTTAAACATTCTTAATATGATAACAGCCCAATAACTATTTCTTAAAGCAAGAAGGAATTAATGAAAAAGAAGCTGTCATTCATCTAAAGTGTGTTCAGTCCATATTATGTGCCGGGGCCAATTAATAAATCATGATTAAGCCACAACAGGCAAAAGTTCCCAGCTTCCAGTTTTAAGATTTAGAACTTCAGCTAGTGGTGGCAGCACCCGGCTCCTCCTTGATTGATTAGGAGGAAGCTCCTCGATCAAAAACCTTTGGAAGAATATATATCTGCATTCCTGCCAAGCTGTTCTGTATTCACAAGAGGTATTTAAACGCACCTCTCTACAATAAGGGTTCTACTGAAAACGAAAATGGCCCCACCACTAATAATATCCATGTACAGCTTCTTGATCGTTGACATCTTTCTGCAAGAACTTCTTGTCGACTTGTCGACTTGGTTTTTGTGCAGATTCAACAAACGCACATTTGTGTTCATATCCATGTGTGCAACTGCAAGAAGGTTTGTTTTGTTTCCCAGGAGCACGAAGGAGGTACAAGAAGAGCTGGACAGAGCTGTAGAAGGGCAACAATCCATCGGTAGGATCGGTGTCTGCTGCAAATTGAAATCCAGCAGGCTACTGGTGTGAATGTTTCTGACTAAAGTGTCTGTGGCTACAGTGTTCAGGTAGTTCCTACAAACACGGTGACTGACAAAGGCATTGTGCATCTACCACCACAATCCAGGAGCCCTGATCCAGGTCTGGGAGACGATTCCTCATGACACTATCGGCTGACGCATCAAGAGCATGCCCAGACATTGTCAGGAGTGTATACAGCCATAGACACTTCACAATATGATTTGCTGTGATGAAATTCACAGCAGCTTGGATAATCCTGTGATTTAAAATGCTCACTCAGATCTTTAGTGTGACTTTGAATGCAGCTCTCTGTGGGTTAATGATTTCTGTTTATATTTACATCATTTTGTTCTGAACCAGAGCTACTGTATCCATGAAATCATATCTGATCTGTGATCTCCAAATTTATGTTTTTTATACCAAGTACTTGAGCTTCCACACTCACTAAGAAGCTGCTGCATGTCAAAACAATGCTGGAAACAAAATATCAGGTGTGCACTGCCAAGAAACCAGTTAAGTTATGAAATTTATGAGACTGATAAAGTGAAATCTCTGCCTCTGACATCTGCAATGAGAACTGATAATCCAGTCAACAATTTGGTTGGAAATGATTCACAGTCAGTCTCATTTTTTTATGTACACTTGTTATCTGCTGTTACAGTCATCTACAGTACTTTCCACAGAAAATCAGCTCTCCTGTAACTGTATGCGGCTGTGACCTCTCCGCGGCAACTCAGGGTCTGAGGGTGAAGGCGAGGTCCCTAGGATCCTGATGTGGCCGCTACGCTGGACACCACAGCTCAGAGGTCTCTAACTGAGAATGGGAAATGTTTTTTTTTCTGTTCTTTTTATTTTTTCTCCAGGGTCGCGTAAACACCAGCGCCAGACCTGAGTGGGATCAAAGTGCTCATTAAAGAAGCCCACAACCCTGAGAAATGGCAGACCAAATAGCAACCCATCGTGGCGGGCAAAAACTAAATTTGGAACAAGGGCACGCATTCATTTCCCAGGAATGGGGTGTCTCAGGCAATTGCCATTGAGCAACGGCAGTGCTTTAAACAGTCGTTTTTAAAGGTACAGCAACAATCTAAACTGAAAACAGGGGGAGGGTTGTTCTCGATAGATAGATAGATAGATAGATAGATAGATAGATAGATAGATAGATAGATAGATAGATAGATAGATAGATAGATAGATAGATAGATAGATAGATAGATAGATTCTAGATTCTACAATTGTATTACAAAAGGAAATAAATAGTTCTAGTATATAATAGATTGTGTCATTAAAAAGCAAAGTGGTCCAACTGAATATAAAAATCTGCCAGCAGTTCATTTCACAAGTGAATGGAGCCCATGTGTGATCAATAGGTTCCAAGGTGACCAAACCTCGTGTTAAAATAACGCACACTTATATGGAAAGAAAATGTGCATTACATCTAATTTTAATACCACAGACGTGTCATAGTTTCTGCTCATATAACGGTTTCCGCCAGCTGGCCAGAAATAGTGAAAATGCAGTATTTGTATGTGTGTGTGTGTGTGTGTGTAACTGAAACACACACTCTGTAAGTGTAACACAGACCTGCAATTCACAGTTGGCAACTGATTAAAATCAATGTGTTTTTTTCCTGTACAGGTGATGATCAGAATTTTTTATCAACTGGCACGATACAGAAAAACACCTTTGATGTGGCTTCTGAGTGAAAGCAAAAGAACAATTACATATCACGGCTTCTTAAAGGCTCAATCAGAGAAATGTTAGCATTGTGAGGGGGACAATAGGTTTTTCCAGCTCCAAATGTAAATCAAAATGCCCTTGTGTAAACAGAGGGAACAAAACAATCTGGAATCATCTGTTGATTCAGATTTCTATTTGAGTCTTTGTGATTATGGCTTTCCCACCATTGCTCTGTAATTATATGCCTGCTCTCCTCAGCAGTGAGGTTCACATTACAAGTGTGGTTATCAACATGTGTGTGAGAGTGAGTGAGAATGTGTCAGTGAGTGTACGTGACAGGCAGAGCAGGACTTACAGCACAAGTGAGCGTGCTTGTGGTTGACCTATTACTCTGAAAGTCCACTAAGGAGGTTTAATTATCAGAAATAAAGCCTCTCGCGAGTGTAATACATGAGTTTACCGTTGACAGACAGTCATATTTGTCAGTGCTGGAAAATAACGGAATACTTTTATCTGAGGACACATTTAAAGATACCAGATTTACAGTTACTGTTTCTACTTTGCAGAATACAATTTAGATTTTTTTTATTTATGTTGTTGATCAAACCACAGCTCCCTGTGCAACAGAAGCTCATGAGTTGAATCTATGAGTAGTTAATTGAGTTATTAGACAGACGTATGTTTTTATCTGTCCCATTCTTGTGAGCAAATGTCACCTGGACTCAAAGACGAACTAATTATACTTTTAAAAAGTCAAAGGTCAAAGTCACTGACCTCAGGATCACCCCATACTTGTGAATGAGATGTAACACAAGCACCGTGAGATGTGAGTATGAGTCTGACATACTTTTTTTTTTAAATAGTAAACTTTATTGTATTGTGTACCTTTGGTGCACATTTATATATTTAGTAATGATGCAGATCGTCCACTTACTGTTAGGTGGGTGGTATGATTAATTTTTCGTGAGGTAAGACGCTATACCCCTAGTTCGTGTGTATGTTTACTGCTAAGCTGCTTAGAATTGAAGCAAAATGTAAGTCCCCTACCCGAGCATTTGTTTGACACATCACAATCATGAAGATAAATGTGTTTGTCGTTTAAACACATGATTTTTCATTTATCTACATGTTTTTAGATTGTTTTTGATATTATGTTTACTTAATATCAGGAAATCTCTATATTTCTTTCACCACTGTTTCTTTTCTTGTGAATCCAGATAAAAAACTGAAGGATTAGGTAAAAGTCTGTTTCCTCGTGTGAATGGGAGGGTTTTTCAGGAGAAACTCAGGCTTAAAACTCTTAGGTATACACATTTTAAACTGTGGAATTCTGACTCTCCAGAGAAGTCATCAGTCAAGCGGAGGACAGGGCTGAGTTGTAGTTCCTTTAAGCTCATGAGACAGTGCCAACAGTCCCACTTTTTAAGTGTAGATAGAGATATTCCCAGATGAGGCTCAGACAGGCCGAACCTCGAATGATGAATTACGCTATTCACCTTTCCCAAATCCACACAGACCTCTGTGTGTTTTGTCACATGAAAACACAAGGTTGCCTCTTGTACCTCAGGCCCAACTATGTAAAAACAGAGGAAATAGCTGAAAGAAAAGGTGTCATTTTCCTTCATCTGAAAGAGCACGTGTGTGTGCATGTATGAGAGTGAGAAAGAGTGAGAGTGCCTGCTTGTGTGAGAAGCATATGGAGGGAAAGTGAGAGCGAGAAGGGAGAAAGAGAAACTGGCCTCTAATTTGCTGATCTCAGCTGATTACATTTTCCCGTCCAGACGGTAGACATTCCTCCAACCTGTGGCCGCAACCATCGGGCCCCTCGGTTTTAGCTCAGCAGCAAAGTCCGATTAGAGGTAAACAAGCATGAGTCTGAGCAGGCCGCAGAAACAGGTGGGTGTGAGGGGTAAGACTGGTCACAACAACTCAGTCAGAGGTCAGCAGACAGATATTAAATCATCCCTAAAACCTTTGAGAGATAACATACGGATACAGGATTCAAAGGTTTATAACCATCTGTACGTCTGATTTTCTCACAGACATCAAAAAGCAGGAAAAAAGATCCCCTGTGGTTTCTGTTTGTTTAGATGGCTGTGAAAGCGCAACATCAGTGACTCAAAGAGCTGAACATCATATCTGTTTGCTCCTCTAAATACAGCCTGGTAATGTGATCTCACTGAGTCGATCAGAGCAAAGCTGTCATTCCCTCAGGGAGTAAACCACTTCATATCTTGGTCGGTTGTGAAATAGCAGGACCTGCCGTCAGGCCCAGCCAGGGACACAGGAAAGATGTGACATGGCAAAAATGAGTCAGGTCATAATACATCAGTGTGTGTGTGTGTGTGTGTGTGTGTGTGTGTGTGTGTGTGTGTGTGTGTGTGTGTGTAAAAAAAGGTCAAAAGTTGAAGAGATTATAAATAATCCTGATACATAAATATGTAGGCAGCTTCCTCCTAAGGTAGCTGGCAGGTGTTTTAGTTATCTGTGTCATGAGGCAGGAGAGGAGCTAAACCAAAATTTAGCTACTCAAACAGAACTTTTCTAAAATCTATGCTGTGCTGTGAAAGATGGTATAATTTTATCACTTTGTGCTTTAATCTGTGAAAAATTTAACTATTTCTGAAAGTTTTAGAGAAGAAAGTCCAAATCTGTATTGGTGAAACGGCCAACAACCAGCCAAGGCCGACAGTTTTTAATAAACTAGAAAAAGGATATTAACGTGAACAGGACTTTATTTCCATCTGTAGTGTGGTGGTGGAGAAGTATGATGTAGCATAATGTGTAAATGCTTCAGAAAAGCAAAGGTACTAAGTGTACTGAGTTACTTTCCACCAATGCTGGACATCTACACATGGACACAGTCAAAACATGCACCTCACTCCAATGGCAGGATCAGTTTTTCCGCCATAAAGGCCACAAAAGGTCAGGGAAACACTGGCAGTGTTTCAACAAGGCCCCCATCCCCTCCCTTTCTCCTCTCCTCTGCAGGCCACACGTTTACTATCAACAGGAAACATCTTTCACAGTAAAGGAAGTGTTACTCTCTAATTGGCCTGATGTGATTCAGTGACCAGACTGCTCTCAGCCAATGGGAGGGGGCTTATTTTAAGAGGAGGTATAAAAGGGAACAAAGGCCCTAACAGAAAGCTTAGATGGCAGAGTTCTCACACTGACTACATGATGTGCTCTCTGCTCAACTTCTGCAAAGTTGTTAAGACTGTACATAGACGCATTACTAAGCACATCTGGTTTCATTGTTGTTTCATGGATCCCATAACACATCATGAAACCACAGTCTAAGCAAAAGAAGATGGGGGAAACCCAGAGTGCAAAAAAGCGGACCTTATTATGATTCTCGGGTCTTGGCACATGTTTTCCTACTCGCACATTTTATGAATAGAGAAAAATACCTACTGGATATCTGTGTATCCAGTAGCCTGTGCAATACCAAATCATAAATCACACAGGAGCTAACAGGCACGTTAAGGTGAAGGGAAAGTTATTGTTTCACTCTTGGAGCCCCCTCAGCTGCCACTGATGCCACTAACTCATTTCTACTCTGTGCATTCCTAAAGGTGATTGTTCTGGCCAAGTTTGACTTTTTCTTTTTCTTCTTTTTTTCAGCAGACTGTGAGAGGCATGAGACCAGAGCCAAAAATATCTTTATACAGAGAGTGACATCAGGGGAGTACGGCCTAGCGACAGGGAGCAATGACGGAGTTCCCTGATTAGTGAGTTACCACGCAGAGACAAAGAGGCCCCTGAAATCACAGGAAACAGAACAATAAAAGAGCCGGTGCACATTCCAAGAAAAGCAGCGTGCCACAGAAACACAACATGATCCAGGACACTGCTGCGACTGAGCATCTGATGAAAGCTTTAGCTGAACAAGTGCGGTGAATTATTAGAAAGGAATGGCTCCGAGGACAGAGCAAATAGCTGTATTGTTAAATCTTACTGAATAACGCATGCATCAGATGCTATCTTTGATCGCTATTCCTCATATTTTCCTGCTGTGAGAGTCAAAATAAAAAAGAATCTGAGACATTATTGGTTAATTATGAGCTCCACACTGTTTGAATCTGCCTTCTAATCTCACTGTCAGGTATTTTTATACATTTGCACATGCAAAACCATTCAACCATCCAAACTGTGGGGTCTCCCAGACCCCAAAAAAGACCAGCAGGCCCACACAGCTTCCCTATGATCTATTAAGTCTCAGCCTGGACTCAGGAAATAACTGGCTCCTTTCCTTTCTCCAAAATGGCAGCTCTGTTTCCGCAGAATTGGTTTGCTGGATTAAAACAATTCCCCACCAGCCCATAATTTGTGGGATTCTTATAACACGGCACACCCTGCCACATATTTCCATTATAACCCCATTTTATCCTCTGAGGAGGATATTTCGGGATGAAAGGGGACATGTCCATTTTATGGTGAAAGACCCTCTGGTTTTGGGGGGCTGCTTTGGGTTACAGCCTTCAAGGATGAGCTTTTAGCGGCAAAATGTCTCCGATTTCTCCTCAATTGTTCAGCAGCAGGTAACAACAGGGTTGGGCAGAAAACCCTCAATGTGGTCGCACAAATTCTAGGTCAAGTAGAGATGAAGGGGATCTATTTTCAGCAAAATGTGCTGTTTATCTCTGTGTGTAAAACCAGTGAAGAACCTCTTCCCCCACAAGTCAGGCCCACTTCTCTAACCTGTGGCATATGTGGCTGCCTATGTGACGAGGCTGCTAGATGATCTGTTTTCTCTTTCTGTCTTCTAGTTGTTTTAGTAGAACATTTTTGATTAGCAGTAATGAGTTGCAACTGCATTAAATGTAAGAACTTGATGGAGACCTTTTGTATTTCTAAAGGTTAAAACATGTTATCTTGTAAATCCCTCATCAGACTATGAAAAGCAGACAAGTGAAAGAGCTGTAAGTCCTTTCGCTGTGATTCTTGGCCAACAGCGTCAACATCAGTCAGGCTTGTGCAACCTAATGGTGCAAGGGTGAAAAATGCCAGATGAGTGTAAATCTGACCATGGTCGACATCAGAGTCTGCAAAAACAAATTAGGGCCCAGCAGTTCCCTTGAGTCACTTAGGCCCACATGTTATATACACAACTGGTGTACATGTGTTCTTGTTAATCCCTGATTTGAAAGACAACATTCAGCCTCAGCACGGGCAAGAATGTGGTATCTCTGTTATGAGTCTGTGTGAGGTCCACGCTGCTGAGCGGATCGCAGACAAAGCACAAAAGAAAGATGCAGCGATCAAGAGACAACGTGAACGTGGATCTCACATGTTACCGTTTAGGTTGAGCAGGAAGGTTCCAGCATGGTGCCACAATAGTGAACAATGCACCAATTTCCTGAGGGTGTTGAAGAAACAACTTCAGCACATGTGAATGTGCATATAATGTGTAATAAAGGACTGCTCATTATCACTTCACAAACCCAACGACACATGAAACTACGCTGGTACATAGATTTGCATAGCTGCACATGTACACACACACAGAAATGCACACAGATACACATGCTATTGGTGTGTTTTTGCAAAACCTTTAAATAGACAGTATTTGCAGCTCTTAAGGTGCACCACATTGAGTAGAGAGGAACTGTGATTGTTCATTGCAAACATGCAAGCCACCTCAGTTTGCGTTAACCCACAACACACAAATGCTCACGCTCACACACACGAAACACACACTTCAGGAAATTATGGCCAAACTGTGAGAAGATTCACTGTTCGAAAAACAGGAAGTGGTTACCAGCTGCATTAAACCAGAGTACACCTCTGTAATACTAACTCTCAAAATACACTGGCAACCTACAATATCTGACTACTTTAAAAGCAGAACTGAGAGAAAACTGTTCCACCAGCTCCTCTAATTGAATTTTTATTTCTTTTATTTGCATTAGAGACAGCTGGATGTTCAAACAAGTGCATTTCTAAAAGACTGTCATTTGTGTTGGAATGCGGTTCCTCAAAGAAGCAGTCCTTTGTCATTAGAAAGTCTCACGTGTGTGCAGGTCTTTTGTCAAAGAACATCTCTGTCCCTTTAACAAAGAATGTCTGAATTGCATAATATGCCAAGCAGGTAGATTAGCAAAGGCTTATTCTGTTGCACCGTGTTTGTGCTTCAGGTTAAACAGCAGCTGCATTTGAAAATGGGCTGTGCTTCCAAATGACAGCACATGCATTTATGGATCAAGTGTGTTTATCCTCTCAGTCTGCCACAGGTTGAAGTACGTGACCTGTCCTGCTGCAGAGCGATGCCCAGGCACGCTAAAATTTGCAAGTGCTTAGACGAGAACAAAAGCAAGAAGAGAATTAATTGAGCCAAGAGTCATTAACTGAGTGTTTAGTGTCAGCGGCTCAAAGCACAGCACGGGCAACAGGTCTCGTGACAAGCCAGGGTGAGAACAGGTTGTGACAGTTGAGCTGAGCTGCAAACAAGATGGACCTGATAAGTGCACAAGGACCAGCTCAGGTGAGTTTTAAGTGGTCAGTCAAGGTTGAGAGGGTAGAAACCTAAATCTCTCTCGAGGTCATGGACTCAGAAGGGCAGCCTCTTTGACCTTTGACTTTTAAAGAAGCCTCAGAGAAGCGGTCACAGGCTTAGACGCTGAGGAGTGAGAGTTGCTCTGGTTTGGTTTTCCCCCTCCGTCACAGCACTTGCAGTTGCTATGCATTGGGTGTGTGTATATGCACATTGTGTTACGCTTACTATCCACTGTAATAGTACAAGATGATCACATATTTTGGGAACAGCTGGTTGATGAATAAGAGACTCAGTCACAAAACACTGTGCAGCAGTTACGTCAGTAGTCCTCAGTTGTAGTAATAACCTAGATCATTCATAAATAGCTCTGACCTTACCTTGACATATTAGAAAAATATGCATTGAAGCCTGAGTTAGACATGCATGTTAATTATATAGTTCTGTAATCACCATCATTCTCATGTCACGCAGTGTCATCTTCCTGGATTAAACTATGCTATTAGTTTTGTCTTCACTCCTCTGCTTCTCTGCTTTGATAAGAACAAGCCCCCATCTATTTCCCCCCCACAAAAAGCCCATAAATTACAGTCTGACAAATGGTGGGCCCCATTCAGGAAGTGAGTGAAGAGGCACAGATGATACAAGACATACAGGTTATTAAAGAGCAGCGAGGAGAAGGGGGAGTTTGAAGTTAACCAGTCGGGTGAGGCCCCTGAGCCGTTACAGTAGGTTAATTATACCTTAGGTGAAGTGTTAAATGGACCAGTAACCTGCACTTTGGTGCCATTTATTGAAGCCAGGTGTAGTGAATAAATCAATTAGGTTGCTTCAGAAGGAATCTGACTCACTTCACTCTGTGGGGGAGTTTTCAAAGCAGTGTTCGACTTTATATTGAGCACTGTGTGGGTATTTTCAGTTCTGCTACAGTAGTAAAACACTACCATATTTAAAATAGATGGAAAACCTCCAACTGTAAACGACTTTGTACACATTTTAAATCAGGTTACATCAGTGGATTGCACATAGCCACAAAAGAAACTGCTGAAAGTTGGAGAGGAAACCGACATGCCGCTCAGTAAACCACTCTCTCCGTTGAGGTAGCACACTTCACACATGATTGGTGTGGATTCGCTCTGTTCATCGTGGACCCACCTGGGTAGCTGACAAAACCACACTACAAACACCAATTCCTGTCAGCAGGCTAAGAGTGAAACAGACACATCAAAATCTGAATGTTGCGCGTGCCAAATGGTCGGTACACACCGGATCTCGTTTGTTTGTCAACCACAGGTTGTTATCTTCTCTGTCTTTTTGCAACCAAACCCAAAAATCTAAATTACTCAGTTGCAGATACACCCTCAACACCTGAACACTCCCTTTAACTGTTCTAACTGTAGAAAATACACATTTCTCATTTATTGCACCCAGAAATCACTTAATCATCTCTTTTCTTCTCAAGCTAAAACCCACATTGCAGTCATCATTTAAAAAGACACTAACTGTCAAACAATAGTATAGTTTGGATAGTACACTGTATAATCCAAAGAGAAGTGACTTTGACTGTACTACATTAGACACCAGTTATCAGCATCTTTCTCACCCCTCACCCACCTGAAAAACAGGGGTGTTTTATGGCAGTTTGACTGGAGGTTAATGTCCCTATACTCCTTTGAGATAGCATCTGTAATGTGTGGGGGAACCTGCCTGACCCTCTCAGTGCCCCCTCACTGTCTGATGAGTTATTGACTTTTGGCTTGCAGGCTAACTCATGATTTGAGTTCCTGACAAAGTTTAAAACATTAATACTTTTCTATAATAGGATTTTTTATTGAGCTTTACTTGGAAAGGTTTTATTAATGCAGCAGTTAGAGACTTTTGAAATCCTGTATTTGTAAATGAATGATGTATTTTATGTGATATTTTATTAAATAGGTACTTTGGTAACAGCTAAAATCAAATCAAGACATGCGACTTTATCCTCACTCTTAACCAAGTCAAGTCAAACCGCTTCTTTCAGGAAGTGCTTACAGTTTTAAAGTGATGACATGTCAGTGTATTCACCAAGTTGGCAAAAATCAGATATTGGAAGTTTGACTATAAAATAAACAAAACAAACTTGCTACATTAAGTGAAGATGTTAGAGTAATTTGAAAGGAAGCAGGAAGCAGAGTGGTGTTGATGATCCAACTGTTTGGACAAACTAAGAAGAATGACAAGTAAACTGAACCGTGTGTAAAGATCAACACATAAAATATCCTTTGACCAGTGAGATCCTGCTCCTGAGGTTCATAAACTCCCATCGTGCACATTATCATGCTACTGAAGACTTGTCACATCCAACACGGGGCTCCTGCTCTCTCACACAGACACATCCTGACCTTTTGACCCTTGCACAGGACACGTCGGCTGCTGACTTGTCCCTGACACTCACTGTGTAGTCGCATTCATTTCACCATCACATTCAAACTCATAATCAGAAATTTCCCAAACAGCTCACTAATCCATTCCTGACAGTTTGGGCTGAAATCAAGCTTTGGCCTTTAAGGCGTGTGCTTTCAATGTCATCCATTTAGCACAACACCACGCCATTCACGGGTACAGGATCAATATCCAGTCCCTGAAAGAACGTGGTTCTGTGAAAACAGATGAATGCACTCAAGGAATCGTAACCAGGTGTAGGGGAGGAAATACCTGGAGCATTCTTTGCTCAAGGAATGTTTTTATTAGCCTTTTTACAAATGTCGCCATTTCGAGGTGTGTACACTATAAAGTGCACTGCAGGCTGGATCACTCAATCAAGCAGACTGTGCTTTCAATGGAGAACCTGTGTCAAGCCTAGGGTTATGCTATTTGAACAGCTGGCACAGTTTAGTTCGGCATGTTCAAATGTGCAGGTCTGAGGCTGCAGTACCACACGGAGGAAAAACACAGACCTCCCCCAGCTTTCAGCAGGATAGACTTTCCTTTACACAGTGTCATCATACTCAGCTGCATCATTCTCGAAGAGCTGCTATCCCCCCCGTTGCTCGGCTTTGGGCTGGTGACTGGCTGTAGTTGCATGATTAGTGTGCAAACATCAGAGTAGCGTCAATCAATCTATAGCCTGGCAACAAAGCAAATAGGACTGTTAGTTTAGTCAATGTGGCCACTGTACAAATTTGTACACTTTATACAGTACCAGTAACTGTTTCCCACTGTTTCCGGTGTGTGCGAATTAAGCTTGTAATTTTGGTATGGGCATGGCACGGACCTTCTCATTTAACTCTAGCTAAGAAAGAAAATAAAATAATCCAAAATATTTCTTTGAGGCAAAGAAGAAACATACCAACTATTTCCAGAAGTAAAATAATTAGTATTTCACAATGTATGCTGACCCTGGTAAGCGCTTTGAATTGTGTCCAAAGACTGGTCTGAAATGTTCCAGAGTTCTCCGAGTGGCCCACTTCAAGCCCCAGAGAGCCTGCCTATTCTCATTTATCAAATAAAAAGCACCTTTCTTAGCACTTTGGAGAGAAAAAAACAACATTTTGGCAGTGAAGCCATGCGTGCGTGAGTGTGTGTGTGGTGTGACGAGTGGGACCGGTATGATTCCTGGTGTTAACAGCTAATAAATTGGGGCCCATCCCCACTGGTGCTCTACTGGCTCAATTATATCCACATGTAGCCATTATTCCTGCCATGTTGGCCGGAGTGAGTTGCATATTTTTAAAAGGTGGGTTTCCATAACACTTGCTGAAAAGCTACCCTGGTTATCGAGACACATGTTTGGATTCTGTGGAAGCCAGACACTGGCTGTTTTAATGCAGAGGTGCAGAGGAACGAGCAGAGAACCAGTTAGCACGATTTGTTTTTCACATCGGTAATTTGTGTGGAGAGTTGAAATAGTTTATTGCATCGATAGCAAGAGAGAGTTTTCATTCAGTTCTAGGGTATTGGTACAGTAAAGTAAGCACTTATTAGTTAGTTTGTGGTCGTCGGGGTGTTTTTCTACTATTCAGTCTACACATAATTAAATAAAAACAGTGGTATAGCATAGTGGAAAGACCTCCCAGTATCTGTTCAACAAGCCCCCAGCTGTAATCATCGCTGATATTATAAAAAAAATCTCTATTAAAGTCACTATTTTACAAAAACTAGGCTACAAAACAAGAATAAATATTGAATTTATGTTAATGTGAGTGGTAAAAATTGGTCGGAGGTGAGCTGGTCTCTCTCCATTATCAACTGGTTTACTCTTACATCTTAACACTGTAAACAACCAGGCAGTGTCATGCAACACATTATTCAAATGAGTGCAGTGCAATTAAGTGATGTATGTACCGTGGGTTACTGGTAGCTCTGTTTGGTGACAGTTATCTTTATCAGTGAAACTCAACTGTTCTTTAGTTATGTTAATTCACTATGGAGACCTTGTTGGATGTTCTCAGCAGGTACTGCTCTGCGCTCAGACTGTCTGCCCTGTCCCCGTGCTGTTTTTTTAACAAATGTTTGAGGTTTTCTGTAATTGGAGCAGGACTGGAGCCAGCTCTTTGAATGTCACCCCGTTGGCGCGTGCCAACCTTTTCTGCTAAACATTGCTCCTCCTCTGGTCTCTCCCCCCCCCTTCTTTTTCCTACAGGGGGGATGGTGAGCCTCAATGCTATCATTCTTTGATTCTGTTTGAATCTGGCCGCGTGTGAGCAGGAAAAGGAGCCAAACGTGTTTCCTGAGTGGTCCGGGAGGGGGGGATGCTGTAATAAGCAAGGGGTGGGCAGTTAAAAATAACTGGGCTATATAAGCATGAAGCAGGATCCTAATCACTCTCAAACTCTCACTGACTCAGTCGGGACGTCCCGTGCAGGCCGGGCGCTACTGCTCACACTTACACACTGTTTTTCCATGGAAGTTAACAGAGTTTGCCACACAAAGCTGAGCTGATGTGTCCAATTGTTCAGCATAGTGATGGATGATGAAGGAAAATCTCTGAGGATTTAATGTTATGTTTTTAACGTAACACTAAACTTTGTTAAAAACATAATCTTTTAGGATTTTATGGTGTTTTTTAGCTGATTTTCTAAACACTGAAGGATCTAAATGGACCAAAATGCATGAGTGAACGTATTAATAATGATGCTAATGTTCACGTTTTTTTGTACTTCATTTCTGAGAAAGGCAGTTTGTATTTTGGTTCTCCCTTTCTGTTTTTGTGTTTGGGTGGGGTGGGAATGGGAGGTTATGTTTGTAAATAGCTACATCATTTTCGTGATTTTCAGTACTGATATCCCATTTCAAAATAAAAACTGCAAGTCACAAAAAGACAGGATCTTAAACTAAATTTAAAAAAACAAAACAACACTTAACAAACATATAGGCAGCCAACCTCACTGTAAAGGTGCTTCATGGGAAAGTTATTGTAAGAACAAGTGCGTTAAGAAAACAGCGTATTGCAAAGATTTAGTCTCATTGTCACTAGTGCAGAAGCATGTCGGCAACTTCACTACTCGTCAACAACTTGATTACTTGTTGATAACTTTGTAAGTTAACTGCACACAGAAGTCAGCAGCCTTACAATTGTGAAATGACACTAATGTTACCCAATTGTAAAACTATTGTGTAAATCTCAATTCAGGGAAAAAGATTTTTAGATGCTTCTCTAGAAATGTTGCTCACCCACATTCAGTACTGTTTCATAGGATTGCAGTTGTTCCTCTTCTGTAGGGAAAGTCAATTGGAGCTACAGGTTGGGAGACGGTGATTTGACTTAAAGGGTCAAGAATCTGCAGAGGACATGGAATCCAAACCAGCTCCGAGGTGTTTGTCTCATTTCTGACCTGTGACCTCTCCGAGAAGAGGTCAAGAAAAAGGAGAATTTCCCTGCAGCGACCAATTATGTGGCGCTTCTTTATGAACTTGTTACAAATCTCTTGAACTAAAACCTCCAGTGAGAAATGTTTTTATGTGTGGCTGCTGCAGTGAGAAGGGTGTCCCACCCATCGAGGCCCCGAACATTCCCTCCAATTTGCCGAAATGAAATTCTCTCGCCGGGTACGTACACTTCTCCAAAGGAAGTGACGGATCAGAATGAAATACAAACCTGTCTCTTAAACGTCATGCGAATTATTGAGCGCTCCCTCCAGGGAAGCACCAGACTTGCCAACTGCAGCTTTTTTTTTTTTTTTTTGCCTTTCTCATGCCTTTGCTGCACTGCACAGAGCAGAGCACGCTGTGAGCAGTTTCACATGATTTCAGACTGCTCAAGTGAAAATGTTTCAGTCCTTTCAGGTTGACATTTGAATCCACCAGGTGCAGAGTTGTCTACTCGAGTTTTTACACAGTTCATTTCAAACCTCCTGTTAACCAGGTGTGGTTAGCATCATGACACTTAACTGACTGTGTGCACATGGTGTACAAACCAGTCGTGACAAGCTTCCATCTGTGATTTGTGGTTTGCTAAATTTAAAATGAAAGATAATTGACCAAAGTGCAATTTGTTGTCTTTCAAAACTTTATTTTTCAGTGTCTATGAACATTTAGCACCTGATTCATTATCTACGTGGTAGAAAAGTTTAATAATTAACAGCAGGAGTGGCGACTTAATCCCTGACTCCTCTTATCCAGATGTTAAGTTTTGTAACGTTTGAAATCTCACAAAGTGTCCTGCATATAACCACTAATGAAACCACTAATGGTCTTTTAGATTTTTAGTCAGATTATTAGAGTCACGCTAGGTGTTCATTTCAAGTTAGGCTGATGTTTCACACTAAATATGAGACACGACAGTGGTACTAATCTCCTAATTTTATCCTGTCTTCAGCAACAAACCAAATGATAAAAGATCATATAAGTAAGACAGTGAATGACCTGCACAGTTAAAAAAAAGATATATAGAGAGAGAGAGAGACACATTCAGATTTTACATGCTGGAGCACAAATGGATGAAATATTAAACAGATGAGAAGCTCAAATGTGGCGTCGAAATATTGCACACGGCTTTTAAAGTTAAAGTTTTTAAGTAAATAAATGTAACGTATTGTATGAGAATGACTTCTCAGAGTTCAGCCGTGGACTAAGTTCCTTAAATTCAAACTTTGGAGTATTACAAAGCGTTAAAAGGTGGCTGAACAAGAGGAAGTGCAAGTGCTCCACTCTCACTGGTAGCAGAGCAGAGCAGACCTCAACACAAGAGCAGGGGTCAGAGTCAGCGGTCAGGGGTTCAGACATCAGGCCGACTGCTCTGTTGCTTCCTCTCCAGCATTACTGGACTCCTGCCGTGTGACGCACTTTCCACTGAACACACAGATCAGGGATCAGGATGTGGAAACCTAACAGCTGTATTGACAGACGTTACTGGTGATGGTCTTCATGGCACCATGAGGCAAAGAGTTGTGAAGAGCTGAGCTCAGTGCTTTTTACTGTACTTGTTGCAGAGGAGGGGTGCGTCCGTCCCTGGAGTTTTATATATATTTTAATCTGCACTAGTAGCACAGCATGTTTGATCTGTGGTGGATAGTAATAAAGTGCACTCACTCAAGAATTAGTATGATACCAGCAGTCAACTGCAATAAATGCAATAAATGTGCAGACCTACCTTTGTTTGTGATCCTTTAATTCAAATATTAGAAAGTGGTGTGTTATTCAGCTGAAGCTTTATTCTGAAATATGAGTTACGTTTATTTCTTTTGATAGAAATAATATGCAAAGAAATTCAAGGATAACCTCAACATCCAAATACTGAAATTCATGTTCTGACTTTACAAGAACGAATGTAATTCAGGACATATAATATTTTAAATCATCACAGGAGCTGATGCAAACAGTCTGACCGTCTCCAGGTCAGAAACCAGACCCTTCAGCAGAAACAGCAAAGAAGGCGAGAATTGTGATGTAAATTTGACCCCAATCGACACCGCAGCACCCCGTCCTTCATTTACACCTGAATGGGACGTTACCTTAAATCATGTTTACATCAGGAGTGGTTAGAGCGTTAAAAAGCCATGAAAACCGTTTCAGACAATCCTGGCGCCTGTTTGGACAAGCCTGCTGTGAAAGACCAAAACCATCTTCCAATAATGATAATGAGCCGAGAGCGAGACGCACCGAACAGGTGGAGGCAGCACAGCACTCACATCCATCTTTAGAGCATTTATTGTTTTATTTCGAACTCAGTTATTGTTACTATTCAACAAATAGGTGCCAAATGGAGAGCCTGAATAGAGTAGAGGATTGAGAATTACCTTTATGGCGCTGAGAGAAAATAAAGCAAATGCGCGCATAAATAAAAATGGATGCAGGTTGGAGTTGGAGGAATAATTAATACAGATATTTTTTCAGATGCAGTATTTAAATTTAAGTTAAACCCATCTCCAGCGCTCTGAACCTAATTATATTTTTATTACTGTTCATCTCCTTTATGTCGTGCTGATTAACTGAAGTACTGAGAGTCTTTAAAATATGTTGTCGGTGCGGCTTGGCCTCCAGCACTTTCTGTCATTAGGCTTGTTCTTTTCTCCCTATTACGTAAGTATCTATGGTTGCTATACAGCCCGTGTGTTTGTAATTTGCCTGCAACTTTTTTCCAGCCCCGGCTCAGGTGGGCCGGTCTGTGGAGTGTGCGTCATCTCGTGGGGGAGGGACTTGACTTTATAGGTTCCTCTGCGCTGCGCTCACTGTCATACAGCGCACTGAGCCCCGCAGCCTGCAGGAGCCACTTTATAAAGAGCTAAATTTACCGAACTACGTTGTTTCCTGAGCTCTCACAATTGGCCAGGGGTACTCGACTTAGAGAGTTATATAGTTGGAGGACCTCCTACCTCTGGTTCATGTCTTTTGAGAGCAGCTGTGAAGAGGCGACAGAGACATAGGCGCACAGACTCTGGCGCGGCTGCCGCTCAACACGACGGAACTTTGACAAGAGATAGTTTTTATTTCACCCAACGATGGCCTTATCCGGAGTGATGCTACCGTCATTTTCCACGTTCTCAAACCAAAGAGAAAAAACCTGGGAAAACGTGAGTTTATTATCTAGCTTTTAAAATCTGCGAATCACTTTGTTTCACCTGTTTTGATTAGGATGAGAAAAATAGTTGCAAAGCTGTTGGAACTTATTTATCTTGAGGGGAAAAAAAGGTAGAATAACTTTTTTCCACAGATTAAGAAAACAAGAGGCAGCCTTAGGAGTTTTTTATTTCGTAGTGCAACAAACTTAACCGCAGCATCATAATTGTTTTATCTAATAAAGTCTCTTGATTCTTTCAGAGGTGGAAAGCAGATATGGACAAACTAGTCTCCAGCAGCTGCTCCATGCTTGAAATGGTACACAACATGGACAATCACAGCAAAAAGGACGACGAGGATCTGAGTAATTATTTGGATCTGGATTTTATTCTCTCCAACACAAGTTGCTCAGACAACACGGCGGAATATGTGGGAACAGTTGATCCCAACATGTACACAACGGGAAACTCGGTGCCATCCTACTCAGCAGACGACCACCGCTCCCCACCGCCTCCGTACGGCGCCAGCCTCATGACAGAGTTGCTCCGCTCCGAGGGAACCAGCAACTATGGCATTACGCGCAACCCCGGCGTTCAGGGGAGATTTTATGTCAACTCTGCGCCTTTTCCTCGCCCGGACAACATTAAGGTGGAGCCACCCATGGACAGTTACGGACCCGTTTTGGGGATGGTTCCTCAGAGCTGCAGCAAAATCAAGCAAGAAGGGAACGTTTCGTGCATGATGTCCTTTGAGCAACCTCGGGTGGCCATCTCTCCCCGGGCAGCCAGCAACATGACGCCGCCTCTCAGCCCCGACGACCTGGGAGCTTCGGACTGCCAGGCACAGCTGTGCCAGCCCATGAACTTTCCACAGAAATATCACACACCGGCGGCTTTCCCGCACCACTCTCAGGCTCCCCACATGCAGATGCCATACCACGCTCCACACACTGCCTTCGCTATGTATGAGGAAAATCTCAGCCTGCAGCCGGGCGCGCAGAGGGTGATGCTCACACCACCTTCATCTCCTCTCGAGCTTCTGGAGTCCAAGCCCAAGAGAGGACGGCGCACATGGCCACGGAAGCGCACGGCGACGCACACCTGCACCTTCGCTGGCTGCGGGAAAACTTACACCAAGAGCTCACACCTGAAGGCACATCTCCGAACTCACACCGGTAAGTTCTAGCTCATATCCACTCATGACGAATAAGACTATTTTTGCGCACAGTGTGACTCGTTTCCAAATTCAGCACAAGCTAAATGTTTCTCCACTTCTCTGTCCGTGCAGGTGAGAAGCCATACCACTGCAGCTGGGAAGGCTGTGGATGGAAATTCGCCCGCTCCGATGAGCTGACCCGTCACTTCCGCAAACACACCGGGCACAGGCCCTTCCAGTGCCACCTGTGTGAGCGCGCCTTCTCCAGGTCTGACCACCTGGCACTTCACATGAAGAGACACATGTGAAGAAGCCCACATAAGAACTTGGGGTTCATGGGGGGGTTGTGTTATTTTTATTTTTTTTTATAGTGATTCAACTGAGGTGTTGTTATTTAAATTGTTTACCACATGACCAAAGTGTTTTTATATAATATTGAAATTTAAAAAAAGTTTTAGTGTTATTATTTTTAATAACGTAGCTGGTACTACTTTGGTTCTAGGAAAGCTTTAGAAAAGCTTTGTTTGCTTTAGAGCAGGCAGACCAAGAAGGGGCTGGCCCTGTATATACTACTCTTCTTTGACAGAACTGGAATGCAGTGTTTGACACAAGTGCCTTTCTATCACTATGCTACTGTAAAACTCTTCGTGACAGAATGACATGGCCACAAAATAGTTGATCCTTTTTAACAGGAGTGAACGCACATACAGTTGTGCAGAGACAATGTTTTATTTAAACTGCCTCAATGTCTGGATGGCCTGAAATGCTTTGTTTTTTCCCCCCCTATTTGGAGTTATGCTTGTCTCTTCTGGTGTGAAAGCCTTGGATCCAACCCCTCTGTACACTATCAGGGCTTGATGTCCTGTGCATTATTTTTTACTTAAATTTATATAAATATGTACATGAATTTTATACTGTAAAATGTGTATTTATTGTGAATATTAAAAACAATGACAACGAACAGTTGACTTGGGAACATCATTTCATGCATGCTTAGTCATTCTGGATGCATCTTGTTCACACGTTTAGTCTTTTAAACCACATCTGAGAACCGTTCTCATAATGTGCTTACATCCTATCTAAGTCGGGGCAGCAGCCCTGCACACCATCTGATCAGTTACAGTAAATAGGGTTATACATGTCAGAATTGAATAGCCGCTTTAATTTTAAAACATGAGCACTTGATTTCCACTGTGATGTTTTGCAGCTGCAAGACAGAGAAGGGCAGCCGCTTGTGGGCTTAGCCTATAAATACAAACACTCCATTTCCATAATTACAGAGTGAGCCAGGAGCCGTCTGGACAGAGGGGCACAGCAAACCCTCATCAGGGAGCCCTTAGACTCCCTTTCTGATGGGTAGAAATTATAGTAGGACATCAAAAGACCTTAATACTACAATTACACAGAGTCGCTGTGCAGTAGTTTCAAAGTATCTGAGTGTGCGTATTATGTCTGTATGGTGTCAGCGAGCATTTGTTTCACCCAGACCGACCAGCGGTGGATGTATAATTACCAGATATAATCATTTAACAAGTAAACATTTTGCTTCAGATATATATAAAATGAATTCTATTTTTATGTGTTATGGCCACTTTAAAACTTCAACAGTTTCATAAGATATCTTTGATCAAAGGCGGAGTCGCCCTGCTCCACTGTTATGCTGCATCTCAATTCATCCATAACTATAAAAAGCGCACGCAGAGTGCGACTTAAATGTGTCATGTTATTGCTAGAATTTCTCATTTAGAAAATAGAGGAAGTACCCACCAGGTCAAAAATATCTGCATTGGAACATGCAAATGTTATCACTCTCATTTCACTTTTTTTTTTTTTTTTTTTGTTCCAATATCAATGCACAAGTTCAAGATATATAAACAATCCATCTTGAATTCACTGTAGCATAACTCTTTACTTTCTTTACAAGAAATAGCTTTAAAAAAAGAAGTAAACAACACCTTAAAAATAGAGTTAGTCAAATTCGTTGTGACCCTGTTGTTCCTTCTGGCCACTCAGTACGTACAACTTTTTTATTTATCACAGATACATTAATGTAAAATTTTGCAGTTTTCCAAGAATATTATAAATCACTTTTATTTAAATGTTGTTACAGTTTGAGTCACTTCAAACTCATTTTTTTAAATCACATCCATACTGTGCAATAGTACATATTACAATGTTGATATGTTGATAAATAAGGCGCCGTCACTCTGCACATGTCTAGTAGGTTCTGGAACATACAGCGCATACATTATGTGCAGATTAAACCTGACTAGTGTTATACAATTATAACCAAGTAATATTGTAAGGCCTTTATACAAATGTCCTCCAACTAGATCAGAAATGTATTTATATCCAGGAGCAAAGATCTGATTATTGATTTGAGAGAAGAGCAACATGCTGGAAGCAGATGAAACTGTGCATCACGAGTAGTGTGAGGAAAAACAAAATGGACGAAGCTTAATGTAACAGCACCAGTATAAACAATGTAGTTTTACACTTTTTCCATTTCATAGAGGCTTTTAGTTGTATGGGAGTGCAAGTTGTTGCTAGTTACGACAAGGCAACCAATGATAAACCATCTGACAAACACAAGCTGCTGCTTTTGGTGGATGGTGCAACAGCGCTCCGGGTGGAATGAACTTTGTTCATATGACAGGAAGACATCAGTGATCATCATTAGCATCTTAATTATCATAAATACAGGGAAATGATGATGTGGAGCCAAATCAAATTTAACCAAAAGCTACATTTTGACTAAAATGCCTATCAAGTTTAAACATGATATCTTTGTTCTTTACCACACATATGCCTCTTCAGGGTTTGATTATGATAAAAACGGTTGTCAATCTATTCACTCTAAAGTCATAAATAGTAGATATGCAATAATAAATTGCAGGAACACTTGCAACATTTAAATAAAAATCTAAATCATGCCACTTCTAAGCTAATCCCTAAATTCCTGACTCCTGTGCTCCACTGCTTCTACATTAAAACCATCATCTATCAATATTTACAGTACATGAAGAGGTTTCCTTAAAAAAGAAAATGGACCATCTCGATCACAGCCTAACAGGAGAGTTAGCGTGCATTTTCTATATCAATGTTTCAGGAAAACTGTTAATACAGTGCATTTTACAAAGTCCTTCATACACCCAAAAGAGTAAAATAATTTTAAAAGGTTGTTTTTTGCAACAAACAGACTTTTGGATAAGGCAGGGTGATTACCCATAACAACATAGAGAGCTACATATAAGTTGTAGTCAAGAACTCTGCTGGTTTGGTTTGCGTTAAATCGCTGTGTTCTCGTAGGATGAAGTCGGGCTTAAATCAAGTGGCTCCTTATTGTCCCTGATTATAGTTGCAATGTAGTTTGGGAGCACTGAACCTTAACTGGTTGCTAAATGTGGAGTCATTTGACATGAGTCCAGTCATGGCTGGAAAACACTGGTCTCACTAATTGGTAACAGGGGCTGCTAGTCATGTTGGGCCAGTGTCGATGCTGTTGTCATGAGCCTGCGGACTGTAAGGCAGAAGGAAGAGGACTAAAAGTTGTGGTAGAGCATGACTGGTCAGGCACTGGGCAAGTCAGCCTTGCTCAGAGCGATGGCGAGCTCCAGGTCCTGCTGCTCCTGGAGCCGCAGCCTCCTTAGCCTCTCCTGCTCCTCACGCTCGCTCTCCCGCTTGGCCCACTCCAACTGCTGTCTCTCACTTCCAAACTAGAGCCGGGAAACAAACGTTAGATAGACCAAAACACAAGAGTGCAGATGAAAATGTCAACACATAAAAAGAGACAAATCGCTGGACACAAGCTCATGTAAAATAAAGACAAAGCAGACAAACTACATCTACACATAATAGCAGTAATTTGTGAAAATAAAAAACTACAAATATAGACATTACTTAGATGAAAGACATAGAGACTTAGATGTCACGAAAAAGCTAAAAAGCAGCACTAACAACTGCAAAAAAGCATCTTTCACAACACACAGTGCGTTGCTGGCGCCTTAAATTACTGGTCGCGTACAGTGGAAAATAATGGCACTGTTCACAATTTTCTGGTTTTCTGTATAAACTGTATGGCTGTTCTGCATTTTTTTAATGTGTTGCAGTGAGACATGTTCATTCATAATCACTGAGGGCTCTAGTCTAAATTCAAACATTATCATGGCGAACTAAAGGTAAGATGTTTGCTGCAGTGTGTGAGAAGGATGTCAGGCACCTGAGCGGGCTTCACGATCCCCTATATATGCAATCAGGACACGAAAGGTCTTTTAACTATTGTGTTTGTAGATATTTGTGACTTCACATTTTGTGACCAATTTGAGCAGAAAACCAGGAAATACGTGCAAATGTATTTCCCACAAATATTCCATGTTTGGATTAATGTGATTGAGGATATTACTGAAAATAACTGTGCTCATAAATCACTGTATTCAGATTATGCAGCGTGGATAGGTTTTTCACATGCAAAGGATTGACCACAACACTGTCTTACAGTCTTACCTTGACATGTTCAGATCCTGGCAGAAAAACAAAGATTACAACACAGAGCTCGATAAAAAAATCCCTTTCACAACTGTCATGCTGCCGTGAGGGATAAACTCATGTCTTGTGAAATGACATAAACCAGACACAAAAAGCTGCCATGCACCCTTTCTCTACTTGAGAGCAGGCTCAGCTGATAGGTTAAGACAGAGGACAAAGAGGCAGATTTACTCTGCTTTAAGCCACACATCATGCTCTGACAGCAAATTAGCCCTTAACCTGGTCTTTTCTATCTTAATATAGGGCTACCTGACCCAGCAGGTTAACTAACTCACCGACTGAAAGTGTATATGTATCCTAACTTCCTGGCAAGGCTGAAGCCAGAGACCACAGCAAGCATGCAAGTTCCTTTACCAGTTTGACGAAGGTAACAGTCAACTGTACTAGATGTTCTGTCAGTAGTTAGTCAACAGCCAGTAAACACGACAGTTCTGTGATCAATTTCTAAAGTTCTTGTGGTAGGGAGAGTTAACATGACGCCCATAACAGACAGGCGACACCTTTGAGCCTTTCAGCGAGATCCTGAGATCAGAAGCTCATGCAGGCAAAAATACTTGACCCAACAGAAAACTGTAGGCAGACTACACTTACAGAGCCAAAATCAGCAAAACCAACAGGACAGTCTTTCGATGTTTTATTCGAGTGTGTCGTAACAAAAGAGTCTCTACTGTCTGCTGTGGCGCTAATGTTCTGGAACGGCTGTGATGCACCCAAACTGAGCAGACCTACTGGAGAAGGAAGATATTTGTATAACCAAGAATCCCTGAAAGCAAAAATGCTAACAAACATTTGCTTCTTGGGAAAAAAGCCTCACACTTCTTGTAATGGCTAAATGTTGCTAAACCTTCACAGGAAGCAAACATATTTAAGCTCAGAGTAGTCACCCAGGGGTGATATTGGTTTAAAAAAAAGGTGTTAACCACATTTTTTGAGTAAAGCTCACTGAAGCATTGATGCCTAACAAGCACAGTGTTGCTTTTTTGGAACATAATTGTAAAAGAGAGACACACCCTTATATGCAGTAGGCTTTGAAGACATGTCCTATATTGACAGTATGATTATGTGGCCACACTGGCCTCATCTCTTACTCATCTCTCAAACTTAAACCAATACTTCATACACCACACATGTAAATGAAGGCACATCCCGTAAACAGACGGCTCCATTTTCTAAAACAAGAAGAACTGCAACAATTCCAATTTTATCTAATTATTGTTCATTTAACTAACCTATATGTTGTATTTGTTAAAAAGTTGCTGAAACACAAACTGCTAAATTGCATCTTCTTACTGCATCAAAACTGGTTGTGCAATTCTCTCTGTGATGCAGACATTCAGATCAGTTCATGAGTTTGAGAGTGGGCTTCTCACTTCCCCATCACATATCAGGCACATCTCTGGAGTTTGCTCATTGGCCAACAGTGGATACTCATCTCTACCCCTCTCTGTGTGGTAAAGCAAAGCGGAACACCAACTTTCTCACGCTGCGGCTTCTGCTGAAAGAATAAGTACTAGGTAACAGCGGAAGGGCAAGTGCTGGGCACGTTGTGTGGGTAGCGTGTCACTTCACTTACACAAAAACAGCCGAGATCAATATGCTGCTTAACGCAGCCAAAGAGTTGAGAAGAGTGGTTCTCAATCTTATCACATTGTTGAACTATTTCAATAGTTACTAACAAAATCATGAAAACCACTATAATGTCGGGATAGAATTAGCTTGTAAACCTATAGTACTGCCATATCTCTGCCACCAGCTTGTCTCCAGGTTACAGCTTCAAAAGAAAAAATTACTTTCTCTACCACACCTCAATGGGGAAGTCATTTTTTTTCTGGGCACAAACAGCCACGTTGGACAACAGTTAATCATGAATGACAGAATTGTTGCCATTACATTTTTGTAATTTCAACTCTGGTAGAATACATTATTTAAACTGGTTTAAACAAACACTACATGTCAATTATAAACATCACAAAACTATTAATGTCGAGTTAAGCAGCAGTCACACAAACAAACAAATCTTACATATATACACACGCATAAAATCATACCGTACCATAAGGAGGTGCAGGACGGTTAGGCACGTTTTTCTTTGATGGGAGCACAGGGTTTTCTGACTTCTGTTACAAAAAAAAAAAAACAACAAAAAAATATTTAAAGTTCACAGAAAAATGATGACTCCAGCAGAAATGTCAGCAAAAACATAAAACCTCTGGCCTCAGCCCAGAGAAGCTGTTTTCATAAATGTGATAAATTGGCAGAAAAATAAGAAATCACTCATGATGAGAGTAAAATTAACAACACAGCTTTCTACAGCTTAAGTGGAAAAGGATGCTTTATGGTGCAGCTGATTCATAGCTCTAAGAGTCCCAGGAGCTTACCTTTGACATCTGACTAAAGTCAGCAAATCCACCTCCCTTGCTTCCAAAAGACTTGCTTCCAAAGGGGTCCACTGTCCCAAACACATCTGTGACAAAAGTGCATTGAAAAGCATTTGGAACATTTGAATATGTTTATGGAAAGAGTCAGAACTATAATGAATTTCAGCCCCAAACCACACGTTCAAAATGATTTCTGCATCTTGCTTATTCTGAAAGGGCCTGCATGCTATTTTCAGAAGAGGGAATGTGGCATGACCGTTTAATTTTCCATGACATTTCGCAAAAACCTGGAAAGCAGAGGTTTTGTTTAACCTGACGTATGCATCTGATCAGCTAATTAAAGGCGTCAGTTGGCGCACTGTTAACCAGAACTGTGCCTGGGTTGTTTTGAAGCTCGGTGGTATGCCACTTTTAATGAAAAAAAGCCAAACTACAGATGGTTACAGTGAAAAAACAAAACATTGTAACAGAATATGTTTGTTGTGATTGTGCAACCACAAGAGACCCCATTCATGTCAAGTACGCAGTGTTTTCTTTTACGCACAGTAACTCAGCTCAAGTCTACAGTTGCCTCTGTGTTCTTCCGAAGGTGTGTCGCAGAGCAGAGCTTTGGCCTGCTGCAGCCACCGGCTTTAAACAACGTCCATACTGAATGAGCCAAAGCAGTTCAATAGCAGCAGATATGAAGACATGACAGAGGCAGTAGTGAGCCAGTTAAAGGACTGGCAGTGTATTCTCTTAGAGCAGGACCAGCAGCCATAAAGTTTCTGTTATGTTTGGCTCACGCCAGCCTCCTGTTTTTCCAGGGTAGGGGGAGTATTTTTAGTTGGCCAGTAGTTAAATGCGTAGGTACTCCGCTAAAAATAGCAGGAACCACAGGAAAAAATGAAACCACAGTGAGTAAAAATTGTTTGCCCTTAATGCCCCTCGAAAATAAAATCTAAATCTAACACGTCACCCAGAATGGCAAAGAATGACTCTTTGAGATGAGTTTCACAATTCGAACATTCTGTCACGTTTAGATGTCAGTTTATAGAGTCACATTCTGGGAAATCTGCACGGAAAAACTGCTTATATTTAGTACAGGGGTGACTATTTGACAGTGACATGACAATAAGTCAATGTACAGGACACTCTACGACAGCCAGGAACATAAAGGGAAAAATGGTTATGTTAGTACAAATAGATTCAATGCAGTACTTAATAGGTAGAACAGAATATTTAGTACTACAAACCCACACAAATAAATATAAGACGAGTCAGATGAGCAGCAAGTACCTGAATCCTTTAGTTTTGAGCTGTTTGAGGCGAAGGGGTCAGCACTGCCAAAGACACTTGGCTGAGAAAACAAAGATGTAAGGTTTTTAGCACTGTAAGTGAGCCATTTTAAATGATTTTACTTTAAATGCATATACTGTACACACACACACACACACACAGTGACCATTGAGCATCACTGTAGTGTTCAAAAGATGAGGTGTTTGATACCTTAGCAGGAGGTGTGGGTTTTCTACTAAAGGGATCTGACGATCCAAACACATCTGACTTGTCTGTAGGCTTAAAGAAATCTTCAGACGAGGTGCCTTTGAAGGGATCACTTTCTTTGAAAGGGTCTTCTCCAAATGGATCTAGAACAAACGAATAAGAACCATCATCATTAGCTGTTAAATAAAAGTATTAACTATTGACTTGATTCTTACAGAAATACGGCTACAAATAATACAAATTCAGACCTTTAAAGGGGTCAGACTTGAAGGGGTCTTCTCGCTGGAAGGGGTCTGCTGGAGCCTCCTTAGCACTGCTGTTGTTGAACTTGGCTAATTTTGACTTGAAAGAATCACCCTAAGAAATGGATGCACAAAATCTGCAATTAATAAATGGTAGCAAGCATGAAGTGTTGATTATGAAACAAAAAAAACAAACAAACTGTGTCACTATTTTAAGAGACTTGCAGAAAAACATGAGACAATGATACAATGAGCATGCACACTTTCAAAACAGACTCAAAACAAAAAGAACAAACACAGAATGTCTGATATGTAATTATAAGGCATGAGCTAAGGCCATTCCCATCAAAAAAAAAAACAACCTTTGAATTATAGGAACTAAAAACGTCAAGAACTACAAAACTGGGGAACAAAACAGGTTTCAGGAGCATAATGGGTTTTGCAGGTCAATAGGGAGGAGGTGACAAAAAGTGCTGCTGTCTGTATTTTCATTATCCTAGGAATCTTAATTAGAGCCAGGTTTTTCAGGCAGGAAGGCAGCACAGTTTCAGGAGATCACACAAAGGTTCCGCATTAGAAAAGAGGATATATTCAGCAGCCACTCACCGCGCTCCTGAAACCTCCGTTCTCCTTCTCAGTGAACCCTTCACTCAAGTCCGGCAGGTTGTTGAAGTTTCCCCCATTGATGTCACTCAAAGCACTGTTGTACTGCTCGATGGTCTTGGTCACCTCCTTCTGGTTGTCCTGGATCAGCGACAGTTTACTACGAGCCTAAAACCACACAAAAGAGCATTAATTACATATTTGATTCCATTATAATATACTCAATGGTTTCCTTTACTATAGTTTTGGAGAATTTTAAACCAAAAACAGAATTACCCCTCCAAAAGTAAAAAACAGTCTTGACCAAGATTGAGGTAAGTACCCAATTTTCAGCAAATGATGTAAGTGATGATTAATGTGTAAATTGATAAAATAACCTTCACACAGGGATACAAGTATTTCATTTCAGCGTGTTTCAGTTTTGTGTGCTTTAATGGACAAAAGTTGAAGAACATGCTTCTGTAACCTGCCGTCTCATTGTGTTCTCTGACCTGGCTGATCTCTTCCTGGGTTGTTTTGAGTGACTTGATGATACTGTCTAACTGGACACGAGCGGAGAGCAGGCTCTGCTCCAGCTGGGCTTCCTCCTCTTGCAGCCGGCTCAGGTTTGCCTTGGTGTGGCTCAGTTCATCCTCTTGGCTCTGGAGGTCAGTCTCCTTGGAGCTGATCTGGCCCTGCAGGGATGTTATCTGTATGTCGGATAAACCGAAAACAAAGAAACACGTAGGTTTTAGATTCGTGGGATCAAGTGTTTTTGTTTAACCATTTTAAAATAGTTATTTTGAGCATCTTCCTGTAAACACACTCAACTGCGCTCTCTGTTTGTTTGACATGTGATATGTGGTATTATGTCACTCCAAAAACACCAAAGTAATATCTGCATAGTAATAAAATGAAAACACAACACAAAATCTTTTCTTGTGATTATTTGCATGTCACTTGAATAAGTCTAACCATCTGAGACTCTTCCTGGCACTTCTGCTTGACATCGTTGAGCATTCCTTCCAGCTTGGAACGCTGCTGGTCCATCTCCTCCAGACGTTCCTGGGCATCCTGCTTCTGAGACTCTAGATCCTGCAGACTGCTGCTTTCCCTGTCCAGGTCATTCTGCATGTCCTGGGGATCCAACAAGCACACACAGCTGTTTGCAGTGTACAGCTACAGAGTGTCATCTTTATTCAGTTAAGAACTCTTTTACTTCAGCTTAATTTGGGATGAGATCTGTCATATGTCAACAACTATTTGTAAAATTAATTTTATATTGTTGAAACAGATATTTAGTTATATTTTTACCACCAGGAGGATGATTTGTAGTTTAGTCCTTTATAGCCTTACCTGAACCTCACTGTTTTGTTGTCTGATGGTGTCCTCGTTTATCCTGATCTCCTGCTCCAGAATGAATTTCTCTCTTTAGGTGAAGAGCAAGAGAAATAATTAATAAATTCTATTTCCACAAAAACCTGTCAGACAAAACGTACTGAAAAGGTGGCGTATCTGTTAACAAGATTACTGTAGTATTTTGGTTTCATGGGAAAAAATAAACACATACACCCCGTTAATATGAACTATTGTTAAGTACAGCAGGCCTAGAAACTGTGGTACATTAAATAGCTTAAATGAATTAAGCTATTTATTAGCTATGTATTAGCAAGGTGGAATTGTCTGTATTGGAATAAATTCAATAAGAAAAAAAAACAAAGCTAATATTACGTAAGAAATCTATATCTCATAACTTAAACAAGCTATGATCCTGAGTCTCAACATTACTTGACATCAATGTCCCCTTTTTTTTAAGTAGAGGAAGTGAAACAAAGTTGTCCTCCTGCTACTCAGGGTGCAGGAGCTCACCTCTGCAGCTGAGCTATTTCCTGACTGAGGTCATCTAGCTCTTTGATGCCTGTCAGCTCTACCGACCCCGTGGAGCTGGTGCTGTCCTGAGGGGAGAGACATTCAGATAGATGAGTGAGAGAAAAGGAGAGTTGGGTAAGAAAATATGATGCCGTACTTGAGGATGACAGAAGGTGAGAACAGAGACAACAACAATGATAATGAAAGGTGGGAGAGGAAAAATGCATGAAACAGATGCAAAAAAAGACGAGTAAAAAATGTTCTAAAGGGGGAAGGGGGACAAAAGGCAGGGAAAAGGAGAGTCAAAGGGACATGAGTGGTACGCAGGGAGATAGGAGCTCCCCACTGATATGTCTAGCAAAACAAAAGACACAGGAAGGAAATACAAACACCTCGCACAGCTAGGGAGAGAACAAGCAAGTGAGACAATGCCTGAATGAGAAGCGATGCACACAGACAGAACAATACAAAAGAAAACTTGGCCTATAATTCAGTGTTCAATGCACCTGTTGAGAAGTCTCAAAAGAAGCAAGCAGTCTATGAACTGCTCAGAAGATGGTTACACTAAAACCTTACTCATTTACTTTAAATTTATTTTTATTACTCAACCCGAAAGGGGCAAATGTTGTAAATATATTTTGGTCATAAGCATGCTTTTTGAGAATTAAAAAACATAAAGTGCACGTGTACTGTATTTTTTATTTGACTTGGTTATTCATTACATTGATTTTCTAACACTAAAAGCAAAAGAGCTGGTGTTCTTTGATGTGACTAGATAAAGTGAAGTTACCTATTCAAAGTTTGAACCTACAAGCTTACCCCAAGCAAATCCAAAGCTTAACCCCATCACCTATGGTTATTCTATATTTGTAAATAATAGGAGACACTTCTAGAAATACATCAGCAACTATACATAGATTTTTCTTTTGTTTGCCATAATGGACCATTGCTAATGAAACAACAGCAGGTGCCAACATTTGCCCTAAACACGGCTGAAGTTTAAAAAAAGACACGTGGAAAATCCAACGTAATACAGATTACATTACAAAGCAAATCTTACGTGAGACTGAAATTTTGTAATGGTGTTGTTGGGAAACTAAGACATTAATTAAAGGAACACAGTCCTTTTACCACCTAACGCTTCATAACGCTTCAAACAGGGACAGAAAATATGACAGAACAAAAGCGCCATCTTGTGACACAAAGCTCAACTACTCACTCTCCGCATATTAGCAAGGTCGGGTCTCACAGAAGAAATAAGGCCCGTGTAGCTCTGGTAGACAAGACAGAAAAGAGCAAAAGCAGAAAAAACTGTTTTGCAAGGCTGAAAAGTCAGACAGTAGAGCTCCCATTTCAAATACATGTAGTAGCAGGGAAACATAGATTCTTAAAGTACAGATGCAAGTGAAATATTCCAGTAAACAGGCTGCTGGAAGATGAAGCAACGGCTGTATTGGACTAACAACAAGACTCACAGCTGCTGCTGATGCACTCCTTTCTGAGGGGGGAATCATGTCTGGAGTGAGAGTGGAGGGAGGGTCTATGCCTTTAGTCACCTTCTGCTGGATCAGATACATGGCAAGATAGAACTGCTCCCGGTTCAGCTTACCCGTCTGTTTAGTGTCAGCTAATCCCCTGCAGACAGAGAGAGAGAGAGAAAAAGCACACTGGTCACCAAATGGTTACAGAGAATGCCACAAAACCATTTTGATTCTAGCTCGGGACCTTTGTTGCATGCAATGCGTATTTCTCTCTCCATCTTTGCACAGTACACTGTAATAAACAAAATACTAAAATAACAGTGTCTTTAAAAATCATATATTGGATATTTTAAAATGAAAAAGTATGAACTGAAACTTTACCTGTTACACGCACGCTCTGAATGAAATGTAATGATTTTAACTGACCACAAGATGGTGGCAAAGTGTTAAAGCTGGTATGACATGCTATGTGCACATATTAATGATTAAATCATTTTCAATATGCAGGTATGATAAAACCTATAGCGAGATTTGTTCTATAGGGGAGAACTAAACTTACACGTTTACGTTACCTATACACGTTACCTATACGTACAGGTTTCCCGTGTTTCAGTTCTGACTAAAGACTTTGGTTTATGATTAGTGCAATATTGAGTGATGCACTTAGTCGGGGCACGTATAGGATACCGTAGTACAATTTGCCCTTATCATTATTACAAAATTGATTATTGGTGCCAATCTGTGCAATATTTGTTTAATGATTGCAGCCCCTTGACTCTATTTTTGTACTGCTGTAAAACAAATAGTATATATATTCGGGGGATGTTGCAAAAGCTTTGCACTACAATGCAATACAAATATCATCCAATATTATTGGTAATATTGGTTATAAACCTAATGTAGCATAAGCCTTGTACTTTCTTTTTACCGTTTCCCAAAAACTTAGCTCTGTTGTTTTGGACATTTCTCTATTTGCTGCTTTCTTCTTTAGACCACATAACAACTGTCCAAGTGGTTAATGCGTTCTCAGTGTTTTCTTAAGCTGCCGTGTATCAAGTGCTCTCAGTAACCAAAAAGTAATGAGGTTGTGCAGATGTAATGAGGACACAAACCATGGTTATCTGAACCGAGGACTCACCATATCTGTGCCAGCATTGTCTGGGAGAGACTGGACTGCATGAAGATCTCTATGACCTCGGTGCCGCTGACGAGGCCGTCATTGTCTAAGTCCGTTTGCTTGAAAATGTCATCATATCTCTCCCTGTCAGCCACCGGTACCACCCAGTTCACCACTGGCTAGAAAAAATGAAAGGGCAAATTTATGTGACTTGAAATGAGAGAGACCAGGGTTTTAAAATAATAGGTAGAGTTGTGTAATGTACTGCTTGAAAAGGAACTTTACTTTATTATAAGTATATACCATATACTATGATACTATAAGTATATTCGTAGCTAAATGAGAGAAACAAGTAAACTCTTGTCAAGTGTTTACCAAAAAAGTTCCCTAGATGAAAATTCACTAGTTTAGTGTTTACCTCAGATATGATGATTTGTCACTGACCGATCATATACTGTCTCATAAATACAGGTCAATCAAAGAATAAAGTACAGGTCTTGGTTTTGGATTAATTACACAGAAAACATAAACTTGTGTCAGATGATCATGAGACAGTGTGAACAGAGTCTTGCTTCTCTTGTCTTTCAAGAAAACCTGTTCCTCCCAAAGCCGCAGATGAAAGATTCCTGCAGCTTTAAAAGCGTGGAAAGAGAAACAAACTGCCTCGTGCACAATGCTTAAAACAATGAGGCAAAACAAGTCTACCCATTAGCAAAGGAAAAGAATCCGTACAAGACAAGCTGGTTTCTTTAACATGCCAGGCTCTGCCCTTGTCACATTAACTAAGAGAGAAGTAAGTGAAACATTATATTAAATCTTGACTGGCACTGTGTTCCTTCATCCTTTTCTCTAACAATACAGTAAGTAAGCTAGTTACATGAAGCTACTTAAGATGCTGGAAATAACGTACTGTGAGTTTTGTTTCCTCCCTCACGAAGGAAACAAGACTTAAATAAATAAAGACTTAAATAAACATTTAGCAAAATTTGTGACAGCTGTTTTTTTTTTTTTTTTTTTTTTTTTTTTACTAATGCATACTTTTAATGGAAAGAACAAAGATGTATATACAATATTTTCTAAAAAATAGTAAAATTATCCTGAGCAACTAAAAACTAATCTCTCTAGTCTTTCATTTAATATGAAAGAGTTTGTTTTAGTGTAAAACAAAACACAACATGAGTTAGTTTGAATAGTTTTTGTGTGATAGTCGGTTATATTCCAATAAATGATATGTATTTCTAATAATACTGTGATATTAATTTTAACTATGACACCCAGTTCTAGCATAAAGCACTTGATTTCTTATAGACAATTAATGCTGTGATCACATCTAAACCCTTAAGCAACGCAGCTAAGGCAACATACCGATGAGCTGGATTTGAAGGAGTGTTTTGGAGAGAGGTTGACGGTACTAGAAGTGAGGGGAGAAGCGCTGATCAGAGGAGGAGTGCTTCGCAGGGTCTCTTTGAGAGGAAACGGGCCTGCACTAAGCCCAGGCAGCACAGCCACAGCACCTGGCAGTGCACCTGCAGACTTCTTCCTTTTAGAAGGGGGGATGAGCGAAGCAGGTAAGCTAGTTGGAACAGGTTCCTTCTCCATGGCCCTATATACAAGATGCATGGCCTAGAAAACAGGGAAATCTGATTATTAATTTATTTAAGCTAAAAACAATAATCTAGTCTAATTTATTATAACAAGTTTTTTTATTCATTAAGCAATTTTTCAGTAGTAGACAAAAGCTTACCACTATGAATTCATCTTTGTCCAAGTATCCATCTTTGTCTACATCACTAAGGTCCCAAATCTACAGAAACAATAAGTAAATGCCATAATGACAATGATTTATTTATTCTAAATTGTTGACAAAACTGTGTCTAACAATGCATCACTCTTGCTTGTTATATTACCTTTCCTAAAACATCCAGAGGTAGCTTAGAGTTTATCAAAACTGGCCTGACTTTATCACCAGACAGGAGACCGTTCACAGGAGACAGACTCTCGAAAATGCCTTCAAACTTCCCTTTTTCATCAGGCTGAGAAAGGAATAAAAACTGAGGATTAGCTGACAAGCTCGGTTCACATCCTGAAGAAAATTCATAAAAATGCAATCAGCTCACCCTGATTGCCCATTGTGAGTCAGATGCCATCATTGAAACACTTGGGCTGTTAGTATCTTTCTGTAAAAAAAAATTAATGATATGATACTAAGAGACATCACAGACCAACATATTAACAACTACATACAGAAGAGAAGTTGTGAATCTTCTCTTACAATATTGCTCTATGGGATAGTGTGTGTTCCCTATTAAATCGCTGGACATTGCACTTTACAGAACAGGCATTTCAACACTTACAAATTTGGGTGCAGCTAAGTTTTGGTTGAGATTGTTGAGGCTGATGTCATTTCCACTCTGTGCTGAAGCCACCAGTCTCAAAGCTATGAAGAAACCCTACAAAAGCAGAAGAAAGCAAAGGCATCCTGTGTTTTATGCACACATCAGCATCACTCTTCACAGGAAATTTGCAGAGGAATTCGATTTTACCCGCTTATCCAAATAGCCTTTTCTTTCTGAATCTGCCAAATCCCAAATCTAAGAAAATAAACAGAAGCAGTTTAGATGCTATTTACTGGATGTATGTCTTGTGTGTACATGGGACAAGTGTTTGAATCTCACCTTCCCCAGTGTACTATCTGACAGCCCTGACTTCTTAAGAAACTGGGCTGCATCTCCAGCTGATATCCTGCCTGTGCTTCCTGGATCCAGCTACAAACAATCAATTTCAAGACTGTGTTTACTGGCTGTTTTTATATGACAGAAAATGTTCATTTGAATGAACAGTAGCCGGTCGGTCTTACCTGTATGTAGTAGTTTTCATAAACAGAGTTTCCACTTGATAACTGGAGAAGCACACAGTGAGAAAGATAAAACTAAATGAGTGTGTCAGCTAGTAAATATAATACGAAGCTACAAATGGCTAGAAGAGCCCACAGCTACACCACAGTCCGTAGGAGCTAACAGAAGAAAAACACAGTCCTGATCGCTAATGTTAGTTAACTGAATGTTAGTTTTTGTTCAGATTTAACGACTAGTTGTTCTTTTCAGCTTTCTTCTCTCATTACAACTCACACTATCCTTACTTAAGTTAGCTAACCGTGTTAACTTAGTTCACAACGACAGGGTGCTAACACGGCTCCACAGCCCCATCTTCGCAACAGTATAAAGCAGTAATGTGGTAAAATCATACAGCGACTGTCACTGCCACCTAATAATGGTAAACAGTAAAATTAGAGACTTTTATTGAGCTATTTCAAGTTGTTACCTGACTAAGTGTCATGAGCGCCGCCATATTTCCTGGTGTCTCGGGAGTGCGCACACGCCCCTTCACCGAGCGAGCGGGGACGAGCGGCGACAGATCGGAGGAGGTTCCGGTAGGAGGAGGACCGGCTGGACCGCATGAGACCGCATCCCAGGATCAGGCTCTTCACGACCAAGTGATGTGACCAACGAGGCCCCGACTGAATAAAACCATCAAGAGAAATCTCGACAGTTCTTAGATCTGCTGAACTTTGCTTTAAGGACAAATTATGTCACCAGGACATTATTACATTATTATACAAAGAATGTGAAGAGCAGAGCAAAAGAGTCAAATACACAAGATTAAGAATACAACTAAAAATATATTATAAATAATAAATTAATTAAATATCATATGGTCAGTGTTATGAATAATGAAGTAAGGTGTCTAACAGACAGCCAACATGTTGTATTACACTAAAGGTGGGAAGTTATGTCCAGTGTAAGAATGATATCCCTGAATAAATTATAATAAAAGTGAGGTGCACTGCAGCAGATGTTGTCCTGTGCAGAAGAGCAACTGGTTATGAAACGAGAAAGAGAATCAACAGGAAAACTGGAACTACTGTGAAGAATGACAAACGTGATGTGAAGCTTTACTTTGTGGTCAGTGAAGTGATAGAATTGAACCTTTTCTGCATAATTAATTTTCTCACTATTTCTGGTCAGTTTTACATTCTCAGTGGACTTGCTCCAAGCCTGTTTTCACCATTTTGTTAAATTTGCACACTATGGCACACACAAAAATCAAAGGACACCAAACTAAATATTTAAAATAAATATAATTACATTTGAAACCAAACCTCACTGATTCTCCACACTTCACGTCATAATCCAGTTTAACATTTTGTGTACTAGTTTATATTCTATTAGGCACAAATTCATCATTGGTATATTGGTAAAAAAGTAAAAAGTTCCAAAGCAGGTAATTACTTTTTATACTGTAGGTACTTCATGTGATAGAAGCACACTGTTGAGCAAAGCCTTCTGAAATACATTAATAACAGAAACGGCATGCTTTTAAGTCACAGGTAATACTTTCGATATAGATCAAGATTTTCTAAAACTTCCCTCAAAGTTTGAACAGGCTTCACAGACAGAGCTGCATTTTATCGGTAGAACAAGTATTTCTGCCATATGGCTCATTCAGACTACTGAAACACATCACAAAATGTAGGTTTATAAGTCTAAAAACTCACATTTAAACAACATACTATCATAGTGTGCGTATAATGTACAAAATATGGCCAGATATTAAGGTTATAATCTTTTAATAAAAACTTTGGTATCAATATCATTCTGTCCAATACAAATGTGTGACCCTTAGTGGTGTAGTCATGAGTCACAGCAGAGGCTCAGCAATTGTTTCTCCAGACTTTCAGGATATAATTCAGGTTCCATCATGTGAAAACATGTTGAATATATGGCATTTCAATGTAGAAAAACAATTTCATTATGCATTTGATGATAGAAGACTCACTTACGTCTAAACATTTCATTCAATTATGTCCTAAATCATGTGGAAAGGCCAAAAGGTCAGTGCCAAACATAACCAAAATAAGTTACATCACATTAAAGGTTTCATTTCTCTTTGTATTTTATGATATTTATGTTTGAGTTCTGCATTATATGTTTAGTTATGCACATCTTAGTTTTCCTTCATCAACAATAAAATAGAAATCTGAATGGCTAATCGTTCTCTGCAGATACCACAGTTTGAGGTCAACTGTCAAAATACGTGAGTGGAAAAGCAACTGTGCAAGACAAGCTGAAAATAAAGTAGACGTATAGATCTAGAAAATCAACATTAAATGTCAGTGCCTCCTTATTCTGTTATTACAAACAAAGGAATGGACTTTTGATGGAAGACCTTAGAATCAACTTCACACCAGGGGCAAAAGGGGAACATCAAAAACAAAATGAAAGACAAACTAAGTCCATTAAACCCCACCAGCCTCTATTTACTACATTTGCCCCCCGAACCCCATGCAGGGTTGTGTCCAGATCTCAGGGAAAGGATGCACAGCAGCCACAATACCCCTGGAAAATACTGGACAGTTTCTGTAAGAGAGACTAAATCTCTGGCCCCACCCGCTCAAAGTTCATCTCTAGGCTTTGCTTCCTCTTCATCCATTTCTGAAAGTGCATCCTCTACTTCATCCTTTGTTTCCTCGTCCTCTTCTTCTTCCTCCTCATCTACATCTTCGTCTTCCTCCTCATCAGCTTCAGTGTCTTGTTCTTTGTTCTTCTCCTCCTCCTCTTTTTGTTTCAAGTCATCTTGTTCCTGTTTCATTTTCTTCTCTGGTTCCTGTTGGGAAATTTTAAATAATTATAATGTCTCTTAATCTTTTCCATGTCTTAAAGTAATTGTTTTAATTTGTTCATACAGTTGCTGTACAGATATTCAAAACTTTACTAAAACCGGCATACCTTTGTCACACCCCATGTCTCTTTTGCAATGTCTTCTGCTTCCTTGATGTCATCTGTGATCAGGAAGTTGTCAAAGATTGTTCCTGATTTCACCTGAGACAAACAGAAGCAATTATTACATTGGATATTACAATTCTATGCAGCACTAAGACAATAGCTTAACCATTAAGGGATTATGTTGTATTGCTCACCTGCCAAAGATCAAGACCTAAAACTCCAATTTTATCAAATTTATAGATGTTCGAATCAGCACTGTATTCAGGATTGTCAATCTCAGGATGCACCCAGACTCCTTTGTAGTTGGGATTGTCAATCTGTTTGGGTTTCCATTCTCCCTGTGATGAAAGAGGGATGTTGTATGTAAAGCTTTTTCTCAAACAAATTAGACACAAAGCATAAACTCTAATTAGAACTATCCTATTTCAACCTACCTTATACTCTGGGTTAGGGATCATAGGTGGCTCCCACTCTCCGTCCATATCTTCATCCCAGTCCTCAGGCTTTTTAGCATCAGGGTCTGGAATGTTTTCAGGTTTGTCCCAGTCCTATAAACAGAACACATAATCCCAATATTGATCAATCAGGAGTGGTGTGAAGAATCTGAGTAATAAATATATGAAATACACTTCTCCTCCAGCAGAACAGTGGTAGATTCTTTGCTTGATTGGGGCTAATTGACTGCATTAACAGATTAACTGTATTAATGATGATAATTAGCTTATTTACTTCAGGCTTGGTGTCATCGGCATCATCAATCTTAGCACGGTCATCCCAGTCCTCTGGCTTTTTGGCTTCGGGATCCTTGATTTTCTTAGGAGGCAGGAAGTCCCAGTCATCCTCCAGAGTGCCAGATTCTACCTTCTCATTGTCAATCTTCACCTCATAGGTCTGATCTGGATTCAGGATCAGTGTGTACAGGTGGCTCAACTCATCATCCTAGAAGAAACAGAGTGTTTGGATTAAGCCACTAATACAAAAACGGTGCTTCTTGTAGCTTTAACTAAAAAAAAAAAAAATCTAATAAATATTTGAAATAAAAAATCCAGAATTGCCTTGCACTTAATCTCTTTCTTGATGAGGTGATTCTTGCCCTTGTAGTTGAAGATGACGTGGACCTTCTTGGTGCTGTAGCCACAGATATCAGGGCCTAAAGTAAATATATTTAAAGATGTTACAGATGTTACACATCCCATTAATGTAACTCTTCAATTATTATATTATCTTTAAACACTTACCAAACATTAAGTAGTACGAGGACTCTCCATGCATGTCAGCCTGATCCAAGTCAGAAGGGAAGACTTTTACATAGCCACCACCACAATCAATCTTTTGCTCATGCTTCACTGTAAACTGAATCACCAAAGGTTTGCCTTCATTGCTGAAAGGCTCAAATCGTGCAGAGACAGCATAGAAACGAGCATCCTGGCTCGTCTGCAGACCTGAAAAAGAAACCGCAACAGAAATATTTAGCAAAGCAGATTCTCTTTGGCTAAGAGCTTGCGAACTGTGTAACAAAACAGATACATAAACGTCAATATTTCAGTAATGACAGGAATTTTCTGGCAACAATGAATCTATCACAATCAACATTTGTGTTTTCTCTTACGCAAAGCACATGATTGTTGCTTTGCAATATGTGGATTGGGAACTCAAAACATTTACCTTTGTCTTTCTCAGCATCTCCATAGAAGTTTCCAGCTGTTAGTTTCCACTCTCCATAGTCTGATTTGTGTTTGGAGTTCACCCAGCGACTTCTCCAACCATCTGAACAGAAAACGAGCAGCAAGTTAGGTGAGGCTGAGGACTGACCCCACGGGGAGTTTTTCAGATATATCAAGTGTCTTTTGGTTCATTTGTCTGACTAAATGTAGCTGTAAAATCAATAAAAATAGATTTTATTAGGTAGTTCAGGCCACAGTTAGCAACTTTACTGTTATAAGTATTAGTTACGTTTGCTAGCATTAAAGCCTTGCTAATGATTGTCAGCAAACAACCAGTTACATTTAGGACGATGAGCAGTGATGTCTTTTTCACAAAACCACCGAACTAGCGTCATTTTCGTTAACAGGAGAAAGTTTCGAGAAAACCTCACGATGCCAATTTTGACAAACCGATGGCTAACAGTTAGCATACACGACTACTTGCATCAACTAGCTAGTGTTATAATACATATGCGCAACTTACCACCGTCCAGAAATTCTTCTCGAAAATAAACAGATGCATGTACGCAGTATACTGCTAATATCACCGCAACGACACCCAACACTTGCATTTTCCCCATCTCAGCTCGAGTTTGCAATGCTAACGTGGTCCGTGCTGACTGCTGAATGCCGCTCACAGGTGGGAAGGGAACGGTTTAGAGTCGCTCCAGCGAACAGATGTCTGCCTGCCATTGGACCACACGACGGTGCGTCTGGACCAATCACAGTGCACCACGAAACACACGTCGGCTCCGGCGCCTGATCCAGGATCGGCTGTCGATTGACTCTCGAGGGACCGCTTCGACGCGCAAGGGGCTGGTCGACGGAAATAGCCGAAGAGTTGGTCAGCTGCTGGGTCACAGCCTACCGGCGTTTGACACGTCCCGGTCATTCCAGTGTTTAAAGTAGGCAGACCATACATTACACCGTCCTTTACATAACAGAAGTCGCCCCTGAAATAACTTAAAGCACACGGCACTTTGACATTTTATAACTATAATTCTTTGTACTTTCGTTTGTCCAAACACACGACTCTACGGAAGCTCGGCAAATATCGTTCAGCCACGTGACCCCGCTGTTTGCACATTGTGGCGGTCCTTCGATTACTCGTCTTTGCGATTATAATAATATTTTCGATTGTGTCGATATATAAATAGTCCAGTAGAGGGAGAAACATGCAAAAAATAGAGATACAACTATTCTGACTATTAACTTTTTAAAAATGCATTTACAATGCATCAAAGGAGCAATCTACTTTATTCCGAAAAACAAAATCCTCCAAGCACAATAAAGTTCACTATAGCCAACACATATGAATATGACAATAAATGTACAGGCCTATGAACATTTGTCTAAATGTCTCCAATAGATTTCTGCAACTTAGAAGCAGGAAACGGTGCAAGTTTTTAATTTCTAATGAAGTCAAAGACCATTATTCTTCCAGTGTGACAGAACAATTAGAATGTGTTTTTGATGTTTTCATTATCATTAATATTTCTTAGCTACCGTTTTATTTCATAGATATAATTAGTTCGCTAAGACAAAATGAGTAACCCACCTGTAGAAACTATGTCGTTAAGTTTTTTATTTTATAACTTGTTTACTACTAATACTAATACTACTAATTTTTCGTGATGCAATCAAAATCTATGCTTAATTCTGCAGAAATGTCTTTAAGGAAAACATCCTCTTAACATGATGGGAGATACTAGCAAAGACAGCTCTTAATAATTTTAACGATAATTTTAAGAGGTGATTACTCACTAAAATATATTTTAAAGTCAACATATTAGCAAAAATGTGCTGTTAGCTTCCCTCACAGGTAGAGGTTGTTAAGGTCGCACCACGTGTCTTAACGCTACTCCCTAAATCAGGTCCACGACTTTAGAGGAATAAGAAAAACCGACTGAAGGAGACTTTTAAACTTACAAAGAAGCACAGGTGGTAATTAATCAACTTTAAATCGAAGTACTGTACTGGAGTAGAGGATATGAAGTGGTATATCTTCTTTAGGTGCATATTAGTACCTAGTGAACTGTACCTGCAGGTCCAGCGTTACTTAAGTACTGAGTTTCTCAACTTGTGCTAGTTTTGAACTCAACACAAGTCAAACACATTTTTTAAAACTTGCAAGACCTCCAAAACTAGAGGAAAGTGGATTTGCATATAAAAAAAGCTAAACGTGGTTCCACAGTTAGCTAGGAAGTGGTTTTTACCAGGGCACGTGGTTCCTCAGCGGTAACGCTGAACGTCAACGGACCTTTGGATCCACACAGAACCGACAGCGAGTCAAACGGAAATGTGACCAACAAGCAGCTCTGATCAGGTAATTTGAGGTCGAAAAAAATAGCTAACAAAGTGACTAGAGGACATATAGGTGTAGGTGTTAGCTAAAGTTAACAGCGAACTCTTTGGTTTCATCGTGTTCTCACGTTAACGTCAGGTAACCGTTACCGTTAAGCTAGCTAACGCTAGTTCTTCCAATTTAAATGCTAACGTTAGCATCACTTAGTCAACCCAGTAACACTATTTCTCAGTTAGGTTAGTTATTTACAATTAACGCTAGTTAACGATAGCTAAGTTAGTAGAGTAACTCGCATTTACTTTTATATAAGTAAGCTTTGAGTACTTTTATTAATTATTGATGTGATAGTTACTTAACGTTAACCTACAGTTAAACCGTAACGTCTTCGCAACATTTAGCTAGCTAAGTTTAACTAAAATTAATGTAACTGACTAGTTAACTGAATTAACTTGACTAACTCATTATCAAGTGACTCCGTCTAGTTGGCATTACTCCGGTCCAAGGGTAAACTAACGGCTGAACTTTAGCTAGTTAGTAAACTTGACGCAACTAAAACGAAGCGGTTAACGTTAGTTAGCTAACAACTTAATCCGTCTATTAAGGTAACATCAGCTAACGTTAGTGACTAGAAAGGGGTCAAGTTGCCATGATTCAACTCCCAGATAACCTGGTTCACTTCGCCGAGACTAACTAACGTTAACATTAGTCATAACTAACGTTAATTGGGTGTTTTGCGAATCAACGGTAGCGCCACCAGCCGTTGGCAATGAATTAGCCTTAAGCTACTAAATATGTTTTATTTTTTTATCTACTGGGCTCATGCAGATCTGAGTTTTCTAACAGCAAAGGAAGTGATTTTGTCTGAGTCCTGTGATGGATGTAAACAACCTAGAAGCAAACAAGCATGGCTGTCAGGTACAGTAGTCCTAATCCAACATCTTTAGATGCAGGTGTACAGAATATAATGAAGTAACTCAGATTAACTCTGTGGCACACGTTTAATATAGCACAAGTTTTGGTTTTTGAGCAAGAACAGGTGCTATTTACAATTCTTGTGCTCCTCAGGCCAGATATAAGCAGGCAAGAGAAGAACGAAGACAGCTCCTCACCCCTGCACACAAGTACATGATTGACATCTTGGCTGACAGACTGTCTTTGGAGCCAACAGCAACAGAAGAATTTATTTTAGATTCTTTGTCTGTGAGTTTCTGATACTGGTTTTGGACCATTTGGTCTTTAGCGACTGTGTTTACATGCAGTAAAATAGGTTACTCACTGTCAGATATTAAGTTGGGCAAATTATTTAACATCTTGTCTAGGAGTGCCATCATTTTTGTCCTGGTCAGTTGAGCCACAACTCAAAAGCAATGTCTGATTTTCATGAGTTAATTTTTGGTACATTTTTTTTATTATTATTATCACTATTGTCAGATTCGAGTTATTTCAGTGACCTTTGTGGGGTTTTTTTTCTTCAAAGGAAGGGTGTCATTAGTTTTGTCCATGTCTGTATGTTCTACTAAATATAAATATCAGATGCAAGACGGGACATGCAGTATGCATATGTTTTTATAGAAAACTGACTATACCTGGGGTTACTTATGTACATGTGAATACACTGACTGTGACCAAAATTCGGCCAGGCTTGTTAAAGATTTCTTTCACCTCATTCATGGTAAAAGAATATAATTTCTTTATTTCATTTTTCTTGTTGAATAGTTGACCGCATTTGATAATTTCTTTGCCAAAGGAGGTTGTAAAACCATTTCCTTTGTGTACCAAGAGTCTGAAGTCCCAGGAATAGGTAGGCATTAATCTCACACTTAGCCAGCATGCCTCATTTCTTTTCTCATTAGTCTGTCATTATTTCTAGAAATATAATGCATATTGCCCATTTATAATAGTCTACAGTTACAGTGTTTTTGTATTTGTTTTTTAACTGAAATGCCTGAAATAGGAGAAAAGAAATTTCAAAAATGTATAATTTTTTATAATTCAGTTGACTTTATTTTCAAAATAAATGTTGGGCTAAATATCTGATAAATATAATTTTGTGGT